>NC_086448.1:455786423-456503923 GCF_028390025.1 Pseudophryne corroboree
CCAAACACACCTCCAGGCTATGTAAGGGCTACTTGACCAAGAAGGAAAGTGATGGAGTGCTGCATCAGATGACCTGGTCTCCACAATCACCCGACCTAAACCCAATTGAGATGGTTTGGGATGAGTTGGACCGCAGAGTGAAGGAAAAGCAGTCAACAAGTGCTCAGCATCTCCTGGAACTCCTTCAAGACTGTTGGAAAACCGTTCCAGGAGACTACCCCATGAAGCTGATTGAGAGAATACCAAGAGTGTGCAAAGCTGTCAACAAAGCAAAAGGGGGCTACTTTGAAGAATCTAAAATATATAACATATTTTGATTTGTTCAACACTTTTTTGTTTACAACATAATTCCATATGTGTTATTTCATCGTTTTGATGTCTTCAGTATTAATCTACAATTTAGAAAATAATAAAAACCAGTGAATGAGAAGGTGTGTCCTAACTTTTGACTGGTACTGTATGTATGTATGTATGTATGTATGTATGTATGTATGTATGTATGTATGTATATATATATATATATACACATACATACATACATACATACATACATACATACATACACAGTATATCCCCATCTATCCATAAATTATTTTAAATCAACCCATTTACAGCCCCATAAAATTAGGATTAGTTTTTAATGAGACTTAAACACCCCCAATTTAAGCAATGGCTTAATTATAGCGTGGGGCTAAAACAAGTATGAGGTAGTGTAAATAAATGTCCCTTTAACTAAATATATAAGGAAACTGCTGAAAAAGAAAATTATGGTGTAACTTTTTTCTCGATTCCAGTAATGTAGACCAAACTTTTCTTTTGCATTTGTAGGGCCTGTTTGGCTTTTGCTGTCTTTTTTTTGTTTTTCGAATTGGTGCAAGAATTTCATATGATACATTACAAACTTTTAAGATATTTTACATATCACCCTAATTTTATAGGTTCTTCATTTCCTTGGCTGCCTTCTCTGTATGTCACCTTTGTACCAATGAAACAGAGTTTATCATTTTAATTGTCTTAAGATACAATACAGAATTACTGTAGAATTACTGATACAATCTAATCTAATGCACATATCATGACCACATCCCTGCCAAGGACAGTAAAACAATGTATTTTGGAAATGTTGTAAAGGGCCGTATTCACGGCCCGATTTGAGGAGAGATGTGTGCTGAGCGAACGGCTCAGCATACATCTCTCCCCCCGCTCAGCACAGCGCGATGTGTGCTGAGCGTGCGGGGGGAGATGGGGGGGCCACTCATTTCACTCAGCGGGTGAAGTGAGCGACCTGCTAGATTGGCCTGCATTCAGGCCAATCTAGCATCAGCGATAGCGATGCGAGGGGCTGCGCATCGCTATCGCTGTGAGGGGTACACACGGAGTGATCGCTGCTTAAAATCTAAGCAATCTAGTCAGATTGCTTAAATTTTAAGCAGCGATCGCTCCGTGAGTACCTCCCTTAAGAAAGACATGTACAAGCCAATAAATTAAATATGTCTGAAGGTAGAAACCCTCTTCAAGAATAACTGCAATTATATTTTTATATTCATGCATTATTTGGCTTTTATATCTACAACGAATAGATGCTTTTATGTATCCTTGATAAAAAAAATCTTTATCAGACTGTTAAGTCGGAATATACGTATATGCTTTATAAATATTTCATATGTGGATTATAACTCTGCTTGCCAATGCACATGAATGCAGCCATATGTTTACTTTCTGGAATACATAAATACATTTGATTGCCTGAGGTCACCTTCACAATTATCTGTTTTTTAATGGACTTTTTATGCGTAAAATTCTGAATTATGTTAAATAAGAGTCAACTGGGCCAGTTTTACCATTATGTTCTAACATTTAAGTGCTTCTTAACTGCGCACAACTATTTCAAGATTGTATTGGTAAAAATGCAATATACAGTAGTAAGGCAGGATGCAATGCGTGAGGTTGCTCTGCTCTTTCAGCAACTCACTGAAATTCAGGAATCTCACAGTCGTTCTGGGTGGGTAGGCAAGTATGCAAACTGTGTCTAGTTTTAAAGTATTTTTACAGCACATACTGTATGGGTGACCAAGCCCAGAATTAATAATGTGATTCACAATTTAGAAATAACAAAGACTTTTGAATTTCATAAAATAAATATAACTCTTAGGCATATGTACATGCAAAAAATAAAATTTGGCTTCGGAAAATTGTATTTCATAATATTTATTTTCCAGTCTTGTTTGATCATTTCTGATTAAAAGGACTACTGTTTGCTCCCATTTCTGAGAACTGATTTGTTCACATTTTGAATTCTAATGCTGAGTACACGCTAGGACGACGGATTGGCCGTCCGACTGATCCGCTGACCTACATACACACTTACCATTCATCGTTGGTAAGCTACTAGAAGTAAAAATGTGATTTTAATGTAATTTCCATAGTGGAACGCACCCCCTAAAAGCAGTTATACAGTAATTGACATTTAAATTAGGTGCTTGAGTCACATGGCTCACTCCCACTGTGTTATAAATGATAATTTATTATCTACAGGAGGCTTGTTAAAAGAGGAATAAAAGAACAATATAACACCTCTGAATTAAAATCCTGCCATGGCAGGACTACAAGCTAGTGTAATCTATTAATGGGTAATTGCCATCATGTCATTTAGAAGAGAATCTTACATTGATTTAGCCTAATGTTTTTTTCAGTGCCAAGGATTTCATTTTTAGCTGAACATTGTGGATTTGACTTCTGACTGCACTCGAGATTTACCAACTAGAACATCCGATCTGTACTGACTGGATTTCAGTTGGTCTAAACACAGCAATATTATGCATGCTTCATATGTGCAGTTGTAATGCTCTTGAGATGCCACACATACAATGTATGTAACTTGCTTTGGGAACAGTTACTAGTTAATTTTTAACAATATTTTTCAATAAATGTTTAATACAACCTTTCACATTTGAACATAGGTGGATTCCTGTGGTAATCAGTCACCAAAATAGAACTTTATATCTAAAGTCTGAGATGAAATTGCTCCTTCACATAAATTGGCATCTTTCCTGTGAAAATGTGTATGGAATAAAGCACTGCCTCTATAACAGCTATTGTCACACACACAGCTAAAGGATCCTGTATTGTGTGGTTAAATGCTCAGCAGCTTAAAACATGAGTGGTATCATTTACTTTAAGGGTAATAACAGTAGAATAAAAATGGGGTCTCCTCAGCTTCGTCTAAAAGTTAGGGAAGAGTTCCTATCAAACTTCCTGCAATTGATATTATATGTCTTGTAGCCTTCTGTGCATTGCTTGCAGGCCCCTCTGTGTGCAGTCATATTTCCTTCTGGATCAACTACTGAGGGTTTTATTTTCCTGGCACAAAAAAGTTCTTGTCAGATATATTGTGACTTGTGTGAAAGTAACAGTTGGCTCAGGTATGGAAAATTTTAATTTGAGCTTGTTTTGTGTATTTAAATAAAAAATAAAAACATTATTATATTTCAGTATGTTACCAATATAAAATCACATACTGTATGTGCTGAAAAAAATATATAAAATTACCTAAATAATAGATTGTATATGCAAGTGATCACAAATGTGAAAATTGGTTTGACTACCTCCAACTATTAAAGAGAAGTGATTTTTAGGAGGGTGAGGGAAAGTCTTGAAGGCTTTATGGTAAAACTAGGTATGGGGGCAGAGGTATTATTAATCGCATCTTTCATGCGAAAATTATCACTTTTTGTCACGTCAACAATGAAGGTCTTTTCAAGGCCCTTGAAACAAATGGTGGGCTCTGATGTTACTAAGAGGGCATGGCCAAATCTGGGAGGTGTTGCCAATATCCCTCCCAAAAAATCAATGAAACGTACTATAATCACTTGTCCCCATCTGGCATGGGCCCTCTATGTAGGTAATTAGTACCTGCTCACCACCCCCCCACATCATCACCACTCTCGGCCTCCCTGGGCTTTTCACTCCAACTGTATCAAAGTGAATTCAAATTTGAAAAGTGTATGTTTCTGCAATAAGTAGAAAAGTCCAAAAAATACCTCACGTTAAGTCAACAAAAACAACATATAGCAAAGGTGATTAAAATTTAATAAACATAATAAGTTTTTAAACTATTATCTTGAATTTTTTTTTTAGATATGCAACAGTAAGAATAAACAAACTGTGAAAATGGTCTGAATTATGAGTCAAACTTCAAATTTATATGATTATTTTGAAAAATATTTTTCAATAATGTTATTGATGCTTCTGGATTTAGTAAATAAAGATAACAAGTGATTATGTTAAAATGGGTTGTGAAGTAACTTGTGGGACAGTTTTAATTTTAGCTAAAATCAGAGTAGATTGGTGTAGAGGTATTAGATGTTTTGACAAGTGGAAAAAATCTATTGAATCTCATGACGCCTGTTCCGGGAGAGGAGGCGCACCACAGAGATTCAGGCGAGGGATCACTTTACTTCCCACCATTAATTTTCAAAAGATGACAAAAACTAAAGTAATTTAATTTGAAAATGATGTTTAGCGATATTTTACAGTGTGAAACTTTTCTTGGCAGATATCTAATGCCTTAACAGTTTTATTATTTATTGTGAAAAATAAATTAGCATGAAAACCATGTATTAATTGCACTTATCACAAAATTTTCATGAAAATAGTCTTCACACCTGTACATCTGCCCATTAATGTGTAATCTGTGATTGCCTGTGAATCTGTATTCATCATATGAATACATCATTATCTTCATTCAGCAATATATAAATTGAAAAGTAGGTTTCATTTTATTAATCATAAAATGTAATGAAATGTAAAGTAAGTGCAGGCAAGGTAATGGCTTTGGACACCTACAGTGTAGAGAAACATCATTATTTGCACCTGCTTCTTCTGGTACTGAATGATTATTATGTTATATATGTTCTTATTTGACCTCTGGAAAGTACGTACAATGGCAATAATACATTTGATTTTCTTACATCATGAAAGCAAAATGGATTTCTTTTGGAATTATTACACTGATCAACATGAAGCAGCTTATAAATTAATAATTACGCCACAGTCTGTATTGCAATAGGTGTTTTCATACTGAATAAAAATATGGCCAGCAGTAGCAATAACAACTGTCCTTGCTAGTTTCTTACCCAGCATATTGGAGGAGTCTCACTTTTGTGAAAGACTCTTCTGGGGGAATCAGGCTCAGCGCTTGTGCACAGTGGGCCTGATTCGGATTTGGAACCAAGGCAGAAAAAGCATGTACATTTGTATCTGGAACAAACCATGTTGCCATGCAAGGAGAGAAAATACAGTATATATATATATATATATATATATATATATATATATATATATATATGAAAAAAGGGGGGGATGAAGGATATATAGCGACCACGGTGTCAGTATAATAAGCATATAATTGCCAATTCTATTTAGTTAAAAGGTATTTATTCATGTACAAAAATAAAAGAAACATCTAAAAAAAATGGGACAATAATAAAAACACTACTGAACTAAAAGCACTTAAATGAATTATATAAACTACAATAAAAACATTTATAAGAATTTTTTCTTATCTTAAATGAGGTAGGTGAAGGTTTCCAACGCGTTTCGTCTGATGAGACTACCTTTTGAAGAAGTCTGAGTGTTATTTCAGATTGCCAATATCATTTTTATAACATATCTGTCTGTATCACAAGTGGCGCAATATTAATCCCTGTTCCATATATATATATATATATATATATATATATATATATTTATTTATTTATTTTTTTGCTTTTGCATCTAGCTCACAAATGTTAGACAGCTTTATTTTATACTGCAAATCAGATTTAGTTTGGACACACCCCACCCAAATCTAATTCTTTCTGCACATGTTACATCTGCCCCATCTGCAGTGCAACATGGTTTTGTCCAGTTGCATGCTTTTTGGGTTTGCTTCCACAACTGAATAGTCAGATTCAGGAACCTTACGGAGGATGTGGGAGCTGGATTGTAACATCCCTCTCCTGCGAGTAAAGCACCGTACACACGGGTTAGAGATGTGTGCTGTGCATTCTGTTACAGACTGCTCAGCACACATCTCTCCTCCGCTCAGCACACAGCGCGGTGTGTGCTGAGCGAGGGGGTAGAGGGGGGCGCTCATTTCACCCAGCGGTGAAATGAGCGACCTGCTAGATTGTGCCTGCATGCAGGCCGATCTAGCACCGGTGATAGCGACGCGAGGGGCCGCACGTCGCTATCGTTGTGGGGCATACACACGGAGAGATCTGTACTTAATTTCTTAGTAATCTACTCAGATTGCTTAGAATTTAAGCACGGATCTCTCCGTGTGTACCCCCCTTAAGCCTCCATGGGCTTAAAGCAGTTTACAACATATGTTGATAGCTTAAACATACAGGATCAAACTCTGAAAAGCTTTGCTATAGGATATAAGGATCAGACAGCAGTCTGATTGATTGATTGGATTGATTAATTGATTGATAATAATGTGCTAATTAGCCTCCTGCTTTAGGCTGTTAGTTCATAGGAGGAACACATAAAATGATGCAGAAACTGATGTTTATGCATAATGTTGGTTTGATAAGTAGGCCTCCAAATAATGTAGTAATGTATAAGTAATGTAAATTAAAAACTGCTTTAAAGTTTTTTTGTTTTTTAATTAATTACAAACAATTGCATATGATTAAGTTTTTGCCACTTCTGGTAAGATGCAACTAAAGTGCCTTCAGAGGTCAAATAATTTATTGGAGTCGACTTGTGTTCAGTTTAAAGTGTTTAAATATATTTATAAACTAGTGTTTTCCTGTGACTTTCGCTCACATGGATGTCTGCTATTGCTCAGCGGAAACAAATTTGACAAATACAGTAGTGCCATTGTGATGTATATTTCATATTGTAAATATTGATCACAAACTTTTTTGTAAGCAATATTTGCAGTTTTTCCTTCAGGGATTAGAGCAAAAAGATGCTTGTGGCTACTAACTCGTGAGCAAGCCACGTAAAGCTGCCTATGGGAGAAGCAGCTAGTCCTGAGCGCTGAGCCTTTTTTCGGGTGTGCAGTATATGTTTATATTGTGAGTGTGTGTGTGTATATTATATATAGCAAAAGATAAATGGTAATTGCGCTGATCCAAACTGTCCATATATAAATAGAAATAATTGGTGCTCTGAAGATCCTTTTTAACAATGTCTGGTGATCCTCTGCAACCTCCACTCAAATATAGCTGTACCACGGGCAAGGGTAGCATATGTGAAGAGAACAGATGAGGGGCGCAAAGTGTAAGTAAAGTTGTAAGCACTAATTTTAATGATAGCACACATATACATACATTGGGGTTTCAGTAAAACGGCTCAATGGATTAACATCGGTGCCTCCGGATAGCGCCCGAGGAGAAAACCACCTGCCGTCACTTTGCAAACGCTCTAATATGTGTGTGTGTATATATATATATATATATATATATATAGATATAGATAGAGACAAAAGTCCGGCACTCACGCTTTGCAGTAAGGACAACAGATCCGGTGCCTAACCTCTCAATGATGAGCATATATAGAAGAACGTATGGTGGCACTCAGAAAAACGACAGCAGAGGCAACGCTGATGCGGTCAACGTTTCAGGGATGGTTCCCTTTTATCAAGACACAACCAGCAACCTGTGATACAAAACATTTAAATACAAACCTGGTACCTGGCAGGACTCCAATCGCGCGGCTCCGGCCGTCCCTCCCTGCCGCCGAACGATGACGTCATCAGTGCGGGACTGCACAGAGATACCACGTCAGGCGGGTAGGGTGCACGGCCGCACACACGTCGGGGCGTTGCCAGGCAACCAGAAACAACAGGAAGTGCAGACGAACTGAAACAACGATTAGACAATACAACAATGTGAAAATGACAGACAGTTAAAAACACCTAGGTAAAAGTGTATCGATATATCCGGCAGCACTAACTTGTATATAGTGGGCAGATTAGATAAATACTATAAACATATTAATATGTAAAACATTAAATCATCACACAATAGAAAGTACCATAGCGCAGACATACTAGACATAGAATGCTGTGCGCCTTGAAAAATATATAATGGTACGATGGCATATATATCTTGTAGGACGGACCATACAATGGACTAACAAAATATGAGTAGTAATTTTTCAGCAATGTCTAGTGTAGTGTAATATATTAATACTGGCAATATTCTAATAAATGATGGTGCCTGCCTACAATGCATAAAAAGCACATATTAGAGGCAAAAAATAGAACAAACTATAGATGATTTACCGAAAACAATTAAAGCTGAGGGCTTCATTGAGGCCCTGCGGGTGGACTGTTTGGAGGGTATGGATCCACCATGCTTCTTTTCTCAACAACACCTGACCTCTATCACCACCTGTATAACTGGGTGGAACATGGTCGATCATTTTGTAGCGTATAGAAGACAGGCTATGATTAGAACTTTTAAAATGTCGTGCCACTGGGAGATCACTGCCTCTCCCTTCCAACGCTGCTCGTATACTGGACCTGTGTAGGGCAATTCTCTCCTTGAACTGTCTGATACTTTTGCCAACATATAACAACCCACACGGGCATTTGATGTAATACACAATAAATTTACTACTACATGTCAGTGTAAACTTGATATTAAACAGCTTACCCGATCGAGGATGATTAAAAGTACTACCGGGTTCTAGACAACTACAGGTGGTGCACCCTGTGCATCTGTAGTTGCCCGGTTTGCGAGTCAGGAAATGTGGCAATTTTGCCTGACCAAGATTAGAAATGTCATTATGGACTACTATGTCCTTTATATTGCGACCACGTTTATATGCTGCCATAAGTGTAGAATCTTTAAAACAAGGAAGATCCTTGTCTCTGGCAATCACTGGCCAAATGCCTTTGGCTTGACCCTGTAGTTTCTTACTCGCTGTCGTGTAATCTTGAGTCCAAATCATTCTATTACATTCCCTTATTGGATTTTTGCGAACTAAGGTGTCTGGTCTAGGAGTGCTTAAAGCTTTTAACATCGCCAGTCTGAGGGATTCCGAAGAATACCCTCTAGCTGTGAATTTAGCAGCCATATTTTGCATCTGGATTTTAGCATCTGCCTCATCACTACAGATCCGTCTGATTCTCAGAAACTGCGAAAATGGAAGACTCCATTTCATGGATTCTGGGTGATGGCTATTAGCCCTCAATAAGGTGTTACGATCAGTGGGTTTGTAATACATACTGGTGACAATATTGCAATCAGTATCTATGGAGATGGCTACATCTAGATAGTGTACCCTGTTGTAGCTGGACTCAAAGGTAAATTTAATTGCAGCATCTTTCTGGTTCACCTGAAACATCATTTCATCAAATTCCTGTGGTGTACCTGACCAAATCATCAAAATGTCGTCGATATAGCGACGAAATAAGACGATATGTTTAGAGAATGTCTCATTCTCAAAGAACAACTGCTTCTCTATTTCGCTCATAAAGATATTCGCGAAACTGGGTGCCACACATGATCCCATGGCGCACCCAGTTCGCTGGCGAAATATTTTCTTGTCAAACAAGAAATAATTTCGGTCTAAGGTTAATGCAAGCAATTTAACAAAAAAATTTATGTCAGGACCTGAATATTCAGTGTTGGAATTAAGAAACTCTTGTATTACTGCTAAACCCCTATCGTGGGGGATGCTGGTGTATAAATTAACTACATCAATTGTACATAGTAGATACCGAGCAGGAAGAGGTGAAACAGATTGCAATATTCGAATTAGAGAGGTGGTATCAGTAAGACATAAAGGCAGTCCCAATATTAAAGGTTGTAGATAAAAGTCAAGATATCTGGATAAATTGTAATAAAGCGAATCTCTGGCAGCGATGATGGGGCGTCCAGGAGGATTGACTGCGTCCTTATGTAGTTTGGGAATCGTGTAGAAGATAGGGGTCTTAGGCCAAGTGACACTTAAAGCATCTTTGGTGGCTGCTGGAATAACATTAGCAGAGACTGCAGATTGTAGAATTTGGTCAAGTTCCGTTTTGTACTGTACAGTAGGGTCCTCAGAAAGGATTTCATAAACAGCAGTATTGTTCAGTTGTCGGTAGGCTTCATCCTTGTAGCTAGTTAAATCTTGCACTACGATCCCACCCCCTTTGTCCGCCGGGCGGATCGTGATGTCATCATATTTACCAAGATTGATGAGTGCCACCTGCTCATTTTTAGAGAGATTGTACGGTCCTTTATATGTCTGTGGAGTAGCTTCGTTAATATATGTTTCCAGGCAACTAGAAAAACTTTTGATACTTTTATTCTGTGAGGATGGATTGAAAAGTGACTTCTTGTAGATGGGGGTTTTCTCAGCAATAGAGATGTTCTCTTGAAAAAATTCTTTGAGTTTGATGCGTCGGTTTAATTTAAACAAATCCACCTTATTGTTGAAGACATCTGGAGTGCGAGTATGGACAAAGGACAAGCCTTTGTTCAACACATTAACTTCATCAGTAGTAAGTGGTCTAGAAGACAGGTTGAATACTAGACTTTCTTCCGTGACGTTTTTGGTGGCTTCCCTCCTGTTTTGGCCACCCCGACGGGTCCTGGCTCTTTTGTACGCTTGTTTTTTCAGCGTGTCTTTATTCCAGAATTGGATTTCTTTGAGGAGGATGCCGTAGCACATTCTGTGTCACTTGATGAGATAGCAGTACTTGATTGATCCGTCTCCAACGGAAATTTTCTTGGTGGTCGACGCTGTCTAGAATTTCTTTGTGGTCTCTGGCCTTTGTTATATACCCAGCTATAAACCTGATTGAGGTCGTAATCACGGTTCACTGTCGTGCGTTTAGCTTTCTTGAAAGCAATTAAATCAGATTGATATTTATCAATTTGTACTGACAATTTCTCTTGCCAATCAAGCGGTGCTTCAGATTGAATTTTAGGCAGATGGATACTTTCAAAGGCCTCGATTTTTTCTTTCGTGATATCTAGTTCTCTTCTAGATTCAGCTACCACCAAAAGAATTAAATCAAAGGAACAACGATTGAGCACTGCGGCCCATTTGCGGCAGAACTCCGGATTTTGGCGTCCGATTGTCGGAGTGTTCCTGATGCGAAAGCCTCTAGGAATGCGCTTATCTCTAAAATAATCTGAGAGTGTCACACCGTGTATTACATCAAATGCCCGTGTGGGTTGTTATATGTTGGCAAAAGTATCAGACAGTTCAAGGAGAGAATTGCCCTACACAGGTCCAGTATACGAGCAGCGTTGGAAGGGAGAGGCAGTGATCTCCCAGTGGCACGACATTTTAAAAGTTCTAATCATAGCCTGTCTTCTATATGCTACAAAATGATCGACCATGTTCCACCCAGTTATACAGGTGGTGATAGAGGTCAGGTGTTGTTGAGAAAAGAAGCATGGTGGATCCATACCCTCCAAACAGTCCACCCGCAGGGCCTCAATGAAGCCCTCAGCTTTAATTGTTTTCTGTAAATCATCTATAGTTTGTTCTATTTTTTGCCTCTAATATGTGCTTTTTATGCATTGTAGGCAGGCACCATCATTTATTAGAATATTGCCAGTATTAATATATTACACTACACTAGACATTGCTGAAAAATTACTACTCATATTTTGTTAGTCCATTGTATGGTCCGTCCTACAAGATATATATGCCATCGTACCATTATATATTTTTCAAGGCGCACAGCATTCTATGTCTAGTATGTCTGCGCTATGGTACTTTCTATTGTGTGATGATTTAATGTTTTACATATTAATATATGTTTATAGTATTTATCTAATCTGCCCACTATATACAAGTTAGTGCTGCCGGATATATCGATACACTTTTACCTAGGTGTTTTTAATTGTCTGTCATTTTCACATTGTTGTATTGTCTAATCGTTGTTTCAGTTCGTCTGCACTTCCTGTTGTTTCTGGTTGCCTGGCAACGCCCCGACGTGTGTGCGGCCGTGCACCCTACCCGCCTGACGTGGTATCTCTGTGCAGTCCCGCACTGATGACGTCATCGTTCGGCGGCAGGGAGGGACGGCCGGAGCCGCGCGATTGGAGTCCTGCCAGGTACCAGGTTTGTATTTAAATGTTTTGTATCACAGGTTGCTGGTTGTGTCTTGATAAAAGGGAACCATCCCTGAAACGTTGACCGCATCAGCGTTGCCTCTGCTGTCGTTTTTCTGAGTGCCACCATACGTTCTTATATATATATATATATATATATATATATATATAGGTTGGCAGAACAAATACAGCGGCACTCGGAGACTTCCACAGTAAAAAAAAGTGTATTGAAAAAATCACTTCATAAACTTCCAACGTTTTCGGGGCCAAATACGCACCTTTGTCAAAGTGAGTAAAGATAGATAGATAGATAGATAGATAGATAGATAGATACACACATATAGGGGTATATGCAATTCACGGCGAATCGCGGCAAATTATCGCCGTTTTTTTAATTCGACACAATTCGACAGGCGAATTCCGGCAGGTGGCTGCCGGAATTCACCATATTCAATGAAAAACGGATTCGACAGTTCCGCGGGCGAAAAACGGCCGATTTGCCGGATTTTGCTGCGATTTTAAAAAACGGGGAAAAAACGGGAAAAATCCGAAGAAAAAAAAATGGCGTGGGGTCCCCCCTTCAAAGCATAACCAGCCTTGGGCTCTTCGAGCTGGTCCTGGTTTTAAAAATCCGGGGAAAAAATTAACAGCGGATCCCCCGTATTTTTAAAACCAGCACCGGGCTCTGCGCCTGGTGCTGGTGCCAAAAATACGGGGGACAAAACGAGCAGGGGTCCCCCGTATTTTTAACACCAGCATCGGGCTCCACTAGCTGGACAGATAATGCCACAGCCGGGGGTCACTTTTATGCCGTGCCCTGCGGCCGTGGCATTAAATATCCAACTAGTCACCCCTGGCCGGGGTACCCTGGGGGAGTGGGGACCCCTTCAATCAAGGGGTCCCCCCTCCCCCAGCCACCCAAGGGCCAGGGGTGAAGCCCGAGGCTGTCCCCCCCATCCATTGGCTGCGGATGGGAGGCTGATAGCCTTGAGAAAATTGTCAGAATATTGTTTTTTCCAGAAGAACTACAAGTCCCAGCAAGCCTCCCCCGCAAGCTGGTACTTGGAGAACCACAAGTACCAGCATGCGGGAGAAAAACGGGCCCGCTGGTACCTGTAGTTCTACTGAAAAAAAAATACCCAAATAAAAACAGGACACAGACACCGTGACAGTAAAACTTTATTACACACTGCCGACACACACATACTTACCTATGTTGACACGCCGACTGCCACGGTCTCCGACGATCCGAGGGTACCTGTGAAAACAATTATACTCACATTCCAGCGTCCAGAGGTACATCCACGTCCAGAGATAATCCACGAACTTGGCAAAAAAAAAAAAACGAACACCCGTTCCATGCCGGACTGAAAGGGGTCCCATGCTTTCACATAGACCCCTTTCCACGAATGCCGGGACATCACGTGACTCCTGTCACTGAAGTCCCTTCAGCCAATCAGGAAGCGCTACTTCCGTGGCGCTCACCTGATTGGCTGTGCGCTGTCTGAGCTGTCAGACAGCGCATCGCAAAGCCGCTCCATTAGTTTCAATGGTGTGAACTTTGCCGTCAGCGGTGGGGTTACCCGCGGTCAGCCGCTGACCGGCGGGTGACCTCGCCGCTAGCCGCTAAGTTCCCACCATTGAATATAATGGACGGAGCTGTGCGATGCGCTGTCTGAGTTCAGACAGCGCACAGCCAATCAGGTGAGCGCAACGAAGTTGCGCTTCCTGATTGGCTTTAGAGACCTTTGTGTGACAGCTGCCACTGACAGGTCTCATTCGTGGAAAGGGGTCTCATGTGTCAGCATGGGACCCCTTTCAGTCCGGTGGTCCGGGTGTTCGTTTTCTTTTTTTGCCAAGTCCGTGGATTTATCTCTGGACCATGGCTGAGGTGAGTATATTGATCTTTTCTTTTCAGGTATCCGTGGATTATACATGGAGAAGAGGACCGATGTCGGCGTGTGAACATAGGTAAGTATGTGTGTATCGGCAGTGTGTAATAAAGTTTTACTGTCACGGTGTCTGTGTACTGTTTTTATTTGGGTATTTTTTTTTCAGTAGAACTACAGGTACCAGCGGGCCCGTTTTTCTCCCGCATGCTGGTACTTGTGGTTCTCCAAGTACCAGCTTGCTGGGGAGGCTTGCTGGGACTTGTAGTTCTTCTGGAAAAAACAATATTCTGTCATTTTACTCAAGGCTATCAGCCTCCCATCCGCAGCCCTTGGATGGGGGGGGACAGCCTCGGGCTTCACCCCTGGCCCTTGGGTGGCTGGGGGGGTGGGACCCCTTGATTGAAGGGGTCCCCACTCCCCCAGGGTACCCCGGCCAGGGGTGACTAGTTGGATATTTAATGCCACGGCCGCACGGCACTGTATAAAAGTGACCCCCGGCTGTGGCATTATCTGTCCAGCTAGTGGAGCCCGATGCTGGTGTGAAAAATACGGGGGACCCCTGCTCGTTTTGTCCCCCGTATTTTTTGCACCAGCACCAGGCGCAGAGCCCGGTGCTGGTTTTAAAAATACGGGGGATCCCTGCCCAATTTTTCCCCGCATTTTTAGAACCAGGACCAGCTCGAAGAGCCCGAGGCTGGTTATGCTATGGAGGGGGGACCCCACGCCATTTTTTTTTATTTTATTTTACCGTTCCAGCAATAAATAAAAAAATAAAACAAAAATATTTTTAAAAATATATAAATAATACTTGTGCCTCCAAAAAAAAAAAAAAAAAAAGTACCTAATCCCTTCTAATATAAATAGATATGCTATTCCCCCCAAAAAAAAAAACACAAAAAAAAAACATGTTTAAATTTTTTTTTATTGTTTTCACCCTCCAAAGTGTGGCGGATTGAAAATGACGAATTTACTGTCTAAAAGCACTGCTGTCGAATTTCCAAACTTGAATTGAATATGCTTTTGTCGAATTGCAGCACTTGTATCATTGCAGAAAAGTCGAATTTGCAAAAAGTCGAATTTGCAAAAAGTCGAATTTCAAAAAGTCGAATTTCAAAAAGTCGAATTTTGAAAGTCCGTTTTTTTTGACGGAAAGCACTGAATTGCATTGACGATTTTTTTTTTTTGGCAAAAATGACCCGAAATTCGACAATTTCGGGAATTCGACCGCAATTGCATATACCCCATAGTCATTTTTGGACTTGAGGAGCCTGCACACTGCATGCGCCGAGTGTCAAGTGTCACTAAACTATATATTAGTGAAAACACAATCTAAATTTATCCTGTAGTTTTTGCGTGATGCCGGAATGAACAGTCAGACAAACAGACAACAATTCTGAATTTTTAAGCTAAACACCTTTTTAATATGCCTTCCAGACCGCCATCTTGTAATCCGGGTTATTGCACATGAGCGAGCACTAACTCTGGTTGCTGTGCGGTCTGAAAGGTGCCAGCGGAAGTATCCTGGGTCGAATACGGCATCAACACGGGTTGCTGTGTGGTGTGAACAGGTTGCTGGGTCAATGCAACCCGTTTCCCGTACACACTGTATGGACGGGTGGCGCTTGGAGATCATCTGATCTCCACTTTAAAGTACCAACCAACCAGCTCATAACTGTCATTTTTCAAACACAGCCTGAGACTTGCCAGTTAGGAGCTGACTGGCTGGTACTTTATCTCTATCCACTTTATCACTCTCCAAGGTTTAGTAAATAGACAGCTTTATACCTCTACTGATTTGCCTACATCTGATTATTCCTATAAATGGGTTCCACTGGAAGCAGCTCCAGTTTGTTTGATACAAATATCTCTTAATACACAGAGCTGAATCACAATGCTTAACAAGATAATTGGGCCCCGTGTGCATATAAAGACCCCTTGAAGCAGACGCATAGCCAGAATTATGTGGGCCACATAGAAACATTTTGTAGGAGCCCCAGTCCCAATTCTTCTAGAGAGACTTCTCTGCAGCAGTTGTTAATTTTATGCCCCCTAATAATGTCATAGTTTATTTTATGAACCACAGTAGTGCCCAAATTGACATAATGTGAAATTATAAGGCTGTGAGTACTCATTATGCAGCACAGTACCCCCAATTCACATTATAACATACAGTGCTCCCAGTTCATATTATATTACACTATAGTGCCTTTATTGAATATTGTTCCACATTACTATGCTCCAGTTCATATTAAATTATGTAACAGTATAATGTCCCCCAGTTCATTTTATACCACAGTACAATGAGCAGGTCCAGGGGCATAACTAAATATATTGTAGGCCACAAGGCAAAAGTTTGTAAGGGACCCTATGTATCACACAATGGTGAAAAATGCGGGTGTAGTATTGTATGCCGGCGGCCGGGCTCCCGGCGACCAGCATACCGGTACCGGGATCCCGACCGCCGGCATACAGACAGTGTGGCGAGCGCAAATGAGTTGCTCACTGCGCTCGCCGCGCTGCGGGCACGGCGGTGTGCTACGCGCGCCACGCAATTTTTTCTCCCTCCAAGTGGGTCGTGGACCCCCAAGAGGGAGAAAAAGTGTTGGTATGCCGGCTGTCGGGATTCCGGCGCCTGGACAGCTCAGTAGTACTGCTGTGAGGGGCGCCCCGAGCCAGCAAGGTACCCTACACTGACCATTTCCAACCTGTCTGGGTCCGTGGATCTCAGCCAGCACAAATTTCCTCAGGCCAGTATAATCTTCCAAGAGCGGGAAGACAGCGCCATTGATGGGGCAGAGCTACTCCTCAGAGCGGACCCAGCAGCGTTCAGCACCATTTTTTCTGCCTGCAATCACTACTAGTGGATGTCCAGGTCCCTCCAGTGCAAACTCCAGCTATCTGTACGGTACCAGGGGGTTGTAGAAGGGGGGGAGGCTGTATTATAGGCTGTGTCACCTATTAAGGGATTCAGCGCGGGTTGGGGGTCTCCCTATACCTCTAATAGCACTGTATGTGGGTTGGCTCCAATCTCTGTGTCTCTCTGTCATTCTTGGAGGGAACATGTCTAGGGACACTGTTTCATATGCTGCAGAGGATTTGTCTTCCCAGGAAAACTCCATACCATGTAATCAGGATTGCACTGTTGTAGCGCAGATCCCTGCTAGAGAGCCAGAATGGTTAGTCTCTCTGAAGGGGACTATTTCTCAGATTTCTGACAAGGTTGCTAGGACTGATCATGCCACTCAGATCCTACAATCCTCTATGGTTGTGTGGTCTGATACTGTTTCCTCGGGGTCCCCTGCGGTACATTCTCAAAAAAGTGCAATTGCATTGTTTATGCAGGATGACACGGACACCAACTCTGACACTGCAGACGGTGACGGGGATGTGTCGAGGGGGACGGCATCACTTGCTAGGGGGGTGCAGTTGATTGAAGCGGTGAGGGATATTTTACATATTTCTGACACAGCTCCTGAACATGTGGTGGAGGCCTTTTTTTTTTACAGATAATAAGAAGCCCCCCCCCTCCTCACCTTCCCGGCATCCAAAGAATTAAACGCTGTCTTTGAAAAAGCCTTTGAAACTCCTGGAAAAGACATTTCAGATCCCTAAGAGGGTCTTGGTTGCTTTTCCCTTCCCAGAGGAAGATAGAAAGAGGTGGGAGTCTCCCCCGATAGTTGACGCCTCTGTCTCCAGGCTGTCAAAACAGGTGGTTTTACCAGTCCCGGGATCTACCGCGTTGAAGGACCCGGCAGATCGCAAGGTGGATGCTACGCTAAAATCCATTTACACGGCTTCCGGGGCTATATTACGGCCTACTATAGCCTGTGCTTGGATTGCAAAAGCTATTGCCAGGTGGTCAATCACTCTGCAGGAGGAGTCGACTTCGCTGGATAAAGGTGACGTTGATGTATTTTTACACCATATTCAGGATTCTGCAGGGTTCCTGGTGGATTCCATGAAGGACCTGGGTTCCATGGCTGCGGGGATCTCCTCCATGTCCGTATCAGCTCGCAGGGGTCTCTGGCTGCGCCAATGATCTGCGGAAGCGGAATCCAGGAAGAGCGTGGACGGCCTACCATATACTGGTCAGGCTCTTTTTGGGGAGGCGCTGGATGCGTGGATTGCAACGGCTACCACGGGTAAGCCTACTTTTCTCCCCTCAGCTGCGCCGGCTACGAAGAAGCCTTTTACACCAGCCACGTCACAGTCCTTTTGGTCCGCGAGGCCTAGAAAGAACAAGCCTTCGAACACCTTCTTCAGAGGTGGTCGTGCCAAAGGAAAGAAACCTGCTCCCGCAGGT
Source organism: Pseudophryne corroboree (assembly GCF_028390025.1). NCBI lineage: Eukaryota > Metazoa > Chordata > Amphibia > Anura > Myobatrachidae > Pseudophryne > Pseudophryne corroboree. Next base: position 455,804,675 of record NC_086448.1, read on the forward strand.
TCCCAAACCCAGAAGCCCGCTTCTGATACCCCTAAGTCTTCCGCATGATGGTGGACAGCTAGGCCTGGAGGAGGGTCAGGTGGGGGCAAGACTCCGGCAGCTCAGCCACGTCTGGGTGTCATCTGGCCTGGACCCCTGAGTACTGGATATAGTGTCCAAGGGGTACAGACTGGAGTTTCAAAATTCCCCACCTCACCGTTTCTTCAAGTCAGGCTTGCCAGCTCTGCCGGCAGACAGAACCGTTCTTCTGGAGGCCATCAGAAAACTGGTGGTGTCAGAGGTCATTGTTCCAGTTCCACCTCAGCGGTGGAAAAAGGGTTATTATTCGAACCTTTTTGTGGTACCAAAACCGGATGGTTTGGTACGGCCTATTCTAAACTTAAAGTCTTTGAACCCTTATCTCAGGGAGTTCAAATTCAAGATGGAATCTCTGAGAGCTGTCATCTCAGGACTGATGGAGGGGGAGTTCCTGTTGTCTCTAGACATCATGGATGCTTACCTCCACATTCCCATTTGGTCGCCGCATCAGGCATATCTCAGGTTTGCACTGTTGGACGTTCACTATCAGTTCCAGGCGCTGCTGTTTGGCCTCTCCACAGCACCAAGGTGATGGCGGAGATGACGGTTCTCCTCCGCAAGCAGGGGGTGAACATAATTCCATATCTGGACGATCTCCTGATCAAGGCGTCGTCCAGGGAGAGGTTGTTGTGATCCATCGCGCTCACGACACAGATGCTCAGGAAGCACGGCTGGATCCTGAACCTTCCGAAGTCTCATCTGGAGGCGACAAGGAGGCTGTCTTTCCTGGGAATGATCCTCGACACGGAAGTGCAGAGGGTATTTCTCACGGTGGAGAAAGTGTTGGTGATTCAAACAATGGTCCGGGATGTCCTAAAGCCTACCCGGGTATCGGTTCATCAATGAATATGCCTTCTGGGGAAGATGGTTGCCGCCTACGAGGCTCTGCAGTATGGCAGGTTTCATGCTCGACCTTTTCAGCTGGACCTCTTGGACCAGTGGTCGGGCTCTCACCTATACATGCACAACAGGATACGCCTGTCTCCGAAAGCCAGGATTTCACTTCTCTGGCGGCTACAACTTCCGCACCTTCTGGAAGGACGAAGGTTTGGAATTCAAGACTGGATCCTTTTAACCACAGATGCAAGTCTAAGAGGTTGGGGAGCAGTCGCTCTGGGGGAAACCTTTCAGGGAACATGGTCGGATCAAGAATCACTTCTCCCAATAAACATCCTGGAACTCAGGGCCGTGTGAAACGCCCTTCTGAAAGCAGCACACCTTCTACAGGATCGGGCTGTTCAGGCGCAGTCGGACAACGTGACCACAGTGGTCTACATAAACCGACAAGACGGAACGAAGAGCAGGGCTGCCATGTCAGAGGTGTCAAAAATCCTCCTCTGGGCAGAAAGGCATGCGGTGGCGATGTCAGCAATCTTCTTTCTGGGTGTGGACAACTGGGAAGCAGACTTCCTCAGCAGGCATGATCTCCATCCAGGAGAGTGGAGCCTCCATCCGGAGGTGTTCGAGGAGGTAACCGGTTGGTGGGGAGTTCCTCACATAGACATGATGGCCTCCCGCCTCAACAAGAAGCTACGGAGGTACTGTTCCAAGTCAAGAGACCCACAGGCAGTGGCGGTGGATGCTCTGGTAACACTGTGGATGTTCCCGTCAGTGTATGTGTTCCCTCCACTTCCTCTGATACCAAAGGTTCTTCAACTCGTAAGAAGAACAAAGGTTCTGGCAATCCTCATTGCTCCGGACTGGCCAAGGAGGGCTTGGTACGCGGATCTTCTGGATCTTCAGCTGGAAGATCCACGGCCGTTACCTCTTCGGGAGGATCTGCTACTGCAGGGGCCGTTCGCTTATCAAGACTTATCGTGGCTTCGTTTGACGGCATGGTGGTTGAACACCAGATCTTAGCTCGGAAGGGTATCCCGAGTGAGGTCATTTCTATCCTGATACAGGCTGGGTAAGGGGTAACGTCTAAACATTACCATCGCATTTGGAAAAAATATGTTTCTTGGTGTGAGGCCAAGAAGTTTCCTGCGGTAGAGTTTCAACTTGGACGTTTTCTCCTTTTCCTGCAAGCAGGGGTGGATATGGGACTGAGATTGGGTTCCATCAAGGTCCAGATCTCTGCTTTGTCCATCTTCTTCCAAAAACAATTGGCTGTTCTTCCTGAGGTTCAGACCTTTTTGAAAGGGGTACTGCACATCCAGCCTCCCTTTGTGGTGCCAACGGCACCCTGGGATCTTGATGTGGTGTAACAGTTCCTGCAATCTGCTTGGTTTGAGCCTCTACAGGAGGCTGATCTCAAGTTTCTCACGTGGAGGGCGGTCACCTTGTTGGCCTTGGCTTCTGCACGATGCGTGTCGGAATTGGGGGCTTTATCTTGTAAAAGCCCCTATCTGATCTTCCATGAAGACAGAGCAGAACTTAGGACTTGTCCACAGTTCCTACCTAAGGTTGAATCGGCTTTCCATATCAACCAACCTATTGTGGTGCCAGTGGCTACTGACTCCTCAATTGCTTCAAAGGCCTTGGATGTAGTAAGGACTTTGAAGATTTACGTGAAGAGGACGGCTCGTCATAGGAAAAGTGACTCTCTGTTTGTCCTCCTATGATCCCAAGAAAATTGGGTATCCTGCTTCTAAGCAGTCGATTTCACGCTAGATCAGGTTCACTATCAAGCATGCTTATTCCACGGCAGGATTGCTGTGTCCGACATCTGTAAAGGCCCACTCTACTCGTAAAGTGGGCTCTTCCTGGGCGGCTGCCCGGGGTGTCTCGGCTGTTCAACTCTGCCGAGCAGCTACTTGGTCTGGGTTGAACACGTTTGCCAAGTTTTACAAGTTCGATACTTTGGCCTCTGATGACCTCCAGTTTGGTCGAGCAGTGTTGCAGGAGCCTCCGCGCTCTCCCTCCCGTACTGGGAGCTTTGGTACATCCCCATGGTACTAATATGGACCCCAGCATCCTCTCGGACGTAAGAGAAAATAGGATTTTATTTACCTACCGGTAAATCCTTTTCTCTTACGTCCTAGAGGATGCTGGGGACTTCGTAAGGACCATGGAGTATAGACGGGCTCCGCAGGAGATAGGGCACCTAAAAAGAACTTTGACTATGGGTGTGCACTGGCTCCTCCCTCTATGCCCCTCCTCCAGACCTCAGTTAGATTCTGTGCCCAGAGGAGAAAGGGTACAATGCAGAGAGCTCTCCAGAGTTTTCCGTTTTGAAGAATTTGTTAGGTTTTTTTATTTTCAGGGAGTCCTGTTGGCAACAGGCTCCCTGCATCGTGGGACTGAGGAGAGAGAAGCAGAGCTGGCTTGTCAAGTTAGGTACTGTTTCTAAGGCTACTGGACACCATTAGCTCCAGAGGCAGTCAGAACACAGGTCTCACCTGGGGTTCGTCCCGGAGCCGCGCCGCTGTCCTCCTCACAGATGCCGAAGATAGAAGCCAGGTGAATATGAGAAGGCAAAGAAGACATCAGGCGGCAGAAGACATCAGATCTTCATGAGGTAAGCGCGCGGCGGTATGCTGCGCGCCATTGCTCCCAGTACACACACACACACAAGCAGGCACTGAATGGTGCAGGGCGCAGGGGGGGGCGCCCTGGGCAGCAAGTTTCCTCATTTGTTGGCAATATAAAGCAGGATTAGGCTATGGGACAGTAAATCCTAAAATCCCCCGCCATTTTTTATATAGAATTACTGGGACCGAAGCCTGCCGTCGGGTGGGCGGGGCTTGATCCTCAGCACTAACCAGCGCCATTTTCTCCACAGAAACTGCATGAGATACGCTGGCTCCCTGATCTCTCCCCTGCTGAACTTCACAGGCTGGAAAAAAGAGGAGGGGGGCACTTTGGCTACGCAGTGAGTGGGAATTGAGTATATATATATATATATATATAAATAAAAAGGGCTATCTGGTCATATATATTCCAGTGTTTTTAAGTGCTGGGTGTGTGCTGGCATACTCTCTCTCTGTCTCTCCTAAGGGCCTGGTTGGGGTTTTGTCCCCTTATAGGTTAATCCCTGTGTGTGTGGGGTGTTGGTACGTGTGTGTCGACATGTCTGAGGCGGAAGGCTTCTCCAAGGAGGAGGTGGAGCAAATGAGTGGTGTGTCCCCGTCGGTTGTGCCGACTCAGGATTGGATGGACATGTGGCATATGTTGAATGCAAGTGTGGCATCTTTACATAAAAGGCTTGATAAGGCTGAATTAGGGGGAACATCAGGGGGTCAATGCTCGGATTGGACCGACTCACAGGGCCCGTCGGGGTCTCAAAAGCGTCCCTTAACACAAGACACTACTACCGACACGGATTCTGATTCCAGTGTCGACTATGACAAAGTAAAATTGCACCCTAGGGTGACTAAAACCATTCAGTGTATGATTGTGGCAATAAGGGATGTGTTGCATATTGAGGATGAACCCTCGGTCCCCGACACAAGGGTACACATGTTTAAGGGAAAGAAACAGATTATTAATTTTCCCACATCTCATGAATTAAATGATTTCTTTGGAAAAGCTTGGGAGACTCCGGAAAAGAGACCGCAGATCCCCAAAAGAATTTATATGGCATACCCCTTCCCTAAACAGGACAGGGAGATTTGGGAATCACCCCCCACTGTGGACAAGGCCCTGACGCGCTTGTCCAAGAAACTGGCGCTACCGTCTCCTGACACAGCGGCCCTTAAGGACCCTGCAGATCGCAGGCAAGAAACTACCTTAAAGTGTATTTGTTCTCATACGGGTGCTGTGCTAAGACCGACAATTGCGTCGACATGGGTGTGTAGCGCAATTGCAGCTTGGACAGATGAGCTGACAGATCACTGATAATATGGATAAGGATACTATATTCTTAACTCTAGCCCATATAAAAGACGCAGTCTTATTTATGAGGGATGCTCAAAGGGACATTGGATTGCTAGCTTCTAGGGCCAATGCCATGTCTGTCTCGGCGAGAAGATCCTTATGGACTCGCCAATGGACGGGTGATGCGGATTCCAAAAAACATATGGAAGTACTACACTATAAGGGAATTGTATTGTTTGGGGATGGGCTGACGGACCTGGTTTCCACAGCTACAGCAGGTAAATCAAATTTTTTACCATATATTCCCCAACAGCAAAAGAAAGTACCACCCTATCAGATGCAGTCCTTTCGGTCGCACAAGTCCAGAAGAGGTCGGGGATCCTCTTTCCTTGCCAGAGGTAAGGGCAGAGGCAAAAGAGCACCTGCTTCGGCAGGTGCCCAGGAACAAAAGTCCTTCACGGCTGCCCCAAAACCCACAGCATGACTCTGGGGCTCCCCTGAGGGAGTCCGCACCGGTGGGGGCACGTCTTCGACTTTTCAGTCAGGCCTGGGTCAGATCAGGCCTGAATCCCTGGGTGTTGGAAATAGTTTCCCTGGGTTACAAACTGGAATTCGAGGAGGTGCCCCCGCGCCGATTTTTCAAATCGGCCCTACCAGCTTCCACATCGGAAAGGGATGTAGTGTTAGCTGCAATTCAAATGCTGTGTATACAGCAAGTGATAATCAAGGTTCCCCTGCACCAGCAGAGAAGAGGTTACTACTCAACCCTATTTGTGGTCCCGAAACCGGACGGTTCGGTCAGACCTATTTTGAATCTGAAATCCCTAAACCTGAACATAAAAAAATTAAAATTCAAAATGGAATCACTCAGAGCGATAATAGCCAACATGGAGGAGGGGGAGTTTATGGTGTCTCTGGACATAAAGGATGCGTACCTTCATGTCCCCATATATGCCCCCCATCAGGAATACCTGAGATTCGCTGTATAGGATTGTCATTACCAATTTCAGACGTTGCCGTTTGGACTTTCCACGGCCCCGAGATTTTCACCAAGATAATGGCGGAAATGATGGTGATCCTGCGCAAGCATGGAGTCACAATTATCCCATACTTGGACGATCTCCTGATAAAAGCGAGATCAAGAGAGAAATTGCTGAGCAGTGTGGCGCTCTCTCTGAGAGTGCTCAAGCAACACGGTTGGATTCTAAATTTACCGAAGTCACAGTTGATTCCGACAACTCGACTACCGTTCCTAGGTATGATACTGGATACGGAACAAATTAAGGTTTTCCTCCCAATAGAGAAAGCCCAGGACATCCAGAACATGGTCAGAGACCTGCTAAAACCGAAAAGGGTGTCAGTTCACCAATGCACTCGAGTTCTGGGAAAAATGGTGGCGGCCTACGAGGCCATTCCCTTCGGAAGGTTCCATGCAAGGACTTTTCAATGGGACCTTCTGGACAAGTGGTCCGGGTCCCATCTGCACTTACATCGGAAAATAACTCTGTCCCCAGGAGCCAGAGTGTCTCTCCTGTGGTGGTTGCAAAGTGCTCACCTGCTGGAGGGTCGCAGGTTCGGAATTCAGGATTGGATCCTGGTTACCACGGACGCGAGCCTCCGAGGATGGGGAGCGGTCACACAAGGAAAAAATTTTCAGGGACTTTGGTCAGACCAGGAGTCCTGTCTACACATCAATGTGTTGGAACTCAGGGCCATTTACAACAGCCTTCGACAAGCGGAGAGTCTTCTTCGAAACCTACCGGTTCTGATTCAGTCAGACAATGTCACAGCAGTGGCTCATGTGAACCGGCAAGGCGGGACAAGAAGCAGAGTCGCGATGGCGGAAGCCACCAGGATTCTTCGCTGGGCGGAAAATCATGTAAGCGCTCTGTCGGCTGTCTTCATTCCGGGAGTGGACAAATGGGAAACAGACTTCCCCAGCAGACACGATCTCCATCCAGGAGAGTGTGGACTTCATCAAGAAGTCTTTGCAGACATAACACATCTTTGGGGAACTCCTCAAATAGACATGATGGCGTCACGCCTCAACAAAAAACTTCGGAGGTATTGTGCCAGGTCTCGGGACCCTCAGGCAGTGGCTGTAGACGCTCTAATAACACCGTGGGTGTTCAAATCGGTCTACGTGTTTCCTCCTCTTCCTCTCATCACAAAAGTGTCGAGGATCATAAGGCAAAGAAGAGTACAGACGATACTTGTTGTCACAGACTGGCCTCGAAGGGCCTGGTACTCAGATCTACAAGAGATGCTCACAGGAGATCCCTGGCCTCTTCCTCTGAGGGAAGACCTGTTGCAACAGGGGCCCTGTGTATTTCAAGACTTACCGCGGTTACGTTTGACGGCATGGCGGTTGAACGCCGAATCCTAGCGAAAAAGGGGATTCCGGAAGAGGTCATCCCTACTTTAATAAAGGCTAGGAAGGAGGTGACGGTTAAGCATTATCACCGTATCTGGTGAAAGTATGTATCTTGGTGTGAAACCAAGAATGCACCTACGGAAGATTTTCATCTGGGTCGTTTTCTCCACTTCCTACAGACAGGAGTGGATATGGGCCTGAAATTAGGCTCTGTTAAGGTACAGATTTCGGCCCTCTCGATTTTCTTTCAGAAGGAGTTGGCTTCTCTTCCAGAAGTCCAGACGTTTGTAAAGGTAGTGCTGCACATCCAGCCTCCTTTTGTGCCTCCAGTGGCACCGTGGGACCTCAACGTGGTGTTGCAGTTTCTAAAATCACACTGGTTTGAACCGCTTAACAAGGTTGAGTTGAAATTTCTTACTTGGAAGGTGGTCATGTTGTTGGCCTTGGCATCAGCAAGGCGAGTGTCAGAATTGGCGGCTTTGTCACACAAAAGCTCCTACTTGATTTTTCATGTGGATCGAGCTGAATTGAGGACACGTCCGCAATTTTTGCCTAAGGTGGTTTCTTCATTCCATGTGAATCAACCTATTGTGGTGCCTGTGGCTACAAGTGACCTGGAGGATTCCAGATCCCTGGACGTAGTCAGGGCCTTAAAGATTTATGTAGCCAGGACGGCTAGAATTAGGAAAACAGAGGCTCTGTTTGTCCTGTATGCTGCTAATAAGATTGGCGCACCTGCTTTGAAGCAGACTATTGCTCGCTGGATCTGTAATACGATTCAGCAGGCTCATCCTACGGCTGGATTGCCAGTACCAAATTCGGTTAAGGCCCATTCCACTAGGAAGGTGGGCTCTTCTTGGGCGGCTGCCCGAGGCGTCTCGGCATTACAACTTTGCAGAGCGGCGACTTGGTTGGGGTCAAACACTTTTGCTAAATTCTGCAAGTTTGATACCCTGGCTGATGAGGACCTAGCGTTTGCTCAGTCGGTGCTGCAGAGTCATACGCACTCTCCCACCCAACTGGATGCTTTGGTATAAACCCCATGGTCCTTACGGAGTCCCCAGCATCCTCTAGGACGTAAGAGAAAATAAGATTTTAAACCTATCGATAAATCTATTTCTCCTAGTCCATAGAGGATGCTGGGCGCCCGTCCCAGTGCGGAAACTCTGCAAGACTTGTATATAGTTGTTGCTTAAATAAGGGTTATGTTACAGTTGACATCGGTCTTGGACCGTTGCTGTTATTGTTCGGGATGCGGTCAAGATACCGCTGGCCGGAATCCCGCGGTCGAAATACCGACGCCGGAATCCCGACCGCCACAATCCCGACATATTCTCCCTCCGTGGGTGTCCACGACACCCATAGAGGGAGAATATAATAGTGTGCCGAGCGTAGCGAGGCACCGTGCCCGCAGCGTGGCGAGCGAAGCGAGCCCGCAAGGGGCTGCGTTCCGCTCGCCACCCCTGTCGGGATTGTGTGGTCGGGATTCCGACGTCGGTATTTCGACCGCCGGGATTCCGACCGACGGCATTTAGTACTGATCCCTATTGTTCATACGGTTAACTTGTTTTGTATGATCCAGGTTACGTGGTATGCTTGGTGTGGGCTGGTAAGAATCTTGCCCTTGGATTTCTAAATCCTGCCTTGTAGTGTCCATCTCCTCTGGGCACAGTTCTCTAACTGAGGTCTGGAGGAGGGGCATAGAGGGAGGAGCCAGTGCACACCCATAGTCAAAGTTCTTTTTAGGTGCCCTATCTCCTGCGGAGCCCGTCTATACCCCATGGTCCTTACGGAGTCTCCAGCATCCTCTACGGACTAGGAGAAATAGATTTACCGGTAGGTTTAAAATCTTATATTCTCGTAGTCCGTTGAGGATGCTGGGCGCCTGCCCAGTGCTGCGTTTTCCTGCTTTGGTTTTATAGTTCAGTACTACCTGGTTCCTAGGTAAGTTCTGCGTTATTTTCAGCCATTGCTGAATTGTTCCGGCATGTTAGCCGGATTTGTTTGTTGTGTGAGCTGGTATGAATCTCGCCACTATCTGTGTAATTCCTTCTCTCGAAGTATGTCGTCTCTTCGGGCACAGTTTCTAGACTTAGTCTGGTAGGAGGGGCATAGAGGGAGGAGCCAGCCCACACTATTAAACTCTTAAAGTGCCAATGGCTCCTGGTGGACCCGTCTATACCCCATAGTACTAATATGGACCCCAGCATCCTCTACGGACTACGAGAAAAGGATTTACCGGTAGGTAACCAAAATCCTATTTTTATTATGTAATATTACTGTATTTAGTATAACTAATGTATTTTTGTCAGTTGGGTTTTGGACCTTTTTGACGTGTTTTGAATGATCATTTATTTAATATACAACTATTAATCTCAGGCATGCACATGCATACAAACTCTGGAAATGTTCATTTAGTATTTAAGCTTTTTTAAATTAATAAGATATTAGTTATTTATGTTATCTTCTATTTGCTATAAATGAAATCCACAATTTGTTTGAAGATCTACAGTATAAGTGCAGTTGGTTTAAGTTAGCATTGCTTTGTGTGCAATTAAGAGATATATAAGATGGGATTTAGGAATATTTGATCAAGAACATTACTGTACATTGGAGAGATCCGTGAATTAAGAATTAAGTGTGTATGGCCAAAGCGATAGAGATGCGCGGCGCTATCACTGACTCTAGATTTGGCATGCATGCATGCCAAATTTAGTTAGATCGCTCATTTCACTGCTGGGTGAAATTAGCTACCCCCCCCCATCCACCCTCCTTCCCCATCACTCAGCGCACATTGCGCTGTGTGCTGATCAGGAGGAGAGATGTGTGCTGAGCGGTCTGTGCTAGATCGCTCAGCACACATCTCCCCCCGTGTGTACGGGGTTTAGGATTGACCTGATCTTGCTATTCACTTCTTTGTCAGTGGTAATTCTAGTACTTTACATAAGATAATACTTTGCATGAGGTAGTAAACCTTTTTATATCACCACAGTTATGATTGGTGTATATACAGTCAAAGGGGATGCGGTCAACATCCCGCTGGACAGGATCCCGGCGGTCGAAATACCGACGCCAGAATCCCGACCGCTACAATCCCGACATATTCTCCCTCCGTGGGTGTCCACGACACCCATAGAGGGAGAATATAATAGTGTGCCGAGCGTGGCGAGCGAAGCGAGCCCGCTAGGGGCTGCGTTCCGCTCACCACCCCTGTCGGAATTGTGTGGTTGGGATTCCGGCATCGGTATTTCGACCGCAGGGATCCCGTCCAGCGGGATTACGTACTGATCCCAGTCAAAGAATATTGTATGCAGTAAAATGCAAAAAAATAATAATAATTATAGAGTAATTCATAAACTGATATACTGTATATTTACATATATTACATACCATAATTGCTTAGAAGAACTTAGCAGTGTAAACGCCAATCTTCGATTAAATATCCCACAGGTGGATGCCTGATGCACATTTGCATATGTTATTTGTATGGTGAACTTGTTAAATGTATTGTGCATAAAACAAGCTCTTTACTCATTTAAAGAGGAACCTATTACCAGGGTTTTCTATTTACACATTATTTATATATTGTATAATGCAGTCTTTCCCAACCTCTGTCCTCAAGGCACACTAACAGTCCTGGTTTTAGTGATATCCAGGCTTGAACACAGGTGACTTAATTAGTACCTCAGTTATTTTGATTTAACCATCTGTGCTGAAGCCTTGATATCACTAAAACCTGCACTGTTGGTGTGCCTTGAGGAACATGGTTGGGAATGCCTGGTATAGTGCCTTGCACAATATGCTCAGATAAGAAAGTGGTGTCAAGATTGTTCTAGAGAGTACTTACTCTAAAACGCTAAGTTTGGCATCCATCACTGCTTTCTCTTGGGTGGCTTCCTCAAACATCACGTCCCCTTTACCTCGCCAGCACAGGAAAGCCTTTAGCATACCAAAAGTTCCGTCACAAGTGCTCTGTTGGCCCAGCAGGTCACACCATTGTTTTAACATACCTTATGCACAAGTCATTATGCTATTTTTAAATTAAATTCCAATATAGAACCTTGTGACAATTGTCTTTAAAATGTATACAATTCTAAGCTGGCTCTAAAGTTCAGATCTTTTTTTCCCCATTAGCATGAGTTCAAGATTTCATTACATTTCTTTTAAACTGATATACATGAAGATAAGAGTTCAGTCAACTGCGTTACTGTAACACATGGACATATCTATAATGGGTGCAGTGCACATGACCCCAGAGTCCAGCCCCACCTACACCACACACAGGGAAAATGGTGCAGACGCCATTTTCCTGCACATATGCGCAGTAGAGCAATCATCGGCACAATGGTGCTGGCGTGATGTTCTCGCACATTATAAAACCACATAATTGTTCTTATATATCCTATTGAAGACATTTCTATCAGACCAGTATAATCATACAAATATTTTTTTTAATTTATTTATTGATTTTATTGGTAAAATTCTTATGATGGTTTTAGGAGTAATAAAAGGAGTGTTTCCCATTGCTACCCTGCTTGTACATTGGATTCAGATTACAACAGTGCCAGATTAAATCATGTGGAGGCCCCTAGGCAGTCGAAATCTTGGTGCCGTCCTCGCAAATTCTCTCCTAATACGATTTTAATTCTACCAACCAACCATCTACAATTTGGAAAATGTAATGTCAATCTGATGTCTATGGTTTATGTACTTTTAAATTGTTAAAGGGTGCATTACATTAATACAGTAGTTTCTCTAATGCAGTGGTTTCCAAACTTTTTTGAATCACGGCACCCTGGAATATCAGAATTTTTTTCACGGCCCCCCTTGGCCAAAAATTTCTTATTGAGAAATTTGGAAAGAAATATTACATTAAGTAGATTGCGTTTATATGTCATCCTTAGGGTCAGTTGTGTGGTGAGGGACAAGATTTGCTTCTGTTTGGCCACATATTTTGTGACTGGCAGCCACCAGCACTGGTTTTGCCTATTATATTGACCATGAATAATTTGAATTGGTCCTGGACCACCAACCCAGGGCACCCCGCAAGTGTCCCGAGGCACCCCAGGGAGCCACGGCACACAGTTTGGGAACCTCTGCTCTAATGCAAAGTTTTCATTTCCTTGAGTTGATTCATTGAAAACAATTTAAGAAAGCTTGACTGTAATTTTTTTTCAAGATCAAATCAATATTATTTTGATCTGTTGTCGCAGGGCCACTGAAAGGCACATGGCCCATAGGCCGGTTGCCTACTCTGCCTATTTGTTACTCCGGCATTGGATTACAACAGCATTAACTGATATTAACCAGCCTCTTTTATTGCTCCCAATACCATTATAGAGGACAGATTGTCATATTAATTGTCAGCACTCACTGCAGCTTTCTCTCAGTACATGGCACAGCTGAGTCACCTGTCCCTGAGTGAGGGTATTACAGAACTCTGAGTTACAGCAGCTCTCCAGGCACACTGCAGTGTGCAGCTATTTCCCAGCATCCTGGCATCCAGGATCCCGACGCCGGAATCCCGTCAGCCGGTAAAATGCTGGCGGTCAGAATACCAACCGCTCCCCGGTATTCCCACTTGGGTGGTGGGTCCACGCCACCACCCAATGGAGAATAGAACTCGTGGCGAGCAAAGCTCACCACAGGGCCGAAGCTCACCACCAGGCCGACGAGTGGTGAGTTCAGCGAGCGCGCAAGGGGACTCGCTGCGCTTGCTGCCGGTATTGCGGCTGGCGGGATGCTGATGTCAGGATCCTGACAGCCGGCATCCCATCAGCCGGGATATCATACTGAACCCATTTTGGACATTTTACTTTTGCATTGTTCCGCACTTGAAACATTTTGGCAATCGAGACACACAAAGCTTTTTGCTACATATTGTATCTGAGCACACACACACACACACACACACACACACAGAGAAAAAGCTGTAAACACACAATACTCTCTGTGGCGTTGTATAGAAATTAATGGTGGGGAGGAGTTAAGCATTTAATGAACTATGGGGGGAGGGGGGTGATTTGGTGGCTTGTTCGAAAAAAAAAAATATTGTTTACAATATCAAACTATTATTTGGTGACCCTGGCCTTAATGGAGTTGGAACACCAGTTGAACAGTATGTTAAGCATTGAACATACTAATAGCCCACTGCAGCAACTGATTAAAATGCTACACAGGCTGTGCAATAGTCCCATATTTACAGCAATTTATTTCATAGTAGAATGGGAATTTAATAGGGCCTTTTACTGTAGCACATCAGAAGCATGCTAAAATCTTAGTCTCGTATCAGACAATTCTGTGTTCGTATGCTGTGAGTCTGAGATGCAGAATGATGCAACACACCCTGCTGGTGTCAGTGTGGGGTTGATACTGTAAAATAATGAGTCATGTAATCCGTTACAGTGGGACTACAGATCCCAGCTAGCCTTTCCCCGGCATCTTGGCACTTGGGGTACCACAAGTGCCAGGATGTCCGGGCAGCAATTGGCAACTGGCAAATGTGATACCAGTATAAAGATTTAAAAAAAAAAAATACAATACTTACACACAGAATAATTTAATCCTTACTTACAAACTCATTTACACGCTACTACAGTATACATGATCACCTAGTACTTGCAGGGGCTCAGTCCCCTTCCTTTGTTAAGTAGAATGCGGTCTTCAGAAAACAATATTCTGCAGCTTTCGCTCCATGACTGACGCACTGTACTATAGTGTTCGAATGACAGTTCCCACATGGTTCTATCAGCCAATCAACGGACGGTGCCATAGAAACTGCATTGGCTATTTGATGCATGCACAGTGCTGTTTAGGAAGAGCAACATTTGGTGGACAGGAAGATGTGTTACACACATTTGGTTTTTTCGGCGTCTCAGTACATTACAATCCAATTCAATACAACATGATGCGATTTGATACACTGACTAAGCTCTGACATGGCAGGGTACAAGTAGCAGGATGCTCTACATGTCGTATGGACGCAAGATGTAAGAAGACACATCTGTTTGAACTTTGGGTGGTCATCTAAACACCTTATATGATGTTTTGTACAGGACAAATAGGATTGAACAATGTTTCTATGTTGATATCAGTGTGAGTGTTTTATGATGCAATGTTGCTATGCTGATACTAATGAAAGCTTTTAATTGATAGAACATTGTATAATGCAAGAGATATATATGTTTATTACATGAGATGTCACTTAATATTTGCATTGTATCGTGAGAATTCTGTTGACAGATGGAAATTTAAAAACCCTGTGGTGCAGGATTTTTCCCACAGCTGCAGGTCTTGCTATTGAATTAGTGGCCTTTTCCCACAGCTGCAGGGTTTTCCTGTTGAGTTAGTGGAGTGAAAATGAGACGCACATCTTTTTTTAACGCACCCCCAGAGCAAGTCTGGTTTTTTTCCCTGTGCCCCCCCCGAGGACTAATTAAGCAATTAGATGTTTCCAAATAGCTTAATTAGTTAGTAATTACTCACCTTCCGAATGTTAAGAAGCACCTGTATTCTGGAATTCACACCAGATGGGAGGCGCAACCCAGAACAGAGGCACTAAGTCTAACACACTGGAGGGAATTCACACCATCTGTATTCACACCAGGTGGGAGGCGCAACCCAGAACAGAGGCGCTAAGTCTAAAACACCGGGGGGGTTCACCAGGGAACCCCGAAAGGGGACTTGGGCTTCGCTGCCCCTGATGTGCAGGTTGCGGCCCCCTACCCGGGTCACCTGGTATCTACACAGGAGTTCACAAGGTATTAACAGGATAATTTACCTGGAGAAATGCAGCGGGTAAGGCAGGGGTTAATTGCAGAGTGATGAGAGCTGAGCTGGAATACAGAGAGAAACTTAAACTTGCAGGCTCTCATTTCTGGATAGCAGAGCTGGAATTTGGCAGGATTCACAGGAGTTTGTAGTCTGGATACAGAATTGCAGGTACTGAATGGAGATAAACTTGCGTAAAGGTCTGTGTGGTTAGACTGCTGTTTGCAAAACTGGACAGGTGCTGGATTACTGAGGCAAGGTGCAATACTGGCTGGAATGGTGCACTGATAACTTGAAGAAGGGATTCCAAGGCAGAAGGACACGCTGGATATATAATTGTAGTAGATACAGGTCCAAGATGATACTGACTCTCTCTGATACTGAACTCTATCACTGGCACGGTGGTATGTAGATACTCCCTAGTTAAAGGGCGTCAGACCAATCACGTGATAGGCTGGAGTTGCAGATAATGAGGTCCAGGTGATCAGTTGCTAGGAAATGAGAACAGGAGGGAGCAGCCAGATCCAGGTGATAATCAATGCTGAATGCAGGACTGACAGATTTGCAGCTGCTGCACACATAACATTACCCTCACCCCACCCCTTCAGGGGTGTACTCCAGACACCCCACCTGGACCAATGGGAACTAATAAAACAAAAAAGGGATTGACAAGACAGACTCGATTTCTCCGACGAGACTTCTTATTTTCCTTTTTCCCAGGTTGTTTAGGTGTGAACACAGTAATGCCAAATATATTGTCTGAACTGAAGGTACCTTCAACCAAAGGAAATTAATCGACTTCAGAGTTGTAATCTGAGTTGGAGTCCACATCTAAAGGAAGGGTTACAATTTTCTTCTTTGTAATAGATGGCACTGGAGAAGAAGTATGGCAAGACTGACCATAGGTAGGGCTCTTGACAGGTTGGTTGGACACTGAATATTGGGGGCCATGCTTATTCATAGCTTCACAAGACTCAGACAGAGAGGCACAGCTGACAGTTAATTTCTGGACTTCTGGTCTTGGTTAAAATGTTATTTTACTGTGATCTACCTGAATCTGAATATCCATAGACACTTGGTTCTTATGAACTTGATTTATCCTGTTGGAGACTGAATTCTTGGCCAAAACCATAGAACCCCCAGGAGATCCAGAAGAAACTAACTCTGACCCTCCAAACCTCTTGAACACCTTTTGACAGAAGGCATTCAGGTCCTGTAGAATTGGCTCACAGGACTTGATTAACTGGTTAACCCATCTATTAGCCTCCCCTCTGAAAGACATCAGAAGAACAAGCACATCTTCTACCTGAGAGGAACAGAGTGTACCCGTATGCATAGTTTGCGACATTAACTTGTAAAACTCTTCCAGTTCACCATAGAAGAATACTAGATCTGGGCCTTGGTCTTCAGAAGGACACTGTGAGCTTTGCAGCAGTTTGAGTTTCTATTCTGATTTTACCGGTTCGGAAGCTGGATCGGAATCTTTTCAGAAGGACAAAGCATGGACCATCCCTTCTGGGGTCATGGCTGGAATATTCCCTTCAAAGGACTTGATAGGATTAACTTCCCCCAAGGTTACAGCTGAAGTTCCTCCCTATAGAGTTACAACAGGAATCTCTTCTCCTAGGTTCCCAATAGGACTTTCCTCTTCAAAGGTCAAGACAGGAATTCCCCTTTCAGGGGTCTCGATTGGAATTCTCTCTTCATAGACATTGGCTGGAATGATATCTTCAGAGGTATCGACTTGAGTCACCCTTCTTGGGGTCTCAGCTGGAGCCTCCCTGGCTGGGGTCACGACAGGAACTAAATCTTCAAGGGTCACGACTAGAATCCTCTCTTCTGAGGCCTTGACTGGAATCGCCCCCTCTGGAATCTTGGGTGGAACATCCTCCTTCAGAGGAACCTTCCTTCCATGGGTTTCAGGAGGATCTGATGTACATTCAGGAACTGCAGAATCTGATGCCTTTTCTAGGACTATGCAATCATATGCCCCCTCAAGGGATCCAGGCTTGACTGCTCCTGCTGAAGTCTGACCATCACACATACCCTCTTGAGTCTTAACATTGGACTTCCCTTCTGGAGTCAAGATATCAGCTACCCTTTCTGGAGTCAAGCCAAAAGGAGGAACATCGAGTACTTCTCCTAAGGCCTGGATATCGACTTCCCCTCCAGGGATCAAATCATTGATCACGAAGTCGGATGCCGCGCTTGAGGATAAAGAAAGGGGTTCATCTTCTGAGGCAGGAACATAGCTCACCCCATCTGTCTGGGCTCAGAACATCGGATGGGAAATCAGATATTTCCTCTAGGGTTGTCGAGAAAGATGCCCCTCCTGGGGCTGGACACTCGGAGCCCCCTCCTGGGGCTGGACACTCGGAGCCCCCCGCCTGGGGCTGGACACTCGGAGCCCCCGCCTGGGGCTGGACACTCGGAGCCCCCGCCTGGGGCTGGACACTCGGAGCCCCCGCCTGGGGCTGAACACTCGGAGCCCCTGCCTGGGGCTGGACACTCAGAGCCCACACCTGGGGCTGGAGTGTTGGATGCACATCCTAGGGCTGAAGAACCAGGGTTTACCCTGGAATAGAGAGATTTACAAAGCCTCAATTGTTTCCCAAGTCTTAACTTGAGGCTTCGGGTCAAGGGACCCCAGTTGTAGGCTGGACTCTCCTTTTGAGAACCTTTGGCACCTTCATTGGAAGTTAAGGAGTTTGAAATGACCGTTAGTGGACTTATCGGCCTGAACCTTAATTAGTCGTTTCCGCAGTATATGCAAAGCAGGAGCTCCTTTCGTCGCTGGTGCTCAGCCTCAGAAAGTTTGGGGCGCCGAAAACTCTGGAATCTCCTTTCCATCACCTCTGGAGGAGTCACCCCGCAACTAGGGTAAACAGTCGACGGCCTCTTCTGCTTCATTATTTAAAAGGAGGCGACTCTCACGGTGTCCGAAAAACTTCCAGTCATTTCTGAAAGTAAACTGTTTAATTCAGAACATGGTTTAAACAATTGCTGTAAAAGAGACTGGAACATCCTTAGTTGTTCAGGACTCCCACTGCTGGTAAACTGGGTAGATAATGAACAGTCATCTTGAGAGGTGCCCTTTACTCTTTGTCCACAAATCTGACAAAGATTGGAGTTGCTAGAAAAATTTTTGCATGCAGGAATCTGTTGCTGCAGAGCATCTACATGAATTGTGAGCCCTAGGAAGGTTTGTGACAAAAGATTAAGCGTATCTTCACAGACTTTCACTTTGCTGTGCAAAATCTGACCGGATTCACTTCCTGGATTCTGGATTGAAGTGGAAGACTGGACCGGATTAGACATAACTGAACTTGAATTTGCCTGGACTGAAGTGGATTTGCCTGAACCAGACTGGATTTGCCTAGACCGGAGTTACTTTGCATGGACCGGACTAAATTTGCCTGGACTGGAGTGGATTTGCCTGAACCACAGCAGGAAGCCTCTTGCTATTCTCCAGTAAAGGGCCAGTGATAATGTTTGGAAGCACCTGTATTCTGGAAGCAGACACCAGGTGGTTGGCGCAACCCAGAACAGAGGCGCTAAGTTTAACACCAGGGGGGTGTTCACCAGCGAACCCCGCAAGGGGATTTGGGCTTCGCTGCCCCTGATGTGCAGGTCGCGCTCCCTGCCTGGGTCACCTGGTATCTGCACAGGAGTCCACAAGGTATTAACAGGATAATTTACCTGGAGAAATGCAGCGGGTAAGGCAGTGCTTAATTGCAGAGTGATGAGAGCTGAGCTGGAATACAGAGAGAAACTAAAACTTGCAGGCTCTCATTTCTGGATAGCAGAGCTGGAATTTGGCAGGATTCACAGGAGTTTGTTTGTAGTCTGGATACAGAATTGCAGGTACTGAATGGAGATAAACTTGCGGAAAGGTCTGTGTGGTTAGACTGCTGTTTGCAAAACTGGACAGGTGCTGGATTACTGAGGCAAGGTGCAAGACTGGCTGGAATGGTGCACTGATATCTTGAAGCAGGAATTCCAAGGCAGAAGGACACACTGGATATATAATTGTAGTAGATACAGGTCCAAGATAATACTGACTCTCTCTGATACTGAACTCTATCACTGGCACGGTGGTATGTAGATACTCCCTAGTTAAAGGGCGACAGACCAATCACGTGATAGTCAGGCTGGAGTTGCAGATAATGAGGTCTTGAAGCAGGGATTCCAAGGCAGAAGCACACACTGGATATATAATTGTAGTAGATAGTAGATACAGGTCCAAGATGAACTGGGTGCAGGACTGGCAGGAATACTGGGACCAGTTACCAGGACACAGGAGACTGGGAACTTGCACATCGTGCAATGGCCACGTGCTGAGCTCACAGAAACAGGCTCTAAGGAGTCCAGACTAGATACTGACTCTCTCTGATACTGAACTCTATCACTGGCATGGTGGTATGTGGATACTCCCTAGTTAAAGAGCGACAGACCAGTCACATGATAGTCAGGCTGTAGTTGCAGGTAATGAGGTCCAGGTGATCAGTTTCTAGGAAACGAGAACAGAAGGGAGCAGCCGATTCCAGGTGCTAGTCAATGCAGAAAGTAGAACTGACAGATTTCGAGCTGCTGCACACATAACACCGAAGTGGTATCTTCTTCAGCTTCGGGATCTGGATTCCTGCAGCAGTGGTGAGTGTGTGTGTGTGTGTGTGTGTGTGTGTGTGTGTGTGTGTGTGTGTGTGTGTGTGTGAGTGAGTGTGTTTATGACTCCTGGTGTGTGTGAAACCCCCATGTGTATGTCAACCCCCCACCCAGAGGCATCAGCTGGGAGAACTATGGGGGACATGTGCTAAGCGGTGATAAAAGTGGAGAAGTGACCCATGGCAACCAATCAGCATTGACGTAACATTTAAAATTTGCATACTAGCAACATATACAGAGCAGCTAATTGGTTGCCATGGGCAACTTCTCAACTGGCTTGCTTCTCCGCTTTTATCACTGCTTAGTACATGTCCCCCTATATATACTAACAGCCACTTCCCCTCCCAGCAGCCCCCTCGCGTCCCAGCAGCCCCTTCCCCTCTGCAAAGATTGAGGGGAGACCACCGGAGCTACGGAGACTACTGGAGACTACCGAAGAGGTGAGTATCTTTATTTATTTATTATTATTATTATTATTATTATTATTATTATTATTATTCATGCGCCACAGGGTTTTTAGAGCTGAAAAACCCCTCAACTATTTTTTTAAATTATATACGTGGTTATCGGAAGCACACATACCCATGGAAATCCAACATTTTGAGCAAGGTGTGCGAGGTTTTTTACCTCACTAAACTTCACACCCAGTTGAATTCCCCCCTATGTGTGTTATATGTGCAATTATAATTGACTGGTCAGATATACATATTGAACTTGAAGATAAGATCTTTACCAATAAATACATTTATTTGTATGATGTATACTGGATCTGAAAGAGATCTCTTAAATTAAATATACCAGCATCAGGATATATTTTTTTAACTGCAGCAGATACTGTATATACCTACAGTATATATCACAGGTGCAAATCAGGTGCGTGGATGTTATTTATTTTTGTCTGCACATTATAATCTGACACAGTGACAGAGTCTACTCTGCGAATGGCCTGGCTAGAGAGGAGGGGAGCCATACGGAGACTGAACACAGGCCCCTCCTCTCTTAATCCTCCTCTCCTATGACACTGTTGTGCAGGTCAAATTTTCATTGGTAAGGGATGGCATTTGTACTCCTGCAGCAGCTCTTCAATGTATCATGTTCCTCGAATTTGTGTCACTGAATCACTTGAATATTTTGGGGCAGATTTTTAAAAGCTTGGATAGAAATAAAGGCCCCCATTTATCACTGAGTTTCCTTGCTGAAAACTCGTTTTAGGTGGTAAATGGGACCAATTTCTATTTAACAAGGCTAATAGCGCTATTAGCCTTTCATTTTCCCTATACTGTTGCACACTAAAGTGTATTTAACAACGAGCGCTATTTCTGAAATAGTGCTCGCTTACCTAAAATGGCTTCGTCTGCTCCAGGCAGACGTTATGGACACCGCTGCAGCGGTGTACGTGTTGCGCTCCGGCTCCCACCTCCCGCAGCAATCCCGGCATGCATCACGCCTGCCGGGTTGCTATAGAGACAGGAAAACCAAAATGGTCGCCGCGTCCGGAAATTACTACCGCACATGTGCCGGGAATTAGCATAAACCAGCACATGCGCGGTAGAAGGCCAGTCTGGGGACACAGTTAATTAGTCAGTTCTGATGTAAGGTAAACATCAGTGCTGACACGGCAAATACCACTTTTTATTTATTTACCACTTCACATAGTGCTGCTTGATAAATGGGGGCCAAAGTGTAGTGAGATAAAGTACCAACCAAACAGCTCCTGTCATTTTTCAACCGCAGCCTGTAACAGCCTGTTGGGAGCTGACAAATCTGCTCCTTTATCTGTGTCATTTGGTCGCTTGTATACTACAGTGAATTGCTCTGAATAACTGGTTGCAGACCACAATGCCCAGTTTCATTATCTCTGCTGCAAATCTCCGCATCTGCTTTGCCTCTCCACTGCTGTTTATTTTCTCACATCTATGCATTTCATACTTGCCTACCTGACCCTCTCCATGAGGGAGAAAATGCTCTGTTCCTGGACTTTCCTGGTAATGTATGATTGCCATCACCTGTGGTGAAACACCTTTCTTATCAATTAACTAGCTCACCACAGGTGATGGCAATCATACATTACCAGGAAAGTCCAGGAACAGAGCATTTTCTCTATCGTCCTAGTGGATGCTGGGGTTCCTGAAAGGACCATGGGGAACAGCGGCTCCGCAGGAGACAGAGCACAAAAAGTAAAGCTTTTTCTGATCAGGTGGTGTGCACTGGCTCCTCCCCCTATGACCCTCCTCCAGACTCCAGTTAGATTTTTGTGCCCGGCCGAGAAGGGTGCAATCTAGGTGGCTCTCCTAAAGAGCTGCTTAGAAAAAGTTTAGCTAGGTTTTTTATTTTACAGTGATTCCTGCTGGCAACAGGATCACTGCAGCGAGGGACTGAGGGGAGAAGGAGTCAACTCACCTGCGTGCAGGATGGATTGGCTTCTTGGCTACTGGACATCAAGCTCCAGAGGGACGATCACAGGTACAGCCTGGATGGTCACCGGAGCCACGCCGCCGGCCCCCTTGCAGATGCTGAAGTCAGAAGAGGTCCAGAATCGGCGGCTGAAGACTCCTGCAGTCTTCAAAAGGTAGCGCACAGCACTGCAGCTGTGCGCCATTTTCCTCTCAGCACACTTCACACGGCAGTCACTGAGGGTGCAGGGCGCTGGGAGGGGGGCGCCCTGGGAGGCAAATGATTACCTATAAAGGCTAAAAATACCTCACATATAGCCCTAGAGGCTATATGGAGATATTTAACCCCTGCCTAATTTTTCTAAATAGCGGGAGACGAGCCCGCCAGAAAAGGGGCGGGGCCTATCTCCTCAGCACACGGCGCCATTTCCTCTCACAGCTCCGCTGGTCAGGACGGCTCCCAAGTCTCTCCCCTGCACTGCACTACAGAAACAGGGTAAAACAGAGAGGGGGGGGCACATTTATGGCGATAGTTTGATATAACAAAGCAGCTATAAGGGAGCACTTATTATAAGGCTATCCCTGATATATATATAGCGCTTTTGGTGTGTGCTGGCAAACTCTCCCTCTGTCTCCCCAAAGGGCTAGTGGGTCCTGTCTTCGTTAGGAGCATTCCCTGTGTGTCTGCTGTGTGTCGGTACGTGTGTGTCGACATGTATGAGGACGATATTGGTGTGGAGGCGGAGCAATTGCCAAATATGAGGATGTCACCCCCTAGGGAGTCGACACCAGAATGGATGCCTTTATTTATGGAACTACGGGATAGTGTCAACACGCTAAAGCAGTCGTTTGACGACATGAGGCGGCCGGACAATCAATTAGTGCCTGTCCAGGCGACTCAAACACCGTCAAGGGCTGTGAAACGCCCTTTGCCTCAGTCGGTCGACACAGACCCAGACACAGGCGATGACTCCAGTGGTGACGGTGACGAATCAACCGTATTTTCCAGTAGGGCCACACGTTATATGATTTTGGCAATGAAGGAGGCGTTACATTTAGCTGATACTACAGGTACCACTAAACAGGGTATTATGTGGGGTATGAAAAAACTACCTATAGTTTTTCCTGAATCAGAAGAATTAAATGACGTGTGTAATGAAGCGTGGGTTGCCCCTGATAAAAAGCTGATAATTTCAAAGAAATTATTGGCATTATACCCTTTCCCGCCAGAGGTTAGGAAGCGCTGGGAAACACCTCCTAGGGTGGACAAGGCGCTAACACGCTTATCTAAACAAGTGGCGTTACCCTCTCCTGAGACGGCCGCACTTAAAGATCCATCAGATAGGAGGATGGAAAATATCCAAAAAAGTATATACACACATGCAGGTGTTATACTACGACCAGCTGTAGCGACTGCCTGGATGGGCAGTGCTGGGGTAGTTTGGTCAGAGTCCCTGATTGAAAATATTGATACCCTGGACAGGGACAATATTTTACTGTCGTTAGAACAAATAAAGGATGCATTTCTTTATATGCGTGATGCACAGAGGGATATCTGCACACTGGCATCACGGGTAAGTGCTATGTCCATTTCGGCCAGAAGAGCTTTATGGACGCGACAGTGGACAGGCGATGCGGATTCAAAACGGCATATGGAAGTTTTGCCGTATAAAGGGGAGGAGTTATTTGGAGTCGGTCTATCAGATTTGGTGGCCACGGCTACAGCCGGGAAATCCACCTTTCTACCTCAAGTCACTCCCCAACAGAAAAAGGCACCGACTTTTCAACCGCAGCCCTTTCGTTCCTTTAAAAATAAGAGAGCAAAGGGCTATTCATATCTGCCACGAGGCAAAGGTCGAGGGAAGAGACAGCAACACGCAGCTCCTTCCCAGGAACAGAAGCCCTCCCCGGCTTCTACAAAAGCCTCAGCATGACGCTGGGGCTTCTCAAGCGGACTCGGGGACGGTGGGCGGTCGTCTCAAAAATTACAGCGCGCAGTGGGCTCACTCGCAGGTAGATCCCTGGATCCTGCAGATAATATCTCAAGGGTACAGGTTGGAATTAGAGACGGATCCACCTCGCCGTTTCCTGAAGTCTGCTTTACCAACGTCCCCCTCCGAAAGGGAGACGGTTTTGGAAGCCATTCACAAGCTGTACTCTCAGCAGGTGATAGTCAAGGTACCTCTTCTACAACAAGGGAAGGGGTATTATTCCACTCTTTTTGTGGTACCGAAGCCGGATGGCTCGGTAAGGCCTATTCTAAATCTGAAGTCCTTGAACCTGTACATAAAGAAGTTCAAGTTCAAAATGGAGTCACTCAGAGCAGTGATAGCGAACCTGGAAGAGGGGGACTTTATGGTATCCTTGGACATCAAGGATGCGTATCTCCACGTTCCAATTTACCCCTCACACCAGGGGTACCTCAGGTTCGTTGTACAAAACTGTCACTATCAGTTTCAGACGCTGCCGTTCGGATTGTCCACGGCACCTCGGATCTTTACAAAGGTAATGGCCGAGATGATGATTCTTCTTCGAAGAAAAGGCGTATTAATTATCCCATACTTGGACGATCTCCTAATAAGGGCGAGGTCCAGAGAACAGCTAGAGATGGGATTAGCACTGTCTCAAGAAGTGCTAAAACAGCACGGGTGGATTCTGAATATTCCAAAATCCCAGTTAATGCCGACAACTCGTCTGCTGTTCCTAGGGATGATTCTGGACACGGTTCAGAAAAAGGTTTTTCTCCCGGAGGAAAAAGCCAAGGAGTTATCCGAGCTTGTCAGGAACCTCCTAAAACCAGGAAAGGTGTCTGTACATCAATGCACAAGAGTCCTGGGAAAAATGGTGGCTTCTTACGAAGCAATTCCATTCGGCAGATTCCACGCAAGAATTTTCCAAAGGGATCTGTTGGACAAATGGTCAGGGTCGCATCTTCAGATGCACCTACGGATAACCCTGTCTCCAAGGACAAGGGTGTCTCTTCTGTGGTGGTTGCAGAGTCCTCATCTATTGGAGGGCCGCAGATTCGGCATACAGGATTGGATCCTGGTGACCACGGACGCCAGCCTGAGAGGCTGGGGAGCAGTCACACAAGGAAGAAACTTCCAGGGAGTTTGGACAAGCCTGGAAACGTCTCTTCACATAAACATTCTGGAACTAAGAGCAATATACAATGCTCTAAGCCAGGCAGAACCTCTGCTTCAGGGAAAACCGGTGTTGATCCAGTCGGACAACATCACGGCAGTCGCCCATGTGAACAGACAGGGCGGCACAAGAAGCAGGAGTGCAATGGCAGAAGCTGCAAGGATTCTTCGCTGGGCAGAGAATCATGTGATAGCACTGTCAGCAGTGTTCATCCCGGGAGTGGACAACTGGGAAGCAGACTTCCTCAGCAGACACGATCTTCACCCGGGAGAGTGGGGACTTCATCCAGAAGTCTTCCACATGCTGGTAACCCGTTGGGAAAGACCAATGGTGGACATGATGGCGTCTCGCCTCAACAAAAAACTGGACAGGTATTGCGCCAGGTCAAGAGATCCGCAGGCAATAGCTGTGGACGCGCTGGTAACGCCTTGGGTGTACCAGTCGGTGTATGTGTTTCCTCCTCTGCCTCTCATACCAAAAGTATTGAGAATTATACGGCAAAGAGGCGTAAGAACGATACTAGTGGTTCCGGATTGGCCAAGAAGGACTTGGTACCCGGAACTTCAAGAGATGATCACGGAAGATCCGTGGCCTCTACCTCTAAGGAGGGACTTGCTTCAGCAGGGTCCCTGTCTGTTTCAAGACTTACCGCGGCTGCGTTTGACGGCATGGCGGTTGAACGCCGGATCCTAATGGAAAAAGGCATGCCGGAAGAAGTCATTCCTACTTTGATTAAAGCAAGGAAAGAAGTAACCGTGCAACATTATCACCGAATTTGGCGAAAATATGTTGCGTGGTGCGAAGATCGGAGTGCTCCGACGGAGGAATTTCAACTGGGTCGATTCCTACATTTCCTGCAATCAGGATTGTCTATGGGTCTCAAATTGGGATCTATTAAGGTTCAAATTTCGGCCCTGTCGATTTTCTTTCAAAAAGAATTGGCTTCAGTCCCTGAAGTCCAGACCTTTGTTAAGGGAGTGCTGCATATACAGCCCCCTGTGGTGCCTCCAGTGGCACCGTGGGATCTCAATGTAGTTTTGGATTTTCTAAAATCTCATTGGTTTGAACCACTAAATAAGGTGGATTTGAAATATCTCACTTGGAAAGTGACCATGCTTCTAGCCCTGGCTTCTGCCAGGAGAGTGTCAGAATTGGCAGCTTTATCTTACAAAAGCCCATATCTGATTTTCCATTCGGACAGGGCAGAACTGCGGACTCGTCCGCATTTTCTCCCTAAGGTGGTGTCAGCATTTCATCTGAACCAGCCTATTGTAGTGCCTGCGGCTACAAGTGACTTGGAGGACTCCAAGTTACTGGACGTTGTCAGAGCATTAAAAATATATATTGCAAGAACAGCTGGAGTCAGAAAATCTGACTCGTTGTTTATATTGTATGCACCCAACAAGATGGGTGCTCCTGCGTCTAAGCAGACGATTGCTCGTTGGATCTGTAGCACAATCCAGCTGGCACATTCTGTGGCAGGCCTGCCACAGCCTAAATCTGTAAAGGCCCACTCCACAAGGAAGGTGGGCTCATCTTGGGCGGCTGCCCGAGGGGTCTCGGCATTACAACTTTGCCGAGCAGCTACGTGGTCAGGGGAGAACACGTTTGTAAAATTTTACAAATTTGATACTCTGGCTAAGGAGGACCTGGAGTTCTCTCATTCGGTGCTGCAGAGTCATCCGCACTCTCCCGCCCGTTTGGGAGCTTTGGTATAATCCCCATGGTCCTTTCAGGAACCCCAGCATCCACTAGGACGATAGAGAAAATAAGATTTTACTTACCGATAAATCTATTTCTCGGAGTCCGTAGTGGATGCTGGGCGCCCATCCCAAGTGCGGATTATCTGCATAAATTGTACATAGTTATTGTTAACTAATTCGGGTTATTGTTGTAGGAAGCCATCTTTCAGAGGCTCCGCTGTTATCATACTGTTAACTGGGTTTAGATCACAAGTTGTACGGTGTGATTGGTGTGGCTGGTATGAGTCTTACCCGGGATTCAAAATCCTCCCTTATTGTGTACGCTCGTCCGGGCACAGTACCTAACTGGAGTCTGGAGGAGGGTCATAGGGGGAGGAGCCAGTGCACACCACCTGATCGGAAAAAGCTTTACTTTTTGTGCTCTGTCTCCTGCGGAGCCGCTGTTCCCCATGGTCCTTTCAGGAACCCCAGCATCCACTACGGACTCCGAGAAATAGATTTATCGGTAAGTAAAATCTTATTTTCTCCCTCATGGAGAGGGTCAGGTAGGCAAGTATGATGCATTTGTCTCTCGTTTTTCCACCTCAAGACTGGATCACCTCCCTCCTGCTTTCTGCTATGTTATCTCAGTTTGCATGCACTCATTTCTCCATTTTGCACTTCATACACAAAACTTTGCTCAGCTTGCTACTGAGCACAGAGGAACACATAATTCTCCTCCATGCTGTTGCTAACCCTGTACATGGAGGTTCTTTCTTCATTCTCACTTTCATCAGCTGCTTCTCATCAGCTAGCCCTTTTCTTAATGGTGTACCGACAGTACAAGTAGGGTTTCTTCTCTCAGCTCAACCCAGTTTGCACACCTGTCTCTTAATTCATGGGCTTCCCCACACTTCATGCCACCTCTCAAACTTCTTCTGCCTTTGGTGATTTGTGAGAGCTGTAGTTTGCCAGGTACCTTACAACAATTCCTGGGATGTCATGATGCAGTTGATGTCACGCCTTTCACCTGTACATCACAGGAGGAGTTGGCAAACATTTCCATTGTACGTGTACAATTATTTCATGCACCTTATTCCACTTAATGCACTATGGCCCTCATTCCGAGTTGTTCGCTCGGTATTTTTCATCGCATCGCAGTGAAAATCCGCTTAGTACACATGCGCAATGTTCGCACTGCGACTGCGCCAAGTAACTTTACTATGATGAAAGTATTTTTACTCACGGCTTTTTCTTCGCTCCGGCGATCGTAATGTGATTGACAGGAAATGGGTGTTACTGGGCGGAAACACGGCGTTTCAGGGGCGTGTGGCTGAAAACGCTACCGTTTCCGGAAAAAACGCAGGAGTGGCCGGAGAAACGGTGGGAGTGCCTGGGCGAACGCTGGGTGTGTTTGTGACGTCAACCAGGAACGACAAGCACTGAAATGATCGCACAGGCAGAGTAAGTCTGGAGCTACTCTGAAACTGCTAAGTAGTTAGTAATCGCAATATTGCGAATACATCGGTCGCAATTTTAAGAAGCTAAGATTCACTCCCAGTAGGCGGCGGCTTAGCGTGTGTAACTCTGCTAAATTCGCCTTGCGACCGATCAACTCGGAATGAGGGCCTATATACAGTGGTGTGACCAGGTTTTGAAGTGATGGGGAACAAAGAGTAAAATAAATGCCTGGGGTAATTGCTAACTGCTCCATATACTGTAGCTAACAAAAACATCAAAATGGAGCAACACTAGTTAGGGACACAAATTTAAATAAAATTATAGGACCAAAGTAGCTTAAGAACTTTGTACAGGTTGAGTATCCCATGTCCGAATATTCCAAAATACGGAATATTCCGAAATACAGAATTTTTTGAGTGAGATAGTGAAACCTTTGTTTTCCGATGGCTCAATGTACACAAACTTTGTTTAATACACAAAGTTATTACAAATATTGTATTAAATGACCTTCAGGCTGTGTGTATAAGGTGTATATGAAACATTAAATGAATTGTGTGAATGTACACACACTGTTTAATGCACAAAGTTATTAAAAATATTGGCTAAAATTATCTTCAGACTGTGTGTATAAGGTGTATATGAAACATAAATGCATTCTGTACTTACACTTAGGTTCCATCGCCATGATATCACATAATGGTATGCAATTATTCCAAAATACGGAAAAATCCGATATCCAAAATACTTCTGGTCCCAAGCATTTTGGATAAGGGATACTCAACCTGTATTATGTTAATTTTCCAGAAATCCTAGGTTTATCCATTTAGTATAGCTAAACATAGAATCAAATCATATGGAACCTATTATTAATGCATGTTGTGAATAGCAGCATATGATCTATTGCTGCACTTGTATTTTGAGCAACATAATTATTTACATAGTCTATTGAGATTGTGGTCACAATAGGAGCACAGCGGATGTGAAACTGACTGTTACGTCACACAGAAAGTTCTGAACCATGAAGTTGGGTTTATTGCTAAACAGCAGGAGCAGGGCTAATGCAGAAACACAGTGGTAATGCTGGGGTTAACAGCAGTGGTATCAAACACAGGGTAACAGTGGTATATAGCTCAAACATGGCTGTTTAGGGGGTAACTTTTGCTAAGCCTTGAG
The DNA here is from genome assembly GCF_028390025.1 of Pseudophryne corroboree. Lineage (NCBI taxonomy): Eukaryota > Metazoa > Chordata > Amphibia > Anura > Myobatrachidae > Pseudophryne > Pseudophryne corroboree. Next base: position 455,834,173 of record NC_086448.1, read on the forward strand.
ATAAAGTGGACGGTGATAAAGTAGCAGCCAACCAGCTCCTACCTGACATTTTTCATACCCAGCCTATGACATGGCAGTTAGGAGCTGATTGGCTGGTACTTTATTTCCATCCACTTTATCTCTGTCCAAGGCTTAGTAAATAGATACTGTACATGGATGTACATCAAGGAATGGCTTGAGCAGTATTAGCATAAAATTGCACACCCTACATTGGCAAAAGACACACTGATGGGCCCCAGTTTTGTTTTAGGATTCTACATTATAATGGACCACCAAATCTAAAATTAAGCATCTTTCACACATATTCGCTGGTTATGCTTTATTCTAGTTAAACCCTAAAAAAACACATTAAGAATAGGATAAATGATTTCTCTAACGTCCTAGTGGATGCTGGGGACTCCGTAAGGACCATGGGGAATAGACAGGCTCCGCAGGAGACAGGCCACTCTAAGAAAGAATTAGGAATACTGGTGTGCACTGGCTCCTCCATCTATGTCCCTCCCCCAGTTTGAATCTGTGCCCGGACGAGCTGGGTGCACCTTAGTGAGCTCTCCTGAGCTTGCTAAATAGAAAGTATTTTGTTAGGATTTTTTATTTTCAGAGAGATCTGCTGGCAACAGACTCTCTGCTACGTGGGACTGAGGGGAGAGAAGCAGCCCTACTAACTGCGGATAGGTCATGCTTCTTAGGCTACTGGACACCATTAGCTCCAGAGGGATCGAACACAGGAACGCACCCTTGGTCGTCCGATCCCGTAGCCGCGCCGCCGTCCCCCTCGCAGAGCCAGAAGCCGGCGTGAGAAGCAAGAAGACGTCAAAAGCGGCGGCAGAAGACTCCAGTTTTCATATGAGGTAGCGCACAGCACTGCAGCTGTGCGCCATTGCTCCCACATTAAACCCACACGCTCCGGTCACTGTAGGGTGCAGGGCGCAGGGGGGGGCGCCCTGGGCAGCAATTGAGAACCTCTTGGCAAAAAGCAGCATGTATACAGTTGGGCACTGTATATATGCATGAGCCCCCGCCATTATTTTACACAAAATCGCGGGACAGAAGCCCGCCGCTGAGGGGGCGGGGCTTCTTCCTCAGCACTCACCAGCACCATTTTCTCTCCACAGCTCCGCTGAGAGGAAGCTCCCTAGGCTCTCCCCTGCAGATTCACGGTAGAAAGAGGGTAAAAAGAGAGGGGGGTGCACATAAATTTAGCGCAAAATCAGTATATACAGCAGCTACTGGGTAAACACTAAGTTACTGTGTAATTCCTGGGTCATATAGCGTTGGGGTGTGTGCTGGCATACTCTCTCTCTGTCTCTCCAAAAGGCCTTGTGGGGGTTCTGTCCTCAAATAGAGCATCCCCTGTGTGTGTGGTGTGTCGGTACGCTTGTGTCGACATGTTTGACGAGGAAGGCTATGTGGAAGCAGAGCAGGTACAAATGAATGTGAGATCGCCGCCGACGGCGCCGACACCCGATTGGATGGATATGTGGAAGGTTTTAAATGATAATGTTACTTCCTTGCATAAAAGGTTGGATAAAGCTGAAGCCTTGGGACAGTCAGGGTCTCAACCCATGCCTGATCCTACAGTGCAGAGGCCGTCAGGGTCTCAGAAGCGCCCACTATCCCAAATTGTTGACACAGATATCGACACGGATTCTGACTCCAGTGTCGATGGCGATGATGCAAAGTTTCAGCCTAAAATGGCTAAAGCCATCCGCTACATGATTATAGCAATGAAGGATGTATTGCACATCTCAGCGGAAAACCCAGTCCCGGACAAGAGGGTTTATATGTTTGGGGAAAAAAGGCATGAGGTGACCTTTCCCCCTTCACATGAGTTAAATGAGTTATGTGAAAAAGCTTGGGAATCTCCAGATAGAAAAATGCAGATTTCCAAACGGTTGCTTATGGCGTATCCTTTCCCGCCAGTGGACAGGTTACGCTGGGAATCCTCCCCTAGGGTAGACAAAGCTTTGACACGCTTATCTAAGAAGGTAGCCCTGCCGTCACAGGATACGGCCACCCTAAAAGATCCTGCGGATAGAAAGCAGGAAGGTATCCTGAAGTCCGTTTATACACATGCAGGTACCATACTAAGGCCGGCAATTGCGTCGGCCTGGATGTGTAGTGCTGTAGCAGCATGGACAGATACTTTATCTGAGGAACTTGATACCTTGGACAAGGATACTATATTACTGACCCTGGGGCACATAAAAGACGCTGTCCTATATATGAGAGATGCCCAGAGAGACATTAGCCTACTGGGCTCTAGAATAAATGCAATGTCGATTTCTGCCAGAAGGGTCCTGTGGACTCGGCAATGGACAGGTGATGCCGACTCAAAAAGGCACATGCAGGTTTTACCTTATAAGGGTGAGGAATTGTTTGGGGACGGTCTCTCGGACCTAGTTTCCACAGCTACGGCTGGGAAGTCAAATTTTTTGCCATATATCCCCTCACAGCCTGAGAAAGCACCATATTACCAAATGCAGTCCTTTCGTTCACAAAGAGGCAAGAAAGTCCGAGGTGCGTCCTTTCTTGCCAGAGGCAGGGGTAGAGGAAAGAAGCTGCACAATACAGCTAGTTCCCAGGAACAGAAGTCCTCCCCGGCTTCCACTAAATCCACCGCATGACGCTGGGGCTCCACAGGTGGAGACAGGATCGGTGGGGGCGCGTCTCCGAAATTTCAGCCACCAGTGGGTTCGCTCACGGGTGTATCCCTGGGCTATACAGATTGTGTCTCAGGGATACAAGCTGGAATTCGAAGTGATGCCCCCGCACTGTTACCTCAAATCGGCCCTGCCAGCTTCCCCCATAGAGAGGGAAATAGTGTTAGCGGCAATTCACAAATTATATCTCCAGCAGGTGGTGGGAAGGGTTCCCCTCCTTCAACAGGGAAGGGGTTACTATTCCACAATGTTTGTGGTACCGAAACCGGACGGTTCGGTCAGACCCATATTGAATTTAAAATCCCTGAACATTTAAATGAAAAGGTTCAAGTTCAAGATGGAATCGCTCAGAGCGATCATTGCAAGCCTGGAAGAGGGGGATTTTATGGTGTCTCTGGACATAAAGGATGCTTACCTGCATGTCCCTATTTATCCACCTCATCAGGAGTACCTCAGATTTGTGGTACAGGACTGTCATTACCAATTCCAGACGTTGCCGCTTGATCTGTCCACGGCACCGAGAATATTTACCAAGGTAATGACAGAAATTATGGTGCTTCTGCGAAAGCAAGGAGTCACAATTATCCCATACTTGGACGATCTCCTCATAAAGGCGAGGTCCAGAGAGCAGTTGCTGATCAGCATAGCACACTCACGGCTGGATTCTGAATATTCCAAAGTCGCAGCTGATTCCTACGACGCGTCTGCCCTTCCTGGGCATGATTCTGGACACAGACCAGAAGAAGGTTTTTCTCCCGGCGGAGAAGGCTCAGGAGCTCGTGACTCTGGTCAGAGGCCTCTTAAAACCAAAACAGGTGTCGGTGCATCAATGCACGCGAGTCCTGGGAAAGATGGTGGCGTCATACGAAGCCATTCCCTTCGGCAGGTTCCATGCGAGGACCTTTCAGTGGGATCCACTTGTCTGGATCGCATCTTCAGATGCAGCGGCTGATCACCCTATCCCCCAGGGCCAGGGTGTCTCTTCTGTGGTGGCTGCAGAGTGCTCACCTTCTCGAGGGTCGCAGGTTCAGCATTCAGGACTGAGTCCTGGTGACCACGGATGCAAGCCTCCGAGGGTGGGGGGCAGTCACACAGGGAAGAAATTTCCAGGGTCTGTGGTCAAGTCAGGAGACTTGTCTGCACATCAATATCCTGGAACTAAGGGCCATATACAACGCCCTAAGTCAAGCGGAGCCTCTGCTTCGCAACCAACCGGTGCTGATTCAGTCAGACAACATCACCGCAGTGGCTCATGTAAACCGCCAAGGCGGCACAAGGAGCAGGGTGGCGATGGCGGAAGCCACCAGGATTCTTCGCTGGGCGGAGAATCACGTAAAAGCACTGTCAGCAGTGTTCATTCCGGAAGTGGACAACTGGGAAGCAGACTTCCTCAGCAGGCACGACTTTTACCCGGGAGAGTGGGGACTTCATCAAGAAGTCTTCACACAGATTACAAGTCGTTGGGAACTGCCACAGGTGGACATGATGGCATCCCGCCTCAACAAAAAGCTACAAATGTATTGCGCCAGGTCAAGAGACCCTCAGGCGATAGCTGTGGACGCACTAGTGACACCGTGGGTGTTCCAGTCGGTTTATGTGTTTCCTCCTCTTCCTCTCATACCCAAGGTGCTGAGAATCGTAAGAAAAAGAGGAGTGAGAACAATACTCATTGTTCCGGATTGGCCAAGAAGAACTTGGTATCCGGAACTGCAAGAAATGCTCACAGAGGACCCATGGCCTCTGCCTCTCAGACAGGATCTGTTGCAACAGGGGCCCTGTCTGTTCCAAGACTTACCGCGGCTGCGTTTGACGGCATGGCGGTTGAACGCCGGATCCTAGCAGAAAAAGGTATTCTGGATGAGGTTATTCCTACACTAATAAAGGCTAGGAAGGACGTGACGGCTAAACATTATCACCGTATATGGCGAAAATATGTTGCTTGGTGTGAGGCCAGGAATGCCCCTACAGATGAATTCCAGCTGGGCCATTTCCTTCACTTCCTACAGTCGGGAGTGACTTTGGGCTTAAAATTGGGGTCCATTAAGGTCCAGATTTCAGCCCTATCCATTTTCTTTCAAAAGGAACTGGCTTCTCTTCCTGAAGTTCAGACGATTGTAAAGGGAGTGCTGCATATTCAACCCCCTTTTGTGCCACCAGTGTCACCTTGGGATCTTAACGTGGTGTTGAGTTTCCTGAAATCACACTTGTTTGAGCCACTTAAAACCGTGGAGTTAAAATATCTCACGTGGAAGGTGGTCATGCTATTGGCCTTAGCTTCGGCTAGGCATGTGTTTTTCATATGGACAGGGCAGAATTACGGACTCGTCCGCAATTTCTGCCAAAAGTGGTGTCATCTTTTCATTTGAACCAACCTATTGTGGTGCCTGCGGCTACTCGTGACTTGGAGGATGCCAAGTTACTAGATATAGTCAGGGCTTTGAAGGTTTATGTAGCCAGAACGGCTGGAGTCAGGAAAACTTGAGTCGCTGTTTATCCTGTATGCATCCAACAAGCTGGGTGCTCCTGCTTCAAAGCAAACTATTGCTCGCTGGATCTGTAACACGATTCAGCAGGCTCATTCTGCGGCTGGATTGCCGCCTCCAAAATCAGTAAAAGCCCATTCCACAAGGAAGGTGGGCTCTTCTTGGGCAGCTGCCCGAGGGGTCTCGGCATTACAGCTTTGCAGAGCAGCTACTTGGTCGGGTTCAAACACCTTTGCAAAGTTCTACAAGTTTGATACCCTGGCTGAGGAGGACCTTGTGTTTGCTCATTCGGTGCTGCAGAGTCATCCGCACTCTCCCGCCCGTTTGGGAGCTTTGGTATAATACCCATGGTCCTTACGGAGTCCCCAGCATCCACTAGGACGTTAGAGAAAATAAGATTTTACTTACCGGTAAATCTATTTCTCGTAGTCCGTAGTGGATGCTGGGCGCCCATCCCAAGTGCGGACTTCTTCTGCAATACTTGTATATAGTTATTGCTTAAATAAGGGTTATGTTATGGTTGCATCAGGGTTATCTGATGCTTTGTTGTTGTTCATACTGTTAACTGGGTAAGTTTATCACGAGTTATACGGTGTGATTGGTGTGGCTGGTTTGAGTCTTACCCTGGATTCTAAAATCCTTTCCTTGTACTGTCAGCTCTTCCGGGCACAGTTTCCTTAACTGAGGTCTGGAGGAGGGACATAGAGGGAGGAGCCAGTGCACACCAGTATTCCTAATTCTTTCTTAGAGTGCCCTGTCTCCTGCGGAGCCTGTCGATTCCCCATGGTCCTTACGGAGTCCCCAGCATCCACTACGGACTACGAGAAATAGATTTACCGGTAAGTAAAATCTTATTTTCTCCTCGTCATTACCTTTTAACATATTTAGTACAGCATGACCTAGTTCTCGTGTTCTAATGCCTAACAGCATTCCTAATTAACAAATTAGACAAAATATGCTACACCCCAATCTGTCCAAAGTTTTCCTATTTGAGAGCAAGCACTCTCATTTCCCAATAGGTTATGGTCCTTTTGGCCATTTAATTCATGAAAAATAATAAAAGAATGTCTGCAAATAAGAAGTGGCACTAGTATTAGCTTAGCTATCACAGTCGCAATACCCCCAATTCAAGCGTTGCTGCAGCACCCCAATACTAGTCAGCTCCTCACGGTTGTCAGTTACATCCTTTCTCGAAACATTAGGAGCTGAAGACATAGGATGTGGTGCTGCAAATCACAATACCTGACTGTAGTTTGTTTTTTGTGTTTTTTAGATTCTTTGATTTGCATGGATATTGATTGCTTTTTAGTCTATTTGGAACCTACCAATGCCTTATTGCAGCCAATGTTAAATAAACTGAATATAATGGGGCAAATTTGTTAATTATCAGGTTTTAGACCGAATAATTAGAATTTATTATCCCCATGTATGTAATAAGAAACACACGCAGAGCCAGGGGCTCCAATAGGAGTTTGTCCCTGCAATGTGTTAGAAGTGATCACTAATAAAATTACTGCAAACAAATAATAAATAATGAGTTAGAAAATGTACTTTAAGAGCCTGCTGATTTGCAATAAAATATTGTCTGGAATAAAGTGTGTGTCATTTGTAATACAGACAAATCTAAAATAGAATGACAGTAACCATTGAGTGACAGTGCTAAACAAAGCAACCTACTCTGTGCAACCACCCCAAAACATTACCAAATTCCAAATTTGAATACAAAATGTATACAATATATATTAATGGTATCCAGACTCTAGGTCAACACCACTTAGGTCGACACCCATTGGTCAACAGTAACTAGGTCGCCACTAGAAATAGGTCGGCACGACCATTAAGTCGACATGCAAAACGGTCGACATGAGTTTTTTTTTTTTTTTTAAATATATTTTTTTACTTTTTCATACTTTACGATCCACGTGGACTACGATTGGGAAGGGTAACTGGCCGAAGCATGGTGAGCAAAGCGAGCCATGCGAGGGGACACGGTGCACTAATTGGGGTTCCCCGTCACTTTATGAAGAAAACGACACCAAAAAAACATGAAAAACTCATGTCAACCTTTTTTCATGTCGACCTTGTTCAGGTCGACCTAATGGGCGCGTTGATCTATTTGTAGTGTTGACCTAGCCACTGTTGACCAATAGGTGTCGACCTAATGGGTGTCGACCTAGACACTTGACCCTGAGTCCCATACCCATATTAATTAATTCTATTTTCTTAATACAAACCTGTTGACTTTTTAGAGAGCTGGATACTTTTCCAAACAGCTGTATACTGATGTTAAGAAACAGCATAATATGAGGGCAATTCAGTTAGCCCTATAAATTTTTATCGCAATTTATTTTCCAGTTAACTTACCCCTGGTTCTTACCGCTTGCGAAAAAGAAAGCATTTTCGTGCAAAAACAGGGGATATGGGATAAATTCCTGGATGCAGGTGTTTTGCGAGCACAAAATGGATCAATTATCTGGATTTTTTTTCTCCTTCCCCACAGGCAGGTGAAAAAAAATCCCAGATACTAACAGCTCCCAGGGCTAATTGAATAGCCCCCAGGGGGTCAATTAGCCGTGGTATTTTCCAGTGGCTAATTGAATTCCTCTCTATTTATTTATTTTCTTTGCTACTCTCTATTTTATTTGAAAATTTCAATCTTTCCTATTAGCTAATTAATAATTCTTATATACATGCTTACTGTTGTCTTTTACAAAGTTTATGAATTTAGTTGTAGCAGGGAATTAACCCCAGATTAATGTTATTTTTATTAAGTATTTATAGTTTGCAAAAGATATTCAATATAAAAATTCCAGACAAGTAGTGAACTGAGATTTGTCGGTCGGATGCATCACTTCATACATGATGTAGCAGGGAGAATACTAGCTGCATTTTTCTCAAGACACTTGTAGACCATTCTATAAATGTTCAGTTCTAAAACATGCAAAATGCGGGCCTTCTTTGTTGTAGTCTTCAAAACTCATTACATGGTGTGCTGTATATGGTACAGAAGCAGCAAACAAAAAAAATAAGTTCAAGTAATGTGACAAATAAGAAGAAAGGTGATAGAAGAAATAAAATGCATAATATACATTAATTACTAATACGATTCAGAGCATGACTAGTAGTGCACCTAAAGTACATTAAATAAAAATAATAAACAAAAGTAAAAACACCAGAGTTTATTATAAACATCAAATGTAGTTTACTACATTCTCTAATAGTAAAATATTGCACAGTAATCATTATAATAACGTTACACATGTAAACAATTTTGTGTATTGATGTTGGATTCTAATCTCACAGATTAGATACAGCTCTCAAAATATAAAGATAGGTGTGCAATCCAAATCAAGAACAAAAAAGTATTATGACTGCACACTCACATTTATTTATGGCCAAAAGGTTTTTGACATACATATATATATATATATATATATATATATATATATATATATATATATATATATATATGCTTGTGGTGAAGGCTTTATGAATCCGAAATCGCAAAACCCTTCAGGGTTTTGCGATTTCGGATTCATAAAGCCTTCACCACAAGCATCTGGTTGGAGATATATCTCTTTAAATTTCTGATTGTGATCACCTGATTGTAAACTCCTCACATCAATTGAAATATGTGTTTATATAAGATTGTTACATCATTTTACTGAAATTTTAGTAATTTGTACCTAAGACGAATGTTTAAGTTGTAAATGTCGTCTGTTTGTGTATGAATAAAAGCTTTTAAACATAGTTATTCTAAAGGCGTATTGGCTCCCACTAGAACCTTTTTCCTTTTCATATATATATATATATATATATATATATATATATAAAACAACGTACAACAATAAAATAAACATAATAATACATTCACAAAATTTCATGAAATTTATGGGACGTTTAATATACCTACCGATTAGTACTATTGATTTGGGCAGGTATACATTATTTACATGTTAATGTTTAAGAATAGACCATTTCCTCTATAGTTCAATAAATCATGTAGTAATTGCTCCGTAAATATATGACAATGATATGATCACTGTGTTTACTGTTCCAATTGAGTCCACTTTTATGAAATATCCTGTGTAGGTTGCTTTTATGCTGTTTTACAGTAAGAAAAGCTAAAGGAGTAATTAGAATGCAGCATTCACCAGCTCTGTGTATACTCACAGTACACATAGTGAGTAAATTAGGTCTTGCCCCTGATCTTCCTACACCACACTCTTACTTACGCCCCTTTCACAAATAAACCTTAGGTTTCAGTGCTCACCCCCTTTCACACATGGGTTCTTCCCAGGTTGTCACCATGCACACTGGACCCGTGTCTTCCAGTGACCCAGGTCTTCCAGCTTACAGTGGATGCTTGGATATAATGTCATCTCCAAGTGCTACTGTGCCTGCCATTCAGCTCCATTTAGGCATGAACCAGGTCATGTCTTTCACACTACAGATGACCCGGGTCGGTCCCGGGAATAACTCTGGTACTGAGTAGGGTTGTGGTACTGGTACACTAGACCCAGGTCCGGTCCGCTCACATATAGCCAAGACCCGGGTTGAGCAGCAAGCCCCTGCAAAAACCTGTGTCGAAAGGCTATGCGTGAAAGGGGTATTACAAAGAAAACAATCATTTACCATGAAGCTACGCCTTTTCTGATATGTCCGTTTGGTCACCAGAAGTCTAATCTGTTCATGAAACTTGGGGGTATATTTACTAAGGTTCGTATTTGTGGTGATTTGGTGGGAGTTTCATCTCGATTAGTATCGGTCGTGTTTTTTTGCAACTTTTTGAATTTTGTTCATGTAATTTACTAAGCTTCCGAGTTGAAGTAAATCGTGTTTTCCGATGTCGATGTTAATCGTATTGTCGGGCAGTGTTGTACGGGAGTGATTAGTAAAACACTGCCGGACTTAACACAATGAAGCCGGCCGGATCAGTGAGATCCGTGCAGGGCTTCATTGTGTACATTGTAATAAATGTTGAAAGTGTTAGAAATAGAAAAAAAATTGTGTGGGGTCCCCCCTCCTATGCATAACCAGCCTCGGGCTCTTTGAGCCGGTCCTGGTTGTAAAAATACAGGGGGGAAATTGCGTAGGGTCCCCCCATATTTAAACAACCAGCACCGGGCTCTGTGTCAGGTCCTGGTTTAAAAAATGACGGGGGACAAAAGATGTAGGGGTCCCCCATATTTTTTAAACCAGCACCGGGCTCCACTAGCCAGAGAGATAATGCCACAGCCAGTGGACACTTTTATACTGGTCCCTGCGGCCGTGGCATTACCCCCTCCAACTAGTCACCCCTGGCTGGGGTTCCCTGGAGGAGTTGGGACCCCTTAAATCAAGGTGTGTGTCCCCCTCAAGGCACCAAAGGACCAGGGGTGAAGCCCGAGGCTGTCCCCCCCCATCCGTGGGCGGTAGATTGGAGGCTGATAGCCTTTGTGTAAAAAATAGAACATTGTTTTTTGTAGGAGAACTACAAGTCCCAGCAAGCCTCCCCGCAAGCTGGTACTTGGATAACCACAAGTACTAGCATGCGGGGAAAGAACATTACACACACACACTCACATACTTACCTACATCCAACACTGCAATTCACGTCCACTTGTCCAGTAGCATCCACGGGATACCTGGAAAAATAAAATTATACTTACAACCAATCCAGTGTAGATATGTCCTCTTCTTTCTCGATGTAATCCAGGGACTTGTTTAAAATAATAATCCAAAAACCCGATCCACGCTACTAAAGGGGTTCAATGTTTACACATGGAAACCCTTTCCCCTGACTTCTGTCAGTGAAGGTCCCATCAGCCAATCAGGGAGCGCAACGTCATGGCGCTCTCCTGATTGGCTGTGTGCTCCTTGCCTGTCAATCAGGCTCAGCGCAGCCTATGATGGGAGCTTTACGGTCTGCGGTTAACCGCAAAGTTAATTGGGGTCACCCACAAGAGTGACCCCCAATTAACTTCGCAGTTAACCGCAGACCGCAAAGTTGAGGTACTAATTAAGTCACCTGTGCTCAAGCATGGATACCACTAACACCTAGACTGTTAGTGTGCCTTGAAGACTGAGGTTGGAAATGCCTGATCTATAAGAACAGAATACAGCAAGCGGTAAATGGATTGATTGCCGATAACGTTGAATGCATTATGCCCTTTTCCCTGCATGCAGTCATTTTGTGTTAAGTGACTCTTGCCCTCATTCCGAGTTGTTTGCTCGCTAGCCGCTTTTCGCAGCAGTACACACGCTAAGCCGCCGCCCTCTGGGAGTGTATCTTAGCTTAGCAGAATTGCGAACGAAGTATTCGCAATATTGCGAAAAGATTTTTCTGTGCAGTTTCTGAGTAGCTCGAGACTTACTCTTCCAGTGCGATCAGTTCAGTGCTTGTTGTTCCTGGTTTGACGTCACAAACGCACCCAGCGTTCGCCCAGACACTCCCCCATTTCTTCAGCCACTCCCGCGTTTTTCCCAGAAACGGCAGCGTTTTTTCACACACTCCCAAAAAACGGCCAGTTTCCGCCCAGAAACACCCACTTCCTGTCAATCACACTACGATCACCAGAACGAAGAAAAACCCTCGTAATGCCGTGAGTAAAATACCAAACTTCTTAGCAAATTTACTTGGCGCAGTCGCAGTGCGAACATTGCGCATGCGCAATTAGTGGAAAATCGCTGCGATGCAAAGAAAATTACCGAGCGAACAACTCGGAATGAGGTCCAATGTCAATATTCAGAATGTCTACAGTTATGATGACAACATAATTAAAATGTCGACACCTGGAAAATGTCAACATCGACAGAATGTCAACATATGAAATGTCAACATTAGCATAGGGTAACGTTTATGCTTAGGTTTAGAGGATGGGTTTCTGGTTTAGGGTTAGGCATAGACTTATCTGAAAGCACAGTGTTGACATACTGATCATGTTGACATTTCAAGTGTCGACATGTAGTGTTGACATTGTGACCACAATAACATAATTAATTTTAATATATCAAACCCCTCTTCCCAGTCTAGTTTTAAAAAATTGTGTATTTTCAATATCACTTTCACAATTTTAGTTGGAAGTTTATGAGTGTTATGAAACAAAGACATTAAGTGAAAAGATGTAATCAAATTTTTAACATAATTTACTGACCTGTTTATAAGTCAAAAACATTTAAGCAATCACATACTAGAGGGAATGTAATTATCTGAAGCTTTATTGCACATACTTGGTGACCACTTGTGGAGACATTCATATTTCATATAATTCTTTGTATGTCTTGCTAGTACTTTTATTCTTTTGACACTGATTTCAGCAGGAAACTAAGCTCCACTTCATTATGTCTGTGTGGTAAAACAGATCAAGGCTGCTTATTCCTTTGGTGAAACTGGGAGGCATTCACCATTACTCCTGTTCTAGTAAGTGACATTCAGGTATTGTTAGTGTTGCTGATAAGGTGACTTTCAAATACACTGTTCAATGCTAATGGAACCCTGGCTGTCTGGACAAAAATAACCCCTTCATCGGTAGAAGCCTTCAGAATGTACATTAGTAAAGTGAAGTGCATTCACGTTGCTATTATTTTCTGCCACGATTTCATTCAATTTGTGTAGCACCTACAATTTTATTTTCAAAGTTAAAATATATAACACTAGACGTTAGTTATTCACATGAGACCCCTTTTAATATCACACATTATGTGAAAGTTGTTACATATATTAATTACAGGCAACATAAATTCACGTTGACCTATTTTTCTTGCAGGCTCAGGGATGTTATAAAGAGAATTCTAGGGCATCTGCTTCTTTAGCTTGGGAAAGAGTAAGATATAAATCTGATTCATGTTTTTACACTCTTGCCCTAGCTCTCACCTAAATATTCTTCTACAGATAACAATTTCCCATGTGTCCGAGATATATATCGCCATATGTCATATTTACAGGTGCATATTTTAGACTAGTACATTCACAATTAGACAAGGGTATGTAACCTTTGCCAGACTCTGTGTCACATTTATACCATTATTTACAATAATAATATTTTTCTCTTAGCTAAAGACTCCATAAATCAGGTATTTGGTAATATTTCTACAAATATCAGTGGTGTTAACTTAAGGGGAATGTTTATTGAAGGGTGAAAAGCAGTTTATGAGAACGATAGGGATTTTCTTTCATCTTACCCTCTGAGCGTGGAGGCTTGTTCGCATTTGGTAGCTTCCTCATGCCTTTGCAGAGATAGGGGAAAACAGTAAAAAATTATCAAAAAATTTGGAACAGATGTATTAACCTGGAGAAGCTATAAGGTAGTGATAAACCAGTGATAAGCGCAAGGTGATAACGCACCAGCCAATCATTATGAACTTGAAAAATAACAGGAGCTGACTGGTTGATGCGTTATCACCTTGCGCTTATCACTGCTTTACCACTTCCTTATGCCTTCTCCAGGCTTAATACATCTGCCCCATATGCTTTATTCTTTCAATAAGTTTTTTTTTTAAATTTACACTTTATATTTACACCCCTGACTGCAGTCACAGGCACAGCACAAATGGATGTGGGATCTAATGTTACAAAATGCTAGAGAAGCGTGATTTTTTGTGCAAATTTCTAAGGAAAACGCAGCCATGTGATGCACTTAGAAATGCCAAGTATGGCTAAGCACTTGATCTAAGAATATTTTATATGGAGTCTGACTCATGATGTAACATCAGTTGCCATGGATGCCACATGTTGATAGAGTAGCAATGTGCATGCGTACGAATTTAAGCTTGATTATTGTTGTGATCACTAACAGATCAGTTTGCTGTCCTCCAATCACTATTGCCACCTCAGAATGGCGATACAGGTATCCCTTATCCAACATTCTTGGGACCAGAAGTATTTTGGATATCGGATTTTTCCGTATTTTGGAATAATTACATATAATGAGATATGATGATGGAACCAAAGTCTAAGCACAGAATGTATTTATGTTTCATATACACACAGCCTGAAGGTCATTTAGCCAATGTTATAATATACTTTGTGCATTAAACAAAGTTTCTGTACATTCACACAATTCATTTATGTTTCACATACACCTTATACAGCCTGAAGGTCATTTAATACAATATTTTTTAATAACTTTGTGTATTAAACAAAGTTTGTGTACATTGAGCCATCAGAAAACAAAGGTTTCACTATCTCAGTCTCACTCAAAAAAGTCCGTATTTCAGAATATTTGGATATGGGAGACTCAACCTGTATTAAGAATTGACATACTGTAGGAAAATGTTTTATTAGTAACTTATTATTATTATTATTATTATTATTATTATTAGATTCTACACTGGATGCCCAAGTTCAGGTTCTCCGTGTAGTGCGACTGTGTGACCTGGCAATTCCTGCATTGCAATAAGTACCTGCTTGCCACTGCCAGCCAACATGGCTGGGGAGATGAGCAGTGCTCAGTTGCCAGATACATTTTTTTCTCTCACTTCAATCGGCCTTATTTGGTAATTTGATAAATAGACTTTTATCACTTTTCTTAATAACTAAAATTCAACAATTTGTGAATTATTGGTATATTTGGATTAATTTGATCGCATTTGTATTCTGAACTTCAAATCCCAATAATAAAGCAAATTGAATGTAAATTACAAGAGGAAGCTAAATCAGAATTTTTTTTTTTTAAATGACCTTACACTAGGATCAGTATGATATGCCGATGGACAGGATGCCGGCATTCAGTATATCAACAGCAGCATCCCGTCCATCAAAATCCCGACAGTTCCCCCAGTAAGCCCCTAACCATCACTTTTCCCCTACCCTAACCCAAACCCTCCCTTGTGGGTGCATAACCCTAACCCTCCTGGCTGGTTCCTAACCCTTCCCATTAGGTGCCTAACCCTAACCCTCCCTTCCCCACTGCCTAAACCTAAACCTCCCTGCAAGGTGCCTAACCCTGACCTTCCCCTCTTTGTGCCTAACCTTAACCCTCCCTCCCCGGTGCCTAACCCTACCCTTTCCAGCGCTGCAGACTAACCCCTCTTCTGCAGCCTAAACCTAACCTTTCCCCCCTACGGCAGGACGGCAGCGTGACCCGCTGTAAGGACAATCGAGATGCCAGCTGTCTGTATTTTGACGCTGGCATGTCGTTTAGTGTTGGTATACTGACGCCGGGTTTCTGTCCTAACTCGGGATCCCAGAGTCGGTATATTGACCGCCGGGATCCCGTTTGTTGGGAAGCTAACTGCTTCCCCTTACACCAGTGGTTCTCAAACTGTGTGCCTAGGCACCCTGGGATGTCTCAGGGCACTTGCAGGGGTGCCTTGGATTGGTGGTCCAGAACCAATTCAAATTATTTATGGTCAGTATAATAGATAAAACCAGTACTGATGGCTGTCAGTAATAAAATAAGTGGTCAAACACAAGCGAATCCTGTCCCTCACCACACAATAGAAATTAAGGATGACATAGAAACACAATTAACTTTTTTTCTTCATTTAATAATTAAAAATTTGTCGATAAGAAACCTTTGTCCTAGGGGTTAGGCACTCGGGGGAGGATTAGGGATAGATGGAGAAATACTGTCACACGGCCACTGGGACCTGGAAAAAGATCAAAGAACTGCTGCTGCCACTAGATATAGGTCAGGACCCTACAGACCACCAGGGACGATTTAATCATGTCGACATATCTGAGTGGACATGATGAATGTCGACATTATCACTTTCAACATGCTAGGCATGCTGCATGTCGACAGTTTGACCTTTTCTTGTGTTGGTCTGATCACTGTTGACATGATATCACAACTGTGTAACAATAGTGCCACAACATCTAAAGACCACAGCTGCGGAGATAAATGGAAGCTTCCTAAGTGGCTTCCAAAGACAGTTTTCAATACAAGGTCATCTCCAGCGTTGACTTTAGTGTATATACAGATGTGTCCTCATACATCATTGCTGCAGTTGTGCCAAACAGCCCCTCTCGGCACACCAGGTCCCGTGATATCCTGCTAGCGCTTGGCATCTTTTATGCATCTTTTTTTGCCAAAATGTGTCTAAGCTGGTACCCAGCGATATCGTGTGTGGCATGTCCCGGTGGACTGGCGGCATCGGATATTACATACACACTTGTCGATGGCGTGAATGACAAGCGACGGAGGGGGGTGGGGGTGGTTGAGCGGAGGCCATATTGCATTCGCCAGCATGGCCCTTGCTGCCAATATCACCCATCGGACATGCATGCAGGGGCGACGGGCGATAACGACAATGATGCATGGGAGAATGCGGCAGCGACATAGTGTATACACACTTGCACACTTCTCCACTTGCACACTTCTCCACACTTTTCTCTGCTTCATGAATACACTCCTCAGTCACAAACAGATACACAAGTGTTACATATTGAATTAATCAGTATAGTCTCCCGGCACATACCCAGTTGCGCAAGACATTGTATGCTGCGTTGCATATTGAAGCTATATGTATGAGGACACATCTAAATGTAACTGCGTAAACACCTTAAATGTGGATAAATAGTACCCTGCCTGACCCGAACTTTGTCTAATGAACAACCTATTTCTTTACTCATATTACATGAGCTTTTCACACAAGAAAGACTTGTCCACTTCAATAATTTAGGTATGACATTTTTTTATTTTAAATTACACTGTCATCTATTTTGTGAACCGGTTGCATGACCGGCCGCATTCCGATTGCGACAGGCCATGCCCAGGTGCGACTTGTTCATAGGAGTGCATTTCTATGAATCGCGCAGCCGCGGGTATGCTAGTCGTGGCAATCTACTTGCAAATGCCCTGGCTAGCTGCCAAGTTGACCATGGCTACATCTGTATACAAGATGCGAATAGATCTTGGAACTCATCATTTCCTGTAGCAGACAATGGCTAATGTAATAAAAGAAAATGAAATACTTTTAACTAGGCTGTATACATGTAACAGTTGTCTTTCAAAAAATGTAAAATGTAAATTACAAAAATTAAAAGTTGACATTTAAAACCTTAGATTTTCTTTTTTCTTTTAATTGATTCACATTTTCAAGTGTTTGTATTTATTATCTGACTTTTTAGTTCCAACAGCCTACTTAAATGGATTTTAGTTTGTTTTATTAAATTAGCCATTGTCTGTTATAGGAACTGATGAGTTCCAAGACCTAGTTGTACCTTCTGTGTAATTTAAAATAAAATCAAATAAATGTATTTCATTCATAAACTATTGAAGTGGACACTTCTCCTTTTCCTGTGTGCACAGCTCATGTGAAGTGAGTAAAGAAGGAGGTTGTCCGTTAGACTGACAAAGTACTCCTCATACAGGGTACTAAAGTATTATCCACATTTAAGGTATTTACGCAAAGTTACATTTAAATAAACTAAATTCAGCACGGGAGATGAACTTGTATTGCTATGTAACAATAGCCTAATGCAAGAGATATCACACATCTCCTGCCAAAAGCTAATTATTAGCAGTGGGGAATGCAGTCTGGCTGCTGAGTACCAAGTTCCAATAAAATGTACCTTTTCAGTGATTAGTCCACTTGGCTAACGTCATCTTCAGATGTCATTGGTCGCTTTGGAAATATGGAGGATGCATTCCCACAGGAGAGGAATCCTGCAATCACTTGCCGGCAGCCTTTATTCTTTTCTTGTTGGTTTTTGCAAAATTACACTGCTGTGCATGCAGTCATAAATGACAGTGAAGTGTTTGTGATAGCTATCACTTTACTGCCAATATCTTCACTGTGACTGTCTCACATAGGAGCTATCCTGGCATGAGAACTTTTGTAGAAAACGACCATAATTAAGTAAAATACAATGCTATTACATTAATAAAGACTGAATAAAATTACTGTATACCAAAAACAAGATTTCATGTTGTGGAATGAGATTACTAAAATGAGATAAAAGGGGTGGAGGGGACACATTTGGCTGTATAGCTGCTCCTTGGTGTGTTGAAGGATACAGAATTAAACACTTGTATTTTGCCCTAGCTCTGAGCTTGATGAAATCTGCTCTTGTTCTATACCTACAGTCAGGTCAATAAATATTGGGACATCGACACAATTATCATATTTTGAGCTCTATAAACCACCAAAATGGATTTGAAATTAAACAAACAAGATGTGCTTTAACTGCAGACTTTCCGCTTTAATTTGAGCGTATTTACATCCAAATCAGGCGAACGGTGTAGGAATTACAACGGTTTCTATATGTGCCTCCCACTTTTTAAGGGACCAAAAGTAATGGGACAATCGACTCAAAAGCTATTTCATGGACAGGAGTGGGCAATTCCCTCATTATTTCATCATCAATTAAGCAGGTAAAAGGTCTGGAGTAGATTCCAGGTGTGACATTTGCATTTGGAATCTGTTGCTGTCGACTCTCAATATGAGATCCACAGAGCTGCCACTTTCAGTGAAGCAAGCCATTATTAGGCTGAAAAATCAAAACAAACCCATCAGAGAGATAAAAAAAACATTAGGTGTGGCCAAATCAACTGTTTGGAACATTCTTAAAAGAAAGAATGCACCGGAGAGCTCAGCAACACCAAAAGACCCGGAAGACCACAGAAAACAACTGGGGTGGATGACAGAACAACTATTTCCCTGGAGAAGAAAACCCCCTTCACAACAGTTGCCCAGATCGAGAACACTCTCCAGGAGGGTGTAGTATGTAATGCCGGCGCTCGGCCTCCCGGCGACCAGCATACCGGCGCCTGGAGCCCAAACGCCAGCATACCAACAGTGTGGCGAGCGCTAAGGAGCCCCTTGCGGGCACGGTGGTGCGCTACGTGCGCCACACTATTTTATTCTCCCTCCAGGGAGAATAGCTGTCGGTATGCCGGGTGTCGGGATTTCGGCGCCGGTATACTGTGCGCCGGGTTCCCGACATTCGGCATACTGAAGACCACCCCTCCAGGAGGTAGGTGTATATGTTTCGAAGTCAACAATCAAGAGAAGACTTCACAAGAGTGAATATAGAGGGTACACCACAAGATGTAAACCATTGGTAAGCCACAAAAACAGGAAGTCCAGATTAGAGTTTGCCAAACAACATCTAAAAAAGCCTTTACAGTTCTGGAACAACATCCTATGGACAGATGAGACAAAGATCAACTTGTACCAGAGTGATGGGAAGAGAAGACTATGGAGATGGAAAGGAACTGCTCATGATCCAAAACATACCACCTCATCATTGGGTAAGGAGGCGGATGTAATCTTTTTAGACTTTGCCAAAGCTTTCGATACTGTACCACACATCTTATCTATAAGCTACAAGAAATAGGGCTAGGGTGCACAATATGCACTTGGGTTAGTAATTGGTTAGATAATAGGGAGCAGTGCGTTGTGGTCAATGGATAATTTTCAAATTGGACTAAAGTACTAAGTGGTGTGCCAGAAGGGTCTGTACTTGGACCACTTTTGTTCAACATTTTCATCAACGACCTATCAGTAGGTCTAGAGAGCATGGTGTCAGTTTTCGCAGACGACACCAAATTGTGTAAGGTTATAAATACGGAGGGGGATGTTGAGTCTCTTCAGAATGACTTAAGTAAACTGGAAGCATGGGCGGCAAAATGGAGAATGAAATTCAACACAGACAAGTGTAAGGTAATGCACTGTGGGGGCAAGACCAAAAATAACACCTACATACTAAATGGGGTAATATTAGAGGATTCCGTACTGGAAAAAGACTTAGGGGTTCACATAGATAACAAATTAAGCAGCAGTACCCAAAGTAGGAGTGCAGCAAAGAAGGCAAATAAGATATTAGCATGCATAAAATGGGGAATTGATGCAAGGGACGAGAGTATTATACTCCCATTATATAAATCACTAGTGAGGCCACATCTTTAATACTGTTTGCAATTTTGGGCACCATATTACAAAAAGGATATCCTGGAGCTAGAAAAGGTTCAGAGGCAGGCGACCAAACTAATCAAGGGCATGGAGACCCTGGAATACGAGGAAAGGCTTGCAAAGCTAGGCATGTTTACATTGGAAAAGAGGAGACTAAGAGGGGACATGATCAACATCTACAAATATATAAGTGGTCAATACACAGAGCTTGGGAGGGACCTATTTTCTATCAGATCAGCACAGAGGACACGTGGTCACTCACTTAGGTTAGAGGAGAGGAGTTTCTGCACATTGAGGCGAAAAGGTTTTTTCACAGTAAGGACAATACGTGTTTGGAATTCCCTGCCTGAGAGAGTAGTAACAGCGGACTCAGTCAACACCTTTAAGAATGGGTTAGATAAATTCCTATTGGATAAAGATATTCAAGGTTATGGTGCGTAGTCACGCATTATAGTTAATATAACTAGTCCGAACATAAAAATAACTAGTCCTATAATAGGACTGCATAGGAGATCACAAATAGGTTGAACTCGACGGACAATTGTCTTTTTTCCAACCTTAGTTACTATGTTACTATGTATCAGTGAAGCATGGTGGTGGTAGTGTCATGGCGTGGGCATGTATGGCTGCCAATGGAACTGGTTCCCTCGTATTTATTGATAATGTGACTGCTGACAAAAGCAGCAGGATGAATTCTGAAGTGTTTCAGGCAATATTTTCTGCTCATATTCAGTCAAATGCTTCAGAACTCATTGGACGGCGCTTCACAGTGCAGATGGACAATAACCTGAAGCATACTGTGAAAGCAACCAAAGAGTTTTTTAAGGCAAATAAGTGGAATGTTATACAATGGCCAAGTCAATCACCTGACCTGAATCCGATTGAGCATGCATTTCACTTGATGAAGACAAAACTGAAGGGAAAATGCCCCAAGAACAAGCAGGAACTGAAGACATTTGCAGTAGAGGCCTGGCAGAGCATCACCAGGGATGAAACCCAGCGTCTGGTGATGTCTATGCGTTCCAGACTTCAGGCTGTAATTGACTGCAAAGGATTTGCAACAAAGTATTAAAAAGTGAAAGTTTGATTTAGGATTGTTTAGTTTGTCCCATTACTTTTGTTCCCTTAAAAAGTGGGAGGCACATATAGAAACCGTTGTAATTTCTACACCGTTCACCTGATTTGGATGTAAATACCCTCAAATTAAAGTGGAAAATCTGCAGTTAAAGCACATCTTGTTTGTTTCATTTCAAATCCATTGTGGTGGTGTATAGAGCCCAAAATATGAGAATTGTATCGATGTCCCAATATTTATGGACCTGACTATAATAGTAGGATTTTTGCTGCATCAAAGAATAACTTTTCTGCAGGCAATTTGCCAAATGTCCAGTCATAATCACTATTAATATAGGCCATACAAGAGGCTAAACTTGGCAGCTTTTAGGAGAATTACAGAAACATTTCATTTAATGTGAGTGATAGTAATAAAGTGGTAGGATGCAACACATAGTAAGTCTACATGTCTACAGATTTTTCCATCTCACCAGCCTAATTGCAACTCTAGTTTGC
Organism: Pseudophryne corroboree; assembly: GCF_028390025.1. Lineage (NCBI taxonomy): Eukaryota > Metazoa > Chordata > Amphibia > Anura > Myobatrachidae > Pseudophryne > Pseudophryne corroboree. The sequence continues at coordinate 455,855,729 of NC_086448.1, forward strand.
AAAGATGTCCACAAAAAAAATAAAATTACACATGCACCTTGCTAGCCATGGTTTCCATGATTTTGGGGAGAGCCATAATATGGGATGCCACAAATTACAGTTATCAGCACTCAGGCTGCTCACCCTCGGCTGCTCTTTTAGAAGTAAGAGACCAAACAAAACAGGGTGTCCCCACCTCTCCTCTTTGCAACCATGTCAGACAGAAATAGATGCAGGCATTGCAGAACCTTATTTCCATTTTGCACAGATGGCTACCACATTGTTGGTCCGACCAATAAAATGTGGTCCTATACCAAGCGAAGTAGCTAACTATTCAAAGAAAAGAGTGCGCTTACTCTACCAATCACAACCAGCTCTGCAATCCTGGTAATAGATTGCTAGAGAAAAAGGGACCCCAAAGAGGTTGCAACTGGAAAAAACAGTATACAAAACAAAGCAATCCAACACACTACAGGGACAATGTAACTAAAAAGGTTTTCGATTCTACAGTTAATAAAAAGCTAAAAGTAATTACATTAAGAAAGTGAAATGCATGTGGGTGAGCTTTATACACCCTGTCTCCCTAAGTCAAAGTTCAGATTTATAGAAGCCTATGTTATACCTCCTGGTGCCTTACATAGGAGGTGGCTGATGACCACATATTCTACTGTAGGATACTGATGAGCCTTTTTATACTGCTAAGGAGGAGGTCCCCCAAGGGGTATGTGTGGAGAGACGGAACCTTTTTTCTTTTATGTTTGCTTTTCATTATGTGAACCTGACATATGGTGCTTTACTTTGATGGCAAGATCTTGCTCCACTAGTCATTGTATTTATCGGGATGCGGTTATGTCCGCCAGTCACTATACCGACGCCAGAAGCCTGCCTGGTGGAAAGCCCGACAGTTGGCATGCCGACTGACAGGGAATATTCCCAATCGTGGGTGACACCCTTATAGTGGGAATAGAACCTGTGTCGATTATCTAATATAGAATAAGGTTTCATGTATATAAGCTACCTAATAGTAGTTAAACATAATGCTTTTTGTCCAGTTTGTTTTGCTGTTCTATTACTGTAACAATATTTGTCTAATAAAAAAAAAAAATACACAGTTATGCATGCTATGATTACGAATGTGTCTTAAACAGCTTATTTTCATGCAGAATTAAGATATTAATATGGTTACGGTCCCCGAGTGTTCCCTGTTATTCAGAGTGAAGCGTGGTATTTCTTGTATGAATAATCATATTATTGTCATACACGGCTTAGGGAAGAATGTGCAATTATGTGTGATGTGCTTACTCAGTTGGTAAAATAAAACAATATTTAAAATAGACTTAACCCATTATTGCAAGTAAAAGCTAATTTAGGAGTTTACAGCAGTTTTAATTTTCTCAAGATTATCTTAAATGTAAGAGAAGAGTTATAGCTGACTGCCTTTGAGAAAATAAGTATTTGCATTACATTTTTGTGTGCAAAGAAAATGAAGGGGGGCTCCAAATGGACTATCCCTGTCTGCTGCCTGTAGATATGGAGCCTTGCAAATAACCCCCAAATCAATCTGCAAATAAGAGGGGTTTTCTCCGGCGCTAACGAAAGAAGGTAATGGAAATTCAATTTTGGATTACATCAAATTCTGAAGCGTCATCTGATATTGGATTAAACCAATTCTTTACTCATTTGCCTCTTAAATGAGTTAACATTCTGTATTTGAATGCCCATCCAGTGCTGATAATAAATTATTTTATTGGTGAATAAAATGATGTTAAACATTCAAAATGATCTTGGAGAAGTTATTCTCCTAATTGTGGCTAAAGATAATTTAAAAACATAACTTCACACTATTGATTAACGGCCTTTCTTTCCTTACACTGCCTGCTTGACATATTTCAGTCTGGCTGCCATCCTCTTCAGTCCACTGAAACTGCTCTCATGAAAGTCTGCAATGACCTCCATGCTGCCAAATCCAAGGGACAGTGCTCTCTGCTTATTCTTCTTGACCTTTCTGCTGCTTTTGAAACTGGACCACCCTGTCCTCCTGCACATCCTTCACTCCATTGGCCTGCATGATACTGCCCTTTCCTGGCTGATCTCCTACCTCTCTGACCGCTCCTTCTCTCTCTCCTCTCATGACTCCACCTCCCCTGCACTTCCCTGTACACTCCCTCCCGCTCACTTTGCTCCACAAATACATGCCACCTCTCTTGCCAACTGATTACTGCCTCCCATTCCTGCCTCCAAGTTTTTAGCTGTGGTGCTCCCTACCTCTGGAATTCTTTCCTGCTCCCTATCAGACTCTCCACCGCTCTACAAAACTTCAAACAGGCTCCCAGGACCCACTTCTTCATCAAACCCAGCCATCTGTCATCATAATCCTTTGGTCCATGCTCACTTCTACCACATCTGTGTCTCCCCTGTATGTCTGCCCCTTCTCTTTAGAATATAAACTCTCATGAGCAGGGCCCTCTCCCGTCGGGTGTAGTACTGGTGACCGGCGGTCTCCTGACCGCCGGTCAGCTTACCGACGCCGGGATCCCGGCAGCATACCGACGCCGGGATCCCGGCGGGGAGGGGCGAGTGCAGCAAGCCCCTTGCGGGCTCGCTGCGCTCGCCACGCTGCGGGCTCGGTGGCGACCTGCGGTCGCCACAGGTTCTATTTCCACTCTATGGGTGTCGTGGACACCCACGAGTGGAAATAGTCCCTGTTGGTCGGCATGCCGACCATCGGGATAGTGAGCCGTCGGGCTCGTGGAGGAGGTCATGTGACTGTCAGTCAGCTGACCGGCGGTCACATGAATACCACCCCTCCCATCATGTACTTTTCCATCTCTTTTTTTGTCTATCCGTACTCCCTACAATGGCACCTACAGTAACTCTCGGTTTATGCCACCATGAGGATTATTTCAGTGATCTGTTTTCCTGTTTGGCTCATTTGTTTATGTACTTTGTTAGGAGCTGATGAACCCTTGTAGTGCCATATAAATAAACAATAATAATAATAATAATAATAATATCACCCAAAAGATTAAATAGTTTGGATACAGGATGCAACATTGGTAAGACATATAGCACTTTCTTGTAGCACTTTCTTGTAGCATCTTGTACATACATTGGCTGGCTGTAATTTATTTGTTTGCAGTTGAGGATGGAAGAAAATTGCAAGAACTGATATAGCTCATAAAATAATGGTAATAAAATACACTGACATAGCTCATAAAATAATGGTAATAAAATACACTGACATAGCTCATAAAATAATGGTAATAAAATACACTGACATAGCTCATAAAATAATGGTAATAAAGTGAAAAGGTAAGTTAATATAAGGAGTATTTTAGATGCTCTCTCTGGGGAATTATTTTGCTTCTATTGGCCAACTCCCTCTTTTTGACTTCTGATTTGGCCCCTATTTTCATATTGCACATGGTACCCGTTCTGTCTGGTTTCTAGCAATAATAAGTGAAGGAAAGCCGAATCCCATGCAACAGAATATATTGCATAAGGGACTCCTGCAAAAGGCATTGATGGTCTAATTTTATTAAGTGAATTTGCTTGTTCCTAGCTCTAGGAAGAAGAATGTGCTGTCTACCTTTTCCACTCTCCATAATAGTCTATTGAGACCACCTTATGCATGCTGGGAGCATCTACAGAAATCATGGCAGAGACTATGGACCTGCTTAGCCCCAGTCACAATTTACAGAACAAAGCCAGTCATATTATACACATACAGTAGCCTATTGAGACCAACTTCACAATATATGTGATTGGTGCAGTAAAATCTATATTTTAGTGTCTAGTAATACATGTAATGTTGGCTCCATTGTATTTTCTCTTTAAACACATTTTCATACCCATTTTTGGCAGCATGAGTTATCGCAGCATGGGAGCTTATAGTGGAAATACATTTTCCTGTTGAGAAGCTGTACACGCTGCTCCTCAGTGTGTTCTTTTGTTATTACCTAATACTTTTCTATGATTAAATGCCTTTTTAGAAGATTGTTGCTCAATTATATTTGCTTTATACAGCAATCATGTAGTGAACCCTAGATAAACATTATTATATATACTCATGTGATCACCGTATGTACGTGAATGGTCATTTATAAAGCTGCATAATAGCAGGCATGCAGCACAGATTATATTTTGTGGCATAATGCACCCTTTTTGTGCAAATGTACATGAATTAGCTTTCTTGTCAAAATAATGGTACAAATTTGCATCCTCTGATGGGTGGGAGGCATTTTGTTCCGTACATGTGTACTTTATACCATACTTCTACTTGCCAATATTTTAATGGGGTGCTACAGAAGATTTTGGAAGAGGAGGAGGTTGTAGGGCTGGTAAGATGCCCTTTGTTGTGATGGTGCCATTTGTTGTGCCTGCCTGGACTCACTATCCAGGAAGGTGGTTGTGGTCACAGTGTGCCCTGGCAGCATGGAAGGGGAGGGGGAATATATGTATTAAAGGCAGTGTATGTATATATGAGAGGCAGTGTGTGGATGTATGTATTTATGAGAGAGGCAGTGAATGTATGTATAAATGAGAGGCAATTTGTGGATGTATGTATGAAAGAGACTTGCTGCTGCACGCAGGGTTGGCTGTGCTTTCTCAGTGATCTGTGACTGTCTTTATATTTATTTATAAACTCCCACTTTTTACATCCAGTCCTATTGTACAGAGTGGCCACTTAACTTCTGCCTGCCTGTTTATACTTGTTACACACAGTTATGTGTGTTTATATTCCACACAGTTATTTGTGTGTATAATCATGACTACTATATAACCCTGTGTGTATGTGTTCTAGTGTAGTGCATTGTAACCCTGGGTACTACTGTGTGGCATAACGTTTATAACGGGCTCTTCTGTGGCGTGATGTGCATAAGCAGCTCTTCTGTGATGTAACATGTATAAGGGGTACTACTGTGTGGTGTGACTAACGGACAGTGTGGCATAATGTGTAATGTGCCATGTATTTGTGCCGCTGCTCTGTCACTTAGTCTAACCAGCCAGCTTGCTACAGCCTTTGGCCAATAGTGGTGAAAAGCTGAAAACAATGTTCTGAGCTGTGAGGTGGTCAAACTGAAAATTAATGTTATTTAGGAAATTAATGTTATTTAGGTTAATAGTACTGTAGGAACTGTTAGCAGTTTTTATCAATTTTTGTAAAAAAAAAAAAAATAATACAGTTCCAAAACCAAAACATGTGAGGGCAGTTTTTTTCAAAACCAATACCAAAACCAAAACACAAAGATAATAAAGATCCAAAACCAAAACATGGGAATTTGTGCACATCTTAACTTTATAGCTGCATTTATACAAATGTATATAAACATTCCCAGCATAGCATATGGCTCTAAAGCCATTTTAGTGTGAATGACAAGGTGCCAGCTCTCCTGGCCTCCAGGGAAAGAGTGCAAGTCTCCTAGAGCCAGTATCCACTTGTCTGCACCGCATCACCTGCCCAGCCGCAGCCATTTACTTACCCGTTCAGTTGGCAGGGCGATAACGCGATTTGTGCCTCGCCCGCCACTCTACAAGGCTGTAATCTGTGGATTATATAATCGTGGGCGTGGCTGCAATGATGCGATCTCGTCTCCACGCCTCCTGCCCACATAGGCCAAAGACACCCCCCTGCTGTGCCGACCTGGAGGGGACAGCCACAAAGTCAGCAAGCATGACTCAAATGCTTTTTATAGCAGCCATGGGCAGTTTTTCACTGTCTTGGGTTATTTAAGCATAATTGATGTGTGCAATACATACTGGAAATTACATATGCTACACATAAATTACACATGTAAGACTAAATCATGTATGTAAAACCAGTAATTTTAGGAAAAAATAAAAATGTTTAATTTAATGAAGGTATGGGGCAAAATGTGTTAGAGTGAGAGTTTCAAAAAGTGAGAGATTTGGTAAGGTTTTGCAGTTTTTTTTTTAAAGTGGCAATCATTTACACAGCAAGATCAACCTGGTTTTGCAGCGTAAATGATTGCTACTTTAAAAAAAATCTGAAAAACCTTACCAAATCTCTCACTTTCTGAAACTCTCACTCTATTACATTTGGCATTAGGTGTGACTTTGATGCACTGTTTTTTTTTTGTTTTTTTTCCTGTTATGCACAATTCCATGTTTACCGGCTATTCCGTAACAGGATACATAGTACATTTTTACAGGGGTACTTCCTAAAAATTGATGGAAGTTTGTGTTTATGTACTGTATTTATTCTTGGGACAATGAGGGTCATTTGTGCTTGCCATCTGTTCTGTTTTTTGGAAAATTAATCCTGTTTCTATTAATCATGTGATACTAATACGTGTAAAACTTCTGTAAATATGTATAAGTGCTGTGTTTTCATGTAATTGCTTATAATCATAGTTACTGACTTTATGGGGCTTCCCTACAGAAATCCTGGTGGGGAAAGGTCGCAGGGGCAACTGTACGTAGGCATGGTACTGTGAGTCTTGGGTAAATCATGGTTGAAACTTTTATTCATTTATTTGAAAGTTGTTCCTGCATATATTTCCATCATGTGAAGTAAATACTTAGAATATAATTGCATTGTTTGTTTAATTTGTCTGGAATACATCATTTGATTGTTCACTGAAGCAGATGTTTGAATTTAGAGATTTAGGGCCTGATTCAGATATATACATAAACCCGATGGTTTACAGACATCACCGATGTTTGTGGGACTGGAAAATGTGAACTGTTTGGGGTCCTGACGGTCGACTTAGAGCATCACTGCCCTAGAGGATCATCATGAAGATGATTTAGCATCCAAAAGTGAAAAACATGACATTCCGTGTTGCCTAATGGCATCGACGTCAGAAGGTGGTGCAGGGGTGTGCCCTGCACCCAGGTGTGACACTAAAATGCTGGCTGCTCACACTCACAGGAGCTGGGTGCTGCAGTGTGGCAGTCTCCTGCAGCACTCTGCTCCTGTCATTCATGGGGAGCACACATTGCATTTACTGGTCTCCAGGGGCAGTCCAGTTTCTTCGGGTGAGCTTGGCTGCCCTCAGAGTGATGTCACCAGATTCCCCACCAAGGCCATGCCTGTCCATAGGCCATGCCCCCTTTTTCATCCGCGGGCGTGAATCCGACGCACTGCAGGATGCAGAGTCACAGCAAGTGTCACCAGACCCAGTACATCTGCCTAATGGTCTCGTGTTTTATTTCAGATATTTAATTCCAGTCTATCCATCCTTTGATTTGAACTGAAATGGCAATTATAGACCATGATTTTTTTCTTCTAAGTTGCGATTGAACCAAATTGGTGTTAAAAATCTGTAACTAGGTTTTCAAGAAAATCAGCCAATTAGTTGATCCTATAATTAAATAAGCTTTTATAGTGGTACAAGTTGAAAGATTATTTTTTTGTGTAATGTTTACTATTTACCTAAAAATTATTCTAAGATACATTAAATTGGCTAATAATTTCTTATTTTGTAAAGTATTTTGTAATCAGGCCAACCAATAGTCATTCCTGAAATTGTGAATTTTAAGATTCTCGAGTAATGTTTCTCCATGTAAAATTGTAGATAGCATTTTGGAGGAAAATAAGGCTTTGGCTTTCTGTAATAATATCAGATTCTTGCCAATCGTGTAATTTTTCTTACGTTTGTATCCTACCCAAAAAATCTTGTTGTTACTCCATAACAGGGGCAAATGTAGGATTTATTGAAGGGGGGTTGTCTCTCTCTCTTTCTGTCTGTGTCTCTCTGTCTCTCTCTCTCAATATATATATATATATATATAATCCCACATATATCGGCACTCAATAAATCACAGACAAATACCTAGGTGCTGCAGTCCATTCACATATGCAGTGAACATGTAAATCCCAAAGAAAAAGGACGGCACTCACAGGATTTTGCAAAGCATGTATTCTCCAATGATAAATTCTCTTTAAGATTCCATCAACGTTTCGGTGTTAGTACACCGTCATCAGGATGCATATAAACAAAAGAAGTATCATCCTTTTTCTTTGGGATTTATATATATATATATATATATATATATAGAGAGAGAGAGAGAGAGACAGAGAGATAAGAAAAAGAATAAAAAGAAGAAGCTGCAACACTCACAGGACTTTGTCAGCTCAGGCAAGAAATTGGTGACAAGCACATAGTTATTCTGTATGTCGTCTACGTTTTACTTTTAACTTTTGTATTGATTATATATATATATATATTTTATTTTTATTTTTACCAAAAAACCTAGGTATGCGCTAACTTAAATTAGAATTATTCCACAATATACAATTAAAATAGGAATTCAGTCAATGATACTTCCCCGGGGATGTTCCTTTGCTGGCAGAGGATCCAGTAGAACAGTCAATATAATGTTTTCCCAAGGGGTGCAAAATGTACTAATGATTAATGTGCATTGACAATGTCAACCATATTCATCAATAAAAATCCTTTTTAGTCTTGAAGCATTGACAGTTTAATGAAGTAAGGACTGCATATCTTTGTCAATCTTCTTCTGTAATGAAACCCTCATACCAAAGACACCCAGAAATGGCTATCAGCCTCTCACTTTATGCAAACAATGTATTTATTAAAAAAAAATGTAAATTAATAACATAGATCATCCTTTCACGACACATAAAATCATGCTGATATGACCTCACGTCGAGCTAGATGTTATCCCTTTAGCTTTCTTTACCCCTTACAGGTTCTGAGCACTTGACAGCAAGGAACCTTCCTACTAGAGATCAGACCAGATATCACTTGTGAATTCTTCATGGATGTGTCTTAAAAATGGAAAAAAAGTTGTCTTACAAAATTCTTCAAATCTAAACATTTTTGCAAACACTTTTTTTTTATACAATGGGTGTCATCCAGCATATATCTCAGTACCTAAAGTTTTAGAAACATGATGAGAAACAACACTCACACTCTCTAGTGTAATAATTTAGTATTAAAAAAGGAGGATAAAGTAATATGTGTAGCGCAATAATGTGATAAATTTGCTCATCAGCAGCCATGGGGTTAACTGGAACCTCTAAAACTTTCAGTCAGGTCCCTCCTCGTCTCAGTGTTCACCCAGTCAATGGATATTTTTTATGTGGGTACAAATAGTATTCACTCCCATAGTGCAGTATTTTTACTTTGGGTTTATTTGTACAAAAACCACATATATATCAAAAGCTAAAATAAAAAAATTCTTACATTCAGTATTCAGCAGGACGTATTGGAGAAAGGGTGTGGTATGCATGACCGGCAATCTGGATACCGCCGGTCAGCATACCGACGCCGGGATCACGGCAGCGGAAACCCGGCGGGGGGTGGCGAGTGCAGCAAGCCCCTTGCGGGATCGCTGCGCTCATCACGCGGCCGGCTCGGTGGCGGCCTATGGTCGCTACGGATTCTATTCATACTCTATGGGTGTCGGAGACACCCACGAGTGGGACTAGTCCCTGTTTGTCAGAATGCCGACCATCAGGATTGTGAGGGGGTGGGTTGTAGGGGGAGGTTATTTGACCGTCGGTCTCTACCGGTCACATAACTACATCTCTGGAGAAAGTGCTGGTGCAGTCTGAGTAGCCTCACTGTGTTACGTCACTTATGCCCTCGATTGTGAGGCTGGGCATGTGCAGCATCTCCCCTCTGGACATTCTTTATACAGAGAGTTCTGTTGATTAGAGCTTTCTGTAGCAGCAGCTCTTCAATCCCAGTCGATGTTTGTGCTAAGACAGAGACATAGCTGCCTCTAAAAAAAATATTGGCCTATCAGGGGAGTATCTAGGTACTCAGAACTCATCCCCTGTGTGTGCCATTGTATAATGTGAGTACAGATTTAAGTTTTGTTTGTAGTATAATCAATCTGGTATAGTATAGAAGGATTTCTTTGGAATCTTTATTCCAAGATTATATATTTCCCTACCAATTTTTAGAATGTTTTATTAAAGGATATACTGTAATAGGTAATTACTATTTTCCTTCTTGAAGTTGAAGTTACGAGTACATGAAAACGTTCTTAGGTGTTTGCGAATTTTTGAAAAAGAGATTAAGGGATTTGTTATGAATATTAATGCTTCAGTTACAAAAAAAAATCATTTACAGATTGTTTTACCAATTTGCACATCTTAGACAGTTAATCTTTTCTAATTATGTCAATGAGTACTTTCACTAAATTAACTTACCATAGATTTAATAAAATATGTTTTGTTTTGTTTTTGGTAGGTTAATGTCCCTCCACATATATGGTTATGAGAATTTTTTTTATCAGCTCTACACTTTTAGGGGTCAGTTCAATTACCCATAAGTCCCCTCGAGGAGTGAGTAAGTGTGAGGGGACTTGTGGGTAATTGAAGTAACCCCTCATGGATTTCTGTTCACAGCCTCTCTGGGGTGAGTTCGGGCCACGAGGGAGGTGAGTTGCAGTGCCATTGGTGGCGTTTCCATGTCGTCACAATGCCAATTCACCCCCCTTTTGGCTAATTGAATAAAACCCTGTAATGTTTTCTCCTTATTTAGATCTTCTTCCAATATAAATCATGTTGAGATATAGTTTCATTTAAAATTCATGACTATCAATATACTTTAGATAGCTGTAAGATATCTCGCCAATCACATACCTATCTTATTTCTGGTGTCTGGCCAAATACTCTTCTTATGAGACATTAGGTTTGTTCCATCTCCCTTTCAGTGGGAGCCGTTGGATGGGTTGAGTGTGCCCTGGACCCCACTGTGTTGTTGGAAATGGAACAGACCATAGCAAATTATTATATCGATTAATGTATATGATTTTTGTAAAGAATTTACCAAACACTATATTATTAGATTATTTTGATATGGTAAGAAAGAAGATAGGTTTGATTGTTTTTAAAAACTATTCCTATATTTTTTTTCTAAAGTCATTTTAGGGAACAGGTATAATATATGAAAAAATTAAATACAATAAAAAAAATTAGAAGAAAGGACAAAAATAAATTGTTAAAGAAACATTTTTAACAATTAATTTTGTTATGCTTGTTGGGAATTAAATAAATGATAGATGATGAGAAAGATAACAAACCAGATGAAGCTCTTATGAATGTTATTAACTATAAAATCATAACTTCCATCACAATCTCTGATTATTATCAATACTCGATGTGTGTGTTTGAGTCAGAAATTACACAGCAAAATACTTTTTAGGACAATATCAATTGATTTACAAGTAGAGAACACGTTTGGTGACTGTTGAGCTTTATATATCATGGGGTATATTCAATTAGAGTCAGAAACTGCTGTCTTGTCGGAAAGACGTCAGTTTCCGACTGGAATAGGTTGGAACTGGTTCTGACCTGTTCAATCCGGGCTCAGTTTTTCCAACAAGTCAGGAAATCCGACTTGTCAGAATACACTCGGATCGGTGGCTTCAGCCGCCGAGCCGCGTGTATTGTCGGAAGCGGGGCCAAACCCGACAGGTTTTAGCCCAGTTTCTCACAAAAACAAAAGTCAGATTGACACTGTCGGGAACGGGCCAAACCTGTCGGGTTTTGCCCAGCATTGAATAGAGGGCTGTCGGGTCCTTTCCGTCAGAAAGGACCCGACAGCAATTGAATGTACCCCTATGTCTATTTATACTTTATCATAATAACTTGCTTCACAAATCTACCTGGACACATCATCGTCATTTCTGGAGTTAAAGATTAATAGTTTTTAACAAAGTACATTTATCAATATTAGCTGTTTATATATTATAATACTGAAAACTATCATTTTGTTTCCATAGGGTCGTATCTGCAGGAAAGCTGGGAAATCTAAAAAGGCCTTTAGCCGCAAGGAGGCTGAAGCAACATTTAAGAGTTTGGTGAAGACCCATGAGAAGTATGGTTGGGTAACCCCGCCAGTATCTGATGGCTGACACACAACAACCTGCAGAAATAGACTTTTAGGAAAGGGGGAAGGAAATAATATCACCAAGAAAAATAATAAATATATGAATATATTTAAGAAAAAAGATCACTATGCCATCTTCTCAGTGCTGTACACCATCCATCCATCCATCCGTCCTTTTCTACTTCAGCTTCAGTTTAAGAATGTGATTGACAGGAAGACTTAATTTATTTATGTTCAGAAGTGTTTACATTGAAAGACATGGAAAGAGAACAGTGCGTGGCACAGAATGTCATGTTACAATCATGTTTCCAGACTGATGAGCGATCATCTTCAGGTCACCGTAGAACGGAGATTGAGATTGCTTCATTGTCATTCTAGACGCATGATTTTTCGGCTTCTTTCCATGACAGCGGCGCCAAAAAGCAGCAGTAGAAATTCTATCTGCGGTTGCTCCGTTTATGTAAGTGTAAATGAAGCCGTTAATATTTAATAGGCAAGCAGTGCATTCCAGGTACATGTTTGTGTGCTGTTTATCTTTGTCTCTTTTCCTGGCAGGTCAACACAACATTAAGGATTTGTCTTTATGTGGCGCTGTGGTCCTCTGTGACTCAAACTTTAGACCTCATTTGTGTTCGCTGTGATCTGTGTTGGATAACTGACGAAATATAACAGTGGAAAAAATAATAAAGAGTTAAAGTGTGGAACTATTGTAAAATAAAAATCACTTAAAAAGTGTTTAAAGTCTAAGTGTGTGGTAAAATGCAGATGGCGGCTATTAATGAATCTCAATCAGGAGATCTACTGTGTATTTCATAATGCACTTATTAAAGGTTTCATTGTGTGCTAAAATTGTCACGCTAGTATAAATTGTCTATTGCAGGTATCATAATCTAACATTTATCTTGGCTGATTATGAAAACTGTTGTTATAATAAGTTGTTTACAGTATTTGTTTCCTGTATAGGTCACCATGCTTTTGCAGATGTGCACTTTTGCTGACAGCAACAAGCCACATAAGAATGGCTTTATGTTGAAGTTAAAGGTCCTTATTAGTTTCCAGGTCAAGTTATCTAACTGCAAGAACAATGTGCAGTTTTTTGCAGTACTTTGCTTGTCTGTTATAGTACAGTCAAAAATGAGTACCAACATTTACTAAAAGTAACGTCTATACAAACATAAGCAAAAATGAAAGACATACATACATGTGCTTATTTTGGACTAAAGATATATATTAATACATAGCATTTATAGGTAAAATACTACCTATTTTTCTTTAGCTTTCATTGCTTTATATTATCCATATTCTGAATTAATTCTTGGATTATACAGCACTATATTCTAATACCATAGTTAGCTGTGCCAAATTTGAATCATTTCCATCTTATAAAAGACCATGGGTTATATTTACTAAATGTAGTGTTTGACTTAAACCTGACACTCATCATTGGTGATTTTTATCTCTTAACCTACAGATTTACTGTTCAGTAGTTTAGAGGGTTTTTCTTTAAATCCACCAGAAATACACAGTGGGTTTCAAATGGCTAAGGTTACCGTGGATTAGTGGAATTCACCAGTGGTTTACAGGAAACCACCATTTCAAGGGGCATGCATTTCCCTACCTTGTCTCTCCAGTATTAAATTATTAAATTAAAACGTGTTTCATGAAATAACTTTCCTGCAGACTAGATGACTGTTACGAGCCGTCGCGGCTCGTCTCTACTGCAGGTCTCGGCTGTCACTATGCAACCAGGACGTCATGTCACTTAAACGCATTGATCTCTGCCAGTCGCTAGGCAACCAGGACACCGGGCGGCCACAGGGGATCCTGGCGCTCCCTCCACTTTCATCCAGGATTGTGGGAGATGTCAAACACAGCAGCTGCACAAAGTTAATCATTAAATTGCGCTCTCCCATCCAGTGCTGCTGATTGGTCCTGGTTTCTCTTAAAAGGCAGTAAGACCAGCAAGTCCTGACAGTTAAAGTTTATGCTGTAGTGAAAGCTGTTGGTCCATGTCTCAGGTTTCTGCATATTGTGTCTAGCCTGTGGACACTCTGCTCATTTGTCAGATTCTCTGCCTTTCAGAAGTCTAGCCTTTGCCTTGCCTGAACCCTCATCCTGTTCCAGTGTTTATTAACCCCCCTCAGTGTTTACTTTGTGCTCAACCTGCAATATATTTACCAACTGCACTGTGCTCATATTCCACCTCACAGTGTCTTATCTGCCCTAGCTGAGATCTTGAAACAGTCCTAACCTTAACATCTTGTGTTCCAGTCTTGTCCATTACTTGTTCCAAGTATTTAACTCCAGCCTCTCATTTTGTGGTTTCCAGCAAATTGTGTAAGCCTCTACTGCTGGAGATATAAGTCCTGGTGGCATCCTAAGTACCAGCGAGGACATCAAGCACTAAGGGGGGGTACTCAGAGAGCGATTGCTGCTTAAAATCAAAGCAATCTGACTAGATTTCTTAGAATTTAATCATGACCTGTCCGTGTGAACCCACCCACAGCCATAGCGATGCGCAGCCCCGCGCATCGCTATCGCTGGTGCTAGATTGGCTTGCATGCAGGCTCAATCTAGCACAACGCTCATTTCACCCGCTGGGTGAAATGACCGGCCCCCGTCTCCCCCTGCACGCTCAGCAAACATCGCGCTGTGCTGAGCAGGGGGAGAGATGTGTTCTGAGCGGTTCGCTCAGCACACATCTCTCCCCAAATCGGGCCGTGAATATTTCTTGGGGGACTGGGGTTACTATTTGGTAACTTATTTTTTATATATGTTCTACATCCACAATAAAGAGGACCTATCAATATCTGCAGGGTGGGGAGGGGGGAATTGTTTATATTTAGACAAAGACATATTACATTTATAATAACAGAGAGTCGCTAACCTTTAAAAATAAGGGGAAAAACGTTATAATCAAAGTGCGCTGAGCGTTCTCATGGCTTTGTTGGATACATAAATATGTACAAAAACATTAACAATAATGTGAAATATATGGATGCCAAAAGTTGCAGAGGAGTTTTATTACCATACTGTACTCATATAATAGCAAGAGGATGCTGGCAATACATTTCTTTAATTTACTGGACAAAATTCTTGATGTGACACATGCATACACAATGGGATAAACACAAATAAATACTGATAGAGCCTAATTGTGATCCTAACATAGTTTCATAGATAAATGATTGATCATTTTCTGTAAAATGATTAATCCCCAAATATTTCTTACCTGTGTTCCAGCATTCAGGCCGGTGGCAAATGCCTCAAGGGCTACGTGTTGCCTGTTTAAAGGAAGATTAGATCAGTAGCAATGAGAA
Organism: Pseudophryne corroboree; assembly: GCF_028390025.1. NCBI lineage: Eukaryota > Metazoa > Chordata > Amphibia > Anura > Myobatrachidae > Pseudophryne > Pseudophryne corroboree. Next base: position 455,870,862 of record NC_086448.1, read on the forward strand.
TAGACCAGAAAATGCCTGTTGCACTCACCTTCCTCCTGATAATATTTTTCTGACAGGTAATGTGTTCTCCACTGACAGCACCATGCAATAAACTGGAGTGATAGGAATAAAATGCAAGACATTAGGGTCGCTGCTAAAGTAGAAACTGAAAAACTAGTAGCAAAGGAAAGCAAAGCGAATCCCAAAAAATTCTTTAAATACATTAATAGCAAGAGATTAAAGAAGGAGAGTATAGGCACTTTAAAAGACAAGTTGGAAGTCTTAAGCAAAAATGATAATGACAAAGCGGACACACTAAATGAGTTTTTTTCAACAGTATTTACCAGAGAGGACCCAATTCAGGGACTAACACATAATCTCAATAATGAGAATATCCCACTGATAGGTACTTATTTAAGCGAGGAAGTAGTCTGTGACCGATTAAAACATTTAAAGATTAATAAGTCACCAGGTCCCGATGGTATTCACCCAAGGGTTCTAGTGGAGCTTCACTCTGAACTTGCAAAACCGCTATTTTTGATCTTTAAGTATTCAGTAATATCAGGTATGGTTCCCAAAGACTGGCATATAGCGGAAGTAGTGCCTATATTCAAAAAGGGAAGTAAAGCTGAACCAGGTAATTATAGACCAGTTAGTCTTACATCTATAGTGGGGAAAGTATTGGAAGGTATTCTAAGAGATAGTATTCAGAAGTTCCTTGAAGTCAATAAGGTAATTAATAGGATTCAACATGGGTTTATGAAGGACAGATCCTGTCAAACCAACTTACTTGGCTTTTATGAAACAGTAAGCGCAAACCTAGATCAGGTTAAAGAGGTGGATGTAATCTTTTTAGATTTTGCCAAAGCATTCAACACTGTACCACACATGAGACTTATCTACAAGCTACAAGAATCAGGGCTAGGAAGCACAATATGCATTTGGGTCAAAAACTGGCTAAATAATAGGGAGCAGCCCGTTGTGGTTAATGGATCTTTTTCAACTTGGACTGAAGTGCTAAGTGGTGTGCCGCAAGGCTCAGTATTAGGACCGCTATTGTTCAATATTTTAATTAACAACCTAACAGAAGGTCTAGAGAGCATGGTGTCAATTTTTGCAGATGATACCAAATTGTGTAAAGTTATAAATGCGGAGGGGGATGCTGAGTCCCTTCAGAACGACTTAGTTAAACTAGAAGCTTGGGCAGCGAAATGGAGAATGCGCTTCAATACAGACAAGTGTAAGGTAATGCACTGTGGTAACAAGAACAAAAATAACACCTACCTACTAAATGGGGTAAAATTAGGGGATTCTGTACTGGAAAAGGACTTAGGTGTCCTCATAGATAGCAAACTAAGCAGTAGTACCCAAAGTAGGACTGCAGCAAAGAAGGCTAATAAGATATTAGCATGCATAAAACGGGGAATTGATGCTAGGGACGAGAGTATTATACTCCCATTATATAAGTCACTTGTGAGGCCACACCTTGAATACTGTGTACAATTCTGGGCACCTTACTACAAAAAGGATATCCTGGAGCTAGAAAAGGTTCAAAGGCGGGCGACCAAACTAATTAAGGGTATGGAGACGCTGGAATACGAGGAAAGGCTTGCAAGACTAGGCATGTTTACACTGGAAAAGAGGATATTAAGAGGGGACATGATCAACATTTACAAATATATAAGGGGACAATATACAGATCTTGCGCAGGACCTGTTTTTGGTTAGATCAACACAGAGAACTCGTGGACACTCGCTCAGTTTTCGAGGAGAGGAGATTTCGCACAATACGGCGTAAAGGCTTTTTTACGGTAAGGACGATACATGTTTGGAATTCCCTGATTGAGGGAGTTGTAATGGCCGACTCAGTCAACACCTTTAAGAATGGGTTAGATAAATTCCTAATGGATAAGGATATCCAGGGTTTCGGGGCATAGTCACGCACTATGGTTATTATAAAGAAGAGGGGTAAAATGTAACGGTAGTCATCAACTTTAGTCAAAATTTTATACAAATTAATCATGCATAGGAGACCACAAATAGGTTGAACTCGATGGACAATTGTCATTTTTCAACCTTAGATACTATGTTATGTCCCACTGAGTTTCCTTGTGAATGAGTTCCATTAAAGTAAGCAAGTTTTGCGGATCACGTAAGGCTATTCCTCTGAAGACTAGAATTTGTTTGGAATTATCCTTTAAAGCTTAATTATGTAAATGAAATAAGTTGTATTTCCGGTTCTTTGGACTGCCTTTGATAAACTTGCCTTCAGCTGCTATGGTTTTGTATGATTGCAGAATTACTTAAACATGTGCGTATGGCTATAAAAAGAAAAGGCTGAATCTTCTTAACTACCTCAGAGATAGTGAGAATGGGAAGTCATTTTAAGTAAGAACACATATTTCATCTCATTAAGAGCCATAATGATTGATTATGGGGTCATTATAATTTTATTATTGGTTATTGCGGCAATAAAAAAGTAAAAAATCACCCGGATCTGCCAAAAATTGCATCCAGTGACAGGGGCTCTGAACACTTTAATTTCAGGTTCAGGACCACACGTGCAAGAGGGAAGTGCCATGGGTCCTTCTCCTGGTAAATTTTGTGCAATGTAGCCCATAGGCCGTGGTCAAGTTTGGTAAACTTGCCAATTGAGCTGCTTTTGCAGTTGGAAATGGTGTTACTGGGGCAGATGTACAACAGATCTGTTGTGTTTCCATTATTTTACATCTAGGAGATAATTACCTTTTGTGGGTATACTGTATTTGGCAAATATGACCCTAAATATTCTGTAAAGCAAATAAACATAAATTACAACCCACTAGATTTTGGAGCAATGTACAGAACACCATTATCCACTTAACTGGCATGGTCAGTTCACATGCAACCATGCAGCCCAACTGGGTCCTCCAGTTTTTGACAAAGAGATCCATACTGCAGATGTGCAAAATATAGTATTTACATATTTTAAAAAATAACTTTTAAACTATATTAAATTTTAAAAAAAGTATGAACCGTTTTGAAGGGAAAAAATTGTCAGTTAAGTGGTTAAGCTAAAAACAAATGCATGTACAAGTTATGCTTAAGCATAGCATTAGTCACTGAGATTCCTTTTTATCCTCTAGTTCTCAAAACTACATTTACAGCTATTTATTTCCAGTAAGTTTGGCTTATTTTTCAGACCTGTTAATGTTAAGACTATAATGTCACATTTTTTTTTATCAACCCTACAAGCATATACAGTATATAGTATTTATAGCATATTTTAGGATTTGTAGCATATAAACGTATTCTTGGAGGGTTATATTAAAGTTACTACGCAGATAATGTATAAATTTAATTAGGCTAAACGATGTAACAATCATGTTTTGATTATGTGCAACATCAAAGTATACATCGCCATGTTGGATTGATCAGCTGACTCCAGTTTCTCCCAATCACAGAGGTGCTAGCTAATGCATGACCAGAGGCACCGATGACTGATCAGTGTCCTATGTAAATCCCTCACTTGCATCTGTTTTTTGAGAGTATAACTTGTATCTTACCAGTTCCTGGTTCCAGTATCAGCAGCTCCACTTCCTGATTTCTGGTTGGATTACTGCATCTGCTGTCTCGTGCACGTTTTATTGTACACGCTTAAGTTCTGAGTTCATCAGTTCTTGTTTCCTGTTTCAGCTTCTCATTGCTTGTGTCTGCCTGCAGTCCTGTGCAGTTTCCACACTGCTTATGGGCCCTCATTCCGAGTTGATTGCTCGCTAGCTATTTTTTGCAGAGCAGCGATCAGATAGTCGCCGCCTCTAGGGAAGTGTATTTTCACTTTGCAAGTGTGCGATCGCTTGTGCAGCCGAGCGGGACGAAAAAGTTTTTTGCAGTTTCTGAGTAGCTCTGGACTTACTCAGCCCTTGTGATCACTTCAGCCTGTCCAGGACCGGAATTGACGTCAGACACCCGCACTGCAAATGCCTGGACACGCCTGCGTTTTCCCTATTACTCCCAGAAAACAGTCAGTTGACACCCATAAATGCCCTCTTCCTGTCAATCTCTTTGCGATCGGTTGTGCGAATGGATTCGTCGCTAGAAGCATTGCACAGCAACGATGCTGTTTGTACCCTTACGACGTGCGTGTGCATTGCGGTGCATACGCATGCGCAGTAGTAACCAGATCGCAGCGCTGCGAAAAACAGTAGCGAGCGATCAACTCGGAATGAGGGCCATTATCTCCAGCTGGCAAACCCTGTGCCATTAACCACATCAATCCTGTGCAGTTCCATATTGCTAATCCTCTCCAAAACCTATGCAGTTAACCATTGCAATGCAGGGCAGTTTCCACACTGCTAATAAACTCATTTCATAGCCAGTGCAGTTAACTAAAGCTGTCCTGTGCCGTTTAAGTCTGCTAATCACTCCCATACAAGCTACCTACGTGCATCCAGAGGCAGAACTCTGGGAGGCAATGGAGTCATCTGCCGCCGGGCTCCTGCTCTGGAGGGGGGCACCTCTCCTCCCATTCTGTGACACCATTGAATTGAATTAAGTTAATTGATAGCTGCAAATCACACCCTCTTTATTATACTGAATATACACATTTTACAAGTGTCATACCCAGGATTAGAAACCAAAACCTATTACACTGGAAGCAGACACCTTACTGATTAAGCTGTTGCCCCTGTATAGGAAATATGAGATACTTCTCTGACAATTACACGTAACTTCATATAGTTAGAATTCTCATGCTTTCTCTACAGGAGCAAATAACTCCATCAGTAACGTGTCTGCTGTTAGTGTAACAGGTCATGGGTTCTAATTCTGGGTATGACTGCTAAGAAATGTGTGATTTAAAATAAAAGACAATTAAATGTATAAATACAGTATATACATTTTTTTCAGAACAACACACACACACACATAACAACGCACACATACACACATATATTTATCTTAATATAGGAAATAGGGGGGCACCAATATTTATCTTGCCTCCGGGCAACTGGGACAAACTTACGCCACTGCGTGCATCCTCATACATCTATCCTCAATACTTCATGCGCAGGAGATGTCTGGCATGAGGGAGCTGACAGGTCCCATGTAACTCTGTTAGTGTCAGGCAACTAGGATGCACCAGGAGAATGCTGATTAATTTATTGCGACACTTGTATATCTGTGTGTGACTGAGTCCATATATGAAACACAATGGAACACAGTATGAAAAAAAGCCATGGCCGATGCATCGTAGTACTTCATATGGAGATTCAGAGATTAAGTCACACACAGCTGTATAAGTGTCACATATCAAATAAATTGGCACAGTTTCTTGGTGCATCCTAACTGCACTGCGTTGTGACTAAGACACATTTTCAGCAAAAGAGATGCCCAATGCTATCAGAGTCTCACGGTACAAGGCGTGCCGTGAGGGGCTGTTTGGCGTAACTTCAGCATAGATATATGAGGACAACTCTGTATTTCTCACAGTCTGTAGAGTGCACATCCAGTACCTGCATGCATTTTACTCACATTTAGCAGAGTACACATCCATTACCTATGCACATTACCACTCAACCTATACCTATGTGTGTAAACCATCCATCACCAGCAGGGTGTCTTCCCTTACCAGCATACATAGTTACTTCACTAGCAGAGCCTACTTATTGCAAGGCCTGCTTCCATTATCCAGGATATCAGTTACTCTCAGCTTAGGGCTTCTTCCTGACTTTCATTTCTGTTCTGATACTCTAATGCTGGTGTGAATGACAAATTGCTTTCTCACAAATATTTAAAATGCCCACTCTAATATATACTGCAGACGCCAGGCGCATCTTATTACCATATACGATAAAAGTGCGCTGTACATCGCAAAACACTGCATCCCTTAAGAGAAAACAATACACCCACACATTATCTGAGTTCCAAAGCTCATTGATGTATATATATGTTATTAAAAGGATATGGATTTATTATATTACAATGTACATTATACCTATAGTTACAACTCATACAGTAAGCAGTTAATACAGACAGTTACAGTTACATACAGTTACAGGCCAGCATACAATACCATCATCCTTAAGTTATATAAATTTGTCTTTCCATATCACTCTCTCTCTCTGTAAATAAATGCAGGAACTGGTCTGCCAGCAACTCCTTCATCCTCTGGTACCAAAAACCAACTGCCCTCCTGTGTGATCAGCAATGTATTATCTAGCTTTTTGGGGGAGGGGACTCACTCATTCATGATGAGTCACTAGTCTCTTTGTATATGCTAAACAGGTTCAGCCTTGGGGACGTCCAGAGCTTCCTGTCCACTACCTGTTTAGAATATCTATTGTTCTAATAAAAGTGATTTTAGCTTTTATACATTTAATCATAATTATTTGTTGCAATGTCTTAGAACTTTATAACAAGTATCAAATGAATCTACACATTAATCTGGTTGCATAAATACCAAATATGACAGGTGTATCTGGTTTTGTTCAAATAATACACATACATGACATTACTTCATTATATATAATTTTAAATCATCATGATGTCTTGCACTTGATATTATTATAGTTATGTACTGTATGAAATAAGTGTCGAATCCATCTCTGTGGCATGTCCGTGTAAATGCGTGTGTTACCATATATTACTGTGCTCGCTGTGCGTATTTGCAAGTATAACGACTTATAATGTGTGTAGTTTGTATGTTCTTTTTATGTAATATTTTTGACTTCGACAGTCCACCCTTTGGCAGCAAACAATAACTGCCATCAATTATTAACATAAAAAAAAATATTTCATACAATAATCGGTGACCTAGACACAAGTATGTATGCATTTCGCAAATCAGACACTTGACTATATTTGGGGAAGACGGGGAGGAGGACGAGACATCCTCTATATGCACTCGGCGGTCACGGGACCACTGGTTGGGTGTGGGACAACATTCAACCTATAGAGTATGCTGGGACAGTGCTTTGGCCTATAATGTCTGATTTGCAACAAACATTTCACACATACATGTACCTACGTCTTTGTACACTGATGTTTGGGTTCGATTGAGGTTCTGCTGGGTAGATGAAGAAGACACAAACAAATCGTGACAGTGACATATAAAATTTTCATGATCTACATATTCCTATCATTTTCTGAACATTGTTTCCATTTCTGGAACGTATGCTAGGTCTGTTTAATCATTGAACAAGGGTTATAAGTAGTCCTTCCTAAATAACATAAACCTTCAGAGTTTGGGGAGAGCCACTCATAAACCTTTCTTCCACATATATTAATGAGCTCTTTATCTGCAATGTGTGACTAGCCATTGTCTGATTGTTCCTGATTACCTCTGAACTCCATAACTACTAGACCTTTGATTTCTCTCTGATTTTAACAAACTGATCGGCTAATCCTGGGATCCTATAAGGAAATCACTCCTTTCTCCAGAACCAGTTCCAGTCCTACACTCGACTCCTCATAAAAAAAACCTCGCAAAAATAGAATATCCTGAAAGAAAATGTTTGTCAGTGGGAAAGAGAAAAGAGAAATAGAACAAAACAACTCTTGTTCATAACAAATCAATTACAATGACTGCAAAAGGGGAATATTTTGTGAATCCCTGGTAACTGGCGCAAGAAAAATTATCACAGAAAGCAGCCCGCAAACTGGTTCACCACAACAGAACCTCACCAAATGTTCCAAAAATTTCACAAACTTAAATATACATTTTGTGGGACACCAAACTGACAGGCGCTTAGGGTATCTTAGTATATATAGGTGAATATACTCAGCAGAAAAATTCTCCCTGGGATATGTGGAAGTGGAAGAATTCCAAACTGCAACATGAATGGCTTTCTTCCTATTTCTGGAAAGTTTTTCCGTCTCTCCGGTGTAACATGAAAAGAAGATAATATATATATGTGTAGTAATGTTTTTAGACAATAGACAAGTCTTTTTCAATATGGAGACGTTCACAGCAAAAGACCATGCACATCCGCTGGAGAGGCGTACCCAAACTCACTTTCCAAAATGGAAAGAAAAAGCCTATAAAGGTATCTTTATATCCACCTCTGTGTCAGAAAGAATAGATTTGAATGTGAAACCACTTCACCAAGAAAATAGGCGTACCTTACTCACACAAGGGAGGTGTATAGGACGCGTATAAAGGTTTCTTTTTCACTGTATAGAGGGAATGTAAGGCGTACCCTACTCACGGCAATAAAGATTATGTTCAAACGCATCTCGGTTTCTTTTGATGGACAACCGTGTTGATCATATACATCGATTTCATGTGGGGATATTCCGGCATAAAATTTTTTATAAATCACGATCAGTCCATGAAAAGTTATTTATTATTATTTTTTTCTGCTGAGTATATTCACCTATATATACTAAGATACCCTAAGCGCCTGTCAGTTTGGTGTCCCACAAAATGTACAATTACAATGACTGGTCTTTCTGCAATCCTTTAGTATGCTCAGGTAGTGTTCAACAGTGCCGCCTCTCAGTCTTCACGGAACAGAGTCTCTGGTGATACTTTTGCGATCTCACTCCATTTACGAGTTCCTTCCGGACTACCGACTTTCCTGCAATGGGAATCGTGGACCTAAGTCTCTCTCTCGGCTACTTTCACTGGGATAGTGCTGTCAACAAAACTTGGTATGGTCCTTCCAACCTGTCTATTAGGCAATCTGAGCGTAAGAACAATCACACAGCCTCTTGGTTCACAATCAAGACAGTTAGTATTTGGCATACCAGCAATCTACAGTTTCAAGTTCTTTTGTCAAGTTCTCAAATGCTGGCTCATCTCAATAAGGTACTGTACTGTCACCTCATTGGTGTATTTCTGATCATTGTGCGGATCAATCATGACATGAGGTTGTCTTCCAAAAACAACCCAAAAGACACAAATACCAAAACAAAAACAAATTTCGAAGAGGGTGATTCATTGAGTGAAGATCTGGGAGTGGTTCCGAAGCTACATAATACTAGTGGCAGTATCTATGATCACAATGGTACAATTTCCAGCTTTGCTCCTACTTCTAGGGATACCATTATCTACACAAATTTCTGCGCAATTTTTCTTTGCAGTAAACACAGCAGCATCCGTGGCGGCAGGAAATGCCTCTACCCAGTTTGAGAAAACATCAGTGCACACCAATACATAACAATAATTCCTAAAGGGTGTTAACTGTACGAAGTCGATTTGTATTTCCTGAAAAGATCCGTCTGCAGGAGGGATATGAGATGGCTCTGTTGGTATTGCTTTACCAATATTCTTCCTCAAGCAAGCAAGACAGGTCATTGCTCTCTTACCTGCATGAGAATAGAATCCTGGCGCACACCAGTAGGCTCTCATCAGCCTGCACCTACCCTCTTTGCCTAGATGAGTCAGACCGTGTGCCACCTCAGCTAGACTTGGAAGGTATGCTCTGGGGGCTACTGGCTTACCGTGTCCACCTATCCACAGTCCTGAGAACTCCTGGCCATACCCCTTTGTCCTCCAGACTGCCTTTTCCTGTAGGGATCACAAATTTTTGCATCTTAATTTAACTATCGTGTGTTTGCAATGTAGAGTACCATGAGCATAACTCAAAAAAGAAAAAAAAAACATCTCTAGAGGAGAGAAAGAAGAAGAAAATGAAAAAGAAAATGTCAGGTTTGCCATTCACCAACAGGCATATCAGTGTCTATACAAAATTTCCCTTCACCAGTATTCCCATTCTCCACCCTTTGTGCATGACAAGGCACACTGCAGTAATACTAGTGTCATCGTGCTGTTGAGATATACTGGGTTCGGGCAGAACTCTGAAGGACCTAGGCATGTGGAGTTTGAACTGTACTTGGGTCCATGTATTGTACCACCCTGTGTGAATGCAAAAGATGAAGAGAAAACTGTAGAGAAACAGAATAGAGGTTGGTGACAGATGAGTTTGTAGAGGTGAAGAAGATTTTATAAAAATTTGACAACTGGATTGGGCACTACGGGGACGTGATTCTCTACTTGGTCTACTCCCCTTAAAAAAAAAATATGTGTTTGTCGTATCGCTATTGGGACTATCCCAGCCATCAATCCAGTGTCCTGTCCATCCTAAGTTCATAGGGAACCCGGTATCTGTGAGATAATTTCCTCTACCTGTGATGGACATGCATCTAGAACAGTAAAATGTGACATTAGTCTTCGTGGGTGTCTAACATACTTTGTACTTCCTGAGCGGGAGCACAGTATATGTATATCATATCTAACAAAATTAAATTAATCAGGGGCCATTTCTGCTAGGAAAAAGAAGCAAAAGTTTAGAGGCCCCATCTTAACCCCAGCAAGTTTTGTCAAAGGGTAATGTTGCATTTATTTTGTTCTTCCCATTAGCCGAATCTGTGTTTTCAATATGGCTTATGATTCCTTACTATATGTTCCTTGGTCCCGTCTATGTGTTTAATAATGTGGCTTGTGTTTTTTTTCTAGGGGATCTATATTGACTATGTGTCCTACTACTCCTACAATCTCTGGCAATCTATGCCCTTCCTTCCTACAAGTGTAACATATTATTGACCATTAGGGATCTGGGGTTTGGACTGATGGGTCTTTCCTGTATGTGCCAGTATACTTACCGTCCTCAACCTCTCCCCCTGTTGTCCTCTGCGCCTAGCACTATTCTTGTGATGTTCAATAGCACACTATCTAAGATTAGCTACTGTGACCCCTTTCCAATTTTGCAAAGAAGTCTGCACCCTGACACTCAATGCCTTTTTGAGCCCGTCCATTTGCACAGAGACAGCCACCTCCCATTTGCCGAATTAGTGTTTACCATTGGTCTTATCCATATGGAGAGTTTTCTATTACTGCAAGAGACAAAAAAAAAAAAAGTTTAACAAGCTTCTAGGTCATGCGAAGTATTTCATTCAATCCTTCTCATCCCGTATTAAGGATCTGTACATGGTCCAACAAACATTTCCGAGCTCATCCTTACTAGGGGCATTACTAGGAATTAATACTTCTTATATGGTAACTGAAAGAAATACCCTGGGGTAACCTTGTCTCTGTCCGCTTTCCTACTGGCAAATACTAATGTGCGGACAGGTTTTTCCTCCATTTCTGACGTTACTTTCTTGATTTTTTTTATTTTTTACTATATATGTACACGAATGATACCATACTTACCTGTTCCACTGGTCTCAGCCACTTCCCCCACAGGCTACTGCTCTTCTTTTACTGGTTGGATACTACTCTGAGTGCATGAGAAATGGCTGAAAACAATCAGGTCACCTCCTCCTAAATAAAACTTCAACATTCATTAGTACATATATAGGTTACAGTCATATTTTTCATATTTTTATTATTTTCTATAGTTTGTATGATGGCCGTAACTGCTTCCACATCTACATAAGGCGGTGTACTTGCATTCTCTTTTTTTCTTCCTACTTGTTTATTGTTGCTACAAGTTCAAACAATTATTATATTTCCATTCTTGTCTTATATGACTTTGGTTAGACATACCACCTGCAATACCTTAGGATCAAACTCACCAACCCCTCTTGCTGCCACAGGTTTAAATAATTTGTATGTCTGACCCTTTGTTTTCTGGATTTTATCAGACAAATCCTTATCCTTAAGTTCTGTAATACCTCTGGTTCAAAGCTGCTGACCTTAGGGAATGGTACCCTATCTTTGTAAGTCATACATAACCATTCATTGCAAAAAGCCTCCGTGTGTGAACCATACTTTTCACACATAATAAACCTTGCTGACCCTCTCTGTCGCAATTCTGACCTTCTCGGTCCCTAGTCTGACCTTCTCGATCCTAACTCTTCTTCAGCCTGAACCCTAGCTACCAAACGCCCACTGCTTGTGCAATTGGATCCCATCGCGGACTTTTTGCCAATAAACGCAATCCCCAATGCACACCGCAAATAGACGGTGAAAGACACCTAGCGCTTTCACTCGCTCCTTCTCCGCTGAGTACCACGACTCAGTGAACAACCACGTACCCAGTGAGGCCCTATTGGTTTCTATTTACTGGAAGTGTTAGGAGTGACTTACCTTTTCCAGTAAATATCTGCCGCTGGAGATTTTCCTGAGAGAGACCAGCGAAAACTCCCTATACACTTATACACAAATCACGCTTGCGTATGCTCTATACAGCGCTAATGATACCGCGATTTTACGCAAAAGCTCGTAAAAGGGGTATCAAGTTGCGCTATGTATCACACCCACAAATGCGCGGTCCAATCGCACAGCGTATAGGTACTTGTTACCTATCTGCTGTACAACCATGGGTCAATGTACAAACTGTGACCCTCAGCTCAGAGCGTGACAAAAAACCTTTTTACTTCAATACTACACAATGCACAATTCCCTATTACGCTCCTCTGCAAATCTCACGATTTGCGTATTAAACCTTATACTAACGTGAGTCAGCCGCCTCATGCCACCAAGCCTCCACTTACTTGATGTACCACACTACGGGATCCAGAATTCCCTGGTTCAATATCCACTCACTCCTATGTTCACTCACTCAAATACACTTTGGTTTTTCTGTACAGAAAATATTCAATTAATTCAGATAGGCAGCTTTACCCCAGAGGCAATACAGTTTAAACAAAAGTTTTATACTAATCTGCTTTAGAAACCGGGTAGTTTTCTGCTATTGTATTAAATGTCTACTATCCCACCTTTGAACTAAACAACACTATTGTGTAATTTGTACTTAGCGCCCGCATTCCTACGCACTTTGCGTAAACACGCAACTGTGCATGTCTCTTACGCTGCGTGCGCAGTCCTGTACTTTGTCCGAGACACGTGTACAAAACCCTGCGTCCGCAATAAAACAAATCACACAGTTTTATAAATGTGAACAATACTAATTACTATTGCCCACTAGACACAACTTGTTCTGTATAAACTTTTATGCAGACCTGCGTTTGTGTCTTTACGCTTACTTCCTTAAAATACTGTTATTTCAAATTTACCTATATAGCAACAAATGTATCCTATTTCACACAGATCTATAATGACTGGCAATAATCAATAATTTAAATTATATGATTCAGATTGGATAGCTATCTTTCAGAACATACACTAATATAAATATACACATAATTATAATAATAATATATATGTACCATTCACTGGTCTCCCATGAGACACCTTACCTCTTATTTGCATATCAAAGCTCTGTGCTTTTCTACTGCTAAAAAAAGCAGTTACACAGGTTAATTTGCATTTCAATGGCTATCCTATAGCAAGCAGATTCTACAAGTCTTGGAAGGAAAAAGAGAAAAAAAACCAATACCCTTTCTTTCCTTTTTCTATCTGTGTGCAATTTTTTTATTTTTTTTACCAAGCCAAGCATTTATCTCACCATTTTCTCTGACGTCCTAGTGGATGCTGGGAACTCCATAAGGACCATGGGGAATAGACGGGCTCCGCAGGAGACTGGGCACTCTAAAAGAAAGATTAGGTACTATCTGGTGTGCACTGGCTCCTCCCTCTATGCCCCTCCTCCAGACCTCAGTTAGAATCTGTGCCCGGCCAGAGCTGGATGCACCTAGTGGGCTCTCCTGAGCTTGCTAGAAAGAAAGTATTTGTTAGGTTTTTTATTTTCAGTGAGATCTACTGGCAACAGACTCACTGCTACGTGGGACTGAGGGGAGAGAAGCAAACCTACCTGCGTGCAGCTAGCTTGTGCTTCTTAGGCTACTGGACACCATTAGCTCCAGAGGGTTCGAACACAGGGCCTGACCTCGATCGTCCGGAGCCGCGCCGCCGTCCCCCTTGCAGAGCCAGAAGACAGAAGAAGGAGATAAAATCGGTGGCAGAAGACTCCGGTCTTCATTAAGATAGCGCACAGCACTGCAGCTGTGCGCCATTGCTCCCACTGCACACCACACACTCCGGTCACTGTAGGGTGCAGGGCGCTGGGGGGGGGCGCCCTGGGCAGCAATAAGAATACCTTTTGGCAATAAATACACATAATACAGTCTGTGACTGTATATGTGTAAAACCCCCACCATTTTTAGTCAGAAACAGGACAGAAGCCCGCCGCTGAGGGGGCGGGGCCTTCTTCCTCAGCACACCAGCGCCATTTTCTCTTCACAGCTCCGCTGGAAGGAAGCTCCCCAGGCTCTCCCCGGCAGTATCCTGGTACACAAAGGGTGAAAAGAGAGGGGGGGGGCACATAAATTTAGGCGCAAAATTTGTATATACAGCAGCTACTGGGTAAACACTGAGTTGTAGTGTAATCCCTGGGTTATATAGCGCTGGGGTGTGTGCTGGCATACTCTCTCTCTGTCTCTCCAAAGGGCCTTGTGGGGGAACTGTCCTCAAATAGAGCATCCCCTGTGTGTGTGGTGTGTCGGTACGCGTGTGTCGACATGTCTGAGGTAAAAGGCTCCTCTAAGGAGGTGGTAGAGCGGATATGTGTGTGAGAGGGTGTCTCCGTCGACAACGCCGACACCTGTTTGGATATGTGTAAGTGCTAAGGTGAATTTATTGCACAAAAGGTTAGGGAACAGACAGGAAATCTACCTAGGTCTGTCCCTATGTCACATAGACTTTCAGAGTCTCTCAATGCTCACTATCCATAATAACAAACACTGGTATTGACATGGAGTTTAACTCCACTGTCGACTACGATAATGCAAAGTTACAGCCAAGATGGCTAGAAGGTATTTAATATATGATTATTGAAATAAAAGATGATTTTCATATCACTGATGACTCATCTGTCCCTGACACGAGAGTACACATGTTTAAGGGGAAGAATGCTGAGGTAAATTTCCCTCCTCTCATGAGGAAAAAGAGCGGGAATCTCCAGACAAGAGACGGCAGCTTCCCACAAGAGAATTCTCAGGCTGTATCCTTTCCCCACTAGGGCCAGGATATGTTGAGAATCTTCCCCTGGGGTGTCCTGTTTGCACAGACGGTAGCACTTGCTATTCTCAGGGATCCTGCAGATAGCGTGCACATTCTAGTATACTACCCAGACCGGCGATTGTATCGGCAGGGGTTTATAGCGCTGTGGCAGCGTGGACAGGTACTTTATCAGCAGAGATGAGACCCTAGTATGCAATATAAATATATTAAAGATGCTGTCTTAAGTGATAGATATATAGTTATAAAGCATGCCCAAAGAGACATGAGTATACTGGGTCCTAGAGTCAAAGCTATGTCGATCTCTGCTTGACGTGTCCTGTAGAATATGCATTGGACAGATGATGCCGACTTAAGAGGCATATGGAAGGCTAAGGATTGTGTGGAGAAGGGTTCTCGGGCCTGGTCTCCACAGCTATAGCTGGTAATTCTGCTAGTTTGCCTTATATTCCTGCACAGCCTAAGAAAGCACGACATTATTAAATGCAGCCTTTCGTATAAAGAAACAAGAAAGTCTGAGGTGCGTCCTTTCTTGTCAGAGCCGGGCAGCTAGTTCCCAGGAACAGAAGTCCTCCCCGGCCCCTACAAAAATCCACCAATGTGGCTGGGGCTCCACAGGCGGAGCTAGGCCCAGTGGGGACACGCCTTCGTAAGTTCAGCCACAAGTGGGTTCACTTCCTGTTCGATCCCTGTGCAATAGATATTGTGTCTCAGGGATACAAGCTGGACTGTGAGAAGATGCCCCCTCACCGACGGCCCTGCAACTTCCCCCAAAGAGAGGGAGCCAGTGTTAACTGCAATTCACAAATTGTATCTTTAACAGGTGGTGGTCAAGGGTCCCCTCCTTCAACAAGAGGGTGTTATTATTAGACCATGTTGTAATCCCGAAACCAGACGGTTCGGTTAGACCCATATTGAATTAAAAATCCCTGAACATATACCTGAGAAGGTTCAAGTTCAAGATGGAATCGCTAAGAGCGGCCAGTGCAAGCCTAAAAAGGGGGAGACTTTATTGTGAATTGGGACATAAGGGATGCATACCTTCAGGTCCCCATTTATCCACCTCATTAGGCGTACCTCAGAATTGCGGTACGGGATTGTCATTACCAATTTCAGATGTTGCCGTTTGGTCTCTCCACGGCCCCGAGAATATTCACCATGGTAATGGCAGATATGATTGTGCTCCTGCGGAAGCAAGGTGTCACTATTATCACTGTTATGCACACCAGTGCCTGCAGGAATGTACTGGTGTCAGAACTGTTATGCACTCCAGTGCCTGCAGGAATGCACTGGTGTTTGAACTGTTATGCACACCAGTGCCTGCAGGAATGTACTGGTGTCTGAACGGATAGGTATGCAAAACAAATGAACTCACAGACAGACTGGGGAATATGACATTACGTACACAGAAGGTGATAGGGTAACAAAATACACACAAAGTGAACAGAGAAGCCCAGAGGCTAAGGAACTGGGTGTCTCCCTAGT
The DNA here is from genome assembly GCF_028390025.1 of Pseudophryne corroboree. Taxonomy (NCBI): domain Eukaryota; kingdom Metazoa; phylum Chordata; class Amphibia; order Anura; family Myobatrachidae; genus Pseudophryne; species Pseudophryne corroboree. The sequence goes on from NC_086448.1 coordinate 455,887,170, forward strand.
ATTAGTAATGCTCAGATGGGAAAAGCAAGATGTTGTGTTTTAATACGTAGAGAACCCGAAATGCTGTTGCTAAGGGCAACAGCAAAACCCTAAAGGGTTACCAACGGGTGTGGCAGTAAACTCCTTGGTCAGAGATGGAATGATAGACACAAGGAGAGTCTCCACAATCCTAATTCTCACTTGCAGTGCACAGGTTCAGCTTACTGCCACTAAACTGACACCTGACACCTTGCACAGTGAGACAGGATTTAGGCAGGCAAGTCTTAGAATACAGCCGCAAACTTGCTAAGTTCACAGAGTAGTAAAAGAACCCCAGCAAGCTAAACGACTGACTCCAGTCTTACTGCTAGGTCTGGATTGGCAGAGTGTAGTACCAAATCCCCAGGCCTATTTGCAGTAAGCAACAACAAATACAAAGCTACACAGTACTGGCTAACTTTCAGGAACTGACTAACCAACAAAGATTCAGCAGCATCTGCTTAACCTGAGAAGAGGCCTTATAAAGCAGGTGCTGTCCACGCCCCACTCAGACCTCACAGACTGTGAGCACAAAAACCAGCACCGGATCCCCTGCCGTGCACAGAGCCTGTAACCACTGCACAGCACAAGACCCGAACCGGAGTATCAGCTGCGCTCAGGTTACTCCGCTAGCACTTGTCTCCCGGTTGCCATGACGACGTGGCAGCACAGGGCAGGAGACCCTAACAGTACCCCCCCTCCGACGAGGGGTCAAAGAACCCCTACCACCGGGTTTATCGGGGAACTGCGAGAAGAAAGAGCGTATCAGTCTGGGGGCATGAAGATCACAACTGCGCACCCACGACCGCTCCTCCGGGCCATACCCCTTCCAGTGCACCAAAAATGACAGCCGACCCCGAACCATCTTGGAGTCAAGAATCCTTTCAACAACAAACTCCCTCTGGCCACGTATCAGAAGAGGGGAAGGTCTTCCACTGGAAGAAGGATTACTAATCGCCCGTTTTAAAAGGGAACAATGAAATATTTTATTGATACCCAAAGAACGGGGCAGATCTACCTGAAATGCCACCGGATTGATAACCCTGGTGATCTTATAAGGGCCGATGAACCGGGGGCCTAACTTATGAGATGGCTGTCTCAACTTCAAATTCTTGGTAGACAACCAGACGAAGTCTCCTAATTTGAAGCTGCAGGGTCTTTTCCGCTTATCAAAAACCCTTTTGGTCACTAATGACACAGACACAAGGGCTTTCTTCACTTTCCGCCAAATACCTCTAAGGACCGAAACCACAGAGGAACCACCAGGCGTGGAGTCCAGGGGGTCAAAAGAATTGGCCTTAGGATGATGCCCATACACACAAAGGAAGGGAGAGATCCCTGTAGCAGAGTGAGCCGCGTTGTTATAGGCAAACTCCGCCATGGACAGTTGAGCAACCCAGTCAGTCTGACACTTGGAGACATAACACCTGAGGAACTGCTCCAAGGACTGGTTCACCCTTTCAGTCTGCCCATTAGACTGCGGATGGTAGCCTGACGACAAGCTGACAGAAATCTGGAGATCGGAACAAAATGCCCTCCAGAATTTGGCCACAAACTGGGATCCGCGGTCAGAGACCACATCAAGTGGCAACCCGTGGAGACGCACAACATGCAGCATAAATAATTCAGACAGGCGTCTGGCCGATGGCAGCCCAACCAGTGGAACGAAGTGCGCCATCTTCGAAAACCTGTCAACGACAACCCAGATGGCTGTCATCCCCGAGGATTTGGGCAAGTCCACCACAAAATCCATTGAAATGTGGGTCCATGGCTTAGATGGGATAGAGAGTGGATGTAATGGGCCAACAGGAACCCCTCTAGGAGTCTTATTTCGGGCACAGATGTCACATGCCCGAACCCACTGATCCACATCCTCACCACCGAGGGCCACCACACCGCCCTAGATAGCAACTCCCGAGTTCTGGCAATACCCGGGTGACCTGCTGACTTCTTGGCATGGAATTCCAGGAACACTCGCTGTCTTAACCTAGGAGGCACAAACAAAAGACCTACCGGAAGGTCTGGAGGAGCCTGCTCCTGTGCTCTAAGGACTAATGATAAGAGGTCCTGGGTAATGCCCACTTTAATACATGATGGGGACACAATGGGCAACGGCTCCTCGGTGGTCTCCTGGATTGGAGCAAAACTCCGCGAGAGCGCATCAACCTTGATGTTTTTTGACCCAGGGCGATATGTTATCAAAAAATTAAAGCGAGCAAAAAACAAAGCCCATCGTGCCTGCCTGGCATTGAGACGCTTCGCTGACTCTAAATATGCCAGATTCTTTTGGTCGGTGAGAATTGAGACCACAAACTTAGCCCCCTCAAGCCAGTGTCTCCACTCCTCGAGTGCATCCTTAATAGCCAACAATTCCCGGTTACCCACGTCATAATTCATCTCGGCAGGCGAAAATTTACGGGAAAAGTAAGCACAGGGATGAAGGCGATTATCAGACACTCCCATCTGAGAAAGCACTGCCCCAATACCCATCTCAGAGGCATCCACCTCCACCACAAAAGGACGCTCTGGATCTGGGTGTCGCAGCACCTTGGCCGATACAAATGCCCTTTTGAGACGGGCAAAAGCCGCTTTAGCCTCACAAGACCAGTGAGCAACATCCGCCCCTTTCTTAGTGAGTGCCACCAAGGGCGCCACTATAGACGAAAATCCAGCGATAAATCGTCTATAAAAATTCGCAAAGCCCAGGAAACGCTGAAGCGCCTTCAAACTAGTGGGCTGCACCCAATCCAGGACTGCCTGTATCTTGGAACCCTCCATTTGGAAACCTTCTGGGGAGATAATATATCCTAGAAATGTGATTTGCTGAACTTCAAATTCGCACTTCTCCAGCTTCGCCCCAAGCCGGTGGTCTCTGAGTTTCTGGAGGACTAAGCGTACATGCTTCCGATGTTCTTCCAGGGAATGGGAGAAGATTAGGATGTCATCTAAGTATACAACTAAGAATCTATCCAAATATTCCCTGAGCACATCATTCATGAAATCCTGGAAGACTGCCGGGGCATTACAGAGCCCAAAAGGCATCACCAAATATTCATAATGCCCTGAGTGGGTATTAAAGGCAGTCTTCCATTCATCCCCCTCTCTTATTCGGATTAGATTGTACGCACCGCGTAGGTCAATCTTAGAAAAAATGGTGGCAGTACGAAGCTGGTCAAACAAGACCGAAATGAGAGGCAGTGGGTATGAGTTTTTAATCGTGATACGGTTCAATTCCCTGAAGTCGATGCAGGGTCGCAACGAACCGTCCTTTTTACCCACGAAGAAGAACCCCGACCCAACTGGAGACTGTGAAGGTCTGATAAATCCCTTAGCCAAGTTCTCCTGAATGTACTCTGCCATAGCCTGAGTCTCAGGACGTGACAGGGAGTACAACCTGCTCTTGGGAAGCTTAGCATTTGGCAACAAATCAATGGCACAGTCATAGGGGCGATGGGGAGGTAGTACCTCTGCAACTTTTTTGGAGAACACGTCCGCAAAATCTGCATAACACCCTGGCAATCCTGGCAAACTTAGCTGCGAGAGCCTGACTGGAAGGCTCAAGCAACTCCTGAAACAATCAGTACCCCAACTAAGAATCTCCCCAGAGACCCAGTCAAATTGAGGATTGTGGGCCCTTAACCAGGGTAACCCCAACACCAATGGGGCAAAAGTACAGACAGTCACATAAAAGGACAATTTTTCAGAGTGTGTGGCTCCAATAAACAAAGAAATCTGGCTAGTGCAAGAGGTAATTTTACCTTGGGATAATGGTTCCCCGTTTAACCCACAAATCTCAATTTCCGATGCCAAGGGTACTAAGGGAACAGAGTGTTTCAGGGCGAATTGGCGGTCCATAAAAACCCCGTCGGCCCCACTGTCCACAAAGGCCTCAGTCTTGACAGTTTGACCGAGGATCTTCAAGGTCACCGGAATGATAAAAGTCTTCTTGGGAAATTCTGACTTCTGGCCTGACAGGATATTTCCCATCACCCTCAGGCCCTGAAGTTTTCCGGCTTTTCTGGGCATGATACTACCACATGACCTTTATTCCCACAGTACAAACACAACCCCTGCTGTCTCCTCCGCGTCTTCTCATGCGAGGAGAGGTGGGTAGCCCCAATCTGCATAGGCTCCTCGGAAAATTCCTCAGAGTCTGAGGTTCCCTTGGGAAAGAAGGAAACCTCAGTCTCCCTTTCAAGCCTACGCTCTCTCAGCCGTCTATCCACCCGGATGGATAACTGCATGAGCTGATCCAAGCTATCAGGCAATGGATATTGTACCAGTTGGTCCTTTATCTGGTTAGAAAGACCTCTTCGGTACTGGTGTCTCAGGGCTGGGTCATTCCACTGGGTATCATGGGCCAACCTCCGAAACTCCGTTCAGTAAACCTCAACTGGCCTTCGCCCTTGCTTAAGGATCGAAATCTGAGCCTCGGCTGAGGCCGTCTTGTCAGGGTCATCATACAACATGCCCAGTGCCGTAAAAAAAGCATCAACACTTTTAAGCGACGGACAGTCAGGCTGCAACCCATATGCCCAGACCTGTGGGTCTCCTTGTAGCAAGGAAATCACTATGCCCACCCGCTGAATCTCCGACCCAGAAGACTGAGGCCTAAGCCGGAAGTATAGCTTGCAGCTCTCCTTGAAACTAAAGAACTGCGAGCGATCTCCAGAAAAGCGATCCGGGAGATTTACTTTCGGCTCCTTAACCCCTGAAGGTGCTGCTGCTGCGGGAGCTCCACCAGCGGCCTGGGAGGTGTGCATTTTAATGGACAAATCATTAAATTGTCGAGTCAGGACCTGCATCTGATCGACCACCTGTTGCAACGTATTTTGAGGGATATGCTCCATATTCCCACAAACTTTCAACAGGAGTATTAGGCTGCTGAATATGTTATGCACACCAGTGCCTGCAGGAATGTACTGGTGTCAGAACTGTTATGCACTCCAGTGCCTGCAGGAATGCACTGGTGTTTGAACTGTTATGCACACCAGTGCCTGCAGGAATGTACTGGTGTCTGAACGGATAGGTATGCAAAACAAATGAACTCACAGACAGACTGGGGAATATGACATTACGTACACAGAAGGTGATAGGGTAACAAAATACACACAAAGTGAACAGAGAAGCCCAGAGGCTAAGGAACTGGGTGTCTCCCTAGTATTAGTAATGCTCAGATGGGAAAAGCAAGATGTTGTGTTTTAATACGTAGAGAACCCGAAATGCTGTTGCTAAGGGCAACAGCAAAACCCTAAAGGGTTACCAACGGGTGTGGCAGTAAACTCCTTGGTCAGAGATGGAATGATAGACACAAGGAGAGTCTCCACAATCCTAATTCTCACTTGCAGTGCACAGGTTCAGCTTACTGCCACTAAACTGACACCTGACACCTTGCACAGTGAGACAGGATTTAGGCAGGCAAGTCTTAGAATACAGCCGCAAACTTGCTAAGTTCACAGAGTAGTAAAAGAACCCCAGCAAGCTAAACGACTGACTCCAGTCTTACTGCTAGGTCTGGATTGGCAGAGTGTAGTACCAAATCCCCAGGCCTATTTGCAGTAAGCAACAACAAATACAAAGCTACACAGTACTGGCTAACTTTCAGGAACTGACTAACCAACAAAGATTCAGCAGCATCTGCTTAACCTGAGAAGAGGCCTTATAAAGCAGGTGCTGTCCACGCCCCACTCAGACCTCACAGACTGTGAGCACAAAAACCAGCACCGGATCCCCTGCCGTGCACAGAGCCTGTAACCACTGCACAGCACAAGACCCGTACCGGAGTATCAGCTGCGCTCAGGTTACTCCGCTAGCACTTGTCTCCCGGTTGCCATGACGACGTGGCAGCACAGGGCAGGAGACCCTAACAATCACGTACTTGGACGATCTCCTCATAAAAGCGAGATCAAGAGAGCAGTTGCTGAACAGCGTATCACTTTCTCTGGAAGTGTAACGGCAACACGGCTGGATTCTATATATTCCAAAGTCGCAGTTGGTTCCTACAGCTCATCTGCCTCTCCTAGGCACGATCCTAGACACAGACCAGAAAAGGGTTATCTCCCGATAGAGAGAGCTCAGGAGCTCATGACTCTGGTCAGGAATCTATTAAAACCAAAACAGGTGTCAGTGCATCACTGCACTCGAGTCCTGGGAAGGATGGTGGCATCATACGAGGCCATCCCCTTAGGCAGGTTCCATGCGAGGACCTTCCAATGGGACTTACTGGACAAGTGGTCCGGATCACCTCTTCAGATACATCGGTTAATCACCCTATCCCCCAGGGCCAGGGTGTCTCTCCTGTGGTGGCTGCAGAGTGCTCACCTTCTCGAGGGCCGCAGACTGGATCCTGGTGACCACGGATGCAAGCCTCCGAGGGTGGGGGGCAGTTACACAGGGAAGAAATTTCCAAGGTCTGTGGTCAAGTCAACTGACTTGCCTTCACATCAATATCCTGGAACTAAGGGCCATATACAACGCCCTAAGTCAAGCAGAGATCCTGCTTCGCGACCAACCGGTTCTGATCCAGTCAGACAGCAGGGGTTCATGTAAACCGCCAAGGTGGCACAAGGAGCAGGGTGGCTAGGGTAGAAGCCACCAGAATTCTTCGCTGGGCGGAGAATCAAGTAAGCGCACTGTCAGCAGTGTTCATTCCGGGAGTGGACAACTGGGAAGCAGACTTCCTCAGCAGGCACGACCTCCACCCGGGAAAGTGGGGACTTCATCAGGAAGTCTTCACGCAGTTTGCAAATTGATGGGAACTGCCTCAGGTGGACTAGATGGCGTCCCACCTCAATAAAAAGCTAAAAAAAGGTTTTACGCCGGGTCAAGGGACCCTCAGGTGATAGCTGTGGTCGCACTAGTAACACAGTGGGTGTTCCAGTCGGTCTATGTATTCCCTCCTCTTCCTCTCATACCCAAGAGCTGAGAATTGTAATAAAAGGAGGAGTGAGAACAATATTCTTTGCTCCGAATTGGCCAAGAAGGACTCGGTACCCGGAGCTGCAAGAAATGCTCTCAGAGGACTCAGGGCTTCTGCCTCTCAGACAGGACATGTTGCAACAGGGGCCCTGTCTGTTCCAAGACTTACCGCGGCTGCATTTGACGGCATGGCGGTTGAACGCCGGATCATAGCGGAAAAGGGCATTCCGGATGCAGTTATTCCTACGCTGATAAAGGCTAGGAAAGACGTGACAGCAAGACTTTTTCACTGTATATAGCGAAAATAGGTTGCTTGGTGTGAGGCCGGGAAGGCCCTACAGAGGAATTCCAGCGGGGTCGATTCCTGCACTTCCTACAGTCAGGAGTGACTATGGGCCTAAAATTAGGATCCATAAGATCAAGATTTCGTCCCTATCCATTTTCTCTCAAAAAGAACTGGCTTCAGACGTTGTTCCGGGGGTGCTGCATATTCAGCCTCCTTTTGGGCCACCGGTGGCACCTTGGGATCTTAACGTTGTGTTGGATTTCCTGAAATCCCACTGGTTTGAGCCACTTAAGTCCGTGGAGCTAAAATATCTCACGTGGAAAGTGGTCATGCTATTGGCCTTAGCTTCGGCTAAGCGTGTGTCAGAATTGGCGGTTTTGTCATGTAAAAGCCCTTATCTGATCGTCCATATGAACAGGGCAGAATTGAGGACTCGTCCCCATTTTCTCCCTAGGGTGGTATCATTGTTTCATTTGAACCAGCCTATTGTGGTGTCTGCGGCTACTAGGGACTTGGAGGATTCCAAGTTGCTGGACGTAGTCCGGGCTTTGAAAATTTGTTTCCAGAACGGCGGGAGTCAGAAAGTCTGACTCGCTGTTTATTCTGTATGCAGCCAACAAGGTTGGCGCTCCTGCTTCGAAGCAGACTATTGCTCGCTGGATCTATAGCACGATTCAGCTGGTTCACTCTGCGGCTGGATTGCCGCATCCAAAATGGTGAAAGCCCATTCCACAAGGAAGGTGGGCTCTTCTTGGGCGGCTGCCCGAGGGGTCTCGGCTTTACAGCTTTGCCGAGCTGCTACTTGGTCGGGGTCAAACAAGTTTGCTAAGTTCTACAAGTTTAATACCCTGGCTGAGGAGGACCTTGAGTTTGCTCATGCGGTGCTGCAGAGTCATCCGCACTCTCCCGCCCGTTTGGGAGCTTTGCTATAATCCCCATGGACCTTACTGAGTTCCCAGCATCCACTAGGACGTCAGAGAAAATAAGAATTTACTCACCGGTAATTCTATTTCTCGTAGTCCGTAGTGGATGCTGGGCGCCCGTCCCAAGTGCGGACTCTCTGCAATACATGTATATAGTTATTACTTAACTAAAGGGTTATTGTTATGAGCCATCCGTTAAATGATGCTCAGTTGTTGTTCATACTGTTAACTGGGTATGGTTATCACAAGTTGTACAGTGTGATTGGTGTGGCTGCTATGAGTCTTACCCTGGATTCCAAATCCTTTCCTTGTTGTGTCAGCTCTTCCGGGCACAGTCTCCTTAACTGAGGTCTGGAGGAGGGGCACAGAGGGAGGAGCCAGTGCACACCATATAGTACCTAATCTTTCTTTTAGAGTGCCCAGTCTCCTGCGGAGCCCGTCTATTCCCCATGGTCCTTACAGAGTTCCCAGCATCCACTACGGACTACGAGAAATAGAATTACCGGTGAGTAAATTCTTATTTACTCTCACTAGGCCCAATTGAAACTATTTGTAATTGACTATGGCATGGGTTAAATAAATGCATAGGTAACTCATAAATGGTGTTTGATGTGACCAAGGAAACTGATTTTTCTGAGCAGACTGAAAATCAGCTATTTAGAAAATGACCTTCCTAAAATGGCCACTGCTCCTCCCCCTTCCACATCCATGAGGTTTACACAAAATGGTGGACAGGCCATGTGGTTAGTCCAAAATGGAGGACAGACCATGCGGCTTCCTTTGTCACAAAGAAATCACACATTATAAAAGCACCTGAAGTTATTTTAGGCCTGAGTTAAAAAAAACTATATCAAGGCTATGCAGCAACTTTTAAATGTACTTTTAACCCTACTTAACAGATAAACAATCCAATCTGAATCAAACACAATATGACTTATTTGAACTTTGTTTTGCAACAATAAAAAATACATTTTAGCATCTTAAATATTATGAGAAATGCATTGTCCCTTGAAATTTCACATCATTGGCTTACTGATATCACAACAATACACGTGGATGTTATTTTCATCAGCATCGCGATGCGTCAATCGGAGCCGGTCGATTGCAGCCGCGTTCGTAATGTACAGTGCATCATTAAGACCCTGATATCCCGGACGAGCCCCCATCTGTGAATGCCAAATTGCTTTCTCACAAATATTTAAAATGCCCACTCTAATATATACTGCAGACGCCAGGCGCATCTTCTTACCATATACGATAAAAGTGCGCTGTACATCGCAAAACACTGCATCCCATAAGAGAAAACAATACACCCACACATTATCTGAGTTCCAAAGCTCATTGATGTATATATTTGTTATTAAAAGGATATGGATTCAATATATTACAATGTACAGTATACCTATAGTTACAACTCATACAGTAAGCAGTTAATACATACAGTTACATACAGTTCCAGTTACATACAGTTACAGTTACATACAGTTACAGGCCAGCATACAATACCATTATCCTTAAGTTATATAAATTTGTCTTTCCATATCACTCTCTCTCTCTCTCTGTAAATAAATGCAGGAACTGGTCTGCCAGCAACTCCTTCATCCTCTGGTACCAAAAATCAACTGCCCTCCTGTGTGATCAGCAATGTGTTATCTAGTTTTTTGTTGGAGGGGACTCACTCATTCATGATGAGTCACTAGTCTCTTTGTATATGCTAAACAGGTTCAGCCTTGGGGACGTCCAAAGGCGCTGGCTTGAGCTTCCTGTCCACTACCTGTTTGGAATATCTAGTGTTCTAATAAAAGTGATTTTAGCTTTTATACATTTAATCATAATTATTTGTTGCAATGTCCTACAACTTTATAACAAGTATCAAATGAATCTACACATTAATCTGGTTGCTTAATTACCTAATATGACAGGTGTATTTGGTTTCGTTCAAATAATACACATACATGACATTACTTCATTATATACAATTTTAAATCATCATGATGTCTGGCGCTTGATATTATTATAGTTATGTACTGTATGAAATAAGTGTCAAATCCATCTCTTGTGGCATGTCCGTGTAAATGCGTGTGTTACCATATATTGCTGTGCTCGCTGCGCATATTTGCAAGTATAGCGATTTATAATGTGTGTAGGTTGTATGTTCTTTTTATGTAATATTTTTGACTTCGACACTGGGTACACACTGGCAGATATATTGGCCAATCAATTGTTCGGCCAATATATGTTTTGCTGATCAGCAGTTGTGTGCAAGCAATATGTCTGTGAAAAGGCCCGTACACACTGGTCGATATATCGGCCGTTCTCTTGAATGGCCGATATATATATCGCAGGACCATCGGCCAGTTTGTACGGCCGATACGTCTGTGAACTCTGTCATTCACAGACGTATCGCATCGGCCGCGCAGCACAGCTGACGCCCAATATATCTACCGATATATATTGGCGTGTCACTGTATGTGTACGGGGCGGTCGGCCGATCGCCCGAACACATGCTGCGGCGGCCGGCGGTGATTGACAGCTGAACTGAACACGCCCGCCCAGTTCATGACGTCAGTCCCCGACGGATCCATCCATAGATATATCTGCAGATCAATTGATCTGCAGATATATCTATTAGTGTGTACCTACCTAAAGACGTCTTTCACAGATATATTGCATCTGCTGTGCAACACAACAGATGGCCAATATATCTGCAGATATATTGGTGCATCTTTCTGTGTGTATGAACAACCCCCATCTGCATACATAGCTGCAGATGGATTGGACAGCAGATATATCTGCCAGTGTGTACCCAGCTTTAAGGTGCCCATACACATAAAGATTTATCTTTCAATCTGGCTGGTGATTAGCTCCTGTGATTTACTGAATAAGGAAGAGCATCATAGGACCACCTAACTTCGTTCAATCCAGGCCCAATCAGTCTTGCCCAGTGATCCCCGATCAGGACCCAAACAAGACACAGATCTTGACACTTATTTTGCTTGGTGATCTATATACACATTTAACACAAATGTGGTTTTTATTACTTTTGATGTTTTTCATATTCTTTCTTTTAAAAATCATAAATTCTATCATTAGAAGTTGGGTTTCATGATTGGAGTGATGTTATACTAACCTACACAATCCTTTAATTAACTTGAATGTTAATGGTTCTCTGGCATGTAGGGTCAAGCTTTGCCCTCAATAGTATTGATGGTATTAATAATAATAATTTATATTTTTTTCATGGATTTTGATATCACTGCTATGTTTAACACAGAGGATCGTTTATGGAACTCCTAATATGTGGTCACAGGAAAATATAAAAAAATGAAAGGTAGAAAATATGATTGGATCTTGCAGTGTTAATAACACACGAGTACTATGTGAAATCACTCATTTATTTTATTAACAGTTTCTTATATAGCACAGCAAATTCCATTGCGCTTTACAATTGGAAATAACAATGATCTAACAAAACTGGGTAATAACTAACAGTGAACCAGTATGGCAGTTATTGATAGAAGATTACAGGTGTAGGCTACTAACTCCTTGGTTGGCGAGACTGATTATGCAAGTAATTTTTACTTCCTGAGAGCAGGAGACTAGACCAGGTGTTGTGCTCTTCTTACAGTAAAGGTGTTGTATTGTGGTTTTGGCTCAAGAAATGATGTAGGGTCTGATTCAGAGCTGCATGTAATTCCATCTGTGTATCTGCATCTGTGAAGTCATTTTCAGCCTGCATTCACAACATAGAGCAATTACGGGTGATTCAGATTATCATCATATCTTCAGGTAATATAGAGACAAATGCAGACTAGTCAGAGATGAATGTATGCAGAGATCCATCTGACTTCATTTGCATCTTTTACTTACACCAAAGATCCGTCTGCCCCTTTTTGGCTTCCTCTGCTGGCCATTAGGAGCTCCAGTTCACGCATTTGCACTAGCATTGCCAAGTCAGACTCTGCAGCGCTGTTTCGCTTCTTCTAATGTACCAGTGACAGGGATTGTGGGGACAACTTACCTTTGGATCAGCTGCCTCTGCACTGTAGCAATGTTGATTTGCTCCAGTGATCTAGCATCCACCACTGCTACTTGCAGTGTCTAATACATAGGCCCCTTAAATTTGGTTCTAATAAATATCATTGTTAAAGTTTCATGACATTAGAATATGCGTCACAAAACTGAGGAGCAAAGGCAGAAGTACAGATTCATCAGCTGTCTTTTATTATTATTATTATTATTATTATTATTATTATTATCCTTTATTTTATTTACCAGGTACAGAGTAGATATATAAGCAAAACAATTCAATACAATATACAGTATGATAAGAACAGGGTATATAAACATAGCTGCATCTGCAGATGACACTGAAATAAATATCAGAGCGGCAGAAAAAAACGATGGATTTGGTGCCACCAAATGGAGTATGGAAAAGAAGATAGTTTAAGTAAGAGATGCAAAAGCACATGAGGGAAGAGGGTCCTCGAGAAAGCTTACATTCTAAAGGGGACAGGCACACGGACAGGGGTGACACAGATGAGGCAGAAAGTGAGCGTGGGCCACAGAGGGCTTAGGATGAGAGACGGCTCGGGTTGGTAAAGAAGTGTGTCTTAAGGGCCCGTTTAAAGTTTTGTAGAGAGGTGGAGAGTCTGAGGGGGAGAAGTAGAGAATTCCAGAGATAGGGAGCAGCACAATTAAAATCTTGGAGGTAGGAATGGGAGGAGGTAATCAGTAGGCAGGAGAGGCCACGTGCATTAGCAGAGCGAAGAGGACAGGTGGGAGTGTAAAGGGAGATAAGGTCAGGGATGTAACTGGGAGAGGAGTGGATGTGAGCTTTGTACGTGAGGGTAAGAAGCTTGAAATGGATTCTGAAGGGGAAGGGGAGCCAGTGAAGGGATTGAGTCCTGTTGGAGAAAGAGTGCTATAGAAATATTATTATTATTATTATTATTATTATTATTATTATTATTGTAAGAGGGGAGGTGGATGTAGTACGTTTGGTGAGAAAGATGAGCTGGGCAGCAGCATTGAGGATAGATTGGAGGGGAGAGAGGTATTTGTCAGGGTTGCCAGATAGGAGAAGATTACAGTAGTCCAGCCTGGGAATGACCAGTGAGTGGCTAAAGGTCTTAGTGACATCCTGGGTGGGAAAGGGTCTGATCCTGGAAATATTTTTAAGTTGAAAATGACAGGTTTGTGAGAAGTGCTGAATGTGTGGTTTGAAGAAGAGGGGGAGTCAAGGATTACTCCAAGACAGCGCACTTGGGGTTTAGAGGAGATAGTAGTGCCATCAACAGATACTGAAATTGTGGGAGGTGAGGTTGTGCGGCACGGTGGGTAGATGATCAACTCAGTCTTAGACATGTTAAGTTTAAGAAAGCGCTGGGACTTCCAAAAAGAGTTAGCAGGGAGACAGTTGGATACACGAATGAGGAGAGCAGATGAGAAAAGGTAGATCTGAGTGTCATCAGCATACAGAAAATATTGGAAGGCTAAAGAGCTAATGAGTTTACTTAAAGAAGACATTTAGAAACAGAAAATTAGAGAACCAAGAACTGAACCTTAGGGGACACCTGCAGTTAGTGGAAGTGGGGGACAGATGGAGCCATGAGAGGAGACAGAGATGGAACGGTCAGAGAGGAGGTAGGAGGATAGCCAGGAGAGAGCAGCATCATGCAAACCAGGACAGTGAAGGATTTGCAGAAGGAGAGGGTAGTCCACAGTGTCAAAAGCAGCAGAGAGGTCAAGGAGAATAAGCAAAGAGTAGTGGTCCTTGGATTTAGCAGAAAGGAGGTCATAGCAGACTTTTGTGAGGGCAGTTTTAGTGGAGTGGAAAGGACGAAAGCCGGACTGGAATGGGTCAAGCAGTGAGCGTAAGAAAAGAAAGGCAGTAAGGCAGTTATAGACTATGCGCTCACGGAGTTTGGAGGCAAAAGGGAAGAGAGAGATGGGTCGATATTTGGAGAGAGTGTGTGGATCAAGGGAAGGTTTTTAAGACTAGGGGAGATGAGTGCATGCTTCAGGGCAGAGAGGACAGTGCCTGATTAGATGGAGAGATTGAGGAGGTGAGCAAGATGGGAGCTGGCAGAGAGAGAGAGGTAGTGGAGGAGGTGAGAGGGGATAGGGTCAAGAGGGGAGGTAAAATGTGTGGGAATGCATGAGGGCCATGACTTCCTCACCAAATACATGGGAGTAAGTTTTTAAGAGGGATGGGGAGGGGTGGTAAGGGAAAAGGTGGCTGGTTGATGGTTTGGTGGGATGTGATTTCCTGACGTACTGTATGGAGTAAATTTTGGATGTGATGTAAGCGGCAAAGTCAAAAGCAAAGTGCGGAGTGGAGACGAGGTGGGTCTGGGCAGAGGAGGGAGTTGAGTGTGGCAAAGAGGCGCCAGGGGTTTGAAGAATGGGAGGAGATGAGGTTCTTGAAGTATGACTGTTTAGCGAGGGAAAGGGCAGCACTGAAGGCTGGGAACATAAGTTTGAAATGGATCAAGTCTGCCTTAGAGTGTGATTTCCTCCACTGTTTCTCAGCAGTGCGTGAGCATTTTATGCAAATATCTAGTGCATTTGGTGTGCCAGGGTTGACGTGTTGGTCTGCAAGGGTGAAGAGTGGTTGGTGGAGCGACAGAGTCAAGTGCAGAAGTAAGGGAAGCATTGTATAGAAATGTGGCATGTTCATGGCATGAGACAGACAGTATAGGAAAGAGAAGTGTGTTGAGCAGGGAGGATAGGGAAGTGGTGTTGATAGCCTCAATGTTACATTTAGTGATGGTAGCCTTTGGAGGTAGAGATGTAGTAGCAGAGAGAGTTAAGTTAAAGGACGGCAGGTGGTGGTCTGAGAGGGGAAATGGGGAGTTGGCAAAATCAGAAATATCACATCGGTGAGTGAAGACCAGTGAGTTCCCATTCACATGGGAGGAGGAGGTCCACAGGCATGCCCATGCAAAGATGAAAGGTTAAGGAGTTTAGAGGCAGGGGATTTTGTGGGGATATCAATTGATATGTTGAAGTCGCTTAATATAATGGAGGGAATATCAGAAGAGAGGAAATGAGAAAGCCAGGAAGCAAAATTGTCAAGGAATTGGAGTGCATGCCAGGGGGGCGGTAAATGACAGCTACTCAAAGGTGGACAGGTTGGAAGAGACGTATAGCATAGACCTCAAATGTAGACAATGTGAGGGATGGTTCTGGGTATATGAGTTGGTAGGAATAGCTAGAGGTGAAAAGGATTCCAACACCACCTCCTTGTATGTGAGGCCCCCAGCAGAGAGAGCAGTAGGACAAGTGTTGTCATAGGGAGTAATCCAGGTTTCTGTCATGTCCAGGAGATACAGGGAGTTGGAGATGAAAAGGTCATGGGTCGGGATCAGTTTGTTACAAACAGATCAGGCTTTCCATAGGGCACAGGATAGGGGGTGTGAATTTAAGGGAGAGATGCAAATGAAATTATCAGGTTTGCTGTAAAGTTAAGGTTATATTAATTTGGATGGAAGGGATAAAGTGAGCATAGTGTTGGTGCTGGCTTCTGAGCTAGGAGGGGAAACTGCAGGAGGAGGGCATGGAGAAATTGCAATGTGATGCAGATAAGGAGATGAAGTGAAGTGACAGAGAATGGAGGGAGGGAACTGGGCTGAGTGATGGGGCAGAAGTGACTGAAAGTGGGTTGGCAGGAAGGGAGGAGGGAAAGGAAAGCAGAGGGGTGGACGGGAAATTAGTTCAGAGAGTAGGAGATGTAGGAGACTAGGGGGAGGGATAGAGGCGTAAGGAAGGGGAAAAATAAAGGATTAGGTAGACAAGGGGTGATAGGGAGGATTGATGAAACCTGGACATGAATGGGTGAGGTAAATGGGTGTAAAAGATAAATAAATACATTAAATAAAAAGTTAATTTGAAACAGGCATGGATAATAGACTTCAATTACTGATGTTGGAATATACAGGGTAACACAATACAGTTATAAATAGGAAATTAATTGGCATCTTAAAGGTAGTTTTGTGGGTTTATATGAATGCCGGAATAGGAGCACCCAAATAACTCCAAATACAATAAGCAAAAAAACTAAATATCCCAGCACTTTCTAAAACAATAGATACATATATAAGAGAGCGCATAAATGTTTAAAATATTTATTACACAATCAGAAAATTATAAAAACAATTATTGTTCGTGAATATGCGCTGTAGCTGGATAACACATCCGGTTTGATATTAAATTATCTTTTGATCCAAAGTTATTGGTAAGTTCATATATAGATACAATTATAGCCAACAGTTGGGATTGCCGTATTGCTCTTACCCACCCTTCATTCTTTGATCAGCGTTGCACTCTACCTGTTTTGCATAAGGCGCTTAATTTGGTTATTGTTATTATATCCGTCACCTGAATTGTGGTTTTGAGATTCAGCAGTACCTTAATACCCTGTCCATGCACAGACCAAGGGTAGAGGCAGCGTCTATGTACTGCAGACAACAGTGCTTATAACCGATGTTTCAGGCTTGTACTTGTGGCTATTGAGTCCACAGGTAGGGATATATATATTGATACTCAACAGATATGCTGAGTTTAAGATAATGTTTCTTAATATAATAGGAGTATTGTATTTGGATTTTATTGTTAAATGGTTCTTGTGCTGGTCACTACATTTAATATGCACCTGTTACCTGTCACACACCTGTCTTTCCTAATGAGTGAGAGAAGTTGATTGGAGGAAGCTTCTGTTAAATAAAAGCACTGTGTGCCCAAGAAAGTAATGCCTTCTGATGAAACTGTTAGAGCAAAAGAACGGAGAAACGTGTTAAGGGGCATCTTTGCACTGGTGATTGGAAACCTCTTTGTACTTTTTAGCTGGCTTCTGAGCTCCCCACCCGCAGCAGCGCACTTCCTCCTGGCCACAGACTCCACCGTCAAAAAGCCACGTTGATAAAGCCAGACCCCGCCTGGTGAACGCACACATCGGGCTCTGATTCCGGACATCACGGTCCCTACCTGTGGACTCAATGGCCACATGTACAAGCCTGAAACATCGGTTATAAGCCCTGTGGTCTGCAATACACGGACGCTGCCTCTGCCTGTGGTCTGTGCACGTACAGGGTATTAAGGTACTGCTGAATACAGATCTCAAAACCACAATTCAGGTGATGGATATAATAACAATAACCAAATAAAGCTGCTTATGCAAAGCAGGTAGAGTGCAACACTGATCAAAGAACGAAGGGTGGGTAAGAGCAATACAGCTATCCAACTTTTGGCTATAATTGTATCTATATATGAACTTATCAAAAACATTGGATCAAAAGATAATTTAATATCAAACCGGATGTGTTATCCAGCTATAATGCATATTCACGAACACTAATTGTTTTTATAATTTTCTGATTATGTAATAAATATTTTAAAGATTTATGCGCTCTCTTATACATGCATCTATGGTTGCTACTGTAGTATATTTTCAGACTGCAAATTGGGAGCAGCAGATGTTTATTTAATTGTGACCAATATATCAACCAGTGTGTTTTAGCTAAAGTTTGAATTATTTAATTTTTGCACCTGACTTTATATGCATATATACATGTACGTGCGTGTGCTGTAATTTATTTTTTGCATCACATTTATATGTATATGTGTATATAAGTTTACTATCTTTCTAAAACAAAACTGTAAAGCTAAAATTTAACCCACTTTGACAGTTCTTAATTACTCACATACACAGTAGCATCACTATGGGGGGTGCGGACTGCAATGGGTGACATCATCCTAGGGTGTGACACCAAAGGCAGAAAAGAGTGTAAATGGATGCCATCTTCAAGAGCCTTAACTAGACATTTTGGTGCACTGTGCCAGAAAGAGTACTGGTGCCCTCCCATTTATGAAATACGAGCATTAGACACATGACAAAAAAAAGTGTAATCTCATAGGGAAGGGGTGTGGCCTTGCTCTGTTCAACTGCACCTGCTGGTGCCCTCCTTATGGCACTGCAGATAGCTTTCCCTTACTATTAGTGACACCTTCAGATCACTTAGAAACAGCTGATTGCTAAACCTCACAGCAGGATGAGTATGTGGTGAACAATGCAAAGAGACAAGGAACATTTCAAGTTTATGGAATAATTATTTTTAGTTCAAAAACATTTTAGAGGGACTCATATAAAAGACAAGAGCAAAGTTAGCTACTCCACTGCAGTCATACAGTGTGTTTTGCAATTATGTTTTTGCAATTGATAAAAAAAATTTCACACACAGGGCACCAGATCCTTACAAAATGTTATAAAATAGATTATTACTATTACATTTGCATAAAGAATTTAAATATCCCTGTCACGACTACCGACCAATTCTCCAGATACGCCAATCTGAGAATCACCGTTGGTTACTATAAACCTGAAACTGCAACCAGCAAGAAGGTTTAGCAACTAAATGCAAGGCCGTCTTTGCTTCGGCCTACACACACACAGTTATTAATACGTCACAAAATGATAGCATGGACCATGAGGCCTTTGGGCATAAGAACACAGACCAGAACTAAAAATTAGATGTTTAATTTCAAGAATATCTTCAGAGCTTTAGTTACAAAACAGTTACAAAGATTATGAGAAATATTTAAAAGTACACACAGATCAGGATACAATTTCAAATAAAACAAAAGAGGATAATTTCAGAAACCTAACTTACTCAACCGTAGTTAGCCTTCTGTGTGGAGGGATTTCTCAATGTAAGAGACATGATGCATTCCCAGCTCTTGGCTGTCCCTCAGAAATGAACAACTAGTGTGGGTGAGAGGGGCAGATATAACCCCCTCACAGCTGTGGCCCCACCTTTTCCTTAACTCTCTCAATGCTGTGTACCTGGGCAGTGAGAAACCAGAGTTACTTCTTCTACTTTCAACAGCTGGCTTTCTTTTAAGTTTCAAGAGGTTAGATTTCTTGATCTGTGATGTTCCTCCTAACTATAGTTTATAGCTTCTTAGATAAGGTAAGGGCCATGAACTAACCTCTGACTCCCCACTATACATCAGTGTCCTCTACTCCCATATCTGGGTAGCTAGGAGTTCACTTAGAGGTTTGGCTGGCAGCCATGTTGTGTCAGACTCCATTACAATATACATGTAGACATTACATACAAGTCTTATATCGCTGGATGCAAGTAAATGTCCAATTTTGCCACAATCCCTATTTAGCCTCATTATTGAGACACCCTACAAATACACACAACTTTAGTTGCACAGCATTAGTGATGGACAATCTTACGGATGCACCACCTGCATTGTTTAGCCTTTGATTGTGGTATAAAAGAGCATATTTTTACATCATGACTGAGACTGTGGATGCTGGGGGCAAAATTATTGTTATTATTATTAGAATTGAGTGCTATCACCGGCTTCAGCATAGTGCAGATCAAGCTGGGTCTGGAGGCAGAAAGTAATATATGGAAAACAGTCTCTGGACCCTAGTGATGGATTCCTAGGGAAAAGCTGTTGTGCATAGCGCCTCATCCAGATTATCGGATTCATAGTCTCCTCCTCTATGGCCAGCATTTGCCTCCAGCCAGACAGTACACTGGGGACTAATTCTAGACTAGTTTGACCACTTCCATTATGCTGGAGAAAAAGGCTGTTATTCAGCAGCTCTGCACTGGGGGGAGGAGTCACCATGTGTGCCCATACTGCATCTCCTCCTCTGTCTGACAGTGCTGCTGTGGTGTCACCCAGCTACTGCTTTGCTTGCCCGCATGCATTCGGTGCAATGCCTAGGACCGTAAGACATTGGAGAATGTGGAAATGGAGATTCGGCCGGAGAGTGGATGTGCTGGAGATACAGAAGTGGGCAGGAGATGGAGAAACAGTTGGGGCTGCAGGGACACTGGAGAACTGGAGAGACTGGGCAGCTGTACCTAGAGAGACACTGGGGAGCTGGAGAGACAGAAGTGGGATGTATCTGGAGAGAACATGGGGGGCTGGAGAGACAGAAGAGGGCTGGAACTGGCGAGACACTTGAGGCTAGAGAAACAGGAGAGCTGGAGAGACATTGGGGTGCTGGAGATACAGAAGTGGTCAGGAGCTGGAGAGACACTGGGGAGCTGGAGAGAAACTGGGGGGGAGCTGCAGTGATACTGGGGAGATGGAAAGGCTGGGCAACTGTAGGTAGAGAGACTGAGAAGCTAGAGATACAAAAAGAAGCTGTATATAAACTGGGGATCTGGAGCCGTAGAGACACAGTGGAGGAGAAAGCTGGAGAGGTAAAGTGGGATGAGGCTGGAGAGACACAAGGGAGCTTTTGCTGCAGAGGCTGGAGAGACATGGGAGTGGGAGGATGAGGCTGTAGAGTAAACTGGGGAGAAGTGGCTCTAGATTATCCACAGCTGGCAGAAAGCAAAGCAACACTTCTGATTGTATAAAGAATAATTGTAATATTGCAATTTAACTTTTATTTGAATCACACTTAGAAAAGTAGGGCAGAGGTACAAACATATATGAACATAGGTCTAAAATCCAAAATATGGCAAAAATTAATATGTAGGCGCGAAAATATACTTATTTCCTGAGTATCTCACATGTGAGTGAAAAAATTATTTGAGGAAAAAAGGGGGGCTCACTTTAGCTCCAATAACTTCCTGTGATACGTGTGCACTGTTTGATTTATATATGGCTTCAAAGTTAGACGGATATGGCCAATATCATTGGTGCTTTTTATTTGGAGCGCTAAGCTCAATGGCCCTCATTCCGAGTTGTTCGCTCGGTATTTTTCATCGCATCGCAGTGAAAATCCGCTTAGTACGCATGCGCAATGTTCGCACTGCGACTGCGCCAAGTAACTTTACTATGAAGAAAGTAATTTTACTCACGGCTTTTTCTTCGCTCCGGCGATCGTAATGTGATTGACAGGAAATGGGTGTTACTGGGCGGAAACACGGCGTTTCAGGGGCGTGTGGCTGAAAACGCTACCGTTTCCGGAAAAAACGCAGGAGTGGCCGGGGAAACGGTGGGAGTGCCTGGGCGAACGCTGGGTGTGTTTGTGACGTCAACCAGGAACGACAAGCACTGAAATGATCGCACAGGCAGAGTAAGTCTGGAGCTACTCTGAAACTGCTAAGTAGTTAGTAATCGCAATATTGCGAATACATCGGTCGCAATTTTAAGAAGCTAAGATTCACTCCCAGTAGGCGGCGGCTTAGCGTGTGTAACTCTGCTAAATTCGCCTTGCGACCGATCAACTCGGAATGAGGGCCAATGTTATATGTTTACATCTGCATTATAATTACTGTGATGCAGCAGCTATGGTTTTTTTCCATGCCTGTTCCATTGTGCTTCATATACAAAATCAATCAATCACAGGTGTCACATATAAAATAAATCAGCACTGTCTCCTGGTGCTTCCTAGTTGCAAGGACTTAAAGTAGATGCAGATTCTAATACAGGGGTAGCATTAACCCTCGGTGCACTGGTGTTACAGAATTAATTAACCCTCATTGCACTGGTGTTCTTTTTTTTGTCACCGTGGTGAAGCATTAACCCTGGTGCATGCCACCAGTACTATAAAAAATATATGATATGGTAAGAACTTACCGTTGATAACGGTATTTCTCCTAAGTCCACAGGATCCACAGGATAACATTGGAATATGATGAAGCGACAGCGGATTTACACCAATCGGTCAAAGCTTTTCAGTCTCCCAGCATACAACGGGCCGTCCATATATACCCGCCTTCTTGCTCAGGCAAATCAGTTGTATTCCCAAAGCTCAAGGCAGGAGCATCATAGATAGCCCTAATCAGGTGAGAAGAACACACATGCACACCCTTCCGTACAAGAAGGAAGAGGTTAGTGAGTAAAAGGATCCTCAAATCAGGTGCGTCAGGGTGGGATCCCTGTGGATCCTGTGGACTTAGGAGAAATACCGTTATCAACGGTAAGTTCTTACCATAACGTATATTTCTTCAGCAGGGTCCACAGGTTATCCACAGGATAACATTGGGATTTGCCAAAGCAATTTAGTGGTGGGGACGCTCTTGATTGGACAGGAGAATCCTTTGCCAGAATTCACTGTTGTGAGAGGCATAGGTATCCAAGGGATAATGTCTAATGAATGTGTTAAAGGAAGACCATGTGGCTGCCTTACATATCTGCTCTGCTGAAGCACCACGTTGTGCTGCCCATGGTGGACCTACCTTACGAGTAGAGTGAGCAGAGACATTAGCCAGAACAGGGAGATCAGCTTGAAAATATGCTTCTGAAATTGTAATTCAAAGCCAACTTGCCAGTGATTGCTTATCAGCAGGCCATCCTCTCTTGTGAAATCCATGTAGAGAGAATCTGTTTTTCTGATGGTACGATCCACGTCCAGTGATACATCTCCTGCAGAAAGGCCCGGTTCCTGGAAAGCCGGGACTATAATTTCTTCGTTAAGGTGAAATTTAGACACCACCTTGGGTAGATACCCAGATTTAGTTCTAAGAACTGTTCTATCTGGATAAAAGATCAGAAATGAAGGACGACATAACAATGCCCCTAAATCTGGTACTCTTCTAGCTGACGCCATGGCCAGTAGAAAGAGAACTTTAGCTGTCAACCTTTTAAGATCCACTTTTTTAAGTGGTTCAAATGGGGCAACTTGAAGGTCTTTAGGACTAAATTTAAGTCCCAAGGCACTGTAGGAGGAACAAAAGGAGGTTGAATGCGCAGCATTCCCTGGAAAAAAGTATGCACATTCTGTAAGTTAGCAATTTTCTTTTGGGACCATACAGTCAATGCTGACACTTGCACTCTCAAGGAAGCCACCTTCAAACCTTTATACATTCCTACCTGAAGGAATGCTAAGACCCTAGAAACTCTGATGTTCCCATCATTGAGTAGAATGGAGGAGCGCTCTCCTCCATTCTAGCCAGTGTGCTCCTGCTGATTGAGAGGCTAGGAGCGCACAGCCAATCAGGAGAGTGCCATGATGTGGCACTCCCTGATAGGCTTAAGGGACCTTCAGTGACAGAAGTCATGGGGAGGTCCCGGCATTCGGGGAAAGGGGTTCCATGTGTAAACATGGAACCCCTTTAAGTGCGTGGATTTCGGTTTGTTTTTTTAGTCAAGTCCGTGGATTACGTTGGATAAAAAAGGACAGATCTACACAGGATTGGTTGTAAGTATAATTTTTATTTGACAGGTTCCCTGTGGATTCTACTGGACAAGGGGGCCGAGGGGCTCCGTGGGACAATAGGTAAGTATGTGAGTGTGTAAGTGTGCATGTATGTAAAATAAAGCTTTACTGTCACGGTGTGTGTGTTGTGTTTTTTGGGGGGTATTTTTTGTTGTTGTAGAATTACAGGTACCAGCAAGCCCGTTATTTCCCCACATGCTGGTACTTGTGGTTCTCCAAGTACCAGCTTGCGGGGAGGCTTGCTGGGACAAAAACAATATTCTTATTTTTACACAAAGGCTATCAGCCCGGCACCCACCGCCCAGGGGTGCTGGGGACAGCATTGGGCTTCATCCCTGGCCCTTGGGTGGCTGGAGGGGGGAACCGCTTGATTTAAGGGGTCCCCACTCCTCCAGGGTACCTCGGCCAGGGGTGACTAATTGGGGGGGGGGGGTAATGCCACGGCCGCAGGGACCAATATAAAAGTGTCTCCCGGCTGTGACATTATCTCTCTGGCTAGTGGAGCCCGGTGCTGGTTTTAAAAATACGGGGGACACCTACATCTTTTGTCCCCCATATTTCTGGAACCAGGACTGGATGCAGAGCCTGGTGCTGCCTGTATAAATATGGGGGTACCCTACACAATTTTTCCCCTGTATTTTTACAACCAGGGCTGGCTCAAAGAGCCCGAGGCTGCTTATGCTTAGGAGGGGGGACCCCACGCAATTTTTTTTAAAGATTTTAAACCTAAACAGACCCTTTTCGCTAGAGCTAACCATGCACGGATCTCACTGATCTGTGCATGACTATCTAAAAACGCAAGGAAAAAGCAGGTCTATATTTTTTGCTGCTTTTTTTTACGATTAGCAAAAAAATACAACCGCAATTGAACATTCAGGGACAAACACCAAAATACAAATGAATAGTAAATTCCCGTGTTGTATGAACAAACAGCCGCATTTGACTGATGGTCTATTCATTTGTATTTCTGCCCTCTGCCGTGAAAACCATTACGAATAGCCCCAACACTGCCGATATTTGTACTTAGTAAATTCCAGAGATGACACTTAGAAAAAAAAAACCTCTGACAAAATCGGGACTTTAGTAAATAAACCCCCTGGAACGAACACTGCGGACAAGGCTGGGTGATGAAGTTCTGCCCACTTTAGTGTGTGACTTACCTCCTTCATAGCTTTTTGGCAGTGAGTTCCTCCCTGATGGTTGAGGTACGCTACTGCCGTTGCATTGTCCGATCGGACCTGAACTGGTTTTCCCCGAAGAATGTCCTTTGCCTGAATCAGTGCCATGTATATGGCCCGAAGTTCCAATATATTTATTGCCAGGCAACCTTCTTCCTTGGTCCATTGCCCCTGGAAACAAAACCTTCCTGACACTGCTCCCCAGCCCTGGAGACTGGCATCTGTTGTCAGAATTTCCCAGTCTGATATCCAAAAGGGTCTCCCCTTGTCCAGATGGGATTTCTGTAGCCATCAGGCTAATGACTTCCATCGTTAGGACCTTAGTCTGCGTTTTTAGCATCTGATGCAACCCATTCCATTTGGCAAGGATCAGATGCTGCAGAGGCCTCAAGTGGAAATGTGCATACTCCACCATGTCGAATGTTGACACCATCAATCCCATCACACGCATTGCTGCGTGAATGGATACCTTTTGACTGTCTAGTAACTCCTGAATCCTTGACTGAACTTTGGATATCTTGTTCAGAGGTAAAAATTACTCTCTGAAGGTTTGAATCCAGTACAGCCCCCAAGTGAGTCATCTGCTGTGACGGAACCAGAGACAATTTTGCCCAATTTATGAGCCACCTGTGCCTTTGCAGACACATTATTTTCTGTTGCAGATGACATAGAAGCAATTCCTGTGACTGTTCCAGGATTAAAAGATCATTGAGGTATGGAAAAATTCTTATCCCCTGCTGGAGAATATAAGCTGCCATTACCACCATAATTTTGGTAAATGCTCTGGGGGTTGTGGCTAACCTAATAGGTAGGGCCTGGGACTGAAAATGCTGTTGGAGGATAGCAAACCTGATATAGCACTGATGGGACAGTGCTTTAGGAACATGTAGGTAAGCATCCTGGATATCCAGGGATACCATATAATCCCCTGGCTCCATGGCCAAAATGATGGAACATATAGTCTCCATATGAAACCGAGCTACCCAAATTTATTTGTTCAGCACTTTGAGATTGAGAATGGGCCGGAATGTCCCATTTGGCTTCTGAACTAGAAACAGGTCGGAGTAAAAACCCTGTTCTCGATGTGCAGGAGGAACTGGAATGATTACTCCTGATTGAAGTAATTTCTGAACTGCCTCTTGCAAAGCCCTGGCCTTCGTCTCTACCCGAGATGGGCTGGTGCAAAAAAAACTTCGAGGAGGGTGCTTCTTGAAGACATACGCATAATCTAGAGATACCGCTTCCTGCACCCAGGCATCTGTTATAGACTGCTGCGAGATCTGTGCAAACTGAAGAAGTCAGTCCCCCACCCAGGGATCCCCCAGGTGGAGGCCCGCACCATCAGGCTGATGGCTTATTTTCCATTTTACCAATTGGTCCTCTGGTAGCCCAATGTTTTTTAGTCTTACCAAACTTGTATTGGGGCTGCCTACCATCACTTTTTCCTTCAGCTTTTCCTTGAGACCGAAAGGGCTTAAAAACTGGAACTTTAGGTTTGAATTTGTATGTGGAAGGAAACTTTACCTTCTTGGAGTCTGCTTCTGACTCCAAAATATCTGTCAATTCTTTACCAAAAAGAATATCTCCAGAAAAAGGCAAAGGTTCCAAAACCTTCTTAGATTCTGAACCAGCTTTCCATGCACGTAGCCAAACTGCTCTGCAAGCAGCTATTGTTGAAGCTAATGCCATGGAGGCAATGGTACCCATATCCAATGCTGCTTCTTCTAAGAACATCGCAGCCTGTTTTATATGTGCTATACGGGATTTTTGCTCTCTAGATGCCAATGAAAAATCCCCCTCCAATACATCAGCTCAGGCAGCCACTGCCTTTGCTATCCAAGCTGAAGCCATGGTTGGTCTTACGACTGCCCCAGACATTGAAAAAATGTTTTTAAAAAAAACATCCACTCTCCTATCCGTGACATAATTTAATGATGTTGAAGGCAGAGGTAATTTAGATTTTCGCACTAATCGAATCACATGCGTATCTCCCTTGGGAGACACCTCCCTTTTTAAACAATCGCCAGCTGGAAGAGGATAATTGGAATTCCATTTCCTAGGAATTCTAAACTTCTTATTGGGCGTAGCCTAAGCCTCTTCCATGATTTCTGTCAGCTGATCTGACCCTGAAAACTCAGTCTTAACTGTTTTGGGATGTTTAAACACAGGTGCCTTGGTTTTAAACACAGGCTCTGCTGAATCCTCTAAAGATAGAATGGCTTTCATTGCTTTAATTAACTCAGCTATATCCACTGAACTGAGACCTTCCTCCTCTTCATATGCCGAACCAGAGTTTATTGAGCTTTCATCCTCCAATGAATCCTCATCTGAAACATGTGTAGCCTGTGAGGATGAAGATTTACTTACCACTGGCTTATCAGCCTGTTTCTTTTGAGAGGCTGCTGCTGGAGGTGAAAAACCCCAGATGGGAAGCTACATGTAAGGGTTAATTGTGTAACCTATCCCTGGTACAGGAGTTGGAATTATCCGTTCAGCTATACTGGGTAATGTCTGTGCAAACATAGCCCAAGGCGGATCAACCTGCACCTGAATTAGCCTTGTATTTTTCAAGAGACCCTGGTGAACACTAAAATAATTTGCACACAAACCATCCTCATCCAGATCCTGAGAGGTTAACTCAGCATTGCAAGACAAACATGATATGAGTGTTGATGTTGCTGTGAGTGTATCTTCCTCACCTTTGCCGTTCTTAAACATGATAAATAATCAACACTTCCCCAGTGTACTACACAATTTTGACTGTAATCACTTTAAGCTTTTTAAAGCGACATACAATCCGACCCTACCCTGCTATGCACCAGCATTGAGGATCGGAATAGAAAAAAACTGACAGAATATATAGTAAAGTCAACAATCACATGTTATACATTAGTATAATAAGCAATATGAGCACATCATCAATGACAAATATATTTTAAGTATGTAGGAGAATATATTACTGAATCATGTTTAAACAGATCTACCATATTCAGACGCATAGCAAAAAAACAACAGTAATAGTATACAGAACAATATGCAATAGGCACTTATCTAACTATTCGTACTCAAAAGGTAGATAGAGACTTAGTGCTGTATTACCCATTCTCAGTAGAGTGGGATACAGAGAGACCCATCCCACTTCCAAGGCTGATCAATATGTTTGCGAACGCTGAGTGGATCCAGATGCTACTAGTGTACACTGCCACTCTGTGAACCTATAGTGAACACAGATGCTCAATGAACACAGACGCACCAGTCACACAGCAGCCTATGCTGCGACTAGGTCTCCTTCATATACAGTGTCTCAGCTGGAAGTGGGAAAACAGTTCAGAACAGTTCAGTTCAAGCTGGAGACTTGGAAGAAACTGGTCATGAACCGGGAAGAAGGGCGACCAGGAGAGCGTCTGACTTCCCACTGCTGACATCAACCCCAGGGATTGCGGCCTCATACTATTCCTGAAGCCTTAGATCCCTAAGGCCTAGCGCTGGTGCACCCGAGGTGGCAGCCATGTAAGCGACTGTTTGGTAATCTCCTCCCAAAACAGTGCGGCTGTGTCCGTATTCCCCTTCTAAGTGGAACCGATGTCTTACCTTCTCCCCGTGCTCCGGCCACAGCCTGGTAACGTCTGCTAGGCCTGCTAGTATATCCAAAACGGGGGTAAATTTACTAAGATGGGAGTTCTATTTAAGATGGGATATTGCCCATAACAACCAATCAGATTCTACTTTTCATTTATCTAGCACCTTCTAGAAGTTAATACCTGGAATCTGATTGGTTGCTATGGGCAACATCCTATCTTAAATAGATCTCCCATCTTAGTAAATTTACCTCACAGACACCCGCCAAAACAGCACTGTACTCGTGGGTAAGCGTTGTCGCGACCCGGCGGAGAGTTGTTGGAGTGTTGGAGTTGTTGGAGTGACTCTTTCTAATGTACGTATAAGACACTTTTTAGAAAGATCTCTCAAGAAAAAATAGTAAGACTATAAAAATAAAATAAGAAAGCTTAAGGCTACTAAAAACCAACAGCCCTCTGACCCTTGTCCGGCTCCTGCCACACCAAACAAAAAACTGATTTACCTGAGCCAGGAGGCGGGGATATATGGACTTGCCCATTGCATGCTGGGAGGCTGAAAAGCTTTGACCAATTGGTGCAAATCCGCTGTCGCTTCATCATATCCCAATGTTATACTGTGGATAACCTGTGTACCCTGCCGGAGAAATAATCACAGCTATGTTGAAAAAATATATAAAAAAATTAAAAAAGTTTTGATTTTTTTTGTACAACTTGTGTGTGGTGTAGGTGCTGTACCCCACTGCATTTGTTCACAGAAATATAGGTACTGTGACTCAGCAGGCCATACCAGACTGCATTTGTTCACAACTTCACATAAATATAAGCGTCCACAGTGATTTATCAGTCATTTAAAAAAAGTAAAATAAAAATTATTCATTTTTTTGTACAACTGGTGTTTGTTCACAACTTCACATAAATATAAGTGCTGAGTCTGCAGTGACTTATTAGTCATTTGGGGGGAAAAGTTAAATAAAAATTGTTCATTTGTTTGTGCAACTGGTGCATGCTGTGCTGCACTGCATTTGATCACAACTTTACATAAATAAGTACACAGTGAGTTGTCTGCCATTTGCCAAAAAGTAAAAAAAAAATATTTTGTTTGTACAACTGGTGTGTGCTGTATTGTATCCCATTGCATTTGTACACAATGTCACATAAATATACGAGGTGTGACTCCCCACTATGTGAGTTGTCATTTGCAAAAAAATAAAACATATTTTTTTTTTAAACCTGTGTGCTGTATGCCACTGCGACTTTGTACACAAAAATATAAACGGTGTGTTTCCCAGCTGTGCGTTATCAATTGCTAAAACAGTTAAAAATAATTGTTCTTTTTTTGTACAACCTGTGTACGCTGTACCCCACTGCAACTTTTTTTACATAAATATAAGCGGTTTAACTCCCCACATCGTGAGTTGTAATTTGTGGAAAAAGTAAAAAAAAGTAACAAAAAAGTGATTTTCTTTGTATAACTGGTGTGTGTTCCTCGATATGCATAATGATCAGTCAAGAGAAGAGCAGGAGCATTATAGTACAACATCTACTAAATGTGGTCCAGGCGGGAGACAGTTTAGGAAAGAGCGCATGAAATCAAAATATTTCACAATGTTACAAAATGGATGGAGGCGTCACCTTAAAAAGTGACATATCGGTGCCCAAAAAAGGAACACTAAGGCTCAAACTGTGTATTCACAAATCCCTGAGGAGCGTCTAAGGGTGTCCACATTAGCTATGTGTGAGTCTGACATTTCTCACACTATCCACTTATTGAAGCCTCTTTCACCTCCTTCCACCATTTTTGCACCATCTGCACATGTGGGGAGCAGTACAAGTAAAGATGGTGATGAGGGCATAAGAGAAATTGAGGATTCATGTGTGGAAGTGTAACAAGATGAGGGGGATATACAGATGGGTCCACGTTTATCTTGACCTTTAATAGGATTAACTGAGACTGGCCAGTCAAACTTAATCCCCTGCTGTAATGACTTAATCCCCTGCTGTATTGTTCTCTGTATTGTATTGCTGCTGGGAACAATAGATTAAGGGTTTATGCTAATAAATCATGTTGTACCTAGGCGCAGAAAACTAGTCAAGATAACCGTGGACCCATCTGTATGTGTACTACTACTAACTTACACTAGGGAGGAGGATGAGGATGATGTTTATGTACAGATATAGCCATGCTCATCTTTACTGCGATTCGGCATGCTGCAACACTGCTTGCTGCATGGCACGCCGAGTTGTGATTACTCGCAGCTGGTGATTGCTCCATTAATTCTATTAGGAATTACTGGAGCAATTGGCTGTAAATAGTCGTAATAGTCACAGCCTGGCATGCCATGCAACAAGCCGTGTTGCAGCATGTTGCATCGCAGCAAAGATGAGCATGGCTACATCTGTAAGTCAGCCAAGAGTGGTTCTTGCCCATGATAAAAAGAAAGCCATTGTGATGCCCATGCAAAAAAAGCCACCTCTTGGATGTGGGATTATTTGGTACTCAAATGGTGACATTTGTAAAGGCATCTGATTCATTTGTGAGGCCAAAGTTATTAGAGATAGGGATGTATTCCATCTAGGCTCCTTGTCCATGTTATGTCATTTGCAATGCGTTCATAAAATTTATTTTACAAAATGTAATTTGTAAAGTAATAACAAGCAGTCCAGTGCCAACTACCGGCAGTTTGGACCATCCCATGCAATCTCCACCACCAACATCCTCATCATCGACTCATTAGTAATCAGAGAAGGCCCTTCCAGTAAATTGGTTTATGGGGGCCCAAACAGTGTCAGACTAGGGCATAAAGGGCCCATCGGGGATTCCAGTGGTAGGGGCCCATGTCTAGTGGTGTGGTCATTCTCCAGAAGGGGTGTGGCCAGCCACCATATTGGTTTGCCTAACCATCTGAGAGTGCATGAGCTGGGCCCCTTGATAAATATATACAGTAAATACTGCTAGTGCATGCATTATAATGTACTCGATTAATAACAGCAATGCACTGCAGTAAATACACATTAGTCCTGTGCAGTATAAGATAATAAGTGTATAATGTATAAATCAAGTGCACAGCCTGGAACATGACACATAGAGGAGGAGGTGGGCCCCCAGGCAGTGGGGCCTATATAGGGTTTCCCCTGTACCCCTGTGGGCCAGTCAAACCCTGTGCCCAAACAAACCAAGTACTTCATCCACAAAAGTGGCAGTCCCTGTCACTGAAGTGAATGGCTTGTTAAAATATGCATGTCCTTTATAGTATCCAACATAAGGATGGGTGGAAGGGCTCAAGGACAATTCCATCTTGCACCACTTTTCTATTATGCCACTGCTGTTTCATAGATGTGCTGTAAACTGCCTTGTGTTTGTGCTGCTGCTCTGTCGCTTAGAAATCAGCTAGCTTGCTGCAGGTCTTTTTATCTAAACTGGATGACAACAATATTGTGAGCTGTGAGGTGATCACAATTGACTGGTAATTAATGTTATTGAGATTTATAATACTTATGGAACAAAAAAATGGCCCAAATTATGTGATTTGGCAGTTTTTATAATTTTTTTGAAGAAAAAAAAACAACCCCAAGACATACAGATCCAAAATCAAAACATGTGAATGCAGTTTTGACAAAACCAAAACCCAAAGTTAATACAGATCTAAAACCAAAACACAGGGGTCACTGCACATCTGTAGTGAGAGCAGGGCTTTTCAGTGTTTGCTCCTATTCAGAGAAGTGGTTACTGTTAGAGATGTGCACAAACCCTGATGTTTTTTTGGTTCTGCCAAAACACTTGAGGATGGTTTTGACAAAACCTAAAAAAAAATACACTGAGTGTCAGTGTTTTGTTTTTAGGTTTTGGCAAAACCATCCTCAAGTGTTTTGGTTTGGATTTGGATTGGTTTTTGTTTTGTAATTTGGACCTATGTTTGTTCCTATAGTATTATTAATATCAATTTAATTCATTTCCAGTCAATTTTGACCTCCTCACAGCTCACAATATTGTTCACCAATATTGGCCAAAGGCTGCAGCAAGCTGGCTGGCTAAACTAAGCATCAAAGCAACAGCATAAACAAATGGAAGTTTAAAAGAATATAGCGCATCTATTAATGATTGTGGGACATCAGTGGCAGACAGGATGGCAGTTTAATAAACGATATGACTACACAGAAAGAATGTCTCAGCCATACCATCGCCCCCCCCTGCGTCTCTGAGCCACACCATCATCTCCCCCTTGTGTCGTCTCTCAGTCACACCATCAACTACCCCCTTGCAACGTCTCTCAGCACACCATCATCTCACCCTGTGACATTTCTCAGCACACCGTTCACCTACCCCTTGCGTCATCTCTCAGCACACCATTACCTACCCCCTGGTTTGCCTCTCTGCACACCATCATCTCCCACCCTGCATCATCACCCAGCACACAAACATCTCCCCCTGTGTTGTCACTCAGCACACCACCATCTCCCCTGCATCTCTCAGCACATCATCATCACCCTCTATGTCATCTCTCAGCACACCATCACTTACCCACTACACTGTCTCTCAGCACTCCATCACCTATAACCTGCATCATCTCTCAGCACACCATCACCTCCCCCTGCGACGTCTCTCAGCACACTATCACCTTGTCCTGCATTGTCTCTCAGCACACCATCACCTACCCCCTGCATCATCTCTCTGCACACCATCATCTCCCATCCTGCGTCGTCACCCAGCACACCAACATCTCCCCCTGTGTTGTCACTCAGCACACCCTCATCTCCCCTGCATCTCTCAGCACACCATCATCTACCCCCTTGCAACGTCTCTCAGCACACCATCATCTGGGTGTAGTACGGCTGACCGGCGGTCTCCTGACCGCCGGTCAGCTTACCGACTCCTGGAATCCCAGGAAGCATACCGACGCCGGGATCCCGGCGGGGAGGGGCGAGTGCAGCAAGCCCCTTTCGGGCTCGCTTCGCTAGCCATGCTGCGGGCTCGGTGGCGACCTGCGGTCACCACGGGTTCTATTCCCACTCTATGGGTGTCGGGGACACCCACGAGTGGAAATAGTCCCTGTTGGTCGGCATGCCGACCATCGGGATAGTGAGCGCTCGGCATGGTGGAGGAGGTCATGTGACTGTCGGTCACCCGACCGCCGGTCACATGAATACCACCCCATCATCTCACCCTGTGACATTTCTCAGCACACCATTCACCTACCCCTTGCGTCATCTCTCAGCACACCATTACCTACCCCCTGGTTTGCCTCTCTGCACACCATCATCTCCCACCCTGCATCGTCACCCAGCACACCAACATCTCCCCCTGTGTTGTCACTCAGCACACCACCATCTCCCCTGCATCTCTCAGCACATCATCATCTCCTTCTATGTCATCTCTCAGCACACCATCACTTACCCCCTACATTGTCTCTCAGCACTCCATCACCTATAACCTGCATCATCTCTCAGCACACCATCACCTCCCCCTGCGACGTCTCTCAGCACACCATCACCTTGTCCTGCATTGTCTCTCAGCACACCATCACCTACCCCCTGCATCATCTCTCTGCACACCATCATCTCCCATCCTGCGTCGTCTCTCTGCACACCATCATCTCCCACCCTGCGCTGCCTCTCTGCATACCATCATCTCAACCCCGTGATGTCTCTCTGCACACCATCATTTCCCCTGCATCTTCTCATGTTCCACCTGTGTCTCTCACCATCCCCTTTTCCTTCTGTGTCAAACAGCCTCCCCAAACTTCATTATGTGTCTTCCCCCCACCTCATTCTATGTCTCTCAGTGTGTCTCCCCCCGTTCACTCTATGTCTCTCTGTATGTCTTCCGCCACACACACACACACACACACACACACACACACACACACACACACACACACACACACACACACACACACACACACACTTCTAAGCCTCTCTTGTATGTCACCTCCCTCTCCTTCTAATCCTATCACTGTGTCACCTCCCCCATCCCCACTTACCTTCTGGAAGTCGGGAGCTGGGAACTGGGAGTCAGCAGGAACTGTGTTTCAACCAGGCAGCTCCGCTCATGAATCAGAGCTCCTGGCAGTAAGCAGACGGCATGATGGACATGGTGGAGGATGGCTCGGCGGCACAATGGTGCAGGGCGGGAGGATGGGCGTAGCAATGGTGTCACAGTTGGGTGAGTGGGCCATGCAGGTTCCTGTGGTGACCTTCTTTGCTGTACCTGCCCCGGTGCCCAGGGCACATACCCTACTCACCCGTGCTAGTTGCGCCTCTGGTGATAAATTACCAGTCAATCAATACATTATCACTCTTTATCACTCTCTACTTTATCACTTTTTAAGGCTTAATATATTTGGGCCATAGTGCAGTGCTTATCAGTTACTTCACAATTTTTAAAAGACCTGTATGAGTATTTTTTTCTGTTAGCAAATGTATTGCTTATAGTTTTTTCAATCAAGTAATGACTCATGTGGAGTATTAAGTTGTGTCTGCAACAGACAACATACTTTATACCAAGGATGGGTAACCTTTTTTCTATCAAGGGCCATTTGGATATTTCTAAACAATACAAAAATTATCAACTTAAAAATTAGCCTGCCCCCAGTAGTTATGCCCCAAGTCAGTAGTTATGCCCCCAGTCAGTAGTTATGCCCCCAGTAGATATGCCCCAAGTCAGTAGTTATGCCCCAGTCAGATTTACCCACAGTCAGTTGTTATGCCCCCAGTAGATATGCCCCCAGTCAGTTGTTATGCCCCAGTATATATACCACTAGTCTGTTGTTATGCCCCAGTATATATACCTCTAGTCTGTTGTTATGCGCCAGTAGATATGCCCCAAGTACATATGCCCCTTTATATATGCCCCCAGTCAGTTGTTATGCCCCATTAGATATGCCCCCAGTCACTTGTTATGCCCCATTAGATATGCCCCGAGTCACTTGTTATGCCCCATTAGATATGTCCCCAGTCACTTGTTATGCCCCATTAGATATGCCCCCTAGTAGCGCCACTTACACACACACACACATTAAAAGAAAAAAAAACACAATACTCACCAGCCCTGCTCCTGCTTCCGGACCGCTGACCTCCGCCTGACCGCACACTCTCCGACAGCGCTGCACAGCCGCACATGTACACTGCCTAAGCCGGAAGCCGGAGCTCAGGAGTGAGCTCCTGCCTCCGGCCTTTGCTGAGAAGAAGGAGCCGAGCGCCCGCTGATAACAAAATCTCATCGGGTGCCCGGCATCTCCCTTGGTTAGGTGAGCCTTGCCGGGCTGGATCAAGTGGCTTTGCGGGACTTATACGGCCCACGGGCCTGAGGTTCCCCACCCCTGCTTTATACTAATCAACTACAACACACCTACTGTACCAGTGACCTCAGTTCTACTCAGCAAATCCCCATAATACTTTTACCCAGCAAGCATTATAACATCCTTTAATAACCTCACATTAGATAGTGATAACCCCACCACTGGAATGATTACAGTTACTGAAGTCCCCCAGGTGACAAAATATATTCATAATGTATTAAATGTAGTACATAAATAAAGATTACATTTAAACGTAAGCTGTAGTATGGTACTTGTCTAAATCAGGTTTGGTCTTCAATTACATAACCATAATACAGTAAGTGATCTAAACTAATCAGAACACATTTGACTGATCCAGTATAAATTGAAAGCACATATTAACATATATATTATTACACTTTAAAGTGTAATTAAAATTCACAAATCAGACCATAAGCCTACCCCCTGCCAGAAAGGGCATTTATGTGAAATATTAAACTCTTCTCAATGACCATATATATATATATATATATATACCTCAATGATAAGGTTAAATACATTACAGTCAATTTGGATGATTATAATATGAAACAGCTAGCTAGTTAAAATGACACCAGAATACCAAATGTCCAGTAAAATTCATATCTAACTTTAGCATCGCTAGCATAGCAGTTAATGCTCTAATTTTCAGGATTTAGGATTTAAAGAAATATGCTAAATTAAAAATTATGTAAATTTCAAAATGGATTTAAAATTGCATTTAACCCATATGGGTGGGTGTCTTTATGTAACATATGTCTCTCAAAATATCAGTTACATGTCCTGGTGTACAAGATTTGAGTTGTTAATACAGTATCCATATCTTGCTGCAACCGACTATTTCTATTACAATCTCTGCAGCCTGAAAGATTATTTTATTAACGGCAGGATAGGATTAATGCATTCATGATTCCTTATATCACATACCTCCCAACTTTTCAGCAGCTGAATTTGGGATCTTCTGCATGCCAAAGGCGGAATGGCCTTGCAGGTGTTAGGTCATGCCCCCTTGATCACGGGTATCAGGACCGCTGGGAGGTATGATATGGGGAAGGGGGGGGGGGGGGTTGACTGCACAAATATATAGTGCAAAAGTTTTAGGTAGGTATGGAACAAATGCGTCAAATTAAGAATGTATTCATAAGTAGAGGTGTTAGTAGTTTAGATTTATCTATTAACAAATTGCAAGGTGAATGAACAGAAGAGAAATCTAAATCAAGACCAAAATATTTGGTGTGGCCACCCTTTGTCTTCAAAACAGCATCAATTCTTCTACGTACACTTGCACAAAGTCAGGAATTTTTGTAGGATTATAATCAGGTGTATGATTAGCCAATCATAACAAACAGGTGATAATGTTCATAATTTTCATATGTAGGTTGAAACACAGTCATTAACTGAAACAGAAACAGCTGTGTAGAGGCTTACAACTGGGTGAGGAACTGCCAAACTATGCTACCAAGGTAAGATTGTAGAAGACAGTTTCATGTCACATGTCAAACACCATGGCAAGACTGAGCACAGCAACAACACACAAAGTAGTTATACTGCATCAGCAAGGACTCATCCCATGCAAAGATTTCAAAGCAGACTGGGTTTTAAGATGTGCTGTTCAAACGCTTTTGATGAAGCACAAAGAAATGGACAATGTTGAGGACAGTAGATACAGTGGTCAACCAAGGAAACTTAGTGCATCAGATGAACAACACATCATGCTTACTTCCCTTCGAAATGGGAAGATGTCCAGCAGTGCCTTCAGCTCAGATCTGACATAAACCAGTGGGACCCAGGTACACCCATCTACTGTTTGGAGAAATCTGGCCAGAAGTAGTCTTCATAGAAAAAAGTTCAAATAAAGCCAAGCAACTAAACTATTTACAAAAACATAGGAATTGGGTTGCAGAAAATGGCAGCAGGTGCTCTGGACTGATGAGTTTTAAATATTTGTCTTTAACAGAAGGCAGTTTGTTTGCCAAAGGGCAGGAGAGTGGTACAATAATAAGTGTCTACAGGCAACAGTGAAGCATGGTGGAAGTTCCTTGCAAGTTTGGGGCTGCATTTCAGCAAATGGGGATGTGGTCAAGATTAATGGTGTCCTTAATGCAGGTAATTATCCATCATGCAATACCATCAGGGAGGCATCTGATTGGCCCCAAATGTATTCTGCAGCCAGGGCCGGTTCTACACCTTGTGGCGCCCAGTGCGAAAGTTTCCACTGGCGCCCCCCTCCCCGCGTTTCAAAAAGTAGGGGAGTGGCTTCATAGGGGAGAGGCGTGGCCACAGTTATGCCCCCAGATTTGCCCCAAGTAGTTGTGCCCTCCAGTTGATTTGCCCGCAGTAGATTTGTCCCCTGCAGCTGTGCCCTCTGTTGCTGTGCCCCGTTGCTTTGCCCCCAGTAGATTTGCCCCAGTAGTTGTGCCCCCAGTAGTTGTGCCCTCTGCTGCTGTGCCCCCTGTTGCTGTGCCCCCAATAGTTGTGTCCTCTGCTGCTGTGCCCCCTGTTGCTGTGTCCCCAGTAGTTGTGCCCTCTGCTGCTGTGCCCCCTGTAGCTGTGCCCCCAATAGTTGTGCCCTCTGCTGCTGTGCCCCCAATAGTTGTGCACGCTGCTGCTGTGCCCCATGTTGTGTCCCCTGCTGCTGTGCCCCCTGTTGTGCCCTCTGCTGCTGTGCCCCCTGTTGCTGTGCCCCCGATAGTTGTGCCCTCTGCTGCTGTGCCCCATTGTGCCCTCTGCTGCAGTGCCCCGTTGTGCCCTCTGCTGCTGTGCCCCGTTGTGCCCTCTGTTGCTGTGCCAATAGTTGTGGCCTCTGCTGCTGTGCCCCCTGTTAACACACACACACAAAAATTAAAAAAACAATACTTACCACTGCCCTGCTCCTGCTTCCCGACCGGCTGCTGCTGCCGCTCCATCTGGCCACCGGCTCCTCTGTACGGGAGAGACATCATGACGTCTCTCCCATAGCAGCGCCGCACAGACACTAGAGGTCAATCCTGACCTCTAGTGTCTGTCACTGGAGCTGGTTGCAGCGGACGCCCACACAGGTTACGGCGTCCGCTGCAGCTGGGGAGCAGGGAGCGGGGTGCGGGTAGGCGGCGGTGCCTGCGGGGTGACTGCGGCCGCGCCCCCAGGCCGCAGCGCCACGGGCGCAGGCACTGCTTGCCCGCACCTAGGACCGCTCCTGTCTGCAGCAGAACAATGACCCCATAGATTTAACTAATGGCATTAAGAACTATCTTCAGCGTAAAGAACAAGGAGCTCTAGAAGTGATGATATGACCCCCACAGAACCGTGAAGATAGTATGCAGTTACTGTGCTCAAATATGCTAATGCCACTGGAAGGGTAGTGTGTAAAAAGACGTCTTCTGCTCACTTCTGTGATTTGCTACTGTGTCTGAAGATGCAGCCTCCGATCTGTTTGAAGTTCGTCCATTTGAGTAACCCTCTGGTTACTTAGGATAACCGGTGTAATCATGCACCTTGGCCTCGCACACCTACAAAACGGGGCAGCATATTAAATTAATCAGTGCAGTCTCGTACGGCGGTTTTGTAGCATCACATTCTAATTAAGAGGCACATTCAGATAAAAAAGAAGCAAAAAGGACGTTTGGTGCAAGCTCAGTAACACGGGACCTGATATGTATGGATGTATTAGGACACATCTGTATTCTTTTTTGATCTAGCTTAAAGAACTACTAGTTCTTTAGTTCTTTATTAAAGTTTCCTACTAAACACACACAAAGATCCTTAAACCATGGGTGGAAAACCACATAGTCCTTCCAGTGAGCTTATGTTTCTAGGTCCCTAAAATGACAGTATGATAATATTCTTTTTCCTGCTGCAGGTGAAGTTCTCTGTGCTGCCCCATGATGGCCTGATTACTGCTTCATGTGGTGCATTGCAAGTTCATCATGTTGCCACATGCATGCAACAGCGTTTTTCTTTGTGACTGAGGCTGCAGTGAGCTTTGCCTACTCAGTCAGTGGTTTCCCAATAATCTGAGTGCTTCCTCAACACTCCATAAGGGTGGCATATACTGTATGGTGAGGGGCTAGGAAGAGGGTATTGGGGAGAGTAGGTTGGAAAACTTAGGGCACCTAGAGACTTGCACCAGCCCTGGATAGCTCAATATTCATACTGTACAATTTACATTTTATTTCATTTCATTTATGTGTGGTTCATATAAGACAGTTTAGCTAATTACTGTCATGGTATAATATTGATCCAAAAAAAATATGAATTGCAGCTATAAATAGCTTACTGACGATTTGCTGATAGAAATAAATTAGTTTTAAGTAAAGAAAGAGAATGGATGTTTCTCAGAGTATGGATGTTTCTGGATGATAGCGTACCTCGTACTTGGAGATGGAGCCACTGAGGTGTTGAAAACGGGGTGTGTACTAGGTGACACCCCGTAGGAGCCCAAGAGCTCGAAACACGTCGGCTGCACTTATTGTTGGGAGGAGCGACTTTCTATCATTCATAATGACTCATTTAGCCTGCCGGTGAAAAGCTTTGGAGCCCTACGGGGTGTCACCTAGGACACACCCCATTTTCAACACCTCAGTGGCTCCATCTCCAAGTACCGGGTACTCTATCATCCATACAGATTGACTTTATCATGTTATTACCTATATTCACTCATGGTTAATTGGGTGTTTTTGCTATATCACCCAATAGGTAATCTATGCCTCATATAAGCTTATATTTTTATGTTTTATGTATTTCTATGCTGTATTTTAAATAAATTGTCTTATAAAATTGACCTTTTTAAAAAAACATTAAAAGTAAGCATATATTTTACCTGGTGCCCAGTGGGTTGGGAAACATCCATACTCTTTCAGAATTGTAAATAGGGATCACAGGGAAATCCCTGTTTTTTTGACCCCCGGCAGCCAAAAGGGTATAGAGAGCTTTCGGACTCACACAAAAATAGGATTTTAATTACCTACCGGTAAATCCTTTTCTCGTAGTCCGTAGAGGATGCTGGGGTCCATTTTAGTACCATGGGGTATAGACGGTTCCGCAGGAGCCTTCGGCACTTTTAGACTTTTCAACAGTGTGAACTGGCTCCTCCCTCTATGCCCCTCCTCCAGACCTCAGTATAGGAACTGTGCCCGAGGAGACGGACATTTTCGAGAGAAGAATTTACATTAAACTAGTGGTGAGATTCACACCAGCTCACACCATACAAAAAACATGCCGCCTAACATGGCCTTTAACATAACCCATGCTAACGTGCATGCATACGCAACAGCAACCGCTGTGAACATCTTAATACATGAGAACCTGTGTAAAAAGATAAACGTAATTCTGCAGGAAAAAATGAGCACTGGGCGGGCGCCCAGCATCCTCTAAAGACTACGACAAAAGGATTTACCGGTAGGTAATTAAAGTCCTATTTTCTCTTACATTCTAGAGGATGCTAGGGTCCATTTTAGTACCATGGGGATGTACCAAAGCTCCCAGTATGGGCGGGAAAGTGCTAACGTTCCTGCAGAATTGACTGACCAAATTTAAGGTTGTCAGCAGCCAAGGTGTCAAACTTGTAAAACTAAGCAAATGTGTTTGCACCTGACCAAGTAGCAGGTCGGCAGATTTGCAATGCCGAGACACCCCGGGCAGCCGCCCAGGACGAACCCACTTTCCTGGTAGAGTGGGCTTTTACCGAAGTCAGTAACGGCAATCCAGCCGTGGAATGAGCGTGCTGAATGGTGCCTCTGATCCAGCGCGCAATAGTCTGCTTAGAAGCAGGACCCCCAATCCTGTTGGGCTCATAGAGGACAAACAAAGATTCTGTTTTCCTTATCCGAGCCGTTCTTGCAACATAGGTCCTCAACGCTTTGACGACATCCAAGGACTCTGAAATGGCTGAGGTGTCAGAAGCCACTGGCACCACCACAGGTTGATTGATATGGAAAGAAGACACAACCTTCGGAAGAAAGTGCTGACGTGTTCTCAGTTCAGCCCTATCTTCATGAAAAATGAAATAAGGACTCTTGTGTGACAGAGCTCCTAATTCAGACACTCGTCTGCCTGAAGCCAAGGCCAACAGCGTGACCACTTTCCAAGTGAGAAACTTCAACTCCACCTCTTGCAGAGGCTCAAACCAGTCCGATTTAAGGAATTGCAACACCACATCAAGATCCCATGGCACCGCAGGATGCACAAAGGGAGGTAGGATGTGCAGAACCCCCTTCACGAACGTCTGGACTTCAGGAAGGGAAGCCAACTGTTTCTGAAAGAAAATGGACAAGGCCAAAATTTGTACCTTGATAGACCCTAATCTCAAGCCAGCATCCACACCTGCCTGTAGAAATAGGAGAAAACGTCCTAATTGAAACACCACCGCAGGAGACTTCTTGGATTCACACCAAGATATGTATTTCCTCCAAATACGATGGTAATGTTTGGATGTTACCCCTTTCCTGGTCAGAATAAGTGTGGCAATGACTTAATTGGGAATACCCTTACGGGATAGTATCTGGCGCTCAACAGCCATGTCGTCAAACACAGCAGCGGTAAGTCTTGATAAACTAACGGCCCCTGCTGAAGCAGGTCCTCGCGAAGAGGAAGGGGCCGAGGATCTTCCAATAATAACTCCTGAAGATCTGGATACAAACCCTCCTTGGCCAGTCTGGAGCAATGAGAATTGCTCGAACCCTTGTTCTTCTGATGATCTTGAGAACTTTTGGTATTAGTGGAAGTGGAGGGAACAGATACACCGACTGGAACACCCACTGGGTCACCAGTGCAGCTACTGCTATTGCTTGTGGGTCTCTTGACCTGGAACAATATTTCTGAAGCTTCTTGTTGAGACGTGATGCCATCATATCTACTTGAGGAACGCCCCAACGACTTGCTACCTCCGCAAAGACCTCTGGGTGGAGGCCCCATTTTCCTGGATGGAGATCGTGTCTGCTGAGGAAGTCTGCTTCCCAGTTGTCCACTCCCAGAATGAAAATTGCCGACAGAGCTTTTGCATGTCTCTCTGCCCAGAGGAGTATTTTTGTCACCTCTGCCATTGCCGCTCTGCTTTTTGTTCCGCCTTGACGGTTTATGTAAGCTACAGCCGTTACATTGTCTGACTGGATCTGTACGGGACGACCTTGAAGAAGGTGTGCCGCTTGATGAAGGCTGTTGTACACATCTCTCAATTCCAGAATGTTTATGTGAAGGAGTACTTCTTGACTTGACCACCTTCCTTGGAAGCTTTCCCTTTGCGTGACTCCTCCCCAACCTCGGAGACTTGCATCTGTGGTCACCAGGATCCAGGTATGAATCCCAAACCTGCGTCCCCCCAGGAGGTGAGAACTTTGTAGCCACCACAGGAGCAAAAATTCTGGCTTTCGTTGACAAGATTATCCGTTGATGCATGTGTAGATGCGATCCGGACCACTTGTCCAGTATGTCCCACTGGAACACTCTGGCATGGAATCGCCCATATTGTAGAGCCTCGTAAGCCGCTACCATTTTCCCCAGCAGGCGAATGCACTGATGAATTGATACTCATTCTGGTCTCAAAATTTGTTTGACCATGCTCTGGATCTCTTGAGCCTTCTCCACCGGTAGAAATACTCTCTGTACTTCGGTG
Organism: Pseudophryne corroboree; assembly: GCF_028390025.1. Lineage (NCBI taxonomy): Eukaryota > Metazoa > Chordata > Amphibia > Anura > Myobatrachidae > Pseudophryne > Pseudophryne corroboree. Next base: position 455,930,114 of record NC_086448.1, read on the forward strand.
TCCAGTATCATTCCTAGAAATGATAACCTCATCGTCGGTTCCAATTGTGATTTTGGAAAGTTTATGATCCAACCGCGTTGTTGAAGCACCGTCAGGGATAGTGCTATGTCCTGGACTAACTTCTCCCTGGATCTCGCTTTTATGAGGAGATCGGCCAAGTATGGAATTATGTTGACTCCTTTCTTGCGAAGGAGAACCATCATCTCCACCATCACCTTGGTGAATATTCTCGGAGCCGTGGAGAGCCTGAAAGGTAAGGTTTGGAACTGGTAGTGGCAGTCTTGAATCGCAAACCTCAGGTATGCTTGATGCGGAGGAAAAATGCGAGCAGGCAAATAAGCATCCTTGATGTCCAGCGACACAAGAAATTATTTTTCCTCCAAGCTGGAGATCACCGCTCTCAGGGGACTCCATCTTGAATTTGATCCTTTTCAAATAAAGATTCAGAGATTTTAGGTTTAAAATCGGTCTGACTGAGCCATCCGGCTTCGGCACCACAAACAGGCTTGAATAAAATCCTTGGTTCTGTTGCTCGGTAGTAACCTAGGAAATTACTTTGTCTTGACGTAATTTCTGTATTGCGTTCAGCCCTTTTGTACTGTCCTGAACAGAAACTGGTAAGGCTGATTTGAAAAATCGGCCTGGGGGAAGGTCTTGAAATTCCAACTTGTAACCTTGGGATACTATCTGTAATACCCAAGGATCCAGACCTGGCTGAAGAACAGTAGACGTGCCCACACCCGATCGCACTCCCGCAGGGGAGCCCAAGTGTCATGCTGTGGTTTTAGCAGAAGTAGCTGTTGACTTCTGCTCCTGCGAGCCTGATGGTGTTGTAGGTTTCCTACCTCTTCCTCGACCTCTTCCTGCAAAGAAGGGGGTACCCTTTGCCTTTTTGTACTTGTTGGGCAGAAAGGACTGCATAGTATGAGAATGATACACTTTTCTAGCCGGTGCAGCTGCCGACGGCAGAAATGCTGATTTGCCAGATGTAGTAGTTGATATTATGGCATCCAGCTTGTCTCCCAAGAGGGCCTCACCATTGTAGGGGAGTGCCTCAATATTTCTTTTGGATTCTGCATCAGCATTCCATTGGCGTATCCAGAGTGCCCTGCGGGCTGAAATTGCCATAGCAGAGGATCTTGAACCCAGTAAACCAACATCCTTCATAGCCTCAACTAAGTAACCTGCAGAATCTTTGATATGACCTAGAATTAGAAGCATATCATCTTTATCGACAGTGTCAATATTAACAATCAAGTTGTCTGACCATTTTTCCACTGCGCTACCTACCCACGCAGAAGCAATTGTGGGCCTGAGTAACGTACCCGTAGCTATGTAGATGGTAGAGATGAGCGGGTTCGGTTTCTCTGAATCCGAACCCGCCAGAACTTCATGTTTTTTTTCACGGGTCCGAGCGACTCGGATCTTCCCGCCTTGCTCGGTTAACCCGAGCGCGCCCGAACGTCATCATGACGCTGTCGGATTCTCGCGAGGCTCGGATTCTATCGCGAGACTCGGATTCTATATAAGGAGCCGCGCGTCGCCGCCATTTTCACACATGCATTGAGATTGATAGGGAGAGGACGTGGCTGGCGTCCTCTCCGTTTAGAATAGATTAGAGAGACACTTGATTTACTAATTTTGGGGAGCATTAGGAGTACTCAGTACAGTGCAGAGTTTTGCTGATAGTGACCACCAGTTTTATTTATAATCCGTTCTCTGCCTGAAAAAAGCGATACACAGCACACAGTGACTCAGTCACATACCATATCTGTGTGCACTGCTCAGGCTCAGGCCAGTGTGCTGCATCATCTATTATCTATATATAATATTATATATATCTGTCTGACTGCTCAGCTCACACAGCTTATAATTGTGGGGGAGACTGGGGAGCACTACTGCAGTGCCAGTTATAGGTTATAGCAGGAGCCAGGAGTACATAATATATTATATAGTGAGTGACCACCAGACACACAGTGCAGTTTATTTAATATATCCGTTCTCTGCCTGAAAAAAGCGATACACACAGTGACTCAGTCAGTCACATACCATATCTGTGTGCACTGCTCAGGCTCAGGCCAGTGTGCTGCATCATCTATATAATATATATTATATATCTGTCTGACTGCTCAGCTCACACAGCTTATAATTGTGGGGGAGACTGGGGAGCACTACTGCAGTGCCAGTTATAGGTTATAGCAGGAGCCAGGAGTACATAATATTATATTAAAACAGTGCACACTTTTGCTGCAGGAGTGCCACTGCCAGTGTGACTAGTGACCAGTGACCTGACCACCAGTATATATAATATTAGTAGTATACTATCTCTTTATCAACCAGTCTATATATTAGCAGCAGACACAGTACAGTGCGGTAGTTCACGGCTGTGGCTACCTCTGTGTCGGCACTCGGCAGCCCGTCCATAATTGTATATACCACCTAACCGTGGTTTTTTTTTCTTTCTTTATACATACATACTAGTTACGAGTATACTATCTCTTTATCAACCAGTCTATATATTAGCAGCAGACACAGTACAGTGCGGTAGTTCACGGCTGTGGCTACCTCTGTGTCGGCACTCGGCAGCCCGTCCATAATTGTATATACCACCTAACCGTGGTTTTTTTTTCTTTCTTTATACATACATACTAGTTACGAGTATACTATCTCTTTATCAACCAGTCTATATATTAGCAGCAGACACAGTACAGTGCGGTAGTTCACGGCTGTGGCTACCTCTGTGTCGGCACTCGGCAGCCCGTCCATAATTGTATATACCACCTAACCGTGGTTTTTTTTTCTTTCTTTATACATACATACTAGTTACGAGTATACTATCTCTTTATCAACCAGTCTATATATTAGCAGCAGACACAGTACAGTGCGGTAGTTCACGGCTGTGGCTACCTCTGTGTCGGCACTCGGCAGCCCGTCCATAATTGTATATACCACCTAACCGTGGTTTTTTTTTCTTTCTTTATACATACATACTAGTTACGAGTATACTATCTCTTTATCAACCAGTCTATATATTAGCAGCAGACACAGTACAGTGCGGTAGTTCACGGCTGTGGCTACCTCTGTGTCGGCACTCGGCAGCCCGTCCATAATTGTATATACCACCTAACCGTGGTTTTTTTTTCTTTCTTTATACATACATACTAGTTACGAGTATACTATCTCTTTATCAACCAGTCTATATATTAGCAGCAGACACAGTACAGTGCGGTAGTTCACGGCTGTGGCTACCTCTGTGTCGGCACTCGGCAGCCCGTCCATAATTGTATATACCACCTAACCGTGGTTTTTTTTTCTTTCTTTATACATACATACTAGTTACGAGTATACTATCTCTTTATCAACCAGTCTATATATTAGCAGCAGACACAGTACAGTGCGGTAGTTCACGGCTGTGGCTACCTCTGTGTCGGCACTCGGCAGCCCGTCCATAATTGTATATACCACCTAACCGTGGTTTTTTTTTCTTTCTTTATACATACATACTAGTTACGAGTATACTATCTCTTTATCAACCAGTCTATATATTAGCAGCAGACACAGTACAGTGCGGTAGTTCACGGCTGTGGCTACCTCTGTGTCGGCACTCGGCAGCCCGTCCATAATTGTATATACCACCTAACCGTGGTTTTTTTTTCTTTCTTTATACATACATACTAGTTACGAGTATACTATCTCTTTATCAACCAGTCTATATATTAGCAGCAGACACAGTACAGTGCGGTAGTTCACGGCTGTGGCTACCTCTGTGTCGGCACTCGGCAGCCCGTCCATAATTGTATATACCACCTAACCGTGGTTTTTTTTTCTTTCTTTATACATACATACTAGTTACGAGTATACTATCTCTTTATCAACCAGTCTATATATTAGCAGCAGACACAGTACAGTGCGGTAGTTCACGGCTGTGGCTACCTCTGTGTCGGCACTCGGCAGCCCGTCCATAATTGTATATACCACCTAACCGTGGTTTTTTTTTCTTTCTTTATACATACATACTAGTTACGAGTATACTATCTCTTTATCAACCAGTCTATATATTAGCAGCAGACACAGTACAGTGCGGTAGTTCACGGCTGTGGCTACCTCTGTGTCGGCACTCGGCAGCCCGTCCATAATTGTATATACCACCTAACCGTGGTTTTTTTTCCTTTCTTTATACATACATACTAGTTACGAGTATACTATCTCTTTATCAACCAGTCTATATATTAGCAGCAGACACAGTACAGTGCGGTAGTTCACGGCTGTGGCTACCTCTGTGTCGGCACTCGGCAGCCCGTCCATAATTGTATATACCACCTAACCGTGGTTTTTTTTTTCTTTCTTTATACATACATACTAGTTACGAGTATACTATCTCTTTATCAACCAGTCTATATATTAGCAGCAGACACAGTACAGTGCGGTAGTTCACGGCTGTGGCTACCTCTGTGTCGGCACTCGGCAGCCCGTCCATAATTGTATATACCACCTAACCGTGGTTTTTTTTTCTTTCTTTATACATACATACTAGTTACGAGTATACTATCTCTTTATCAACCAGTCTATATATTAGCAGCAGACACAGTACAGTGCGGTAGTTCACGGCTGTGGCTACCTCTGTGTCGGCACTCGGCAGCCCGTCCATAATTGTATATACCACCTAACCGTGGTTTTTTTTTCTTTCTTTATACATACATACTAGTTACGAGTATACTATCTCTTTATCAACCAGTCTATATATTAGCAGCAGACACAGTACAGTGCGGTAGTTCACGGCTGTGGCTACCTCTGTGTCGGCACTCGGCAGCCCGTCCATAATTGTATACTAGTATCCAATCCATCCATCTCCATTGTTTACCTGAGGTGCCTTTTAGTTGTGCCTATTAAAATATGGAGAACAAAAATGTTGAGGTTCCAAAATTAGGGAAAGATCAAGATCCACTTCCACCTCGTGCTGAAGCTGCTGCCACTAGTCATGGCCGAGACGATGAAATGCCAGCAACGTCGTCTGCCAAGGCCGATGCCCAATGGCATAGTACAGAGCATGTCAAAACCAAAACACCAAATATCAGTAAAAAAAGGACTCCAAAACCTAAAATAAAATTGTCGGAGGAGAAGCGTAAACTTGCCAATATGCCATTTACCACACGGAGTGGCAAGGAACGGCTGAGGCCCTGGCCTATGTTCATGGCTAGTGGTTCAGCTTCACATGAGGATGGAAGCACTCAGCCTCTCGCTAGAAAACTGAAAAGACTCAAGCTGGCAAAAGCACCGCAAAGAACTGTGCGTTCTTTGAAATCCCAAATCCACAAGGAGAGTCCAATTGTGTCGGTTGCGATGCCTGACCTTCCCAACACTGGACGTGAAGAGCATGCGCCTTCCACCATTTGCACGCCCCCTGCAAGTGCTGGAAGGAGCACCCGCAGTCCAGTTCCTGATAGTCAGATTGAAGATGTCAGTGTTGAAGTACACCAGGATGAGGAGGATATGGGTGTTGCTGGCGCTGGGGAGGAAATTGACCAGGAGGATTCTGATGGTGAGGTGGTTTGTTTAAGTCAGGCACCCGGGGAGACACCTGTTGTCCGTGGGAGGAATATGGCCGTTGACATGCCAGGTGAAAATACCAAAAAAATCAGCTCTTCGGTGTGGAGGTATTTCACCAGAAATGCGGACAACAGGTGTCAAGCCGTGTGTTCCCTTTGTCAAGCTGTAATAAGTAGGGGTAAGGACGTTAACCACCTCGGAACATCCTCCCTTATACGTCACCTGCAGCGCATTCATAATAAGTCAGTGACAAGTTCAAAAACTTTGGGTGACAGCGGAAGCAGTCCACTGACCAGTAAATCCCTTCCTCTTGTAACCAAGCTCACGCAAACCACCCCACCAACTCCCTCAGTGTCAATTTCCTCCTTCCCCAGGAATGCCAATAGTCCTGCAGGCCATGTCACTGGCAATTCTGACGAGTCCTCTCCTGCCTGGGATTCCTCTGATGCATCCTTGCGTGTAACGCCTACTGCTGCTGGCGCTGCTGTTGTTGCCGCTGGGAGTCGATGGTCATCCCAGAGGGGAAGTCGTAAGCCCACTTGTACTACTTCCAGTAAGCAATTGACTGTTCAACAGTCCTTTGCGAGGAAGATGAAATATCACAGCAGTCATCCTACTGCAAAGCGGATAACTGAGTCCTTGACAACTATGTTGGTGTTAGACGTGCGTCCGGTATCCGCCGTTAGTTCACAGGGAACTAGACAATTTATTGAGGCAGTGTGCCCCCGTTACCAAATACCATCTAGGTTCCACTTCTCTAGGCAGGCGATACCGAGAATGTACACGGACGTCAGAAAAAGACTCACCAGTGTCCTAAAAAATGCAGTTGTACCCAATGTCCACTTAACCACGGACATGTGGACAAGTGGAGCAGGGCAGGGTCAGGACTATATGACTGTGACAGCCCACTGGGTAGATGTATGGACTCCCGCCGCAAGAACAGCAGCGGCGGCACCAGTAGCAGCATCTCGCAAACGCCAACTCTTTCCTAGGCAGGCTACGCTTTGTATCACCGCTTTCCAGAATACGCACACAGCTGAAAACCTCTTACGGCAACTGAGGAAGATCATCGCGGAATGGCTTACCCCAATTGGACTCTCCTGTGGATTTGTGGCATCGGACAACGCCAGCAATATTGTGTGTGCATTAAATATGGGCAAATTCCAGCACGTCCCATGTTTTGCACATACCTTGAATTTGGTGGTGCAGAATTTTTTAAAAAACGACAGGGGCGTGCAAGAGATGCTGTCGGTGGCCAGAAGAATTGCGGGACACTTTCGGCGTACAGGCACCACGTACTGAAGACTGGAGCACCACCAAAAACTACTGAACCTGCCCTGCCATCATCTGAAGCAAGAAGTGGTAACGAGGTGGAATTCAACCCTCTATATGCTTCAGAGGTTGGAGGAGCAGCAAAAGGCCATTCAAGCCTATACAATTGAGCACGATATAGTAGGTGGAATGCACCTGTCTCAAGTGCAGTGGAGAATTATTTCAACGTTGTGCAAGGTTCTGATGCCCTTTGAACTTGCCACACGTGAAGTCAGTTCAGACACTGCCAGCCTGAGTCAGGTCATTCCCCTCATCAGGCTTTTGCAGAAGAAGCTGGAGGCATTGAAGAAGGAGCTAAAAGGGAGCGATTCCGCTAGGCATGTGGGACTTGTGGATGCAGCCCTTAATTCGCTTAACAAGGATTCACGGGTGGTCAATCTGTTGAAATCAGAGCACTACATTTTGGCCACCGTGCTCGATCCTAGATTTAAAGCCTACCTTGGATCTCTCTTTCCGGCAGACACAGGTCTGCTGGGGTTGAAAGACCTGCTGGTGACAAAATTGTCAAGTCAAGCGGAACGCGACCTGTCAACATCTCCTCCTTCACATTCTCCCGCAACTGGGGGTGCGAGGAAAAGGCTCAGAATTCCGAGCCCACCCGCTGGCGGTGATGCAGGGCAGTCTGGAGCGACTGCTGATGCTGACATCTGGTCCGGACTGAAGGACCTGACAACGATTACGGACATGTCGTCTACTGTCACTGCATATGATTCTCTCAACATTGATAGAATGGTGGAGGATTATATGAGTGACCGCATCCAAGTAGGCACGTCACACAGTCCGTACTTATACTGGCAGGAAAAAGAGGCAATTTGGAGGCCCTTGCACAAACTGGCTTTATTCTACCTAAGTTGCCCTCCCACAAGTGTGTACTCCGAAAGAGTGTTTAGTGCCGCCGCTCACCTTGTCAGCAATCGGCGTACGAGGTTACATCCAGAAAATGTGGAGAAGATGATGTTCATTAAAATGAATTATAATCAATTCCTCCGCGGAGACATTGACCAGCAGCAATTGCCTCCACAAAGTACACAGGGAGCTGAGATGGTGGATTCCAGTGGGGACGAATTGATAATCTGTGAGGAGGGGGATGTACACGGTGATATATTGGAGGGTGAAGATGAGGTGGACATCTTGCCTCTGTAGAGCCAGTTTGTGCAAGGAGAGATTAATTGCTTCTTTTTTGGGGGGGGTCCAAACCAACCCGTCATATCAGTCACAGTCGTGTGGCAGACCCTGTCACTGAAATGATGGGTTGGTTAAAGTGTGCATGTCCTGTTTTGTTTATACAACATAAGGGTGGGTGGGAGGGCCCAAGGACAATTCCATCTTGCACCTCTTTTTTCTTTTCTTTTTCTTTGCATCATGTGCTGATTGGGGAGGGTTTTTTGGAAGGGACATCCTGCGTGACACTGCAGTGCCACTCCTAGATGGGCCCGGTGTTTGTGTCGGCCACTAGGGTCGCTAATCTTACTCACACAGTCAGCTACCTCATTGCGCCTCTTTTTTTCTTTGCGTCATGTGCTGTTTGGGGAGGGTTTTTTGGAAGGGACATCCTGCGTGACACTGCAGTGCCACTCCTAGATGGGCCCGGTGTTTGTGTCGGCCACTAGGGTCGCTAATCTTACTCACACAGCTACCTCATTGCGCCTCTTTTTTTCTTTGCGTCATGTGCTGTTTGGGGAGGGTTTTTTGGAAGGGACATCCTGCGTGACACTGCAGTGCCACTCCTAGATGGGCCCGGTGTTTGTGTCGGCCACTAGGGTCGCTAATCTTACTCACACAGCTACCTCATTGCGCCTCTTTTTTTCTTTGCGTCATGTGCTGTTTGGGGAGGGTTTTTTGGAAGGGACATCCAGCGTGACACTGCAGTGCCACTCCTAGATGGGCCCGGTGTTTGTGTCGGCCACTAGGGTCGCTTATCTTACTCACACAGCGACCTCGGTGCAAATTTTAGGACTAAAAATAATATTGTGAGGTGTGAGGTATTCAGAATAGACTGAAAATGAGTGTAAATTATGGTTTTTGAGGTTAATAATACTTTGGGATCAAAATGACCCCCAAATTCTATGATTTAAGCTGTTTTTTAGTGTTTTTTGAAAAAAACACCCGAATCCAAAACACACCCGAATCCGACAAAAAAAATTCGGTGAGGTTTTGCCAAAACGCGTTCGAACCCAAAACACGGCCGCGGAACCGAACCCAAAACCAAAACACAAAACCCGAAAAATTTCAGGCGCTCATCTCTAGTAGATGGACTTTAAAGTAACCACAGCGCTGTCTTACAATATTAAGTCCGCAGACCTAATGCAATATGTGCTCCACTCCCCTTCTATAACACCCTGGTACTTGTATCAGCGATCTGTGAGGAGAAGCAGCATTCAGGATCTGCACTCTGACGGTTCTGCAGGAGAAAATGGCGCCCAATGAGTGTTACTGGCAAGTCTGAGGAGAAGCCCCGCCCCTGTAATGGCGCGATTCTACCTCAGTGATTAAAATATTTATACTGGCAGGGGTATGTACACCAGCGGCTCACATGTATGTACTGCTATGCCAGTGAAAGTAAGGATTTTACCATGTCCCCCAGAGCGCAACCCTCCCCCCCGCACGCGCTCTGCACCCTTGTGCTGAGAGACATGTTTCTGCGCAGCATCCCGCGCTGCACTGGTACCTTTATGCCACCACGATGAACGAAGGACCCCTCTCCGCAGGTCTCCAATAATTACTCACCAGCCTTCTGACTTCTGGCTCTGTTAGGGGGTGGCGGCAGTGCTGTGGGAGTGAACGCTGGCCAGGCTTGGGCTGTGTTCAGTACCCTTCAGGAGCTAATGGTGTCATGTCAGCGGAAGCAGTGCCATTGAACTAATTGAGAAGTTGGTTCCTACTCCCCCCCCCCCCTAAGTCCCACGAAGCAGGGAAGCTGTTGCCAGCATTTTCCCTGTAAAACAAAAAACCTAACAAAGTCTTTTCCAGCAGAACTCTGTAGAGCTCCACTTGTGTGCATCCAGTCTCCCGGGCACAATTTCTAAACTGAGGGATGGATGAGGGGCATAGAGGGAGGAGCCAGTTCACACTGTTGAAAAGTCTTAAAGTGCCGAAGGCTCCTGCGGAACCGTCTATACCCCATGGTACTAAAATGGACCCCAGCATCCTCTAGGACGTAAGAGAAATTTACCTAGTTTTAAGTAATGTTGAAAAGCAATTTTAGTAAGTACATAGCCTCCAAAACTGACATACAGTAAATTTTTAAAGATCTTTTTAGCACTGCTTGCACGTTGATGAAGAATAGAAGCATTTCAATCAAATATATGCTAATCTTTCCATGCTTGGCCATTAGAAATCGAGAAAGAAAGTTGCAATATTGCAGTCATTTTAGTTGTTCTTTGTAATGTAAAATATAATGAACACAGGATTTCAATAAAAACAGAGTAAACATTAGCATTTGAATATGCTGTACAATGTGTACTTTCATTATCACAAACTCAACATAGAAAACCCTGAATGCTTCTACAGTTACTGCTTATTATAAATGAAGAACAAATGTAAGCAGAAACATTAAAGAAAAATAAGCAATGTGTTTATATAATGATAAATACAAGAATATCTGTTTAGGAAATAATCCATTTCTTTGAGCCTCTGCAAGAGGTGGAGTTGAAGTTTCTCACTTGGAAAGTGGTCACGCTGTTGGCCTTGGCTTCAGGCATACGAGTGTCTGAATTAGCTCTGTCACACAAGAGTCCTTATTTCATTTTTCATGAAGATAGGGCTGAACTGAGAACACGTCAACACTTTCTTCCGAAGGTTGTGTCTTCTTTCCATATCAATCAACCTGTGGTGGTACCAGTGGCTTCTGACACTTCAGCCATTTCAGAGTCCTTGGATGTCGTCAAAGCGTTGTGGACCTATGTTGCAAGAACGGCTCGGATAAGTAAAACAGAATCTTTGTTTGTCCTCTATGACCCCAACAGGATTGGGGGTCCTGCTTCTAAGCAGACTATTGCGCGCTGGATCAGAGGTACCATTCAGCACACTCATTCCACGGCTGGATTGCCGTTACCGACTTCGGTAAAAGCCCCTCTACCAGGAAAGTGGGTTCGTCCTGGGCGGCTGCCCGGGGTGTCTCGGCATTGCAAATCTGCCGACCTGCTACTTGGTCAGGTGCAAACACATTTGCTTAGTTTTACAAGTTTGACACCTTGGCTGCTGACAACCTTAAATTTGGTCAGTCAGTTCTGGAGGAACGTTAGCACTTTCCCGCCAATACTGGGAGCTTTGGTACATCCCCGTGGTACTAAAATGGACCCCAGCATCCTCTAGGACGTAAGAGAAATTTACCTGGTTTTAAGTAATGTTGAAAGCAATTTTAGTAAGTACATAGCCTCCAAAACTGACATACAGTACATTTTTAAAGATCCTTTTAGCACTGCTTGCACGTTGATGAAGAATAGAAGCATTTCAATCAAATATATGCTTATCTTTCCATGCTTGGCCATTAGAAATCGAGAAAGAAAGTTGCAATATTGCAGTCATTTTAGTTGTTCTTTGTAATGTAAAATATAATGAACACAGGATTTCAATAAAAACAGAGTACACATTAGCATTTGAATATGCCGTACAATGTGTACTTTCATTATCACAAACTCAACATAGAAAACCCTGAATGCTTCTACAGTTACTGCTTATTATAAATAAAGAACAAATGTAAGCAGAATCATTAAAGAAAAATAAGCAATGTGTTTATATAATGATAAATACAAGAATATCTGTTTAGGAAATAATCCACTATGAGTAAGTATGATTTTGAATTATGTAAAAGAGTGGTAATCTTGCTCATTGTGCTAAAAAAAGTGTATAAATATTCACAATTAGATAGTAAATCATTGCACTTAGGGGGTCATTCCGAGTTGATCGCTCGCTAGCTAGTTTTAGCAGCCGTGCAAACGCTATGCCACCGCCCACTGGGGAGTGTATTTTAGCTTAGCAGAAGTGCGAACGCATGTGCAGCCGAGCTCTGCAAAAACAGTTTGTGCAGTTTTAGAGTAGCTCTGAACCTACTCAGCGATTGCAATCACTTCAACCTATTCGTGTCCGGATATGACGTCATACACCCGCCCAGCAAACACCCAGCCACGCCTGCGTTTTTCAGACATGCCTGTGTTTTTGCAAACACTCCCTGAAAATGGTCAGTTGACACCCAGAAATGCCCCCTTCCTGTCAATCTTCTTGCGGCCATCAGTGCGACTGAAAACTTTGCTAGAACCTGTGCACAACCACAATGGACTTTGTACCCGTACGACGCGCATGCGCATTGCGGTGCATGCACAGAAATGCCAAATTTTAGCCTGATCGCTGCGCTGCGAACAACGGCAGCTAGCGCTCAACTCGGAATGATCCCCTATGTAGTTATTGTATTGTGCAATAAGTGTTTCATGACATTTTTGTTGTGTGCATACAATTAATGGGAGGGCACAACATTATATATATATATATATATATATACACACACACACACACACACACTAGAGAGCCCAGCACTCACCAAAGTGAGATCACTTGTTGTAATAAATAAATAAATAAATGATGGAGTTTTGGTTCATGGATTGATCAATGCATTTAAGCTTTTAGCCCAACATCAAGGCACTCCATCTCACTGCAAGTCCTATTCTATCGCCCAGATTTCTGAGAACCCGGCAACTGCTATCATATCAAAGTCATACTGAAAATGTGCTACCTGGTTTAAAGCTCACCTGCAAACTAACTTAGGACTTTTAAAGGTGAGACAGTCACCAACACAGCTCCTAATTACCACTAAGGAAGTAGCTGAAATAGGTTTAAAGTAAATGGGAAAAGACAGGGGTGCTTGTGAAAGCTGTGATCACAAATAGGTTAATTAAAAGTTAACCCAAATATACACATACAGAAATCCACCGCACTCTCCATTCCTAGAAATGGGGTGCAAACCTGCACTCACCATTTCCAGGTTTGGGTGCAGTAGTCTGTGACCACATTGCCTAAATAAACAAAACCAGAGAGCCCAGCACTCACCAAGGTAATCTCACTCACCTTAATACATAAATAAATAAATAATGGAATTTTGGTTCATGAATTGGTCAATGCATTTAAGCTTGCAGCCCAACTCTATCTCACTGCATGTCCAGGGTTCTCAGAAATCTGGGTGATAGAGTGGAACTTGCAGTGAGATGGAGTCCCTTAAAGTTGGGCTGCATGCTTAAATGCATTTATTTATTTATTTATTTATTTATTTATGCATTTATGTAATAAGGTGAGCTAGCTTACTGTGGTTAATGCTGGGTTCTCTGGTTTTTATTTATTTAGGCAATGTGGTCACAGGCCACTGCACCCCAATCTGTGAATGGTGAGTGCAGGTTTGCAGAGATTCAGATTGAAGTAGGCACATTACAGAGTGAATATAGTAACATTAAAAAGGGGGGTTAGGGTACTGCGCTCAGTGAGAAAAATAAGGATTTTTAACCTAGGTTGCTGCTTGGAGTGATGGAATCACTACCTATTCCACTGTTAGAATACATAAAAGGGGGGTGTACTCCGAGCGCTACCATGGATAAACACACAATACTTGTTTTAAAAGAGGGTGTATTTATTGTACAAAAATCACAAAACTGCTTAAAATGAAGTGGCATTGTGGAATTTCTAAGGTCTATTCTAAGGCAAGCAAATGATGTGAGCCTAGACCAGACTGTTTTTATTATTACTGGTCTTAAAAAATGAATTTCTTGGGTATAATTGCTATTTGCTGGGAGTGTTCCTAGTACCGGTAGACAAACTAATCCACAAACAAAAACAAATAACTCACATATATAGAAAGGTAAAGTAAATTGCAGTAAAAACATACTTTGGAGGCAGGTGTGTATCTAGGGGTCCCGGCGCCCCTGGCAAAGTAAGGAACTGGTGCCCCCCATATTTGAAACAGGAAAGGTGAAAGTGCAAAAAAGTAACATGATCTTGTGGGAAAGGGGCATGACCATACAATAGTACCCCCAATTCAAATTACGCTACAGAGTAGTATCTTTTATACGCATCATGCCCACACAGTAGCAGTTCCCATTACACATTATGCCTACACAGTAATCCTTATTACACTGTGGAGAAATCAGCAAAGCCTGGCTTGGCCAAGGAGACAATGCTACCCAACGCCAGGTGGTATAATCAAATAATAGTGCAGTGAAAAGTAGTGCATTGCAGTGCACTACCTAACTCTCCTATTCAAATGTACAGAGCTGTAGTCCCCCCTCAGCACAGAGCCATAGTCCCCACCAGAACACAGCATGGAGTAAATTTACTAAGATGGGTGTTCTATGGCTATGTGCTTGGCACCCCTGGCAAGTGCCATCCTGGCCAATGGGTAGATACGCCCCTGTTTGGAGTTCTGAATGGTTGTTATTGAAATAACAAAGTTTCTCTTACTCCAAAGCTTGACCTCTAGTGTACAGTAATTACAATCAATTAAGTGTGATCACTTGAGGTGGATCAGAATAAACATTAAGGTACATATGTGAGGGTGTTACGCTGTTTGCGTCTTACCCACTCCGTCACTTTGTGTAATGGTAACCTTATTTGTAAGTTTCCTGGTTGTAGTTCGTTTCCACAAAGCCTATTAAGTGGTTGGTGTGCTTTTTTCTGCTATGTCAGACCCTCATGACGGAAAGTAGATAGCAATTATACCCAAGAAATTCATCTTTTAAGACCAGTAATAATAACAACAGTCTTGTCTAGGCTCACATCATTTACTTGCCTTAGAATAGACCTTAGAAATTCCACAATGCCATGTCATTTTAAGCTGTTTTGTGATTGTGTACAATAAATACACCCTCTTTTAAAACAAGTATTTTGTGTTTATCCACGGTAGCGCTAGGAGTACACCCCCCTTTTAAGAATAAAGTAACTTACCTGAGGATGAGATGTAAAGGCAGATGATTAGGTCCAAACCAATGCAGGATAACTGACTATTTCTTTTTTAACTGTTCATTTTCAAAATGCTTAGATATAGGAATGCTTTGAGTATTGTAACACATAGGTTACATGCACAGCTGTGCATGCTGAGTCTACAGATATATTATCTATCTATATATCTATCTGTCTACAAAGAGAGAGAGATAATATAATATAATATAATATAATATAATATATTGTGCCACTATGAATTTCAGGTAAATGGCATTAGTGAGCCATGAATTCTGTGTGGGGCTGGAGAGTTCCACCCACACAGGGAATAAAAGGCAGATGTGACCATACCTAATGGGTGCTGTAGAGAGTAGACAGTCTTTCAGAGACTGTCGTAGCCAGATGAGCCTGCTGCATGTGGAGACAGACCCCAGTTGGGGTTTTAGCAATAAGACAGTTGTATATGAGTCAGTTGATGAAGCAAAGCCAGGCTAGAACATATGGTATACCTGCAGGACAGTGTTTGCAGACTAGCTGTCCAAGTATAGTGAGGGCGGGCAAAGTGAGATAGTGCCCTACACAGGGGCTAGGCCGTTTGTTATTTTCTGTTTTATTTATGATGACAGTAAAGCACAATTTAATTTATTTACCTGAAGAGTTGTTTTGTGGACCCTGATAAAGCACCCAGACACTGATCCAATGTTGTCAGAGCCCAATGTGCTTGGAGGTCAGTGGGGGGCTAGGAAGCCACGGAGGAGAACCCTAAACCTCTGATAATGTATTGTATGTAAGTCAGTTGAAGCAGCCAAGCCAGGCCAGAGCCTGTGATATACCCAGTGGTGGGATTCAAATAAATTAACAAGAGGTTCTATGTCCTAATGACCATTTTAAGTATACCTAAAGATATACCGAAAGATAGTTTATTAATTCATGGCAGAAAAGTGGGACTAACAGAGGGCAGAAAAGTGGGACTAGCAGAGGGAGGAGGGCGGGAGAAGTGAGACATGCAGAGGGGAAAAAGTGGGACTATGAGAGGGTAAAAAGAGGGACTACATACATACTCCCAGCCAATCGGCCTGCCCCAGGACAGGGCCTGAAATTGACTCCTCGATGCAGCTGCACGCTGGTGGTGATGGGTAAGTGATCGCTCCACTTCCGAAAATGGTGCCTGAGGTACCAGAACTGGGCCAGACTGCCATAGAGTTCTGTAAAGCCTGAGTTGCAGATTCATTTTGTGCAACCCTATTTGAAATCTGAGAAATCATAGATTTGATAGAGGATAACCACTCAGGCTCCCTTGCTGGTATCTGAGCTAAACCAGTGCAATCCTGATTACATGGAATGGGATCATTCTGAGAGGACATATCCTCTGCAGCATATGACACAGAGTCCCTGGACATTGCTTAAAGGAGACCACAGACACTCCACACACACACAGGGGAGGACAGGCAGAGTTTCACCCCCAAGAATGGCAAGAGAGACACAGAGATTGGAGCCAACCCACACACAGCTCTTTTAATGTAAAGGGAGACCCCTACTAGCGCTGACTGTGCACCTTAATAGGTTACAAAGTCTTAATACAGCCTCCCCCCC
Source organism: Pseudophryne corroboree (assembly GCF_028390025.1). Taxonomy (NCBI): domain Eukaryota; kingdom Metazoa; phylum Chordata; class Amphibia; order Anura; family Myobatrachidae; genus Pseudophryne; species Pseudophryne corroboree. The sequence goes on from NC_086448.1 coordinate 455,946,503, forward strand.
TTCTACAACCCCTTGGTACCGTGAGAGATAGCTGGAGTTGCTGTGGAGGGACTTGCTCTTCCTGGACAGCGCTGTGCAGGCAGGAAAATGGCACTGAAATATTGCTGGGTCTGCTCTGAGGAGAAGCTCCATCCCTGAAATGGCGCTGTCTTCCCGCTCTTCACAAGGATTATACTGGCCTGAGGTAAAATGCTGGCTGAGATCCACGGACCCCGACAAGCTTGCTGACCAGTGCATGGTTCAGGCACTGGCTCAGGGCACCTCCTCACAGCACCGCACTAAGTGCCACTGAGCCTCCGGAGCACAGTTAGTACTGCGCTCCTACCCTGTTGCTGCCATCTTCACCCCCCCCCCCGCTTGTTAGGGGGACCGGTGACTCACTCGCCACTGATCTTCAGCTCTGTAAGGGGATGGCTGCATGCTGCTGGGGTGAGCGATTCTCTGTGGCAGGGAACAATCTATCCCCTCAGGAGCTCAGTGTCCTGTCAGCAGAGATAGTGGCTCAGACCCCACAGGACGGACACTACTCCCCCCCTTAGTCTCACGAAGCATGGAGGCTGTTGCCAGCAGCCTCCCTGTAAAATAATAAACTCTAAAAAAAAACTTTACTAAAGAAGCTCTGTAGAGCTCCCCTAGCTGTGACCGGCTCCTCCGGGCACATTTTCTAAACTGAGTCTGGTAGGAGAGGCATAGAGGGAGGAGCCAGCCCACACTCTCAAACTCTTAAAGTGCCAATGGCTCCTGGTGGACCCGTCTATACCCCATGGTACTAATGTGGACCCCAGCATCCTCTAGGACATAAGAGAAATATAGTTTAACACAAATTTATTGGTTTACAAAAACATCAAATGCCCGTACATTGGAAAAACATAAAGGTAGCTTATCTGATATGTAGCGGATAAGGTCTGGTCAATAGTACTCAACGCGTTTCGTCCTTCTGGCGTCTCTAGCCTGGACTTCGTCAGGAGTATAATGCCCTATTGCCCTCTTACTCTATACCCATAACATTGAGGTAATTAGGGGGGGGGGGTGTTTCCCACCTCCCGGCATGTTCATCATCACATCAGAAAATGAACTACAGCAGGGTACTATTACAGGGCATAAAATTAACAACTGCTGCAGAGAAGTGTCTCTAGAAGCTTTGGGATGGGGGCCCCTTCAAAATGTTGCTATGGGGCCCACAAAGTTCTGGTTATGCCCCTGACTGATGTATTAACTATAAAGTGTGAAAAAGATGTGCTGCTTGCAAAGAAAAAAAGTATTAGAGCAAGTCCTTGTTGTATTGCACCAGATTTGTGTGGAACTTAAGCAGGAAGTGGAAAAGTAAAAAAAAAAGTGTAAAGGGACATCAGAGTGATGCAGAGTGCACACAAGTAAAACTTACAGATATAGCTTGTGTTAAAAGAAAAAAGAATCTTTAATTATGTCTACACAAGAAAAACTTGAAGTGGGTGAATTAGAGACTCTCTGGCTGAGAAGTTCTGGGAATACTTTGAAGATAGAGAGAAATATCTCCAGATGCTGCAGACTCACGCAGAATATCTCCAGATGCTGCAGACCATGAGGCAAAAGACATGGATGGTGAATGTCTTGAAGCAGTTTTAAGGAGCAAATACAGAAGCTCCAATCTAACTTGGTTGCAGCCGGAGCAAATTTCGAGCATCTGGCTAAAATAAATATTTTTCTGGAGGAAGGTCTGCATAAAGCAGCTAAAGCAGAATTAAGTAAACATTGAGAACCTTGAGAAATGTCTGTTAAAGAAACAGAACTACTGTAGGTGCAAAATCTCCACATGGAGAACTGGAGCTTCACTGTAAATTAAAAGTGTCATAATCTGAAATAGCTGTACATTAGTTGAGACTTGTTGAATCTGAAGACGTGAAGAGCAATATTCTACAGACTCAGAATGAAATGGATAATGCCATGGGAAAGTTAACCAGCTGGAAGACCAGCTCTCTCCAACTCAGAAAAAGTTCCACATGGAAGTAAGAAAAGCTTGTGGAAGAGGAGGAAAAGAAGTTGGATAAAACTCTGAAATTGGATTCTGAACCCAAAATGGCATCTGATGTCTCCACTGAACATAGACTGACTGAATACAAAAACTCAAGAAGCAGTTACTACAGGTTGATCCTGAAAAGGCTGGCATGAAGTGTGATATGCTAGAGATGCAAAGTGACATGTATAATAAATGACAAGTGAACAGTGAAGTTCCTGAACAAAGTAAAATGTTTCACAAGGACAATAGCTGTTTTCAGCAGTGGAACAATGGAGATGTCCTTAATAAATGTCCCAGTGTCAAGAAGGGACTGAAGTATTATAACTGGGAAACTCCCTAAAAAACTGTTTTGCAAAAGGGGTTGAGTTACCTTGCAGTGACATTCAGCTTCCCATTATATTTGAAGGAGTAAAGTATTCCCAAAAGATTAGAGTTCCAGGTAATAAAGCTGTATCTAAAATTGGTGATGTGGAGCTAACAAATACAAATGGAGATTGTTTGTACTGTGAGGCAAAAATACTAGATATATAAAAGTCTGCAGAGATATTGATGGCTCCCCGGAATGAGACTCTGTTGTTAGCATGTGATCAGAATTATATGAATGTGATCAGGTCACACAATTTTGCAGTGGAAAGCAGAACCTAACAGAAAGTTAATATTGACAGTCTTTTGAAAAATAATATTCCTGTATGTGGAATAGTGCATTTATACTACCAGGATGGAACTTGCAATGCAGTGGAATTTGTCTGTGAGAAAGTGAAGTCTCACATTACATCGCTACAAACAAGCAAACCAGCTCAACACATATTCTCAATAATGAGAATATCCCACTGATAGGTACTTATTTATGCGAGGAAGTAGTCTGTGACCGATTAAAACATTTAAAGATTAATAAGTCACAAGGTCCCGATGGTATTCACCCAAGGGTTCTAATGGAGCTTTACTCTGAACTTGCAAAACCGCTATTTTTGATCTTTAAGGATTCAGTAATATCAGGTATGGTTCCCAAAGACTGGCGTATAGCGGAAGTTGTGCCTATATTCAAAAAGGGAAGTAAAGCTGAACCAGGTAATTATAGACCAGTTAGTCTTACATCTATAGTGGGGAAAGTATTGGAAGATATTCTAAGACATAGTATTCAGAAGTTCCTTGAAGTCAGTAAGGTCATTAAAAGGAATCAACATGGGTTTATGAAGGACAGATCCTGTCAAACCAATTTACTTGGCTTTTATGAAACAGTAAGCGCAAACCTAGATCAGGGTAAAGAGGTGGATGTAATCTTTTTAGATTTTGCCAAAGCATTCGACACTGTACCACACATGAGACTTATCTACAAGCTACAAGAATCAGGGCTAGTAAGCACAATATACACTTAGGTCACAACTGGTTAGATAATAGGGAGCAGCGCGTTGTGGTTAATGGATCTTTTTCAACTTGGACTGAAGTGCTAAGTGGTGTGCCGCAAGGCTCAGTATTAGGACCGCTATTGTTCAATTTTTCATTAATGACCTAACAGAAGGTCTAGAGCGCATGGTCTCAATTTTTGCAGATGATACCAAATTGTGTAAAGTTATAAATGCGGAGGAGGATGCCGAGTCGCTTCAGAACGACTTAGTTAAATTAGAAGCTTGGGTAGCGAAATGGAGAATGCGCTTCAATACAGACAAGTGTAAGGTAATGCACTGTGGTAACAAGAACAAAAATAACACCTACCTACTAAATGGGGTAAAATTAGGGGATTCTGTACTGGAAAAGGACTTAGGTGTCCTCATAGATAGCAAACTAAGCAGTAGTACCCAAAGTAGGTCTGCAGCAAAGAAAGCTAATAAGATATTAGCATGCATAAAACGGGGCATTGATGCTAGGGACGAGAGTATTATACTCCCGTTATATAAATCACTTGTGAGGCCACACCTTGAATACTGTGTACAATTCTGGGCACCTTACTACAAAAAGGATATCCTGGAGCTAGAAAAGGTTCAAAGGCGGGCGACCAAACTAATTAAGGGTATGGAGACACTGGAATATGAGGAAAGGCTTGCAAGACTAGACATGTTTACACTGGAAAAGAGGAGATTAAGAGGGGACATGATCAACATTTACAAATATATAAGGGGACATTATACAGATCTTGCGCAGGACCTGTTTTTGGTTAGATCAACACAGAGAACTCGTGGACACTCGCTCAGGTTAGAGGAAAGGAGATTCCGCACAATACGGCGTAAAGGCTTTTTTACGGTAAGGATGATACGTGTTTGGAATTCCCTGCCTGAGGGAGTTGTAATGGCAGACTCAGTCAACACCTTTAAGAATGGGTTAGATAAATTCCTAATGGATAAGGATATTCAGGGTTACGGGGCATAGTCACGCACTATGGTTATTATAAAAAAGAGGGGTAAAACGTAACGGCAGTCATCAACTTCAGTCAAAATTTTCTACAAAATAATCGTGTGTTGGAGACCACAAATAGGTTGAACTCGATGGACAATTGTCTTTTTTCAACCTTAGATACTATGTTACTATGTTACTATGTTAATATGACAATCAAGATCTTTGTGGAGAGTGAATCTCAATGTTGTACTGATGGAACATGTTGAAGTAGTTCATTATATTTTCAATGCCCAAAAAGCGGATGCCCAAGAAGATCTGAGACCTATGAGCATTATTGAAGTGGCTGACCACCATCAAAACAGTGAGATGAATTTTATGGATCATGCAATAAACATTCGAGCACGAAAAAAAAGAAGAGAAGCAGAAATTTGGATGATGAGACCGCCAGATGACAGCTAATTCTGGGTGATGTTTTGGAATGTGGTGAAAGACCATGATAAGAAGAAAAGTGAGGGAATTCATCATGGAAATGCTCCGTCGCGTGTCGCTCAACCAAGGGCTTTTGAGCTGGGAAGTAGGATGTGTGGCAGTATGAAGGTAAATAGCATTAGTGAGCCATAGATTCTGTGTGGCTGGAGAGATTTAACCACACAGGGAAGAAAATCCAGATGTGACCACACCTAATTGCTGCTGGAGAGTTCTGACAGTCTTGCAGAGACTGGTAGCCAGGTGAGGCTGTCTTGCGTGTTGAGTCAGAGCCCAGTTGAGGTTCCAGCATTGAGACAGGTCAACCGTACTCCCATTCAGAAGTCCCGATCAAAGGTCCTATATGCACTTACACATCTATGCAATTATACATGCAACCCTCGACCCTGCACTGCCAAAATATTACCAGGAAATGATTGCACCAGCGTACACACTTTCTCGATTTCAAGCTGCGCCCACAGCAGATGTACCTAAAATTGGCATTATGGGCAGGGAGGGGTTGTGATTACGAGACCAAAACAAGCCTACCTGAATTACCTCATTATTTTCTAAGTTTTACATTCATTCATTTCTGAAGTAGTTTGAATACCGAATGTTCATTTGTTTGTTTCATTCTCCAGCATGTTTTTGATATTGAGAAAAGGGTCGAGCTTGTATTTTTGCTGCTATGTCAACAACACTGCAAGCTATCAGGAAGAGAAAGAGGAGCAAAAATAAGAGTTGTTGGACCAAGGATTGGCTGCAGAGGAGAGACACCTTCTCCCACATGCCACTGATTCAGGAGATACCTGAGAATAACCCTGATAACATCAGGAATTTGTTATGTGTGGATGATGCATCCTTCCAGGAGCTTCTCCAGCTGGTTACTCCACTCATACAAAGACAGGACACCTTCAGTATATGAGGAGGCCCATTTCTCCTGAGCAGAGATTGGTGGCTACACTGCGCTACCTTGTTACAGGGAGGACATTGGCTGATCTGCGGTACAGCACTGCCATATTGCCATATCCCCCATATGCGGGAGATCATAACTGACACCTGTGAGGCTATAACTGAAGTCCTGCGTGATGAATACATTAAAGTAAATATAAATGACCCACACAGTAGTTGTTCTTTTTATGTAATGAAATAATAAATAACCACTATAAACCATATACAGTATAAGGAAAAATATATATAAGTTACGTAAACACATATATATATATATATATATATATATGTATATACACACACTATTTTTTATATAAACACTACAGTATGTAACATATTGAAAAGAATAAAATTGTAACATTAACAGCTGCAAAAATCTGTATAAAAATACATCAACTACATATTTTGATAGTGAAATGTATTATAGAGAGAGGGTTGGGACAGAGACATGGACTCATAGTAGTGGTGGAATAATGCACTTCCAACTGCCGCAGTAGTTGGTGTGGGTGAGGTTGTGATAGCACAGTCAGTGATGTCTGCTGCATGTCATAGTGTCCATGCTGGGGATAGGCCATGGGGACATAACCAGGTTCAGGTGGTGGGGGCAGTGGGGCAGGGTAGATTGGTCTAAACTCTGGGGTGGGGCATAGAGGGCTGGGGCATAGGGGGTTCATCTGTCAGGTAGATGCAATAGGTAAGTGTTGGAAATATTTGCCCTGTAAAAGGCCTCATTAATAATGTGCTCCACCTCAAACTGGTTCACACGGTCCAGGTCCCTCAGTTTTTTGGCATAGGAGATTGACAGATAGTCATACTTATCCTCATCTAGTGCCATGAGCCTGTTTGCTGACTAGTATTTGGTGAGTCATGACCTCTGAGTGATCCGATTCTTGCCACAGCCCCTTGCGTCTTCGCCTCATTCTGACATCTGCTTGCTGTGTTGGTTGTTGGCTGCTGGTGGATGAGCTTGAGCTTGGAGGCTGCATTGATAGCTGGGATGGTTGGTGGGTACTGGGAATTGGGTTTGAACAGAGGATTGGTAACGGAATACTTGAATGGTCCTCAATTGGTGGTGATCTCCCTTCTTAAGCAAAAAGTGAAAGCAGTGTAAAAAATTTTTTTAGATGTTAATAAATTGATGTGTCATTTGAATTATTTTTTTATTTTTTTATTTTCCTATTATGGTGGAATAATGGTTAGATGTTTTCAAAAACGTGGAAGAGCTATGGAATTTCCTAATTGTGGTGGAGCCATTGACGGGAACATATCTGCATGATGCCACCTGTTAATATTGGATCCGTTTACTACAACTACAAGGGATTTTTTAGCATAGTACTACTGCCAAATGTTAATTCCAATTCAGAATTTTTGTATGTAGACATTGGCAAAAATGGAGTGTCACTCATTAAACAGAGTGCCATGGACCACACGATGTTTAATGAGAAGCTGAAGAACAATACCCTGAACTTGCCCACAAGAGAGAGAACTACATATGGCCCTAATTATGTATTTGTGGCTGATGACGCATTTGCTCTACATCCTTATGTATTCAAATCTTACCAGCAAAGGGCACTCACTGAAGACACAAGGATATTTGTTACAGATTGTCTCGAGCTAGACATGTGGTAGAAAATGGCTTTCCATACCCCCATTAGCCTTCAGCTGGACAAAATAGATAAAGTGGTTATGGCATGCTGTATAATGCACAACTATTTGCACTATAAAGCACACACAATAACACTGAGGATACAGATTATGTAGAGGAACCAATAGGCTTGACTCCTTTGTACGTGACAAATTTAGCCATAAGGAGTATTTTAACGGTGTAGAGATGTGCCATGGCAGAATGACATGATCTAATATAATGTCCTATTGACATGTTGTAAAAGAGAGTGTTAAATAATTGTCTTATAGTTTTACATTTTGGCAATAAACACTTTAAAATATGTGTTTTTCTTAATGATTGAAAGTGTACTTACAATCCCACTTGAGGGACTGTCTTCCATTTCTGTAGGAGCCAGGATAGATCCAGAAGCACCCAAACTGCATACGGATGGCCTTGGCAATTCTCCACCATGAACCTTAAGAGTTTGAGTTACCAGAGTATGGGCTAATACATATTCGCAGCACCTGCTCCTGATCTTTTGCTTAATTCTTTGTTGAAAACAGTCCTCATTATAGCGATCTTTTTATGCACCAAGTCAGGATTGGACTTTGGTTAATATGGCTGGATAGTGGGGAAAAGAAAAATATATCAGTATTAAATTATTTTATAAATATAAATTTTATATGCATTTTTATATGCATACTGTCGCTATGCTTGCAAATACGCGCAGCGAGCACAGCAATATATGGTAACACATGCATTTACACGGACATGCCACAGAGATGGATTTGACACTTATTTCATACAGCACATAATTATAACATATCAAGCGCCAGACATCATAATGATTTAAAATTATATAATGGAGTAATGTTATGTATGTGTATTATTGGAACGAAGCAAGATAGACCTGTTGTATTTGGTATTAAAGCAACCAGATTAATGTGTAGATTCATTTGATACTTGTTATTAAGTTGTAGGACATTGCAATAAGTAGTTATGATTAAATGTATGAAAGCTAAAGTACAATGGACAGGAAACTCAGGCCAGCCCTTTTGATGTCTTCAAGGCTGAACCTAGTTAGCATACGAACAAACCAGTGACTCATCATGAATGAGAAAGTTACCTCCCTTAGACTAGATGTGTGCACTCCCCCAAACTAGATAACACATTACAGAGACACACAGGAGTTAGTTGCTGTTTTGTCCCAGATGATGGTGGAGATGTTGCCAGACCAGTTCCTGTATTTATTTGCTGAGAGAGAGATATATTAAGAGGAGGATGCATTGAGGGAATGGTAATTGTATCGCTGACCTGTAACTGTATGTATTAACTGCTGACTGAATAAATTGTAACCATGTAACTATAAGTATACTGTACATTGTAATATATTGAATACATATCCTTTTAATAACAAATATATACATCAATGAGCTTTGGAACTCAGATAATGTGTGGTTGTATTCTTTTCTCTTAAGGGATGTAGTGTTTTAAAATGTACAGCGCACTTTTATCGTATATGGTAATAAGATGCGCCTGGCGTCTGCAGTATATATTAGAGCGGGCATTTTAAATATTTGTTAGAAAGCAATTTGGTATTTACAGATGGGTGCTCGTCCAGGATATCACGGTCTTAATGATGCACTGTACATTACAAACGCGACACTGTGGTCGATCAGCTTATGGTGGACGCATCGTGACGCTGAGAAATCATATCCGTGTGTTCTGTTGTGTTATCAGTAAGCCGATGATATGAAAATTCAAGGGACAATGTGTTTCTCATAATATTTAAGATGCTAAAGCGTATTTTTATTGTTGCAAAACAAAGTTCAAATAAGTCATATTGTGTTTGATTCAGATTGGATTGTTTATGTTAAGTAGATTTAAAAGTACATTTAAAAATTTCCGCATAGCCTAGTTTTTTTTGTTTTTTTTTAACTCAGGCCTAAAGTAACTTCTGGTGCTTGTATAATTTGTGATTTCTTTGTGACAAAGGAAGCTGCATGGTCTGTCCTCCATTTTGGCCTAACCACATGGCCTGTCCACCATCTTGTGTAAACCTCATGGATGTGGAAAGGGGAGGAGCAGTGGCCATTTTAGGAAGGTCACTTTCTAAATAGCTGATTTTCAGTTTGCTCAGAACAACCAGTTTCCTTTGTCACATTCATAGCACCATTTATGAGTTACCAATGCATTTATTTAACCCATGCCATAGTCAACTACAATTAGTTTCAATTGGGCCTAGTGAGAGTAAATGGTGAGATAAGTGTTTTTTTCCCCTTCTTGTCTGTGGAAAAAAAAGAAAGCATTTTTTTTTCTTTCTTTTCTTCCAAGACTTGTGGAGGTTAGCCATTGAAATGCAAATTAACCTGTGTAACTAGTTTTTTTTAGTAGGGAAAAGCACATATCTTTGAGATACAAATTAGAGGCAGTGAAGAGGTAACGTGTCTCATAGAAGGCCAGTGAATGATACATATATATAATATTATTATAATTATGTGTATATTTATATCACTGTATGTTCTGCAAGATAGCTATCCAATCTGAATCATATCATTTAAATTATAGATTATTGCAGTCATTATAGATCAGTGTGAAATCGGATACATTTGTTGCTATATAGGTAAATTTGAAATAACAGTATTTAAGGAAGTAAGTGTAAAGAAACAAACGCAGGTCTGGCCCAGTCATAAAGGGTTACACAGAACAAGTTGTGTCTAGTGGGCAATAGTAGTTAGTATTGCTCACATTTATAGGGGCATATGCAATTGCCAGTGAATCGCGGCAATTTTTCGCCCGTTTTTTTTATTTGACACAATTCGACCATCGAATTCCGGCAAGTGGGTGCCGGAATTCAACATATTCAATAAAAAACGGATTCGACAGTCCCGCTGTCGAAAAACGGACGATTTGACGGATTTTGATTAGATTTTTAAAAAATGGGAAAAAACAGTAAATAGCCCGAAAAAAAATTGCGTGGGGTCCCCCCTCCAAAGCATAACCAGCCTCGGGCTCTTCGAGCCGGTTCTGGTTCTAAAAATCCGGGGGAAAAACCGACAGGGGATCCCCCGTATTTTTAAAACCAGCACCGGGCTCTGCGCCTGGTGCTGGTGCAAAAAATACAGGGGACAAAAAGAGTAGGGGTCCCCCATATTTTTTACACCAGCATCGGGCTCCACTAGCTGGGTAGATAATGCCACAGCTGGGGGTCACTTTTATACAGCACCCTGCGGCCGTGGCATTAAATACGCAACTAGTCACCCCTGGCCGGGGTACCCTGGAGGAGTGGGGACCCCTTCAATCAAGGGGTCCCCCCCCCAGCCACCCAAGGGCCAGGGGTGAAGCCCGAGGCTGTCCCCCCCATCCAAGGGCTGCGGATGAGGGGCTGATAGCCTTTTGAAAAAATTAAAGAATATTGCTTTTTCCAGTAGTACTACAAGTCCCAGCAAGCCTCCCCGCAAGCTGGTACTTGGAGAACCACAAGTACCAGCATGCGGGAGAAAAATGGGCCCACTGGTACCTGTAGTTCTACTGGAAAAAAAATACCCGAATAAAAACAGGAGACACACACCGTGAAAGTAAAACTTTATTTCACACCTGCCGACACACACATACTTACCTATGTTGACCCACCGACTGGCACGTCTCCAATGTCGCCGACGATCCGGGGTACCTGTGAATAAAATTATACTCACCTGATCCAGTGTCCAGATTATAATCCACGTACTTTGCAAAAAAAAACAACGAACACCCCGGGGGGTTATGCTTTGGACGGGGGACCCCACGCATATTTTTTTTCTGATTTTACCCCATTCCATTTAAAAAAAAAAGAATAATAATATTTTTTAAAATATATAAATAAATATATATAAATATATAAATAATACTTGTGCCTTCTAAATAGACAAACCATGTACCTAATCCCTTCTAATATAAATAGATATGCTATTACCAATTAAAAAACACACAAAAAAAACATGTTTTTAAAATGTGTTATTAGATTCCGCCAGCAAAGTGTGGCGGATTGAAAATGACGAATTCACTGTCTAAAAGCACTGTTGCCGAATTTACAATCTTCAATTGAATATACTTTTGTCGAATTGCCGCATTTGTACCATTGCAGAAATGTCAAATTTGACAAATGTCGAATTTCAAAAAGTCGAATTTTTAAAGTCCGTTTTTTTTACGAAAAGTACTGAATTGCATTGTCGAATTTTTTTTTTTCGAAAATGTCCCGTTTTTTGACATTTTCGTGAATTCGACCGCAATTGCATATACCCCATAGAGTTGTGTGATTTGTTTTATTGCGGAAAGTGAGGACAGCGTACAAAAACGTGCACGTGGTGCAAGGCCACACACATGTCATAGGGGTACGCACGGTTGCATAATTATGCAAGCTTGCGTAGGGTAGCGCATAATAAAACCACACGATAGTTGTTCAGTTAAAAGGTGGGACAGTAGCCATGCTACAATAGCACATAACTATCCGGTTTCAAAAGCAGATTAGTAGAAAAACTTTTGTTTAAACTGTATTGCCTCTGGGGGAAAAGCTGCCGATCAGAACGAGTGAAAATTTTCTGTACAGAAAAAAAGCGTATTTGAGTGAGTGAAAGTAGGAGTGAATGTATTGAACCCCGTGGAATTCGGGATCCCATCGTTTGGTACACCAAGTGAGTGGAGGCTTGGCGGCGTGAGGCGGCTGACTCACATTAGTATAGATTGGAATACGTAAGTCGTGAGGAGACTTACACAGGAGCTTGGTAGGGAATTGTGAACTTGGTGACCCATATAATTTTGTTCATATGCTCCGGCTGAGGTTTCGCAGCTTGTGATTCGATTCCAGTGGTCGTAGGGCAGATAGGTAACAAGTACCTATTCACTGTGCGATTGGACCGCATGTTTGTGGGTGCGATACATAGCGCAAGTTGATACCCCTTTTACGAGCTTTTGCGTAAAGTCATGGTATCATTATCGCTGTATTGAGCACATGCAAGCTTGATTTGTGTACAAGTGCATAAAGGGAGTTTTTGCTGGTCTCTCTCAGGAAAATCTCCAACGACAGATATTTACTGGAAAAGGTAAGTCACTCCTAAAAACTTCCAGTAAATATAGGTCAAAGTAGGTGCCCTAAGTTGGGTACATCGCCTTTGCTTTCGACAGTGTATGGTAATACCGGCCAACGTGGGCGGGAGTGGGTCAAAGCGCTCAGAGAACTTTCACCGTCGACTTATATTGAGTATTTTGGTATTTGTGGGAAAAAGCCCCCAATTATGGGAGCCAGTTGCTTAACTAAGGGACGTATGGTAGCCAGGGTTCAGGCAGAAGAGTCGCGACCCAAGGGGTCCGCAAGGTTTATAATGTGTGAGAAATATGGTTCACACACTGAAGTTTATTGTGACGAATGGGTACGTATGACTGACAATGATAGGGTATCATTCCCTAGGGTGGGCAGCTTTGAGCTAGAGGTACTGCAGAAGGTAAAGATTAAAATATGTCTGATTAAATCCAGAAAACAAAGGGTCATACATACAAATTGTTTAAACCTGTGGCAGCAAGAGGGGTTGGTGAATTTGATCCTAAGGTATTGCAGGTGGTATGTTAACCAAAAGTCATATAAGACAAGAATGGAAATATAAGAACTGTCTGAACTTGTAGCAACAATAAAAAAGTAGGAAGAAAAAAGAGAATGCAAGTACATTGCCATATGTAGATGTGGAAGCAGTAACGGCCAGCATACAAACTATAGAAAATAATAAAAATATGAAAAATATGACTGTAACCTATATATGTACTAATAAATGTTGAAGTTTTATTTAGGAGGAGGTGACCTGATTGTTTTCAGCCATTTCTCATGCACTCAGAGGAGTATCCAACCAGTAAAAGAAGAGCAGTAGCCTGTGGGGGAAGTGGCTGAGACCAGTGGAACTGGTAAGTATGGTATCATTCGTGTACATATATAGTAAACCCCAAAAATAAAATAAAAATCAAGAAAGTAACGTCAGAAATGGAGAAAAACCTGTCCGCACTTTAGTATTTGCCAGTAGGAAAACGGACAGAGACAGGGTAACCCCTGTATTTCTTTTAGTTACCATATAAGAAGTATTCATTCCTAGTAATGCCCCTAGTCAAGATGAGCTTGGAAATGTTTGTTGGACCATGTACAGACCCTTAATATGGGATGAGAAGGATTGATTGAATACTTCGCATGACCTAGAAGCTTGTTAAACTTTTTTTTTTTGTATTTTGCAGTAATAGAAAACTCTCCATCTGGATAAGATCACTGGTAAACACTAATTCGGCAAATGGGAAGTGGCTGTCTCTGTGCTAATGGACGGGCTCAATAAGGCATTGAGGGTCAGGGTGCAGACTTCTTTGTAAAATTGGAAAGGGGTCACAGTAGCTAATCTTAGATAGTGTGCTATTGAACATCACAAGAATAGTGCTAGGCGCAGAGAACAACAGGTGGAGAGGTTGAGGACGGTAAGTATACAGGCACATACAGGAAAGACCCATCAGTCCAAACCCCAGATCCCTAATGGTCAATAATATGTTACACTTGTAGGAAGGAAGGGCATTTTGCCAGCGATTGTAGGAGTAGTAGGACACATAGTCAATATAGACCCCCTAGACAGAAAACACAAGCCACATTATTAAACACATAGACGGGACCAATGGACATATAGTAAGGAATCAAGGGCCATATAGAAAACACAGATTCGGCTAATGGGAAGAACAAAATAAATGCAACATTACCCTTTGACAAAACTTGTTGGGGTTAAGATGGGGCCTCTAAACTTTTGCTTCTTTTTCCTAGCAGAAATGGCCCCTGATTAACTTAACAGGAGCTTTGTTAGATATGATATACATATAATGTGCTCCCGCTCAGGAAGTACAAAGTATGTTAGACACCCATGAAGACTAATGTTACATTTCACTGTTCTAGATGCATGTCCATCACAGGTAGAGGAAATTATCTCACAGATACCGGGTTCCCTATGAACTTAGGATGGACAGGACACTGGATTGATGGCTGGGATAGTCCCAATAGCGATACGACAAACACAGAATTTTTATAAGGGGAGTAGACCAAGCAGAGAACCACTTCCCCGTAGTGCCCAATCCAGTTGTCAAATTTTTATAAAATCTTCTCCACCTCTGCAAACTCATCTGTCACCAACCTCTATTCTGTTTCTCCACAGTTTCCTCTTCATCTTTTGCGTTCACAAAGGGTGGTACAATACATGGACCCAATTACAGTTCAAACTCCACATGCCTAGGTCCTTCAGAATTTCTGCCCAAACCCAGTATATCCCAACAGCATGATAACACCAGTATTACTGCAGTGTGCCTTGTCATGCACAAAGGGTGGAGGAAGGATGAGAATACTGGTGAAGGGAAATTTTGTATAGACACTGATATGCCTGTTGGTAAATGGCAAACCTGACATTTTTCTTTTTCATTTTCTTCTTCTTTCTCTCCTCTAGAGATGTTTTTTTTTTAGTTATGCTCATGGTACTCTACATTGCAAACATACAACGACTTCGTACAGTTAACACCCTTTAGGAATTATTGTTATGTATTGGTGTGCACTGATGTTTTCTCAAACTGGGTAGAGGCATTTCCTGCCGCCGTGGATGCTGCTTTGTTTACCGCAAAGAAAAATTGCGCAGAAATTTGAGTGTAGATAATGGTACCCCTAGAAGTAGGAGCAAAGCTTGAAATTGTACTATTGTGATCATAGATACTGCAACTAGTATTATGTAGCATCAGAACCACTCCCAGATCTTCACTCAACGAATCACCCTCTTTGAAATTTGTTTTTGTTTTGGTATTTGTGTCTTTTTGGTTTTGGAAGACAACCTCATGTCATGATTGATCCGCACAATGATCAGAAATACACCAATGAGGTGACAGTACAGTACTTTATCGAGATGAGCCAGCATTTGAGAACTTGACAAAAGAACTTGAAACTGTTGATTGCTGGTATGCCAAATACTAACTGTCTTGTTTGTGAACCAAGAGACTGTGTGATTGTTCTTACGCTCAGGTTGCCTAATAGACAGGTGGCTAATAGCCAAGTTTTGTTGATAGCACTATCCCAGTGAAAGTAGCCGAGAGAGAGACTTGGGTCCACGATTCCCATTGCAGGAAAGTCGGTAGTCCGGAAGGAACTCGTAAATAGAGTGAGATCGCAAAAGTATCACCAGAGACTCTGTTCCGTGAAGACTGAGAGGCGGTACTGTTGAACACTACCTGAGAGTACTAAAGGATTGCAGAAAGACCAGTCATTGTAATTGATTTGTTCTGAACAAGAGTTGTTCTATTTCTCTTTTCTCTCTTTCCCGCTGGCAAACATTTTTTTTCAGGACATTCTATTTTTGCGAGGTTTTTTTTATGAGGAGTCGAGTGTGGGACTGGAACTGGTTCTGGAGGAAGGAGTGAGTTCCTTATAGGATCCCAGGATTAGCCGATCAGTTTGTTAAAGCCAGAGAAAAATCAAAGGTCTAGTAGTTATGGAGTTCGGAGGTAATCAGGAACAATCAGACAATGGCTATTCACACATTGCAGATAAAGAGCTCATTAATGTATGTGGAAGAAAGGTTTATGAGTGGCTCTCCCCGAACTCCGAAGGTTTATGTTATTTAGGAAGGACACTACTTATAACCCTTGTTCAATTATTAAACAGTCCTAGCATACGTTCCAGAAATGGAAACAATGTTCAGAAAAGGATAGGAATATTAGATCATGAAAATGTTATATGTCACTTTCACGATTTGTTTGTGTCTTCTTCATCTACCCAGCAGAACCTCAATCAAATCCAAACATCAGTGTACAAAGACGTAGGTACATGTATGTGTGAAATGTTCGTCCAAATCAGACATTATAGGCCAAAGCACTGTCCCAGCATACTCTATAGGTTGAATGTTGTCCCACACCCAACCAGTGGTCCCGTGACCGTCGAGTGCATATAGAGGATGTCTCGTCCTCCTCCCTGTCTTCCCCAAATATGGTCAAACATCTGATTTGCGAAATGAATATATACTTGTGTCTAGGTCACCGATTATTGTCTGAAATATTTTTTTCTTATGTTAATAATTGATGGCAGTTATTGTTTACTGCCAAAGGGTGTACTGTCGAAGTCAAAAATATTACATAGAGAGAACATACAGACTACACATATTATAAGTGGCTATGCTTGCAAATACACGCAGCGAGCACAGCAATATATGGTAACACATGCATTTACACGGACATGCCACAGAGATAAATTCGACACTTATTTCATACAGCACATCATTATAACATATCAAGCGCCAGACATCATAATAATTAAAAATTATATAATGGAGTAATGTCATGTGTCACACGGCAGGGGCAGCGGCCGCCGCGCTTACCCCTGCATGGCTGCTGGTCCGTTTGGCGGTCCTCATCTCCGGCGGTCCTCGGGTCCCGGCGTCTGGCTGGCGCGGCTCCCGGCGGTTCCCTGGAGCGTGGGCGCCGCCATGACAGCCGGCGTCACGTGGGCGGGGAGCAGGTGATGTCATGAACCCGCTTCACCAATCCAATAGAGGCGGGAGATTCAAAACCGGACGCCGGGCAGAGCCTTGGCGCCTGAGTATCGTCTCTTTTCTGAAGTGGATGCCAGAGCTCCCGTACGCAGTGTGTTTCCCAGCAGCTATACTCCAGTGCATCTAGCATTCAGGGTGCCTTCCTGCAGTACAGTCTCCAGTGATCTGAGCAACTAGTGTGTTCCTCTGCAGTGCAGTTGCCAGCGCTCCCTGGATTCAGCAGGGCCTGCGGGCCGAACCAACTTTAGTGTTTCCAGCGTTCAGTGTCATTCACCATCGCTCACAAGTTCCTCATTCATCAGTGTCCTTAAACATCGCTCACCAATTCTTCAGTGTCATTCACCATCGCTCACAAGTTCCTCATTCATCAGTGTCCTTAAACATCGCTCACCAATTCTTCAGTGTCATTCACCATCGCTCACAAGTTCCTCATTCATCAGTGTCCTTAAACATCGCTCATCAATTCTTCAGTGTCATTCACCATCTCTCACAAGTTCTTCATTCATCAGTGTCTTTTAACATCGCTCATAAATTCTTCAGTGTCTTTCATCATCGCTCACAAGTTCTTCATTCATCAGTGTCTTTAAACATCGCTCACAAATTCTTCAGTGTCTTTCATCATCGCTCACAAGTTCTTCATTCATCAGTGTCTTTAAAACATTGCTCACAAATTCTTGAGTGTCTTTCATCATCGCTCACAAGTTCTTCATTCATCAGTGTCTTTAAAACATCGCTCACAAATTCTTCAGTGTCATTTACCATCGCTCAAAAGTTTTCCATTCAACAGTGTCTTTAAACATCGCTCACAAATTCTATAGTGTCTTTCATCATCGCTCACAAGTTCTTCATTCATCAGTTGAACATTGCTCACGAATTCTCCAGTAACTTTTTGACATTGCCCACAAGTTCACTTTCTTTCATGTGCCGCTGTATTGCTCCCTTCCCTTAATAAAGTTCCTCAGCATTTTTTCACCAAACCTAACTATCAGAGTCTTGTATGAGGAAATCCTATATCCGACCATCCCTGCTCCGACCCACCTGTGGTTCCTTTTCCTGACCATCGGAAGAACCCCCGAGTCCACAACATCCCCAACCCAGGTCAGTGACAGTATACTCAGGCCCCATGGACCCGGGGGATCAGAACCCAGAGGCAAGCGCCATCCAGGATCTGGTTTCCCGAGTTCAAAGTCAGGAGACGGCACAAAGCCAAGTGATGCATTATCTCCAGGAGTTATCTGGTCGGCTGGATCAAATTCAGGCTTCTCTGGCTTCAGTAGTTCCGGCTCCAGCTCCAGTACCCGCTCCTGTAGTTGTCCCTAGTAATGTTCAATCCCTGTCTGGAACCAGGTCACGCCTTCAGCTTTCCACTCCTTCTCGCTATAATGGGAATCCAAAGAATTGCCGTGGTTTTCTCAACCATTGCGAGGTACATTTTGAACTTCTCTCACACAACTTCCCCACAGATCGGTCCAAGGTGGCGTACATTATTTCATTGCTTGAAGGTTCAGCGTTGGATTGGGTGTCTCCGTTATGGGACCGTTCTGACCCGTTGGTTTCCAGTTACACCAATTTCATCACGTCATTCCGTAGGATCTTCGATGAGCCCGGCAGAACGACCGCTGCTTCTTTGGATTTGCTCCGAGTCCGACAAGGCTCCCGTTCAGTAGGACAGTATGTGATTCATTTCCAAACCATAGCCTCGGAACTGCGCTGGAATAATGATGCTCTCCGGGCCGCTTTCTGGAATGGGCTCTCTGACCGTCTAAAGGACGAACTGATCACTAGAGACTTGCCAGATCCCTTAGAAGAGTTGATCTCACTCTGTGTAAAGGTGGATCTTCGTATGCAGGAACGAGGTGGTGAACGTAGTCGGACAGAACGATCCAGATTCCGGTCTCTCCCAACTAAGCAAACGATCACCCCGAGTCCAGACGAACCTATGCAAATTAACCGATCTCGGCTGTCCCCGGAAGAACGACAGCGCCGTCGTGAGGGTAGACTCTGCCTCTACTGTGGAGCTGCGGATCACTTTCTCAAGTTTTGTAAGTCCCGTCCGGGAAACGGGCAGTCCTAGCTTGTTCCGGAGGAGTCGAGTTAGGGGTTACATCTAAACCTTCTCCGACAGTGGACTGTTTACTCTCCGTGTCTCTGTTTTCTGGGTCTATAGCCAAACCTGTTAAGGCCCTGCTGGACTCCGGGGCTGCAGGGAATTTTGTTTCTCTTTCTTGCGTCCAAAAACTGGGTTTACAGTTACAATCCGTCGAACGACCTATTACGCTGACTGCCATCAATGGTACCCAAATTTCTAATGATCTTATTTCAAGTCGCACAGTGCCAATCAAACTGCAGGTTGGAGCTCTACATCAAGAACATCTGGAGTTCCTAGTGATTCGGGAGATGCCTCACGATCTGGTTCTTGGTCATCCTTGGCTTAAAGTACACAACCCTCATGTCGACTGGAAGTCGTCACAAATAGTATCTTGGAGTTCATTCTGTCATTCTAATTGTCTCACTCCTGTCTACCCGCTCCGTGTATCTTCCAACTCGGATGAGGAGCTCATTCCGGAGGCCTATAGGGAGTTCGCAGACGTGTTTTCGGAACAGGCGGCCGATCAGTTACCACCCCATAGACCCTGGGACTGTCCCATTGAGCTCATCCCAGGGAAGATGCCACCCCGGGGGCGCATTTATCCTTTGTCATTGCCCGAGACCCAAGCCATGTCGGACTATATCAAGTCTAATCTGCAGAAAGGATTCATTCGCCCCTCTACTTCCCCGGCGGGAGCAGGCTTCTTCTTTGTGAAGAAGAAGGACGGAGGGTTGAGACCATGCAACGACTACCGCGGCTTAAATGAGATCACCATTAAGAACAAATATACTTTGCCGCTCATCACGGAACTGTTTGATAGGGTTCGCGGAGCCCATGTCTTCACGAAGCTCGACTTAAGGGGAGCTTATAATTTGATTCGTATTCAACAGAGGGACGAATGGAAGATGGCCTTCAATACCAGGGACGGGCATTACGAATATCTGGTAATGCCGTTTGGGCTCAGTAATGCCCCTGCCGTCTTCCAAGGTTTTGTGAATTAAATCTTCCGAGATATGTTATACCTAAGTGTAGTGGTATACTTGGATGACATTCTGATATTTTCTAAGAATCTCACGGAGCATAGAATTCAGGTCAAGGAGGTACTTCTTCGTCTACGAAGGAATCATCTCTACAGTAAGATCTCCAAATGTACCTTTGAGGTTCCTTCAATTCCATTTCTTGGTTACATCCTCTCAGGTACGGAGCTTTGCATGGATCCGGAAAAACTCACTGCTATTCGGGACTGGACTCAGCCTCTTTCTTTGAAAGCGGTACAAAGATTTCTGGGTTTTGCGAATTACTACCGGAAATTCATAAAGGGATTCTCTACCATTGTGGCACCTATTACTGCTGTAACCAAAAAGGGGTCTGACCCAAGTCACTGGTCTTCTGAAGCTGTAGCAGCGTTCGCCCAGTTGAAAGCAGCCTTTATGTCTGCTCCGGTACTCCAGCAACCGAATTTTTCAAAACCATTCTTCTTGGAGGTCGATGCGTCCTCGGTCGGCATCGGTGCTGTGCTTTCACAGTACTCCTCTGACGGGAAGTTACATCCATGTGGTTTCCATTCTCACAAGATCTCTCCTGCTGAACGAAACGACACCATCGGAGACCAGGAACTCTTGGCAATAAAATCTGCCCTGGAAGAATGGAGATATCTATTGGAAGGTGCTAAACACCTAATTATGATTTATACCAATCACAAGAACTTGCTGTATCTCAAGACAGCCCAGTGCTTGAATCCCCGTCAAGCTAGATGGGCGCTCTTCTTCACTCGATTCTCGTTTGTCATTAAGTACCGGTCCGGGACGCTTAACACCAAAGCTGATGCTTTATCTCGTTCCTTGACGGCTTCAGAGATGGAGAACTCCATTGGAAAGGCTTTGATTCTCAGTCCAGTTTCTATTTCGGCAGCTCCCACCGCTTTGGGTCCTCCTCCTGGGAGAATGTCTGTACCAGCTGAATTTCGACCGAAGTTGTTGCAGTGGGCTCATACTTCCAAGTTTTCCGGTCATCCTGGAGTTCAAAAAATATGGGAGTTTCTACGAAGGTCATACTGGTGGGACACTATGAAGAAGGACATACAAGATTATGTCAACTCATGTCCTCAATGTGCTCAGCACAAAATTCTTCGTCTGCCTCCTGCAGGGTTGCTTCATCCACTGTCCATTCCTAAGAGGCCTTGGACCCATATCTCTATGGACTTTGTCACCGAACTCCCCCTCTCCAAGGGTCACAATACCGTCTGGGTGATTATTGACCGCTTTTCTAAAATGGCACATTTTGATCCTTTGACCGGGTTACCGTCAGCTCCCAAATTGGCTTTATTATTTATCCGTGAACACTTCCGCCTGCATGCGTTACCTCAGGAAATAGTCTCTGATCGGGGGGTGCAGTTCACTGCAAGATTCTGGAGGGCTCTCTGTTCAGCCTTACAAATAAAGCTTAAGTTTTCATCTGCCTACCATCCTCAGACCAATGGGCAAACTGAATGCGTCAATCAAGATTTAGAGACTTTTCTCCACGTTTATCTTTCTCCTTCGCAAGATGATTGGGTGGAACTGTTGCCCTGGGCCGAGTTTGCCCATAATCATTTGTACCACTCTTCCACTGGTGAGTCCCCATTCTTCATTAATTATGGATTCCATCCTCAAGTTCCAAAATTACCCGTCTGTCCTCCAGAAGATGTTCCTGCTGCAGCTTCTACTCTTTGGCACTTCAGTCAAATCTGGAGTAGGGTTCACGTTAACCTCAAGAAAATCTCCAGCCGCTACAAATTCTTTGCGGATAGGAAGCGACGGGCAGCTCCCCAATACAAAGTTGGTGATAGAGTATGGCTCTCTACCCGAAATCTCCATTTAAGTGAAGTTTGCCCCGAGGTTCATTGGTCCTTATCCCGTGTTGCAAGTTCTGAACCCGGTTGTCTGCAAATTGGGTTTGCCTTCCCACTTTCGGGTACCAAATTCCTTCCATGTTTCTCTTCTTCGTCCCCTTATTTTAAATCGGTTCCATTCAGAGTCACCTAGGCCAACCTCTGTAGAGACTGAAGCCGGAACGGAATTTGAAATTAAAGCTATTCTTGACTCTTGTTATCTTCACAAAAATCTGCAGTACTTGGTGGAATGGAAGGGTTATGGCCCTGAGGAGAGGAGCTGGGTCAAAGCTACTGATGTTATGGCCCCCCGACTGGTGCGGATCTTCCATTCCAGACATCCAACAAAGCCCGGGAAGTGTCCAGGGGCCACTCCTGGAGGAGGGGGTACTGTCACATGCCAGGGGCAGCGGCCGCCGCGCTTACCCCTGCGTGGCTGCTGGTCCGTTTGGCGGTCCTCATCTCCGGCGGTCCTCGGGTCCCGGCGTCTGGCTGGCGCGGCTCCCGGCGGTTCCCCGGAGCGTGGGCGCCGCCATGACAGCCGGCGTCACATGGGCAGGGAGCAGGTGATGTCATGAACCCGCTTCATCAATCCAATAGAGGCGGGAGATTCAAAACCGGACGCCGGGCAGAGCCTCGGCGCCTGAATATCGTCTCTTTTCTGAAGTGGATGCCAGAGCTCCCGTACGCAGTGTGTTTCCCAGCAGCTATACTCCAGTGCATCTAGCATTCAGGGTGCCTTCCTGCAGCACAGTCTCCAGTGATCCGAGCAACTAGTGTGTTCCTCTGCAGTGCAGTTGCCAGCGCTCCCTGGATTCAGCAAGGCCTGCGGGCCGAACCAACTTTAGTGTTTCCAGCGTTCAGTGTCATTCACCATCGCTCACAAGTTCCTCATTCATCAGTGTCCTTAAACATCGCTCACCAATTCTTCAGTGTCATTCACCATCGCTCACAAGTTCCTCATTCATCAGTGTCCATAAACATCGCTCACCAATTCTTCAGTGTCATTCACCATCGCTCACAAGTTCCTCATTCATCAGTGTCCTTAAACATTGCTCACCAATTCTTCAGTGTCATTCACCATCGCTCACAAGTTCTTCATTCATCAGTGTCTTTTAACATCGCTCACAAATTCTTCAGTGTCTTTCATCATCGCTCACAAGTTCTTCATTCATCAGTGTCTTTAAACATCGCTCACATATTCTTCAGTGTCTTTCATCATCGCTCACAAGTTCTTCATTCATCAGTGTCTTTAAAACATCGCTCACAAATTCTTCAGTGTCTTTCATCATCGCTCACAAGTTCTTCATTCATCAGTGTCTTTAAAACATTGCTCACAAATTCTTCAGTGTCATTTACCATCGCTCACAAGTTCTTCATTCATCAGTGTCTTTAAAACATCGCTCACAAATTCTTCAGTGTCTTTCATCATCGCTCACAAGTTCTTCATTCATCAGTGTCTTTAAAACATCGCTCACAAATTCTTCAGTGTCATTTACCATCGCTCACAAGTTTTTATTCATCAGTGTCTTTAAACATCGCTCACAAATTCTTCAGTGTCTTTCATCATCGCTCACAAGTTCTTCATTCATCAGTTGAACATTGCTCACGAATTCTCCAGTAACTTTTTGACATTGCCCACAAGTTCACTTTCTTTCATGTGCTGCTATATTGCTCCCTTCCCTTAATAAAGTTCCTCAGCATTTTTTCACCAAACCTAACTATCAGAGTCTTGTATGAGGAAATCCTATATCCGACCATCCCTGCTCCGACCCACCTGTGGTTCCTTTTCCCGACCATCGGAAGAACCCCCGAGTCCACAACATCCCCAACCCAGGTCAGTGACAGTCATGTATGTGTATTATGGGAACGAAGCAAGATAGACCTGTCGTATTTGGTATTAAAGCAACCAGATTAATGTGTAGATTCATTTGATACTTGTTATTAAGTTGTAGGACATTGCAACAAGTAGTTATGATTAAATGTATGAAAGCTAAAGTACAATGGACAGGAAACTCAGGCCAGCCCTTTTGATGTCTTCAAGGCTGAACCTGGTTAGCATACGAACAAACCAGTGACTCATCATGAATGAGAAAGTTCCCTCCCTTAGACTAGATGTGTGCACTCCCCCAAACTAGATAACACATTACAGAGACACACAGGAGTTAGTTGCTGTTTTGTCCCAGACGATGGTGGAGATGTTGCCAGACCAGTTCCTGTATTTATTTGCTGAGAGAGAGAGATATATTTAAGAGGAGGATGCATTGAGGGAATGGTAATTGTATCGCTGGCCTGTAACTGTATGTATTAACTGCTGACTGTATAAATTGTAACCATGTAACTATATGTATACTGTACATTGTGATATATTGAATAAATATCCTTTTAATAACAAATATATACATCAATGAGCTTTGGAACTCAGATAATGTGTGGGTGTATTCTTTTCTCTTAAGGGATGTAGTGTTTTGAGATGTACAGCGCACTTTTATCGTATATATGGTAATAAGATGCGCCTGGCGTCTGCAGTATTTGTTAGAAAGCAATTTGGTATTTACAATACATAGATAATGTGCTACATATACACATTTACAAACATATGTTGAGCTATATATTTATACTGTACATATATATATATACAGTATATGTCCTTATATATTTATATACATATTTACTGCATATAAATTATATGTACTGTATATACACTTAAATCTATTTACATCAAAACACATGGAGATGTATATCAAAATACATGGAGATGCATACTGTATACTAAGAAAGATACAAACAATGGGGGCTTGTTGAAAAAAAAATATATATATATAAACAAACACGAGGAACCACTGCACTCGCCATTCCCAGGGGTTGAGGTGCGGTGGGCTGTGACCACCAAACTCAAATATACCAAACAGAAAACCCAGCACTCTCCTAAGCAGCTTCATTCACCTAAATGCTTTAATATACATCTAAATAAACAATGGGGTTTTGGTTTTCAAAGTGAGATCAGCTGCTATTTAGGTGTGTTGGTGACTGTCTCACTTTGAAAGCCAGTAGTCTGTTGGCAGGTGAGCTGTAAACCAGGTAAGCACACTTGCGTAGTTGTGTTATTTGTGTTGGTGACTGTCTTACCTTTTAAAAGCCATAAGTGTGGCACGTAAGCTTTAAACCAGATAAGCACATTTTCCCCTATGAGACAGCAGTTGCCAGGTTTCTATAAAATCTATGTGAAAGTTTGTGATAGAGTAGGACTTGCGGTAAAATGGGGTCCCGTGGAGTGGGCCGCAAGCTTACATGCATTGTACAATTCATAAACCAAAACCCCATTGTTTATTTAGATGTATATTAAAGCATTTAGGTGAATGAAGCTGCTTAGGAGAGTGCTGGGTTTTCTGTTTGGTATATATATATATATATATATATATGGCTGGCTAAAGTATCTGAATAATTGCTGAAAACTCCAAGCTCAGGATCGGAATAGCAAATGAACATTTGTTCATTGTTGACGTCTGTCAGTGTCCTGTGATTGGTCTGTATTGAGTGAAACGCTTAAGGCACATGCTCATCATTGATATTGAGCAACAACCAGATGCTGAGGAGCCATGATGTCTGTCGGGGTTGGGGGGAGGAGGGGGGGCAAAAGAAAATGTAAGGAGGGGAGGATTTAATAAATCTGCCAAGTGTCGGCGATAGTGCCATTTAGGTGGAGGAGGGGTGTCAAGAAAAGCAAAACAAGAAAAGAAAAGCAAAACGAGCAATGTCATCCAGTGAAATGGGGCTGATGGTAAAAATATTTGACCAGCAAGATTGTGACTGTATTCAAAGAAATTACCCACGCACCAATTATAGGAAAGAATTAATAATAAAGCAACTCATTAAAATTGGGGGGGGGGGGGGGATAAGTAAATACCAGATATAGAAAAGGTGGTCAGACCTGAAGCACAAGGAGCATCTGAAACTCTGTAGATTTCGTGCTAACATCATAAAAAGTGAGTATATCATACATTAAATTTACAAAAACTGGTATGTTTTTCTGTTTAATTGTTGACTTCACTGGTTAATAATTGCATTGTAGAGCGTAAAATTAGTGGAAAACACAACAAATTTACTTGAACAATCATCAACCCAGATTCCAGTACGTGCATTGAAATAAAGAAAAAACACAAGAAGGTAAATACAGAATTGCAGAACAGTCATTTATTAGAATATATATGTCCTACCTGTATATTAAGGTGGATATATCAATTCTGGCTTCCATTATAGGTAATATCACCCACAACACACAAGACACCACATCAGGAGGTAATAGACACAACGTGATTACAAGCAGTGTTCAAGGTCAGCATAGGAGGCTGCCAGCCAAGAGGAAGCCAGAATGTGACATTAGTATTGTATATTACTAATATTAATTTTATGATTAACATTAGTTACCATAGTAATCTCTGATGAAAGTGTAGAAGGGGACAAGAAGAAAGCAGACATTTACTCACCTGAAACTTCCAGCAAAAAAAGCAACATGGAGGAGAAAAAAGCACAGTTTCATGAATGACTTAAACATTTAAGAGAAAAAAATTACAGATACTTTATTTACCAAATAATTTGAAAAATAGAAAAATACTTCACACTTGCATATTATATTTAAGACAAAATATTGCAAGGGTTTCGTGTCAAGGGCACGAAATTAGAGATGTGCGCCAACCCCAGTCATGGTTTTGGATTTGTATCTCCTTTGTGTTTTGGATCTATATTCGGTTTTGACAAAACCACCCTTGCGGGGTTTGTTTTTGTTTTTGGATCTGTATTTTTATTTACAGTATTATTAACCTCAATATTAGTTTCCACTCATTTCAAGTTAATTTTGACCACAGCTCACTGTATTGTTTTCATTGAGTTTAGGCCAAAAGGTTGCAGGATGACTAAGCTACTGTAAGTGACAGCAGCGGGCGGCACAAACATGTGGCACTTAAACTTCCAACATCTAGGAAACAGAATGTATTGCAGTGGCAGACAGGGTGGCAGTTTAATAAACTATGAAAATGTTTGTCGTCTACACAAGAAGACAGTTTTCAATGTTCATGCATGAATATTACACTGCGGTACCACCTACAGTGTCACAATACTTGGATGAATTTGGGGTACCACCTAGACACTGCAGTACCACCTACGGTGTCACAATACTTGGATTAAATTGGGTACCACCTACAGTGTCACAATATGTGTATGAATATTACACTGCGGTACCACCTACAGTGTCACAATACTTGGATGAATTTGGGGTACCACCTAGACACTGCAGTACCACCTACGGTGTCACAATACTTGGATTAAATTGGGTACCACCTACAGTGTCACAATATGTGTATGAGTATTACACTGCGGTACCACCTACAGTGTCACAATACTTGGATGAAATTGGGCTACCACCTACAGTATCCCAATACATGTGTTAATATTACACTGCTGTACCATCTACCATGTCACACTACTTGGATGAAATTGGGGTATGACCTGCAGCACACAATACTTGTATATATATTACACTGTGGTCTAACCGATAGTGTCACAGTACTTGTATATGAACAATAGTATAGTACACTGGGATACAGCGCAAAATATATATATATATATTTTTATTTTAAATTATAATATTAGCTTTTATTTTGTTAAAGTGGGGCAGAGCCCCTGGATGGATGGACAGAGAAACCTTGGACAGACAGAGCACCCCTGGGGGACACAGCAGTCCGCTGATGAATAGTCGGACAGAGCACCCCTAGATGAATAGAGCTCCCCTGGAGGGCACAGCAGCCCCTTGATGGACAGACAGAGCACCACTAGACAGACAGAGCACCCCCTGGAGGACACAACAGCCCCTTGATGGATGGACAGAGCACCCCTACACAGACAGAGCACCCCTGGATGGACACAGCAGCCCCTTGATGGATGGACAGAGAACCCAGAGACAGAGTTCCCCTGGACATTCACAGCAGCCCCTTGATGGACAACATAGCACCTCTGGATGGACAACATAGCACCCCTGGATGGATACAGCACGGACACAGCTGCACTGTACAAGCTTTACAGCTGGGGTGAAATTGGCGCGATCACCAGGGACATTTATAGAATCCAAACACAGCAAGAATACAACAGCGGGGGATGACATTTTGTCTTACAGTGGGATCCTAGTCAGGTGGGAAAACCTGAGCCGGACTCGGATCCCGCCTCGAATCGGTATGTTAGGGCGGGTCTGGTTCTCAGAATGCCGGACCTGCTCATTGCTTGCCTAGATACAATTTTTTTTATTATGCAGGTTTTTTTAATATGTATCCAGAATACAAACTTCTGGGACTGAAAACATATACTGTTGTATGTCACTCATGCAGTCCCATGGCAGGGCAGCAGCGCATGGAAACAGGCCTGGATGTAGACAATGCAGATTCATTCTTGAAGTACTATGGGGGTCATTCCGACCTGATCGCATGCTAGCTATTTTTTGTAGAGCTGCGATCAGGTCAAAACTCAGCAAAACTGCGCATGCATATGCACCACAATGCGCAGGTGCGTCGTACGGGTACAAAGCGGATCGGTGCTGGGAGATGGATTTAACGAAGAATCCATTCACACAGCCGATCACAAGAAGATTGACAGGAAGAAGGCGTTTATGGGTGTCAACTGACCGTTTTCAGGGAGTGGTTGGAAAAATGCAGGCATGTCCAAGCGTTTGCAGGGTGGGTGTCTGATGTCAATTCCATGACCGGACAGGCTGAAGTGATCGCAGTGGCTGTGTTAGTTCAGGCCTGCTGAGAAACTGCAGAAAACTTTTTTGTACCGCTCGGCTGCACAAGCGTTCGCACACTTGCAAAGCGAAAATACACTCCCCAAGAGGCGGCGACTATCTGATCGCAGTGCTGCAAAACATAGCTAGCGAGCGATCAACTCGGAATGACCCCCTATGTTTGCATTATGGTTATTTTTGTGGGGTTTTGTGAGTGGGTGTGATTTTTTTAATTATTTCCCCCCCCCCCACAATTTCCCTCTAAAAATCAAGTTAGGCAACTTGGAGCACTATGGGGGTCATTCCGACCCGATCGCTCGCTGCAGTTTATCGCAGCGCAGCGATTGGGTCGGAATTGCGCATGCGCTGGCGCTGTAGTGCGCCAGCGTATGCCGGACGGACGAAGGCCGTCATTTAGTAGCGATCGCCTCTGCCTGATTGACAGGCAGAGGCGGTCGCAGGGCAGGAGGGGGCTGGACGGCGGCGTTAAGCCGCCATTTAGGGGGGCGCGATCTGGCCAACGCAGGCGTGGCCGGACCGCTGGGCCAGCTGCTGCTGCCAGTGGCAGCGACGATCAACTCCCGGCCAGCCGCAGGAGCTGCGCTGGCCGGGAGTTACTCCACAAATACAAAAGCATCGCCGCTGTGCAATGCTTTTGTATTTGTGGGGTGGGGCCGGACTGACATGCGGGGCGGACTAGCCCTGTGCTGGGCGTCCCCCCGCATGTCAGGGAAGATGATCGTAGCTGTGCTAAATTTAGCACAGCTACGATCAACTTGGAATGACCCCCAATGTTTCCAAATGCATGTGAAACAGTTGTTCCTTAATTCAAATAAAAACTTTCTTTGGACAATTTTTTTTTATATACAAATAAATAGATGGCAAATTATATACAGGTGTTGTTGCACTGCAACATGCCATCAAGCCCTGATGTTGATGATATATATATTGAGTATACAGTACTTGGCAGGGAAAGGTTGTTAAGAAAATAAAAATATAATGCACTTGCATTACTACACATCCCAGCAAGTTGTGGAACCAGGGGCGTATCTAGAGAGGAAGGGACCCGTGTGCAGTCTCCGTGTGTGGGCCCCCTCCTCTCCCGTCCCATAGCCGGCAGCAGCACTGTTAGTGCTCTGTCTGAGCACTAGAGACACTGGCACAGTGTCAGAGTCTTCAGCACATGCGCAAGTCTCCGAAAAAAATGGCGTGGCGGCAGAGGCGAATTGGGAACAAAAAGCGGCCCTGGAAAAATTTGTACTAGTGGCCCCACTTGGGCAGCACCAGAGGTGTAAGTTCTAGCCATGGACCATGGCAGCAGCACCCTCCCCCCAAGACTTTTCAGATAGTGGGCATGTCTAGCATCAAGGGGAAAGTTAAAAGGAAATAAAATTAAATATTATGAGCACATTATATGATACACCTTTAGAATTTTTAGATAATTCTTTAGAAATATATATATTCTTGTTTATTACACCAACCGTATCCCAATCACTATTCACTCAATCTTATATGTCAGCCAAGCAGGCAGACAGAGCATACACTAGATCATCTGCAATCATAGGCTAAGTGGCAAAGTCATTTTCATGTATGCAAATTATTTAACATCTTATTCATTATGTCTATAAATAGGACCACATGTCCTCAAACAAAACAGGCCCCACGGGTGCGTTGGCCCACCGGGATTCTTCCCTGTGAACCCTATGGCCAATCCGCCTCTGCGTGGCGGCCATTCTTTGGAGACATGCACATGCGTTGTAGACTCTGGCACTGTGCCAGAGTCTCTAGTGCTCAGACAGAGCACTAACAGCGCTGCTGCAGCTGCCAGCTACGGGACTCGGGAGAGGAGGGTACCCACACCCGGACACCAGAAAGGTAAGTATTTAGAAGAAATGGGTGCAGTGTGGGCAGTGTGGGCCACCTCTGGACCCAGGGGCCGGTGTGCACCGCACACACTGCACCTATTATAGATACGCCAGTGTGTGGAACTACACACACCAGCAAGCCCTGCCTTGTGGTGGGGAAAGGTTTTAAGGTAAAGGATGCATACTTGTGTCCACTATCAATTGCATTACTACTTATCCCAGCAGGTTGTGAAACTATATGTGCCATCAATCCCTGATATAGTTTATACTGATTTTGAAAACAGACTTGGAGTATACAGTATATTGCGGGGAAAAGGTTTTAAAAGGGCGTATGATTTTTCACATTGGCACTTGCAGAACTACACATGCCAGCAAGTCCTGGATTGCAGTTTAGGTGGTGTGGCAAAGGTAAAAGGATGTATGCAGCAGTGCTGAACAAACAAAAAAAGGGTGAATGTTTACATGAAGAGGAGCATGACACACACGATGCTCCTGAACTGACTTTAATTATGCATGCCCACAGAGGTGGCCCTGGCTTGATGTACACACATAAGAACACTCACAAGAACAGTCAAACACAGCACTTTCAGTCCGAACTGGCTCTGTCGAATCGGATGAAAATTAAACTGCACAGTTCCTCAGATTTGACCAGTTTTCTACATACAAAACATGATTGAACGTGCGTACACATTGTTCTGATATCGAACAAAGGGCTTGTAAATGAAAGAACAGGCCAACAATTTGTATAGAGGTGTACCCAGCTCAACAGTAGAACATTTACTTGGGAAAAATCAAACATGTTGAACCGTTTATGTTGTATATTTCATGTTTTGCTCAATTTTTAATTTTTATTTGCAGTGGAGATTTTTCCATTATTGTTCAATACTCTACAATGTTAATCCCATGTGAGACATGTAAAGGATAACTCATGAAAATATATTTCTTTCATGTTTTCCTTATTGTAGGTAGGCTGTTGCAGGGGGATCCTTACTCACATGGGAGCAGAGAGGAGAGAAAAGAACAGAAAATTGCATTCTTGGAGGAGAGACCTATATGTGACTTTTCCAACAAGCTTGCAAATCAAACATGCCTCAGTTAATATATATTTTACTCCCAAGGTATTTAAGTTATTTTAAGATATTGGATCTGTCACATTTTAATACAAATATTTTGTTTTGTTAGCAATAAATAAGGAGATTGATAACGTTAAGGAGAATATGTGCTGGCACTTATTGACTCTTAGTTTTCGGTTTCTTTACAGAAAGGTTCATATTTTAGTTATATGTGCACAATGTACAGTATGTAGGATTGAAAATAAGTAATTTAAATAGGTTTGATAGGTGCTAACTAAATATTTCATGCACTGTTATTGTTTAATGGTACAATGTTCACACTGTATATAATTTTTATGTCTATTTGATACATGTCTCTGTGGTGGCATCTTAATCAAGCAGGATACTGTTTCCCTTAAAACCATTGATCATGGGCTTTATTGTGAAGATACATGAGAATACCGTAGTCTGCTGCTAAAAAAATCTGTATAAAATTGAAGGGTGAAGAGCAGCAGTGGAAGGGTTTATTCCCCATATGTGTGGACTCTCCTTCAAATATCATCTACCTGCAGAGAGCCTGCCAAACAAAGATAACCACGGAAAATAAACATCAGACACAGAACAGAAAAACTGACAGATGTGGCGGAGAGACGCAAGTAAGGAGTACATGAAATAAGAGAGGATCAAACTATTGAATTGCATCAAGCAAGAAACTAGAAGAAAAACAACAAGAAAAACCTATCGAAAAGAACAGAATAAGAGAGGGGATGGGGGGGTTGTTTTAAACATGAGAATAGTGGGATGGCCACTTACAGCAAATAGGGGAAATTACAGAACTAAATAGTGATTAAACAGAAAGAGTAGTAAAGATGAGTGGTAGAACAGCAAAGGTGGACAATTGAAAAGAGTACAGGAGAGAGATACAGAGTTGTTAGTAAAACGGGAAAGAGGCATTAAGCTTGATGCTGAGTTGGTATCATATCTTGCATTAAATCACTCTATGCATGCATGCGTATGTGCCATGAAGATTTGCATGGTTCCACCACTTGGGCCTGGATAGTCAGGAACAGGATGTTTATAAGCTGAGTACAGTAAGTCTGCAAGTGGATACAGACCAGGTTAAAGACATATATGTGCTGGAGAAGGTTTAATTATTTGTGGATTGTTACGGGAAAGTGCA
The DNA here is from genome assembly GCF_028390025.1 of Pseudophryne corroboree. NCBI lineage: Eukaryota > Metazoa > Chordata > Amphibia > Anura > Myobatrachidae > Pseudophryne > Pseudophryne corroboree. Next base: position 455,979,245 of record NC_086448.1, read on the forward strand.
TAAAGTGGTTAGTAATGACGACAGTACTCAGCAAACTGCTTGTACAAAACACTATCACACTTGGCAGTTTAGACTGCTCAGTTGACATTGGGGGTAATTCCGACCTGATCGCTGTTCAGTGAGCACGTGAGGAGCGTTCGCAAGTGTACGAACAGAACGCAAGAGTGCGAACAGACAGAAAATCACACCTGCCATGTACGAGTGCACAAAATGTGCAGCAGTGAACAAAAATAGGTGTTTACTATTTTGCTTCGCACGGGAGCGATGCGTTCGCAAGGTTGCTATTCACATTGCTTGCAACATGGAGCTTGTTGTACATGTGCGTTGCATTCGCTAGCTTGCAAATAATCGCACAATGTGTTTTTTTATTTAACAAAAAAAAAACAACCACCCTAAGGAATTGTGGGGGTAATTCCAAGTTGATCGCAGCAGGATTTTTGTTAGCAATTGGGCAAAACCATGTGCACTGCAGGGGAGGATAGATATAACATGTGCAGAGAGAGTTAGATTTGGGTGGGGTGTGTTCAATCTGCAATCTAATTTGCAGTGTAAAAATAAAGCAGCCAGTATTTACCCTGCACAGAAATAAAATAACCCACCCAAATCTAACTCTCTCTGCACATGTTATATCTGCCTCCCCTGCAGTGCACATGGTTTTGCCCAATTGCTATCAAAAATCCTGCTGCGATCAACTTGGAATTACCCCCAGTAATGTGATTGATTAATTAAGTGATCAAATACTGCAAAATGAAGAATTTGGCAACCTAATTGCTCAATAACATTCAGCAATTAAGGCAACAAATATATTAGTTTTATATCTTTGTTGTCCTATTTGCACAAGACCCAGAAATGTATTACATTTTAAACTTAAAAAAGATAAGTGAAATTGTACCATATGTCATTTATTATGAAATTTAATAAACCGTGAATGTATGACATACATTATATACACAATAATCACTTTTGCATATATTCGTTATCATTTGGTAAGTAAGGGTTTAAATGGGGAGTGCTAAAGTACTAAACAATCAGCTCCTAACTGCCATGTCACAGGCTGTGTATTTAAAATGGCAGTTAGGAGTTGTTTTGCTGGTACTTTATCACTCTCGATTTTATCACTTTCCACGTGATGCTACATCTCTACATATATGATATTGTCCTTTTAAAAAACACAACACACAAAAAGTTTTGATTTGAATTTTTATCAATAATTTTAACAAAAAAAATATAACGTCTGATTATTAAAAAAAAATCAATCAAAAATATTTTTTAATACAATAATGTCCTCCAGGAGGCAGCGTGCATGGTGTTCCACCTGGGCCAGGACTATATCGATTGCCGCATTGCGATATCCAACCTCAGCATCTGTAAAGAATGAATAAAAAAATATTTAAAATAATTTCAGACTTTATGCAATATATAAGCAATGTACGAAGCACACTTTAACAGCTCACTCTCTAGGTCAGGGATGGTGAACCTTTGGCCCTCCAGCTGTTGCTGAACTACACATCCCAGCAAGCCCTGCAACAGTTTTGCCATGGCCATATTGTAAAACTGTTGCAGGGCATGCTGGGACATATAGTTCAACAACAGCTGGAGGGCCATATCCTGGGTCAGCAAACTTTGGCCCTCCAGCTGTTGCTGAACTACACATCCTAGCATGCCCTGCAACAGTTTTGCAAATTGGCCATGCTAAAATTGTTGCAGGGCATGCTGGGATGTGTATTTCAACAACAGCTGGAGAGCCGCAGGTTGAAGACACATGTTGTAGTATATTTTAAAAATATCATAATAAAGCAACATCCAATTAAATTAAACACAAAAAAAACGTAGTCTTCTCCATAGGTGCACACTCATCCTTCTCTTCTTCATCATGTGTTCGGATGGAGGAAGGGACTTGACTGGGGGATGGAGGTTGGATGGGGGAAGGTCTTGAATGGGGGTTGGAGGTTGGATGGGGAAGGGGCTTTAAACGGGGGTTGGAGGTTGAGGGGGAGAGGGAGTTTGAATGGGGGTTGGAGGTTGAGTTGGAGGGGGTGCTTGAATGGGATTAGAGTGGGTGAGGGAGGTTGAGTGGGGGATGGAGGCTGAGAGGGAGAGAGAGGTTGAGAGGGGGAAGGAGGTTGAGGGGAGAGGGAGTCTGAGTGGGGAATGGAGACTGAGGGGGAGAGAGAGGATTGGGAGCTGGAGGTTGAGGTGGCCTCCCACTTCTTCTTTCTGCTCTACCTAAGGAGAGAGGAACACAGTTTATGTTTAAAAGAAAATATAAGGTTCCTTCCAATACACATTACATACTCAATAAGACACATTATAAAGTATGTTTTCTTATTACACTTTTTCCTAACATCATTATTTTAGTAAATTAAACACATTTTTAATACTGGTATGCAAAGTAAAACATATTACTATGTCAGATCCACTGTTTGTATATTAGTCAACATACAACTAACACACATACCCTATACATCCATCCAAACATCTATGCATACCTACATGCATTTTCACTATCTACAGGCTAAACAACATACACACACTTATGGATGCAAATCTTACAAAACAGTTAACTGTAAACACTCATGCGCACACAAATGCTACAGTATACATTAATTATGGTTTCAAATTTGCTGGCGTATCTCCGCCAGCAAGTGCAGCTGTCTGCGATGCAGGTCAGTCCACCGCCTCTCCAGCTGGACAATAGTCCACCTGGTGCAGAGCCTTGCCTGCAGCTTTCTGCGGACCTACGCGGCGGTCCATTACAGCTGCGAGGATCCGCAGCTCACTTCTGCTAAATGTGGCAGCTCACATGGTGCCAATAGCGTATTAATCATAAATGTGAATATTTATACTGTCTGCCTGCTGTTGATAGGTTGACAGCTGTGATGCTCATAAATACAAATAAGCTTTATTGCTATTAATGCACATTAACAGTGTGGTCCGTGTCTTCAGTTGCAAACGCAATTGCGAGTGTATGCTACTGTAAGTGGTGAATTCACATAAAACTTACCAAACATCTCTGTTCCTCACTCATCAAAAAATTGCAGGATTATTGTGTTTGTTTGATTATATGTGTTTGAAAAAATGGGGGGGGGGGGGGGGGAATATAATGTAAAAATCACTTAGGGCACATAAATGCTTTACAAACAAACTACACATATGCAGCATCAGATTTTGTGAATGCATAGTAATTATAATTGGTGGTTTATAAATACATTACTTCATTGTTTTTTTTTTTTTTCAAATCTATGTTGCCTGCAAAACACTACTCGTACAGTAATGGTGTTCATTAACTCATGACATGCTTAATTAGAAAAATTACATTTCTTCAATATGTTTACATTGCTGTAAATAGGCATATTTAACACACAAATGCAGTAATAATGTTTATTTGTTAAAAAGGTTTTGTTGTAGTTGTTAACTTTTCAAACTTAAAACATTTTAAATCTGGCATTTAACACACAAATAAACTCTTTTCTGACGTGTTTATAACTCAAATATACCTGAAAATGGTGCCACTATTCTGTCCCTTCAGGCATGGCCGCATTGTGTTTCACTGCCCCACCACAATGTACAGCCAACCCCTGGCTCCTCATCCTCTGGGCCCAAAATTAGGTGTTGGGCCAGGCCCACATGCCTCCTTACAGCAAGATTGAGCAGTATTGCAAACGGGACCACTATCTTAATAACCATTTCTGGAGAATACATGAGGTTGCCACAGGTGCGGCGTAGCACACGAAAATGGTCTTTTAAAAGCCCAATTGTGTGCTCCACCACCTGTCTGGTGGATGTAAGCGTGGAATTAAAAACAGATTGTGGTCCTGGTGTTGGTGTGCTGTAAGGAGTCATGAGCCAAGGGGTGCAAGGATATCCCCTATCTCCTGCAAAAATACAAAATTTATATTTTTTGACTATCAATTACACACCAACAAGACTGTAACTTTCTATGATATGCAGAAAAAACAATTATAACCAGTGCTTCAAACAATGGTGCAGCGAACAGTCGCTAGGGTGGTCACAACACCCCAGAATAAAGTCCTAGAATTTGATGTTTGCGGTTGTGCGCACCGCTAGTATAATGGCCTCTGAACAAGGTACACTTTCCAATCCCTATACAAGTCTCCACAAGATGCTTCCCATAGAATCTTTATGTTAATCTTGCCACCAATTTCATGGAATAAACTCTTCTTTTCTTTCTGGTAGTGTGACTTTGGTATTCTTTTGTAGTCCACACTCATCCAAAAAGTAAAAAAACAAGAGTATAATAGTGAAAGTACGTTTTTAATCCACAACATTTTTAATCAACAACAGTAACACATAAAAATGATTAAGATCCACGAATAATGAAAATACAGTTTGCATGCCAGAATGTATTATCCGATACCCTCCTGGGTTTTTAGAGTGCTGGATTCCTGTTGTGATGGATACCACTGATCTCCTCACGGAAAAACTAGTAGGTATGTCTGGTCACCGACGCGTTTCAGCTCTTAGCAGAGCCTTTTTCAAGGTGTATGGTGGACCCAGGTTGATATGGTATATATAGCCTTAAGTCTAACCTGATTGGCTTGACTCAGACATTCCTTAATTACTCATTATTGGTACAATTTATATAAAAAAAGTGATGGGTATTCTCCAACCAGTTCCCCTCACATCCCCATAAAAATATATTATGTAAACAATTGTTTAAAACATAATTTCATGTTAAATTATCGGCGTGCGCTCCATGTGAAATGCACGAGATTTCCGGGTGACGTCACTAAGTAGCGGGTTTACTTCCTTTTAGTGACTTTCATCCCCTGGCCTCCATTTCCGTCTCTGTGAGATAACCACTAACGCCCATGGAAGCCAGTGATATAGTCCCTGTCTACTCCCGTGTGTAGACAGTAACAAACTTTATGTCCGATTCCCGACATGTGTTCCAACATATTGTGGAACGCACAAAGCTTTCCGGTGATGACACTGAGAACCGCACTCCTTCCTCTCTATGGAACGCATCCCCTGGCTTCCATTTCCGCCTATTCAACATACCGCTGACGCCCGAGGAAGCCAGTCCTACCTTCCTTGTTACTTCCTATACATGAACCGCACCTAACTTCCTATCTGTGGAACGCATTACTCACGTAATGCTCCACAGTACCTTATTGAAAATCAACAGTAATATTTTCAATACATAGGACTTCTTCACAAATATGGATATACAGTACCAACACTAAATCATGAATAGTAATAACGTCTTAAAATCCATAATAACATTGTTAAATTAAATTCACATAAAAATACATATATTACTAATAAACCCTCGTTAATTAATTACCTTCTCATGTAAAAAGGCATCGACCTAAAATATTTTAAGAAAACATTAATGATAGTATTATAAAAACCATTTTAACTCAAAGTCTAAGTTGAGACCTCTGGGGGAACACTGCCCATATCATATATCCATCTCATTTCTGTTTGAGCTAGTCTCTCCTCTATATTATTCTTATGCCAGTTACTTTGTACAGTCTTAATGCGTAGTACATATTTAATCCCTGTACAATTCCTACTATGTTTTTCATTGAAATGATTGGAGACGGAGTGCTTTTCATATCCCTTTCCAATGTTCTGTATATGCTCAGCCCATCTTTCTTTAAGGGTTCTTTAAGTTCATCCAATGTACTGTAGACCACACTTACATTCCAGTAAGTATATACAGGTCTTAGTGTTGCACGTTATGAAATCAGTAATCTTATAAGTTTGTCCGGTGACGGTTGAGGTAAAATTTTCCAATTTGCTCGGTTGTATGGTGTGACTTCTACACATCTTACATATTCCGCATCTGTGGAAACCTTTCATTTTTATCCTACCGGAATGTTTCGGAGGAATCACACTTTTTACCAATTTATTTCGTAGATTTGGAGCTTTCCTATAAATAAATTTAGGGTGGTTGGGAAGAATAGTTTTTAAAATGGGGTCCTGTGAGAGTAGATGACAGTGACATTTAACTATTTTTTCAATATTTCTATACTGTCCATTATAGGATGTTATAAACGGTAATATAATTGGGTTTTCTGTGTTACAATTCACCTGCCTCTAATGTTTGGCAGGTGAATTACAAGGAGAGGATCACTACTGGAGGTGTAGGCAGATGCACAGTGACATAGAAATGTTTAACCAGACTTGACTGTGGAATACTGTAATAACTTGAGCGAGTTGTAGCAGAATTAAGTTTAGCAGACTATAGACTCTCCCTTTAATACTGGAATGTGCAGCACCACACTTTACACTGATTATGGACAGCAGATGAGTAATATAACACAGCTATGAGCCAGGACTTGAATACAGGACTAGAATGTATCACAATCACTGTTGCAGGTAAAGAATGTCCACAGAAGTGTAGGAATACTAAGTACCTTATTATAGCAGTGGCAAACTAAGGTGTTGCAGAGGAATCACAGTAACAATCCAGGGTACAATATGAGCAGAGAGTGAATGGTTTTTCACACTGACACTTGCAGCAGAGTAATGAGATAGTTGAACAAGGAACCAGAGTAATATAATCCACGGAACTCAGATTGCAGGATTTGCACAATAAAGCTGAACAGCATGCAGGCATAAAGGAAGTCCATAGTAATATGTAACACAAGTAATGAATGCTAGAGAATCCACAGGGCACAGTAAAAGTCCATAATACTTAGCTAAAAAGTCATGGCATGAACATGAACTGGCAAGAACGGTAGTGGCAGGATAACGTGAACTGGCAGACCAGGCTTCTCGGCATGAACAGGAGCTAGGACGAAGATACCAGGCAATGCAGATAGTTCAGGCAGGAAAGTAGTATAATATCACCGGCGTCGGAGAACTCAGCTAGCTGGTTTTTAACAGCCACACTAACCAATGAACAAGGTCAGGCTGGGAGTGTTAACTCTAATTACAAACCCTGTGCACCTGCTGAGCTGCATGTACACAGAGCCAAAGGAACAGAACACACAGATGGATCAGCTGACACCAGATACATACTGAACAGAATCCTAACTGTACCCCCCCCTCCTTCAGGGTGGACTCCGGACACCCGAACAGGACTAAGGGAAAAAAGTCTTAGAGATAAATTATAAATTCATGATCTCCGACGATGCTTCTTCTTACGGGACCGTTTTGGTTTTACCACTGGAAGCATAAAGACATTGTCATAGCTTACAGGTGACTCCAGTAACAGAGCTTCTTCAGCTACTGAGTCATAATCCGAATTGGAGTCAACGTCACAAGGCAAAACCACAGCTTTCATAGCAGGAGATAAAAACTTGACAGACTGAGCAGATGATGGGTTCAAATGACAGGAATTTTCAGAAGACCAATTGTATGGGGAGGAGAATGACATACAGCCAGAAGTTATGTACTTGGTTTGTTGTTTTGGAGAAGATTTAGGAAGCCTGCAGTTTTTGTGAGATGAAGAGTCATTTGTGCGCTGGTTCCTCAAAGGTGATCCGACTTCAGTAATAGAAGGTTCTTTCGTGGACAAGGCAGGACTCCCAGAACATTCAGAATAATATATTTCAGGACCACTAAATCTTTTAGTAACAGCATTACTGAAGGCTTTCAAGCCTTGAAGAACAGGATCGTTGGAAGAGATGAGTGGTTTAAGCCATTCCAGAGCCTCCCCCTTGAAGGCCATGCCCAAGAATAGAATTACCTCAGCATCAGAGGAAAGGCATGGACCCAATTCCCGAACTTAAAGTAACAGATCTCGAAATTGCTCCAACCTCCCATTAAAGATAATAGGGTCTGGGTCTTGGTCAGGATCAAAAGAATGAGAGTCTTTAGCAGGACCAACAGACTGGACTTTCTTTTCAGGCTTGACAGAAGGAAGAACTTTCTCAGGACCAACAGGACATGAAGCCCCTACTTGAGACTTACGAAACTTAAGGTTCTTCTCGGGAACCGGTAGGGCAGGAAATTTTTCTTTAGGATCAGCAAGACATGGAGACTCATTAGCAGAAGCAGTTAAATTAACTTTACTGACCGGAACAGGTAGACTTTGACTGGAAATAGATACGACAGAATTTGAATCTATAGACAACTTTGAACAGTCTGATTTTGGGGTGAATCTTTGTTGTACCGCTTTAATGAAGGCAGGAAAATCAGTGAGCAATGGATTTTTGGACTTGGTGAAGGGTTTGGCCCAGTCCAAAGCTTCCCCTCTGAAGGATCTGAGGAAATAATTAACTGCATTGGCAGGAGTGATGCTGATTGACGAGTCTGATTCGATGTATAAGAGATACTGACGAGCCAGGGCACGGAATTGGGCAAGATCTCCTTCAAAGACAATATTCCCTGGAGTATTACAATGGAGATCTTTCTTGGAACTAAAGCTAACAGATGTGACATGATAGTGTTTGGAGGCATTTTGGATACAGTCTGAGAAAGCTGTGTTCACACTGGAAATCAACTCTGAGGCACAATGTTTAACACTAGAACTTGAATCAGATGCCCTTTCTAGGGCTGCAGGATCAGATGCCCCACCCGGGGCTTCAGAACTGGACACGAAAACTGGAACCCATCCTGGGACTTCAGGGTTTTATGACCCTTTTGGTGAGAGGCCATCAACTACCCTTTCTGGAATCTGGACAGGGAAAGCCCCCTCCTGGGGCTGGCCAGGCAGAGCCCCCTCCTGGGGCTGGCCAGGCAGAGCCCCCTCCTGGGGCTGGACAGGCCTTGGCATGACCTCTGGCAAGGCAGGCATCTCACGGATCTCTGGCAAGGCGGGCACCTCTCGGACCTCTGGCAAGGCGGCGGACACCTCTCGGACCTCTGGCAAGGTGGACACCTCTCGGACCTCTGACAAGGCGGACACCTCTCGGACCTCTGGCAAGGCAGACTTGAATGACTGAGTGACCCTGAAAGACAAGACAACAATTGGACTGACCGTTGACATGGTAGTCCTCGCTTGCCCGATGGAAGGGAAAACAGCGTCCTCATGCCGTGAGGCAAGGGCAGACGGGTCCTCATGCCGTGAGGCAAGGGCAGACGGGTCCTCATGCCGGGAGGCAAGGGCAGACGGGTCCTCATGCCGTGAGGCAAGGGCAGATGGGTCCTCATGCCGTGAGGCAAGGGCAGATGGGTCCTCATGCCGTGAGGCAAGGGCATACGGGTCCTCATGCCGTGAGGCAAGGGCAGATGGGTCCTCATGCCGTGAGGCAAGGGCAGATGGATCCTCATGCTGTGAGGCAAGGGCATACGGGTCCTCATGCCGTGAGGCAAGGGCAGATGGGTCCTCATGCCGTGAGGCAAGGGCAGACGGGTCCTCATGCCATGAGGCAAGGGCATACGGGTCCTCATGCCGTGAGGCAAGGGCAGACGAGTCCCCTCCTGGGGCTTTGGCACACGAGTCCCCTCCTGGGGCTTTGGCACTCGAGACCCCTCCTGGGGCACAGCCACTTGAGACCCCTCCTGGGGCACAGCCACTCGAGACCCCTCCTGGGGCACAGCCACTCGAGACCCCTCCTGGGGCACAGCCACTCGAGACCCCTCCTGGGGCACAGCCACTCGAGACCCCTCCTGGGGCACAGGCGGTGAACACCTCACTGCTGATAAGAGACTTAATCGTCTCCTGCTGGTTCCCAAATTTAAGTTCTGAGCCCCTCGTCACAGGACTCCAATTGTAAATAAGAGTTTTCTTTTGGGCAACCTTTTTGGGAGTAATAGGGTCTGGAAGAACATTGAGTGATTTATCAGCTTGAACCCTGGAAGGCTGAAGTTTATCACTATTTCTGAACTTGCATAATGAACAGTCTTTAATCAGGTGTTCAGCACTCCCACAATAGAGACAGAGACCATTCTCCATACGCCGCTGGCGTTCAGCTTCAGAAAGCCTGGGTCGCAGGTAACTCCGAAATCTCCCTTCACTCCAACCTGACGAGGAAATTTCAGTAGTGGGGGAGCAAGAGTCTGTAGTCACATTGGTCTCAGAAACCTGAGAGTAAGCTTTGAAAATGTCCAGAAAACTCCCAAAAATTTCTGGTATCAATTGAGTTATACCAGTAAAAAACGTTTGTAACTGCTCAATTTTCACGAACAAAATACTCAGTCGCTCAGGATTCACTCCACCGTGGGACTGAGAGGACCTGGAACAGTTGCAAGAAAATGTACCAACAAAATTGTCCTCACCAGGCTGATTATGGCAAGGATTAACTGCATCCAGGACACTTTGAGAGGTTGGAATACTCTGCTGCTGCAGCAGATTCACACGAGAAGACATTCCTAAAAAGGCCTGTAACAGCAGTGTCTGTATACTCTCAGAGTTATGCAGCTTGCTCAGAAGACCCGGAACTGGATCTGAGACATGAGTCTGACCGGCTGAGATCTGGACTGGACTTGACATGACAGGATCCATTCTGAGCATACTACTCCAGTAGTGTGTGTTTTGAGGCCGGTGATAATGTTACAATTCACCTGCCTCTAATGTTTGGCAGGTGAATTACAAGGAGAGGATCACTACTGGAGGTGTAGGCAGATGCACAGTGACATAGAAATGGTTAACCAGATTTGACTGTGGAATACTGTAATAACTTGAGCGAGTTGTAGCAGAATTAAGTTTAGCAGACTATGGACTCTCCCTTTAATACTGGAATGTGCAGCACCACACTTTACGCTGATTATGGACAGCAGATGAGTAATATAACACAGCTATGAGCCAGGACGTGAATACAGGACTAGAATGTATCACAATCACTGTTGCAGGTAAAGAATGTCCACAGAAGTGTAGGAATACTAAGTACTTTATTATAGCAGTGGTAAACTAAGGTGTTGCAGAGGAATCACAGTAACAATCCAGGGTACAATATGAGCAGAGAGTAAATGGTTTTTCAGACTGACACTTGCAGCAGAGTAATGAGATAGTTGAACAAGGAACCAGAGTAATATAATCCACGGAACTCAGATTGTAGGATTTGCACAATAAAGCTGAACAGCATGCAGGCATAAAGGAAGTCCATAGTAATATGTAACACAAGTAATGAATGCTAGAGAATCCACAGGGCACAGTAAAAGTCCATAATACTTAGCTAAAAAGTCCTGGCATGAACATGAACTGGCAAGAACGGTAGTGGCAGGATAACGTGAACTGGCAGACCACGCTTCTCGGCATGAACAGGAGCTAGGACGAAGATTCCAGGCAATGCAGATAGTTCAGGCAGGAAAGTAGTATAATATCACCGGCGTCGGAGAACTCAGCTAGCTGGTTTTTAACAGCCACACTAACCAATGAACAAGGTCAGGCTGGGAGTGTTAACTCTAATTACAAACCCTGTGCACCTGCTGAGCTGCATGTACACAGAGCCAAAGGAACAGAACACACAGATGGATCAGCTGACACCAGATACATACTGAACAGAATCCTAACATTCTGTTTCTTTTTTCTTTGAATGTAGTAGGTCCTTTCTCTCTAGGGAGCTAATCTCTTTAATATGGTCATCTAAAATGTTTTCTTTATATCCTTTGGCAACAAATTTCCCCTTCAGATTTTCAGCTTGTTCTTTAAACTGCTCTATATCTGTGCAGTTTTGCCTCATCCTCCTGATCTGTCCTTTTGGGACATTTTTGATCCAGACCGGGTGATGATTACTATCAGTTGGAATATATGAATTGCTGTCAGTAGGTTTGAAGAATGATTTTGTATGTAGCTCCCCTTCTTTAATATAAATAGTTAAGTCTAAAAAGTTAATTTCAATTTTACTAGTATTAAACGTTAAATGAATATTAAAATCATTATTATTTAATTCATCACAAAAAAATCTGTAAATTTCATCACCCCCCATATAAAAATAATATCCTCAATTAAACAAAGCCACATTTGAATATTTTTTTAAAAATCTATTATTACTCCAAATATGTTGTTCCTCCCACTGACTCATAAAAATTTTGGCATAAGATGGCGCGAATTTTGTGCCCATAGCAGTCCCTTTTATTTGACGATAAAATTTCCCATTATACCAAAAAAAATATTTAAAATAAATTCAATGCTTTCTAAAATAAAGGGATTTTTTTTGTCTTCCAAACTCTCACATTCTAAGTGATGGCGGATAGCTTCTACTCCACGTGTGTTATCAATTATGGTATATTAACTGGTTACATCAGCCGTACCCAGGATAAAATGGTCTTCCCAATTTACCTCTGATAATTTCTGTAGGATATCCATAGTATCTTTCAAGTAGGATTTAGTCTTCAATACTTCTGGCTGTAATATTACATAAAGAGAACATACAAACTACACACATTATGAGTTGCTAAACTTGCAAATACGCGCAGCGAGCACAGCAATATATGGTAACATACGCATTTACACGGACATGCCACAGAGATGGATTCAACACTTATTTCATACAGTACATAATTATAATAATATCAAGCGCCGGACATCATGGTGATTTGGAATTATGTAATGAAGTGGTGTCATGTATGTGTATTATTTGAACGAAACCAGATACACCTGTCATGTTTGGTATTGAAGCAAGCAGATTGGTGTGTAGATTCATTTGATACTTGTTATTAAGTTGTAGGACATTGCAACAAATAGTTATGATTACATGTATAAAAGCTTAAATCACTTTTATTAGAACAATAGAAGTTCCGAACAGGTAGTGGACAGGAAACTCAGGCCAGCCCTTTGGATGTCTTCAAGGCTGAATCTGATTACCATATAAAAAGAAACTGGTGACTCATCGTGAATCCCTCCCCCAGAAACTAGATAACACACTGATCACACAGGAAGGTAGTTCCTGTTTTGGTCTCAGAGTTGCTGTAAGGTCTCAGAGGAAGATGGAGTCCCAGCATTACATTACAGAGAGAGACAGTGATATGGAAAGACATATTTATATAACTTAAGGATAATGGTATTGTATCGCTGGCATGTAACTGTATGTAATTGTATGTAACTATGTTTTAACTGCTTACTGTGTGAGTTGTATTCATGTAACTATAGGTATACTGTACTTTGTAATATATATTGAATCCATATCCTTTTAATAGCAAATATATACTTCAATGAGCTTTGGAACTCAGATAATGTGTGGTTGTATTGTTTTCTCTTATGGGATACAGTGTTTTGCGATGTACAGCACACTTTTATCGTATATGGTAATAAGATGCGCCTGGCGTCTGCAATATATATTAGAGCTGGCATTTTAAATATTTGTGAGAGATCAATATGGCATTCTTACTGTAGATGATGGTCAATAAAATGTGAAAGGTTTGAAGCTATCGAATTGGTCCCTGCGACTATTGCTCTACCCGGGGATTTCTACATATCTTTATGGATTTTAGGTAGGATATACAGTGCCGAAAGACTGGGAACTTTTACTCGCATATACTCCTCTTCTTTATCCGATATGACTCCTAATGACATATTTATTCAGATGATTTTTTAATTCCTTTTCAATTTTCTCACTCGCATTTCCTCTCATTAAAACATAGGTTTCCTTATCTTCAAGCTGTCTTTTTACTTATTTGTCATATTTTTCACTATTAATAATAACAACTCCTCCCCCTTATCTGCAGGTTTTATAATGATATCCATATTTTCACTTAAACTCTTTATTGCCTCTCTTTCTCTTTTATTGATGTTCTGTTTCGTTTCCTTATGCATCATATCTTCCATATCAGTGGTCACGGCTTTATTAAAGCTTTCAATAAAACATCCTCTGTTAAAAGTGGGGTTAAAAATGGACTTCTGTTTAAAAGGATCTCTTGTAGTAGCGGTTTTGCCTTTTTGTGTCAAAAAATATTTTTTAAAGATACATTTCTTATGAATTTTTGAAGATCCAAATAAGTTTAAAATTTGTTGAACATATTGTCTGAGGCAAATTTAAGTCCATTATTTAATACTTCTTTTTCCTCAATGGTCAACGAATGATTGCTTAGATTGAAGATTTTAATTTTATAATTTTCCTGATCATCTTTTCTCGCTCTGTTTTCTTACTCGTTCTCTTTCCTCTTTTTCCTCTCTTTTTAGGATTTCTTCTAAATACTAAAATCTTCTGAATCGTTTCCTGTTCCATCCTAAAAAAATCTGGATTATTGAATGATTTGTATCTATTTTCCGTTCTAATCGGAAAATTTCTTCTATCCTGATTCATATGCCATTCGTCTTTAACAAAAAACATATCTTTGGTTCGTATATTCCGTCTACCTGTTCTATCATTGTCGTATGCCCTCCAATCATTACTATCATTTCTTCTTCTAGGCCTATTTCCAAAGTGTTCTGTTTGAGGGAGATATCTTTTGTTTCCTCTATATTCCTGAGGTTTTCTTTTTTGATATTGTAGTCTTTCCGGTATTCTTTGTGGAGAAGTCACCTCACAGTCACACGATAACTCTTCTATAATGTCTTCATCTTGGTCAGGAAGCTCCTCATTATATCTATTCAATTTTATTCCTTCTTCCCTCTCCTTTATATCTCTAATGTACTTTCTTTTCTTTCTTAGGATGACATCTTTCTCATTCCTCACAACTCTTTTTTCCATTTCATTTGCAATTCTTACATAATCATCTAATTCCCTATAGGGGGTCAATACTTTAGTTAAATTCTCAACTTGTTGCTCTTTCTCAGGTAATTATGTTTTCTCTCCTGTATAATTAAATTCATTAATGATAGGGAGCATTCTTCTAAAATTTTATCCCATTTTAAAAAGAATTCCTTAATCTCATTTTCAGATGACGGTCTTTTTTCTATCTTTAGACCCCTAGGGATAAGCTTTTCCGAAATGTATTTTCCTAGAGTGGTGGTCTCCCACCACACCCTACTCTCTTTAAAAGGATATATTCTAATTTTTTCATTGTCAATTCAATCTGATCTCTATTAATCTCGTTTAGATACTCATTTGTATCTGTTCTGTCATTAACCTCAAAAACTGAATTTACTAATAATCTTCTTTGGTCTCTATATCCCAGCATGATGCTGCTAGTTAAACAATTGTGACAAACAATAAAGATAGTAGAAAAAACAATTATAACCAGTGCTTCAAACAATGGTGCAGCGAACAGTCGCTAGGGTGGTCACAACAGCCCAGAATAAAGTCCTAGAATTTGATGTTTGCGGTTGTGTGCACCCCTAGGATAATGACCTCTGAACAAGGTACACTTTCCAATCCATATACAAGTCTCCACAAGATGCTTCCCATAGAATCTTTATGTTAATCTTGCCACCAATTTCATGGAATAAACTCTTCTTTTCTTTCTGGTAGTGTGACTTTGGTATTCTTTTGTAGTCCACACTCATCCAAAAAGTAAAAAGAAGAGTATAATAGTGAAAGTACGTTTTTAATCCACAACATTTTTAATCAACAACAGTAACACATAAAAATGATTAAGATCCACCAATAATGAAAATACAGTTTGCATACCAGAATTCATGGGGTGTCAAGCGTGCCCGCCCACAAACAGCATGTAATACCCTCCTGGGTTTTTAGAGTGCTGGATTCCTGCTGTGATGGATACCACTGATCTCCTCACGGAAAAACTGGTAGGTCTGTCTGGTCACCGACATGTTTCAGCTCTTAGCAGAGCCTTTTTCAAGGTGTATGGTGGACCCAGGTTGATATGGTATATATACCCTTAATGATATTTAAAAGAAAGCTCTAGGGATGTTTAGATGAAATATTGCACATGATGGTTACTAAAACCGTAAATATAAAAAATGAATGTAAAGCGGTACCTGTAAAAAAGACAAAGTTGTTAATATTAAAATGTTTACACTCTTTTGAGTGAATGTGGAAGAGGAGGTAGCCAGCAACACTTTATTAATGCTGAATGTCCATGAATTCCTACCTTTCCCTGTGCTAAACTCCGATGCCGTGGAGCACACTGATTGCAGGGACCGCCGGGTGCCAATTGAAAAGCCGCTGGACGCCGCTGTGAGCACTGCGGCTCCGGTGTTGTTCGTCCGCGGCTGATGGTAGTTGGTGGTGCTGGCGGTGCTTCCGAGTACCGCTGAGTCCAGGGCTGGCAGCGTTCCCGTGTCCTGCTGTGTCCTCCGAGATGTATTCCGGCGTGGTGTTGATATCAGCTGAAGTTGCAGCGGGTTCTGCTTGTGTTGCGGCTATTGATGGATTTTCCTCTTTGAAGTGTAAAAGATGATCTCCAACGCGTTTCATGCACTTTTTTGAGGAGTGAAGTGAAAAGAAATAATTTTATTGGGTTTATTTATACTAAAAATAACAGGAACTTCCGGTGGAAATGACCTCATTTTTTGGTGGCAACCATGTGTTTGGTTTTTTTGCTGTTAAAAGGTGAAAAAATTAATTATAACTGGTACCGCTTGTAATTAATAATTATTTCTTACTTTTAAAATTAAATGAATGTATAAAGATATTGGTTTTATAAGGAAAAATGGTTATTAATTAATTTTTTTATTATTATAGAAGGATCATTTTTAATTTCTTTATTTTCGTAGAAAAGGATTAAGCTCTATTTCTATGTTTAGACCTCTCGGTGTCATGGTTTTTAAGTCAAAGATCCATTTAGTTTCTATCATTTTTAATTCTTCAGAGATGTTTCCACCTCTCCAGTTGGTATAGATTTTTTTAATTACCAGGAAGCTAGTTCCAGCAGGGTTCTTGTTGTGAACTTCTAGGTAGTGTTTTGAGACATTATGTGTGACCAAGCCTTTTTTTATATTATTAATATGTTCAGCAAATCTGACTTTTGCTTTTCGTTTCGTCTGTCCCACGTACTGGAGATTGCATGGGCATTGTAAAAGGTAAATTACCCCTTCTGTGTCACAACTCAATGCTTGATTAATTTGATAAGTTTTTCCAGTGACTATCGATGAGAAGTTAGTTGTTTTCTTTGTTGTTCTGTTGCTTATGTCACATGGCTTACAATTGAGACATTGTCTGAATCCTTTGTTATTTGAATCATAGTCTTTTTTGCCCAGTTGATGTAGATGGCTTTTTGTTATTGTTTGTTTTATGGATTGTGCTCGTCGATATATTATTTTTGGATGCTCTGGTAGTATTTGTTTCAGTGTCTCGTCTAGTTGTAATATATACCAGTGTTTCCGTATCATTTTTTCTACTAATGATGTGTTGCTGCTATATTGGGTGATAAATGATAATTTGATAGGATTTTTTTTTTTTTTTCTTTGTACTTGATGAGTTCTTTTCTATCAGTGTGTTTCAATTTATCGATATATTTTTGAATGTCCAAGTTGGAGTACCCTTTTTCCACAAAGTTGTTTTTCAAATGTTCACTTTGTTCTAAAAACGTGTTGTCGTCTGTACAGTTTCGTCTTAGTCTTTGCATTTGGCCTCCAGGAATATTTTTGATCCATTGTCTGTGGTGATTGCTGTGAGTGGGAAGTGTATTGTTTCCATTGACTTCTTTGAAGTGTGATCTGGTTTTTATTTTCTGATGTTCGATGAAGATTTCCAGATCTAAAAAAACCACTTCTTTTTTGCTTGTTGTTGTCGTGAATGCTAAATTAAATGAATTGTTATTGATGTACTCTAAAAAGAGTTGCAGTTTTTCTTCTGGTCCGTCCCAAATGAACATCACATCGTCTATATATCGATGCCAAAGAATAACATTTTCCGAAAAAATATTATTTGTCCAGATGGTGTCGTCCTCCCATTTTGACACGAAAAGATTAGCATAGCTTGGGGCTAGGGGTGTGCCCATTGTGGTGCCACATTTTTGAAGATAGAATTTGTCATTATACCAGAAATAGTTATGGGTTAATATGAATTCGATGTTTGCCATGATGAAGTTGATTTGTTGGTTTGGGATCGATGTTTGAGTGGAAAGGTAATGGCGGGTATGTGTGCATCCTGTTTCATGTGCAATGCATGTATATAATGATTTAACGTCTGCTGTGCCTAGTGTGTATGAAGGTTTCCATGTGAAATTTTCCAGGATTTGGAGTATGCTGATTGTGTCTTTCAGATAACTTCTTTGTTGGATGACTAAGTTCTGTAAAAAATAATCAGTGTATTTGGAAAGGTTTGAAGTGATGGAATTTATGCCAGAAATAATTGGGCGTCCTGGTGGGTTAGTGAGGTGTTTATGAATCTTCGGCAAAAAATAAAAAGTAGGAATTTGAGGGTTTGATTGTATAAGATACTGAAATTCTTTTCTGTTGATGATGCCGATTTCTAGGCCTTCTTCAAGATGTTCTTGTAATTCTTTCATAAATCTTTGTGTGGGATCTTGGTCTAGAATGATATATGTATCCGAATCACTTAGCAGACGTTCCGCCTCTCTTTCATATTGATCTCTTTGCATTATGACGATCCCTCCGCCTTTGTCTGCGGGCTTTATAACTATTGTGTCGTCATTCTTCAATTCCATCATTGCTGATCTTTCGTCTTTAGATAAATTATGTTTTATTTTTTGTTTTGGTGGAATTTGATCAATTTCTTCTTCCATCGCTTTTTGGAAAGTGTTGATGAATGGACCTTTGCAGTGCACTGGGTTGAATATGGATGTGGGTTTGAATTGGGTATGTTGATATTCTTCGCTAGATGTTGATGGGGCTTCGGATTGGATATTTTGAAAATATTTTTTGATTGTCAGTTTTCGAATGAATTTTTGCAGGTCTATATATAGACTGAAGCTGTCCACTTTAGAATGGGGTGCAAACTTTAGACCTTTTTTGAGGAGCTGCATCTGCGGTATTGTAAGTTCTTTTTTGCTCAAGTTAAAGATTGTTGTTTTTGATTCTACTTGATCTATTTTCTTTTTGAATATATATATACCCTTAAGTCTAACCTGATTTGCTTGACTCAGACATTCCTTAATTACTCATTATTGGTACAATTTATATATAAAAAAGTGATGGGTATTCTCCAACCAGTTCCCCTCACAGCCTCATAAAAATATATTATGTAAACAATTGTTTAAAAACATAATTTAATGTTAAATTATAGGCGTGCATTCCAGCACCATGTGGAACACACAAGATTTCTGGGTGACATCACTAATTACCAGGTTTACCTGCTCTAAGTGATTTACATCCCCTGGCCTCCGTTTCCATCTCTCTGAGATAACCACTAACGCCCACAGAAGCCAATGATATAGTCCCCATCTACTCGTTTACATGAGAAGGTAATTAATTAATGAGGGTTTATTTGTAATATATTTATTATTATGTGAATTTAATTTAACAATGATATTATGGATTTTAAGACGTTATTATTATTCATGATTTAGTATTGGTACTGTATATCCATATTTGTGGAGAAGTCCTATGTATTGAAAATATTATTGTTGGTTTTCAATTAGGTACTGTGGAGCATTACGTGAGTAATGCGTTCCACAGATAGGAAGTAAGGTGCGGTTCATGTATAGGAAGTAACAGGGAAGGTAGGACTGGCTTCCATGGGCATCAGCGGTATGTTGAATAGGTGGAAATAGAAGCCAGGAGATGCATTCCATAGAGAGGAAGGAGCGCGGTTCTCAGTGACGCTACCGGAAAGCTTTGTGAGTTCCAAAATATGTTGGAATGCACGTTTGGAATCGGACATTAAGTTTGTTACTGTCTACACACAGGAGTAGACGGGTACTATATCACTGGCTTCCGTGGGCGTTAGTGGTTGTCTCACAGAGATGGAAACAGAGGCCAGGGGATGTAAATCACTAAGAAAACAACAAACAAAAAATCAACAAAAAGAAGGCTTCTTTGCCAGAAAAAAAGAGAGAACTAATGCTCCCTTAAGAAGATAAAAAAAACACTTAATAACCACATTAAGAGAAAACAACACCCCACCACACAAAACACACCAACACTATAAACCTGCGTATACTTACCAGCAGATATATACAAACTTTAAAATAAAAAAGGCAAAAGGCTTGTATATCAACAAAAAGAAGGCTACTTTGCCAGAAAAAAACCAGAAAACTTATGCTCTCTTGAGAAGACATAACAAAAGGAACAAAAAAAACCTTAGGATATCAGTCAGGTCATCCACACTACAAACATCCTTAAATACAAACATAAAAATCCATTAACAAAAACAAATACAACATACATTGTCCTATTTTGAGGATGTCCCCTTCTGGAACATTCATGGATTGACGATACTCTCAATAAGAATTGAGAAATTATTTGTATCTTTGAAAACATCTGAAATAAGGAGTTTTATCTAAGTAATGTATAAATAATTATTGTTCATAAGTGAGCGTGAAATCATTTTTCACTAACATACCTTGTTTGTTCTACACGCTGTGCGACCGCAAAACACCACATAAATGCACTGCATCCAAAAACACACTACACAAGGATGTGTTGCAAACACATCCTGTGCGGATGCACACAAACATCACCATACCACATATATTTACCAGGTAAAAAAACAAATTTAAACCTAAATCAGCACGACTCTGCATATCACATAAGAAAATATGAGTAAATACACTACATAAATAAAAAATTATAAAAATTAAAAAACAAACACTTGCCTTCCACACCCTTTCTCCACCACTCAGCACAGCACACTACACCTTCCTTAACCTCCATACACCCACAAACTACAGATGGCTAGAGCATGTATTGAAAGTAATCAAAGCAAATGTACCAATTGTGTATGCATCACATGTACGAATTTATGTTTAGCATGCTTATGCAGGTATAAAACAACACCCCCTGAACCATACGCACATGCTACCTGCATCATGGATTCTGATAGTGGTAAATGAGGAAGCCACTGATAACTACAAAAGGCGGGGAAATGCATCAAATTCAAACATCCAGATCTACGCTACATTCAATCTTTGAACCACCTATTCGGACTGAATCACCTCCGGAGATGACTGCACTAAAAGAGTGAGCGCCAGCAGTCGGGAGGAACATCAGATACTCTCTGCCTAAAAAGCAAAGTGGTGAGATTGTTCTTTTGAATCCTACAGTTTATGGTCTGGCCAGACGTAAAAACTGACACTTTTATCTATAGAAAAACAAAAGCAATAGGTGGCTTCAGTGCAAGCTGCTATAGAAGGAACTTGCATATTTGTTCATTCACCTGCTTTACTATTTAGCAAACAAGCTGCAAAGACGCAAAGCTGTTTATTTATCAAGTGTTTCTAAACACATTGGGGTATATTTACTAACATTCGTAATTTTCGGAAAAAGGTCAAAGTTCAATCACGAATGACATCGAAAGTGTAAAACTGCAACTTTTTGAATTGATTACGACTAATTTACTAAGCTGTCGTATTCGGCTTTTTCTTTTGTTCCGATGTCGATGTCATTCGTGTTTTTTTTCTGTTTTTTACGGCAGTGATTAGCAAAACACTGCCGACTTTTTCAAAATGAATGTCGGCCGGATCTGTGTGATCCGTGCTGGGGTTCATTTTTTTTTTTTTTTTAAATAAACACTGTAAAACTTTCAAAAAAATTGCGTGGGGTCCCCCCTCCTAAGCATAACCAGCCTCGGGCTCTTTGAGCCGATCCTGGTTGCAGATATATGGGGAAAAAATGGACAGGGGTTCCCCCATATTTAAGCAACCAGCATCGGGCTCTGCGCCTGGTCCTGGTTCCAAAAATACGGGGGACAAAAAGCGTAGGGTCCCCCGTATTTTTAAAACCAGCACCGGGCTCCACTAGCTGGACAGATAATGCCACAGCCGGGGGTCACTTTTATACAGTGCCCTGCGGCCGTGGCATCAAATATCCAACTAGTCACCCCTGGCCGGGGTACCCTTGGGGAGTGGGGACCCCTTCAATCAAGGGTTCCCCCCCCCAGCCACCCAAGGGCCAGGGGTGAAGCCCGAGGCTGTCCCCCCCATCCAATAGGCTGCGGATGGGGGGCTGATAGCCTTTTTGTAAAAGTGTTAGATATTGTTTTTAGTAGCAGTACTACAAGGCCCAGCAAGCCTCCCCCGCATGCTGGTACTTGGAGAACCACAAGTACCAGCATGCGGCGGAAAAACGGGCCCGCTGGTACCTGTAGTACTACTACTAAAAAAATACCCAAAAAAAGACAAGACACACACACCTTGAAAGTAAAGTTTTAATACATACATGCACACAAACATATACACATACTTACCTTATGTTCACACGAGGGTCGGTCCTCTTGTCCAGTAGAATCCATGGGGTACCTGTTGAAAAAATTATACTCACAAAATCCAGTGTAGATCGGTCCTCTTCAAATCCATTTGTAATCCACGTACTTGAGAAAAACAAAAAAACGGAGTCCCGACCACGAACTGAAAGGGGCCCCATGTTTTCACATGGAACCCCTTTCCCCGAATGCCAGAAACCCACTCTGACTGATGTCTAAGTGGGTTTCTTCAGCCAATCAGGGAGCGCCACGTTGTAGCACCCTCCTGATCGGCTGTGTGCTCCTGTACTGACTGACAGGCAGCACCCGGCAGTGTTACAATTTAGCGCCTATGCGCTCCATTGTAACCAATGGTGGGAACTTTCTGCTCAGCGGTTGACCGAAAGTGACCTCACCGCTGAGCAGAAAGTTCCCACCATTGGTTACAATGGAGCGCATAGGCGCTACATTGTAACACTGCCGTGTGCCGCCTGTCAGTCAGTACAGGAGCACACAGCCGATCAGGAGGGTGCCACAACGTGGCGCTCCCTGATTGGCTGAAGAAACCCACTTAGACAGAAGTCAGAGTGGGTTTCTGGCATTCGGGGAAAGGGGTCCCATGTGAAAACATGGGGCCCCTTTCAGTTCGTGGTCGGGACTCCGTTTTTTTTTTCTCTCAAGTACGTGGATTACAAATGGATTTGAAGAGGACCGATCTACACTGGATTTTGTGAGTATAATTTTTTCAACAGGTACCCCATGGATTCTACTGGACAAGAGGACCGACCCTCGTGTGAACATAAGGTAAGTATGTGTATATGTTTGTGTGCATGTATGTATTAAAACTTTACTTTCAAGGTGTGTGTGTCTTGTCTTTTTTTGGGTATTTTTTTAGTAGTAGTACTACAGGTACCAGCGGGCCCGTTTTTCCGCCGCATGCTGGTACTTGTGGTTCTCCAAGTACCAGCATGCGGGGGAGGCTTGCTGGGCCTTGTAGTACTGCTACTAAAAACAGTATCTAACACTTTTACAAAAAGGCTATCAGCCCCCCATCCGCAGCCTATTGGATGGGGGGGACAGCCTCGGGCTTCACCCCTGGCCCTTGGGTGGCTGGGGGGGGACCCCTTGATTGAAGGGGTCCCCACTCCCCCAGGGTACCCCGGCCAGGGGTGACTAGTTGGATATTTGATGCCACGGCCGCAGGGCACTGTATAAAAGTGACCCCCGGCTGTGGCATTATCTGTCCAGCTAGTGGAGCCCGGTGCTTGTTTCAAAAATACGGGGGACCCCTACGCTTTTTGTCCCCCGTATTTTTGGGACCAGGACCAGGCGCAGAGCTCGATGCTGGTTGCTTAAATATGGGGGTACCCCTGTCACTTTTTTCCCCATATTTCTGCAACCAGGATCGGCTCAAAGAGCCCGAGGCTGGTTATGCTTAGGAGGGGGGACCCCACGCAATTTTTTTGGAGAAAATTTACACTTTCCCACCCCTTCCCACTGATATACATGTACGGATCTCATGGATCCGTGAATGCCTATACAATCACGGCTCAAAAAAGCAGGTCTGGTTTTTTTTAGCACTTTTTTGCGATTTGTAATTTTTCACGGCAGTGTTTTCCTCTTTTGAGATTTGCACTTTTTAGTAAATGACCGAGTTCTACTAATTTGCTGGCGTATTTTGACCGATGGTGTATTCATTCGTAATTTTTGACTTGGACTTCCAAGAAAATACGAATGCCCTCATCACTGCCGTGATTTGAGTTTAGTAAATGACCGAGATGACACTTTGAAGAAAAAACGGCATCTCGGTCAAAATCGGGACCTTAGTAAATATACCCCATTGTTGGGACCTTTCTAGCTGCATGTCACTAACAGGTGCACTGGATTTATAACCCTAATTACTGGATAAATATTTGTTTGAGCAGCCTTTTAAGCACTGTTGAACCAGCTTTGTGATATAAATTCCTGGAAACTTGTGGATATCAATTGTATCATTTTCTTTAAAAAGTTTGCAGGTATTATTAGATACATTATTTCAAGGCTGTGTCTGCAAAAATCATCACATTGTGTCCAGTTAAATGTTATATTGTGCTGTAACATGTTATTAGTTCTTCAGGTGTAATATGTGATTTTTTTAATGCATTTTCGAAATAGTGTAATAAATCAGTGTGGATCTGTGTGCAAAATAAATATTTATGTGCTTTTATTCTGGTGCGCTGTGACAATCCTTTTCTTTTTCCTTTTTTTTTTTTTTATACCAAACAAGAGCTTAGAAGGCTAAAAGCACAGTATGAAGCTGTAAGACAAAGAGAAATGAAAGAAAGACAATGCCAAATGGCACAGCAACAATCACCTGGCTGTGCAGAGGAGCAGGCCCCAGTAATTTGGTACCCCCATCTACCGTGCAAATTCAACAAGAAGCTGGTCTTAGTTCCCTGGCTGAGGAAGATTTTGGGCAAATTGAGGAAGATTCTGGGCCCAGTACCCAAACACAACAAACAGGCCCACAAACTGAAGAGGAAGCTGGGGCAAGTTCCCAGGCTACTACATCGCAGCCAGGAAAAGAGAAGAGAAAATGCCAACCCCCATTTGGCAGGAGGGAGTTAGACATTCTTGTCCCACAAGCCATTGACAAAATTCATTAAGGACCTAAGAACATGGGCGCAACAACCAATGAGCGTATCTGGAGAGAACTCACCAATGTGGTGGCCCCAATTGTCTGCACACCCCAAGAAGTAAAGAGACGGTAAGTACATACTGATTCACACTCTAAAACACTATTGTGTGCATTTACTAATATGGTGGTTCCTTTTAAGATGTTACAAAGAGTTATCAGAGGAATTATTTAATAAAAGAACACTGTTTAGGACACGTGGGCACTCGCTGAGGCTGGAGGAGAGAAAATTCCTTACACAACGGAGGAAAGGGTTCTTCACTGTTAGGGCAATAAGGATTTGGAATTCACTGCCAGGGAAGGTAGTAATGGTGGACTCTGTAAATGCTTTTAAAAAAGGATTGGATACATTTCTGATTGAAAATGATATCCAAGGTTATAACATTTAAAATATTGATGCTGTTAATCTGGGTGTAACATGATTTATAGTTATTAACTAGTCATAAAACATTACTTCAGCAGGTACATTATAATCAACACAACTTTATATAGGTTGAACAAGATGGGCATTTTGCCTTTATTCAACCTCAATTACTATGTTACTATGTTACTATGTGATGTTGCCTATAGCAACCATGACTATTACATAAATAACCTTCTAGAAGGTGCAAGATAAATGAGCAGTTCAATGTTTGGTTGCTATGTGCCAAATTCCATCTTGAAGTATAAATTACATCTTACAATATTTAATGTTATGTACTGTATGTGTACAAGTAGAATTCGCCGAATGTAATGTAGGGTATGATATTTCTGTTAGTTTGATGTATAAAATTGCACCAATAACTCAACAAAAAAAAACATAAAAAAATGTAAAGTAGACGGACAGAATCTTAAAAACAGAAACTTTTAAAAATGTAAACAATGTAGTAATGCAAAATTAAAATATGGATGCATTTTATTTTTATACATCTGTAGTTGGGCTGGCTTCAAGTGCCGGCTGAAGAACAAGATGTGTGCGCGGTGGAGATCTGCAAGGGAAACAGGTGGAGGGTGAATCCCTGAGAGTCTTGACTACACGGCCTTAGAGGAGCAAGCCTTGGGCTGTGTGGCGCATGAGGAGGTGGCAGGTGTGTCCAAAATGGACACAGAGATGCCTGCCCTTGAATCTAGACATGCCTTGCCAGGTACATTTTTTAAATTTTTTATTTAAAAAAAAAGATTACTAATTTTTTTTGTCTCCTTTTCCAATCACAGCACAGGAGGTGCAGCTCACTGAGGCTGGGGAGGGTGCTAACGACGACAGCTCCAGTGTGGGCCCGGAAAGCCCATCATCCAGGCAACACACTGAGGCACCCCCCCAACCCACTTTCCAGGAGCTTCTGGTGCAAATTGAGCACCTAAGCCGAAACAATGGCAACTTCCAAGAACAGATGCTCCTGGAGGTCCGTGAGCACATCTCCACTATGCATCAAGGCATTTGTGATATCTCCTCCACTATTGCCCGAGGCATGTCTGAAATATCCACCACTATTGCCCAACACATTGCAGCCCTCCATGGCCAGACTTTCAGGGAGGCAACAACACCTGCCCCATCCCCTAGATCTGCCCAGGAACAAGATCTCACTGGGTAGGTCCCTTGCACATCCACATGCAGATCCCACTCTGAAGAACCACCCCTTCAGCCAGCCAAAAAAAGGGGCAGACAGTTATTTTTCTCCAGATGCTCACCTTGGTTCCTTTGCTTATGTTTTTGGTAACATAGTGAATTTTGACAATGGCTTGCAGGACAAGAATGTCCAACTCCATCCTGCTACATGTGTTGTTTTTTTTCTCTCTCTCTTTCCCTGGCTGCAATTGAGTGTTAGCCGTTGCCACGGTGGTGGGGCGCGCAGGCTCCCGCCCATTGCTAGGCAACAGGCCAGTGCTTCACTTCCGCCGCCATGCATTCTGGCCTGGCCGGCTGCCGGGCAACCAGAGATGACAGGTGGCCGCTCTCAGTCCCAGCGGTTACTAAGCAGCCGGGATGCTCTGTTCTATGTGCCAGCTAGCAGCTGGCGCAATCAGGAACCGGGGGGTTGGGGCTGTCTGGCTCTCCATGATTGGTCCTCTGGGCCTTTTTATGGGAGCCAGGACCATGCAGCCCCACCGGTGTTAGCTTCCTGCAAGCCAGTCAGCCAGCCTCTGGTAGTTCCTGGTTCCTGCCTGTAACTCCTGGTGTTCCAGTTCTCTGCATCAGTTCGGATCTTGTCCAGCTTTATCCAGATCTGCTTCCAATGGAATTAGCCTGAATTCAACACTCTTCAGTATCCCGGTTGTCCCTGTATTCATCCCTCGTGGCACTATGAGTTAGTGGCCCTGCCGCACATTGTGACAGAGGTCACATCTTTACTTTATTTTGCTTATCAGTTATGGGGTCGCATTTTTTGGCTAGGCCACAATTCTTTGGTTGTTCTGTTTAAGTACTGACAGTGTCGTATTCTGTGGGTCCGCCACTTGCTTTAAATTTCGTATTTGGGTTCTGGCGACAGTGCCGCACATAATTGTTGTTTTCTTAGTACATTCTCTCATTCGTAGTCTAGTTAGTCTTAGCTAGTTTTTCCCCTTATTCTCTCTCAGTCTCGGTTGATGCCTTGTTCCCTCGTAAGACCTGGGGGCATCGGAGTCTGGGTGGACCTAATTCGCCCATTCAAAAGCGGCTACAAAAGGAGAAGACTGGCTATGCAGTTGCCAACTGACTACTGGCAGAAATAACGGAGTTAGGGGTAGATTTGGTGTTGCAGCTATTTCCCTTTCCCAGCTGCAGCTCACACATCAGTACCAGGAACTCCCCAGTTGCTCCCCGTACTCATAGTAACATAGCAACTAAGGTTGAAAAAAGACAATTGTCCATCAAGTTCAACCTACTTGTGGTCTCCTATGCAGTCTTATTGTTGGACTAGTTATTTTTATGTTAGGACTAGTTATATTAACTATAATGCGTGCCTACGCACCATAACCGTGAATATCTTTATCCAATAGGAATTTATCTAACCCATTCTTAAAGGTGTTGACTGAGTCCGCAGTTACTACTCTCCCAGGCAGGGAATTCCAAACACGTATTGTCCTTACTGTGAAAAAACCTTTTCACCTCAATGTGCGGGAACTCCTCTCCTCTAAACTAAGCGAGTGACCATGTGTCCTCTGTGCTGATCTTATAGAAAACAGGTCCCTCCCAAGCTCTGTGTATTGACCCCTTATATATTTGTAGATGTTGATCATGTACCCTCTTAGTCTCCTCTTTTCCAATGTAAACATGCTATGCCTTGCAAGTCTTTCCTCGTATTCCAGCGTCTCCATGCCCTTGATTAGTTTGGTCGCCCACCTCTGAACCTTTTCTAGCTCCAGGATATCCTTTTTGTAATATGGTGCACAAAATTGCACACAGTATTCAAGATGAGGCCTCACTAGTGATTTATATAATGGGAGTATAATACTCTCGTCCCTTGCATCAGTTCCCCGTTGTATGCATGCTAATATCTTATTAGCCTTCTTTGCTGCACTCCTACTTTGGGTACTGTTGCTTAATTTGTTATCTATGTGAACCCCTAAGTCTTTTTCCAGTACAGAATCCCCTAATATTACCCCATTTAGTATGTAGGTGTTATTTTTAGTCTTGCCCCCACAGTGCATTACCTTACACTTGTCTGTGTTGAATCTTATTCTCCATTTTGCTGCCCATGCTTCCAGTTTAGTTAAGTTGTTCTGAAGAGACTCAGCATTCCCCTCCGTATTTATAACCTTACACAATTTGGTACACACCACTTAGTACTTTAGACCAATTTGAAAATGATCCATTGACCACAACGTGCTGCTCCCTATTATCTAACCAATTACTGACCCAAGTGCATATTGTGCTCCCTAGCCCTATTTCTTGTAGCTTGTAGATAAGACGCATGTGTGGTACAATGTCGAAAGCTTTGGCAAAGTCTAAAAGATTATGTCCACCTCCTTACCCTGATCCAGGTTCACACTTACTGTTTCATAAAAGCCAAGTAAGTTGGTCTGACATGATCTGTCCTTCACAAATCCATGTTGGTTCCTTTTAATGACCTTATTTGCTTCAAGGAACTTTTGAATACTGTCCCTTAGAATACCTTCCCAATACTTTCACCACTATAGATGTAAGACTAACTGGTCTATAATTACCTTGTTCAGCTTTGCTCCCCCTTTTAAATATCGGCACTACCTCCGCTATACGTAGTCTTTGGGAACAATACCCGATTTAACCGAATCCATGAAGATCAAAAATAGAGGTCTTGCTAGTTCAGCGTGCAGCTCCATAAGAACCCTCGGATGAATTCCATCGGGACCAGGTGACTTCTTAATCTTTAACTTTTTTAATCGGTCACAGACTACCTCTTCACATAAATAAGCATTTAGCAGTGGAACATTATCTTTGTTGAGATTTTGTGTTAGACCCAGCATTTGGTCCTCTCTGGTAAATACCGTTGAAAAAAACTTGTTTAGTTTGTTTGCTATGTCATTATAATTTTTATCAAGACTCCCCTCTCTCCTTCTTTAGTCTCTTGCTGTTGATGTACTTAAAAAAAAAATTGGGATTCGCTTTGCTTTCCTTTGCTACTAGTTTTTCAGTTTCTACTTTAGCCGCTCTTATTCCTTTTTTGCATATTTTGTTACAGTCCTTATAGTGTTGAAATGACTCCATAGCCCCCTCAGATTTGTATTTTTTAAATGCGTGTTTTTTTGTCCATTAATTCCTTTATATTTTTGTTAAACCACATTGGTTTGGGATTTTTATTCCTTTTTTTGCTGCTGGTGGGGATAAATGTACGAGTATTATTAATTAGCAGTGATTTTAATACATCCCATTTCTCTGTAGTATTTTTTCCTTGAAACAGAATTTCCCATTCAATGTCCCTTAACGCTTCCTTCATCATGTCAAAGTTGGCTTTGCTAAAGTTTAGAGTCCTAGTTGAGCCAGTATAGGACTGCTTATGAAAACTGATATTGAATGTGACCATATTGTGGTCGCTGTTACGTATGGGCTCTCCTAATTCAATATTTGATACCAATTCCCCATTGTTAGTTAATACCAGGTCTAAGATTGCATTGTACCTAGTTGGTTCCTTGATTAATTGAACTAAATAATTATCATTTAGCGTTTTTAAAAACATATTGCCTCTAGCAGTATCACATGAATTGATTTTCCAGTTTATCTCAGGATAGTTAAAGTCCCCCATCGCTACTATGTCTCCTACTCCTGCTGCTCTTTCAATTTGGTTCAGTACCCGAGTTACGGGTACTTGATTCATAACATTGAGTAGACCAGGCATTTTCAACCAGTGTGCCATGGCACCTTCAGAGTGTACTGTGGCCCAGGCTCTTCTTAGAGGATCAGTCGTGCCCCGGCTGTGACCTATGCCTTGAAGACGCGGCAGTGTGACATCATAGGTCACGGCCGCCACGTCTCACCACCAGGCCAGTGCACCCGCCTGCATACACATCTTCCAGTTCCCGTCCGCATCCACAAGTTTCCCTGCCTACCCACATCCACACCTGCCCAACCACCTGCTGCTCAGTATTCGCAGCACTCCACTATGAACAATCCCCACCACTGAGGGACAGAGAGGAGGAGAGCTGACAGGAAGGGGATAATATTTGTTATTTTATTTCTCCTGTGGGGAGCAATAGGATTTATGTGGGGAGCAAAAAGATTTATGGGGGGAACAATGTGAATAATTCATATGGGGAGCACTGGGACTAATTAATGTGGGGAGCGATAGGATTTATGTGGGGAGCAATGTGATTGATTTTTTTGTGTAGGCCAATGTATGTGTGGATTTTTTTTTACTGTGGGGGCCAATGTGTGTGTTTTTTCCCTTGGGGTACTGATGTTGTGCCTTGCCAATTTTAAAATATTGTTTTTTTGTGCCGCGAGTTAAAAACGGTTAAAAATCACTGGAGTAGACTGTGAACTTGAGTCAGCTTCCTCTTCTGTTTGTGGCCCTGATTGTTGTGTCTTGGTACTAGGACCAGTTTCTTCTTCTGTTTGCCTCACATGTTCCTCAGCCAGGGTACTGAGACCAGCTTTTTGTTGTGTTTGTTGCAGAGATGGGGATAGCTGACTGTAATCCTCTTTTCTGCACAGCCAGGTGCTTTTTCTTTCTCTTTGTCTTTGTCTGATGGATAAAATTTTTATGTTCTGTGATTAAAAATTATTTTTCCACTTACACTTTGTCCACAAATAGTGTTTATTTTATTGTGATGCATGGTATTGGCTGATTAATTTTACAAAACATAATGCTTTGACTAATTTTTTGGGTAACAAAAAACAAACATATTATGAATGTAGTACCTGAAGCATTATTGCTGAACATTATATGTGAACTTGCAGTATGGTGGTAATACTGTAATTTGAGTCACACAACAAATGTATTCCTCCAGAAAACATGGCATGTATGTGGGAAAGATGCATACAGTATGTGTTTTTTGATAGCGCAATGCAGCTTGATAGACAGCTCAAAGCAATGTGAACAGAGAAAGAGGGCCTTTAAAATATGTCACACAAGTAAAGTGTTGGGACTGAAAACATGGCATGTATGTGTAAGAGGTGCATACATTATGTGTATTTTGATAGTACAATGCAGCATGATAGACAGATTTAATAAAAGATAGATAGTTAGAGACTGAATAAAATGCTTAGTAATTTAGTCAGTAAGTTGCAAACTTATTTTTACTAAAATACATTTAGTATTAGTGAGAAAGTACTATTGCTGGCAATGAATTTCAGAATGGCTTTATACTGTCATCAGCTCAGCACAGGAGGGTATAATGGAGAATTAAATATTTGTTTTCTACTCCAGATTTGAATGAGGTTTTATGTTTCATTTTTTTGCAAGTCTCCTTTTATTGACTGCCCCCATATGGGTCTATAGTTTTGCTGCAAATATATAGTACAGTAATGCGTATCATATACAGAAATAAAAAATGTACCCTTTTTTCCATGCACAACAGCTCTAAAGGGGATGCGGTCAAAATACTGGCAGTCCAGATTCTGACATTCAGGAGACCGACAGCAGAATCCCAACAGATAGAATCCTGACACATCTCGGAATTAAGTACAGGGGTTGAGGTTATAGAGTTAGGCAGTAGAGGATGGGTTAGGTTTAAATTGTGGGAGGAGGGAGGTTATGTTTAGGCTTTGGGAGCAGATGGTTAGGGCTAGGCTGTGTATGGGGGAGATTAGTGTTAGGCTGCAGGGGGAGGTTAAATTTAGTCTGTGGGAGGGGTGGATTGGGGTAAGGATTAGGGGTAGGGTATAAATACCAAGAAGTGTTGGGATTCTGGTCATCAAGATCCCCCTGTTGTTCCCCTGTCAGGATCCTAGCTGTCAGTATTTCATACCGAAACCCTCTAATGCCTTTTTGGCACTATAAAGTCTGCTTTTTCATTTTGTAATGTATATTCAAAATAAATACATTGCACACACAATGGTAACAAACTTCCACCTTATTTCCAGCACATAACACTAAAAGGCCCCATACACTGGACCGATAATGCCCGATTTCAGCCCAATTCGGGCATTCGGCCCGATATAGTGGGTGAAATCGGTCATTTTCGGTGTGCTTTTCCCCCGATCTGATGCGCGTTCCCGTGTGCATCAGATCGGATCCCCCTAGATCCAACATATTATGAGTACTGCACTCGTTATATGTCGGATCCCACAGTAAATGGACGGGAAAGTAAAATATACATCATATGCAAAAAAAACTGCATACGATATATCTAATACTATCCTGCCATTGGGGAGGCTGCCGGGAGGTTGGAGAAAATCTTATATGACATTCCAAATCGTTATGTAGTATAAGTGTATAGTGCCCTTAACTCCAGTGGATGGAATCAATTAACTAAGACCTGTCATTTGCAGGTCGCATTGCACCTTATTCTGTGCATTGTTCTTGGCAGATTCTGTTTGAGCCTGCATAGGTGGCACTTACATACCCTCCATCATGACCCGCCCCACCAGGTACAAAATGCTCTGTTTCTGGACTTCCCTCTTAATTTATTATTGCAATCACCTGTGAAGAAACAGCTTTCTTATCATTTAACTAGTTCAACACAGGTGAAGGAAATCATAAATTAAGAGGGAAGTCCAGGAACAGAGCATTTTGTACCTAGTGGGGCGGGTCATGTTGGAGGGTCTGTACTTAGTTATATACATTTAATACTAAACACCATAACTATGCATGTACTGTATACATAACATCTGATACTGAGTTGAAAGTAAATCTAAAAGTGGATGCACCTGGTGATTATTTGCAAATTGCACATGATCCACACCATTCATGTGTTCCTTGACAGAGGCTACAACCACATCCAGTGAAGCTGGGTGGTTTCTTCGTGGACGTACACAAGAGAACCATTCACTGGAAGTTTCATGAATGTGTGCCAAGAGTTACATAGAAACACAGAATTTGATGGCAGACAACAACCATTTGGCCTATCTGGTCTGCCTATACACATGCATACACATAGTAACATAGTTTCTGAGGATGAAAAAAGACAATTTGTCCATCGAGTTCACCACCTATTGGTGGTCTCCTACATTGTATTATTTTATTAGCACTAATTTTATACGTTTATACGTTGAAAATGGTGAAGAATATGGCTGTTATTTAATTATTTGTTTCAAATATAGTACCTGATCTACCCACCATAACCCTGTATATCCTTATCCATTAAGAATGTATCTAGCCCATTCTTAAAAGTGTTAACAGAGTCCGCCATTACCACTTTCTTAGGCAGGGAGTTCCAAACACGTATTGTCCTTACTGTGAAGAAACCTTTTCGTCTCATTGTGTGAAATCTCATCTCCTCTAACCTAAGCGGGTTTCGGTGTGTCCTCTGTGTTGATCTTACCAAAAACAGATTCTCTGCAAGTTCTGTGTATTGTCACCTTGTATACTTGTAAATGTTGATCATATCCCCTCTTAATCTCCTCTTTTCCAATGTGAACATGCCTAGATTAGCAAGCCTTTCCTCGTATTCTAGCTTTTCCATCCCCTTAATCAGTTTGGTCACCCACCTCTGAACCTTTTCTAGTTCCAGGATATCCTTTTTGTATTATGCTGCCCAAAATTGTGCACAATATTCAAGATGTGGCCTCACTAGGGATTTATATAATGGGAGTATAACACACTCATCCCTTGCATCAATTCCCCGCATTATGCATGCTAATACCCTGTTTTCCTTCTTTACTGCCGTCCTACTTTGCATACTGCTGCTAAGTTTGTTATCTATGAGAACACCTAAGTATTTTTCCAGTACAGAATCCCCTAGTTGTACCCCATTTAGTATGTAGGTGTTTTTTTTGTTATTACTACTAAAGTGCATTACCTGACACTTGTCTGTATTGAACCTCATTCTCCAGTTTGCTGCCCATGCTTCCAGTTTAACTAAGTCATTCTGAAGAGACTCAGCGTCCCGCTCCGAATTTATAACCATACACAGTTTGGTATCATCTACAAAAATAAACACCATGCTCTCTAGATCTACTGCTATATCGTTAATGAAAATGTTGAACAATAGTGGTCCAAGTACAGACCCTTGTGGCACACCACTTAGTACTTCAGTCCAATTTGAAAAGTTCCATTTACCACATCTCGCTGCTCCCTATTATCTAACCAATTTTTAACCCAAGTGCATATTGTGCTTCCTAGCTCCAGTTCTTGTAACTTGTAGATAAGTCTTATGTGTGGTACTGTGTCGAAAGCTTTAGCAAAGTCTAAAATTATTACATCCACCTCCTTACCCTGATCTAGGTTCGCGCTGGTTCATAGAAGCCTAATAAGTTTGTTTGACATGATCTATCCTTCACAAATCCATGTTGGTTCTTATTAATAACCTTGTTGACTTCAAAGAACTTTTGTATACTATCCCTTAAAATACCTTCCAGTACTTTCCCCACAAAGAGATATAATTACCCGGATCAGATTTACTTCCCTCTTTGAATATCGGCACAACTTCCGCTGTACGCCAATCTTTGGGAACCATGCCTGATGTACTGTAAGTGAGTCATTGAAGATCAAAAATAGCGGTCTTGCTAGTTCGGAGTGTAGCTCCCTGAGAACCCATGGGTGAATTACATTGGGACCAGGTGATTTATTAATCTTAATTTTTTTAATCGTTCACAGTAGAGATGAGCGGGTTCGGTTTCTCTGAATCCGAACCCGCCCGAACTTCATGTTTTTTTTCACGGGTCCGAGCGACTCGGATCTTCCCGCCTTGCTCGGTTAACCCGAGCGCGCCCGAACGTCATCATGACGCTGTCGGATTCTCGCGAGGCTCGGATTCTATCGCGAGACTCGGATTCTATATAAGGAGCCGCGCGTCGCCGCCATTTTCACACGTGCATTGAGATTGATAGGGAGAGGACGTGGCTGGCGTCCTCTCCATTTAGATTAGGGTTGAGAGAGAGAGAGAGAGATTGACCTGAGGCTGTGATACTGTAGAAGAGAGTGCAGAGTTTAGTGACTGACGACCACAGTGACCACCAGACAGTGCTGTTGTTTGTTTTATTTAATATATCCGTTCTCTGCCTGAAAAAAACGATACACACAGTGACTCAGTCACATACCATATCTGTGTCCACTGCTCAGCCCAGTGTGCTGCATCAATGTATATATATATCTGACTGTGCTCAGCTCACACAGCTTATAATTGTGGGGGAGACTGGGGAGCACTGCAGTGCCAGTTATAGGTTATAGCAGGAGCCAGGAGTACATAATATTATATTAAAATTAAACAGTGCACACTTTTGCTGCAGGAGTGCCACTGCCAGTGTGACTAGTGACCAGTGACCTGACCACCAGTATATATAATATTAGTAGTATACTATCTCTTTATCAACCAGTCTATATTAGCAGCAGACACAGTACAGTGCGGTAGTTCACGGCTGTGGCTACCTCTGTGTCGGCACTCGGCAGCCCGTCCATAATTGTATATACCACCTAACCGTGGTTTTTTTTTCTTTCTTTATAGTCATACTAGTTACGAGTATACTATCTCTTTATCAACCAGTCTATATTAGCAGCAGACACAGTACAGTGCGGTAGTTCATGGCTGTGGCTACCTCTGTGTCGGCACTCGGCAGCCCGTCCATAATTGTATATACCACCTAACCGTGGTTTTTTTTTCTTTCTTTATACATACATACTAGTTACGAGTATACTATCTCTTTATCAACCAGTCTATATTAGCAGCAGACACAGTACAGTGCGGTAGTTCACGGCTGTGGCTACCTCTGTGTCGGCACTCGGCAGCCCGTCCATAATTGTATATACCACCTAACCGTGTTTTTTTTTTCTTTCTTTATACATACATACTAGTTACGAGTATACTATCTCTTTATCAACCAGTCTATATATTAGCAGCAGACACAGTACAGTGCGGTAGTTCACGGCTGTGGCTACCTCTGTGTCGGCACTCGGCAGCCCGTCCATAATTGTATATACCACCTAACCGTGGTTTTTTTTTCTTTCTTTATACATACATACTAGTTACGAGTATACTATCTCTTTATCAACCAGTATATATATTAGCAGCAGACACAGTACAGTGCGGTAGTTCACGGCTGTGGCTACCTCTGTGTCGGCACTCGGCAGCCCGTCCATAATTGTATATACCACCTAACCGTGGTTTTTTTTTCTTTCTTTATACATACATACTAGTTACGAGTATACTATCTCTTTATCAACCAGTCTATATTAGCAGCAGACACAGTACAGTGCGGTAGTTCACGGCTGTGGCTACCTCTGTGTCGGCACTCGGCAGCCCGTCCATAATTGTATATACCACCTAACCGTGGTTTTTTTTTCTTTCTTTATACATACATACTAGTTACGAGTATACTATCTCTTTATCAACCAGTCTATATATTAGCAGCAGACACAGTACAGTGCGGTAGTTCACGGCTGTGGCTACCTCTGTGTCGGCACTCGGCAGCCCGTCCATAATTGTATATACCACCTAACCGTGGTTTTTTTTTCTTTCTTTATAGTCATACTAGTTACGAGTATACTATCTCTTTATCAACCAGTCTATATTAGCAGCAGACACAGTACAGTGCGGTAGTTCACGGCTGTGGCTACCTCTGTGTCGGCACTCGGCAGCCCGTCCATAATTGTATATACCACCTAACCGTGGTTTTTTTTTCTTTCTTTATACATACATACTAGTTACGAGTATACTATCTCTTTATCAACCAGTCTATATATTAGCAGCAGACACAGTACAGTGCGGTAGTTCACGGCTGTGGCTACCTCTGTGTCGGCACTCGGCAGCCCGTCCATAATTGTATATACCACCTAACCGTGGTTTTTTTTTCTTTCTTTATACATACATACTAGTTACGAGTATACTATCTCTTTATCAACCAGTCTATATATTAGCAGCAGACACAGTACAGTGCGGTAGTTCACGGCTGTGGCTACCTCTGTGTCGGCACTCGGCAGCCCGTCCATAATTGTATACTAGTATCCAATCCATCCATCTCCATTGTTTACCTGAGGTGCCTTTTAGTTGTGCCTATTAAAATATGGAGAACAAAAATGTTGAGGTTCCAAAATTAGGGAAAGATCAAGATCCACTTCCACCTCGTGCTGAAGCTGCTGCCACTAGTCATGGCCGAGACGATGAAATGCCAGCAACGTCGTCTGCCAAGGCCGATGCCCAATGTCATAGTACAGAGCATGTCAAATCCAAAACACCAAATATCAGAAAAAAAAGGACTCCAAAACCTAAAATAAAATTGTCGGAGGAGAAGCGTAAACTTGCCAATATGCCATTTACGACACGGAGTGGCAAGGAACGGCTGAGGCCCAGGCCTATGTTCATGGCTAGTGGTTCAGCTTCACATGAGGATGGAAGCACTCAGCCTCTCGCTAGAAAAATGAAAAGACTCAAGCTGGCAAAAGCAGCACAGCAAAGAACTGTGCATTCTTCGAAATCCCAAATCCACAAGGAGAGTCCAATTGTGTCGGTTGCGATGCCTGACCTTCCCAACACTGGACGTGAAGAGCATGCGCCTTCCACCATTTGCACGCCCCCTGCAAGTGATGGAAGGAGCACCCGCAGTCCAGTTCCTGATAGTCAGATTGAAGATGTCAGTGTTGAAGTACACCAGGATGAGGAGGATATGGGTGTTGCTGGCGCTGGGGAGGAAATTGACCAGGAGGATTCTGATGGTGAGGTGGTTTGTTTAAGTCAGGCACCCGGGGAGACACCTGTTGTCCGTGGTAGGAATATGGCCGTTGACATGCCTGGTGAAAATACCAAAAAAATCAGCTCTTCGGTGTGGAAGTATTTCACCAGAAATGCGGACAACAGGTGTCAAGCCGTGTGTTCCCTTTGTCAAGCTGTAATAAGTAGGGGTAAGGACGTTAACCACCTCGGAACATCCTCCCTTATACGTCACCTGCAGCGCATTCATAATAAGTCAGTGACAAGTTCAAAAACTTTGGGTGACAGCGGAAGCAGTCCACTGACCAGTAAATCCCTTCCTCTTGTAACCAAGCTCACGCAAACCACCCCACCAACTCCCTCAGTGTCAATTTCCTCCTTCCCCAGGAATGCCAATAGTCCTGCAGGCAATGTCACTGGCAATTCTGACGAGTCCTCACCTGCCTGGGATTCCTCCGATGCATCCTTGCGTGTAACGCCTACTGCTGCTGGCGCTGCTGTTGTTCCTGCTGGGAGTCGATGGTCATCCCAGAGGGGAAGTCGTAAGCCCACTTGTACTACTTCCAGTAAGCAATTGACTGTTCAACAGTCCTTTGCGAGGAAGATGAAATATCACAGCAGTCATCCTGCTGCAAAGCGGATAACTGAGGCCTTGACAACTATGTTGGTGTTAGACGTGCGTCCGGTATCCGCCGTTAGTTCACAGGGAACTAGACAATTTATTGAGGCAGTGTGCCCCCGTTACCAAATACCATCTAGGTTCCACTTCTCTAGGCAGGCGATACCGAGAATGTACACGGACGTCAGAAAAAGACTCACCAGTGTCCTAAAAAATGCAGTTGTACCCAATGTCCACTTAACCACGGACATGTGGACAAGTGGAGCAGGGCAGGGTCAGGACTATATGACTGTGACAGCCCACTGGGTAGATGTATGGACTCCCGCCGCAAGAACAGCAGCGGCGGCACCAGTAGCAGCATCTCGCAAACGCCAACTCTTTCCTAGGCAGGCTACGCTTTGTATCACCGCTTTCCAGAATACGCACACAGCTGAAAACCTCTTACGGCAACTGAGGAAGATCATCGCGGAATGGCTTACCCCAATTGGACTCTCCTGTGGATTTGTGGCATCGGACAACGCCAGCAATATTGTGTGTGCATTAAATATGGGCAAATTCCAGCACGTCCCATGTTTTGCACATACCTTGAATTTGGTGGTGCAGAATTTTTTAAAAAACGACAGGGGCGTGCAAGAGATGCTGTCGGTGGCCAGAAGAATTGCGGGACACTTTCGGCGTACAGGCACCACGTACAGAAGACTGGAGCACCACCAAAAACTACTGAACCTGCCCTGCCATCATCTGAAGCAAGAAGTGGTAACGAGGTGGAATTCAACCCTCTATATGCTTCAGAGGTTGGAGGAGCAGCAAAAGGCCATTCAAGCCTATACAATTGAGCACGATATAGTAGGTGGAATGCACCTGTCTCAAGCGCAGTGGAGAATGATTTCAACGTTGTGCAAGGTTCTGATGCCCTTTGAACTTGCCACACGTGAAGTCAGTTCAGACACTGCCAGCCTGAGTCAGGTCATTCCCCTCATCAGGCTTTTGCAGAAGAAGCTGGAGACATTGAAGGAGGAGCTAACACGGAGCGATTCCGCTAGGCATGTGGGACTTATGGATGGAGCCCTTAATTCGCTTAACAAGGATTCACGGGTGGTCAATCTGTTGAAATCAGAGCACTACATTTTGGCCACCGTGCTCGATCCTAGATTTAAAGCCTACCTTGGATCTCTCTTTCCGGCAGACACAAGTCTGCTGGGGTTGAAAGACCTGCTGGTGACAAAATTGTCAAGTCAAGCGGAACGCGACCTGTCAACATCTCCTCCTTCACATTCTCCCGCAACTGGGGGTGCGAGGAAAAGGCTCAGAATTCCGAGCCCACCCGCTGGCGGTGATGCAGGGCAGTCTGGAGCGACTGCTGATGCTGACATCTGGTCCGGACTGAAGGACCTGACAACGATTACGGACATGTCGTCTACTGTCACTGCATATGATTCTCTCAACATTGATAGAATGGTGGAGGATTATATGAGTGACCGCATCCAAGTAGGCACGTCACACAGTCCGTACTTATACTGGCAGGAAAAAGAGGCAATTTGGAGGCCCTTGCACAAACTGGCTTTATTCTACCTAAGTTGCCCTCCCACAAGTGTGTACTCCGAAAGAGTGTTTAGTGCCGCCGCTCACCTTGTCAGCAATCGGCGTACGAGGTTACATCCAGAAAATGTGGAGAAGATGATGTTCATTAAAATGAATTATAATCAATTCCTCCGCGGAGACATTGACCAGCAGCAATTGCCTCCACAAAGTACACAGGGAGCTGAGATGGTGGATTCCAGTGGGGACGAATTGATAATCTGTGAGGAGGGGGATGTACACGGTGATATATCGGAGGGTGATGATGAGGTGGACATCTTGCCTCTGTAGAGCCAGTTTGTGCAAGGAGAGATTAATTGCTTCTTTTTTGGGGGGGGTCCAAACCAACCCGTCATATCAGTCACAGTCGTGTGGCAGACCCTGTTACTGAAATGATGGGTTGGTTAAAGTGTGCATGTCCTGTTTTGTTTATACAACATAAGGGTGGGTGGGAGGGCCCAAGGACAATTCCATCTTGCACCTCTTTTTTCTTTTCTTTTTCTTTGCGTCATGTGCTGTTTGGGGAGGGTTTTTTGGAAGGGACATCCTGCGTGACACTGCAGTGCCACTCCTAGATGGGCCCGGTGTTTGTGTCGGCCACTAGGGTCGCTTATCTTACTCACACAGCTACCTCATTGCGCCTCTTTTTTTCTTTGCGTCATGTGCTGTTTGGGGAGGGTTTTTTGGAAGGGACATCCTGCGTGACACTGCAGTGACACTCCTAGATGGGCCCGGTGTTTGTGTCGGCCACTAGGGTCGGTTATCTTACTCACACAGCTACCTCATTGCGCCTCTTTTTTTCTTTGCGTCATGTGCTGTTTGGGGAGGGTTTTTTGGAAGGGACATCCTGCGTGACACTGCAGTGCCACTCCTAGATGGGCCCGGTGTTTGTGTCGGCCACTAGGGTCGCTAATCTTACTCACACAGCTACCTCATTGCGCCTCTTTTTTTCTTTGCGTCATGTGCTGTTTGGGGAGGGTTTTTTGGAAGGGACATCCTGCGTGACACTGCAGTGCCACTCCTAGATGGGCCCGGTGTTTGTGTCGGCCACTAGGGTCGCTTATCTTACTCACACAGCGACCTCGGTGCAAATTTTAGGACTAAAAATAATATTGTGAGGTGTGAGGTATTCAGAATAGACTGAAAATGAGTGGAAATTATGGTTTTTGAGGTTAATAATACTTTGGGATCAAAATGACCGCCAAATTCTATGATTTAAGCTGTTTTTTAGGTTTTTTGGAAAAAAACACCCGAATCCAAAACACACCCGAATCCGACAAAAAAAATTCGGTGAGGTTTTGCCAAAACGCGGTCGAACCCAAAACACGGCCGCGGAACCGAACCCAAAACCAAAACACAAAACCCGAAAAATTTCCGGCGCTCATCTCTAGTTCACAGACTACTTCCTCCTTAAATAAGCACTTAGCAGTGGGACATTATCGCTGCTGAGATTAAGTGTTAATCCCCGCATCTAGTCTTCTCTTGAGAATGCAGATGAGAAGAACTAATTTAATTTTTCCGCTATGTCATTATCGTTTTTTGATTAAGACTCCCAGCTTGTCCTTTAAAGGGCCTATACTCTCCTTCTTTAATCTTTTGCTGTTGATGTATTTAAAGAACTTTTTGGGGTTTGATTTGGTGTCCCTTGCTATTTTCTTTTCCATTTCTACTTTAGCCGCTCATTTCTTTTTTGCATATTTTGTTGTAACCCTTATAATACTGGAATGACTCCGCCTTCCCATCTGATTTGTATTTTTTGAATGCTCTCCTCTTTTTGCCCATTAGTTCCTTAATCTTTTTGTTATGCTACATTGGTTTAGAATTATTACTCCTTTGTTTGCTACCCATGGGAATAAATTTATGAGTATAGGTATCAAGCAGCATTTTTAATGCATCCCATTTCTCCTCAGTATGTTGTCCTTGAAACAAAGTTTCCCATTCAATGTCACTTCGAGCTTCCCGCATCAGGTCAAAGTTAGCTTTGCTAAAGTTTAGATTCCTAGTTGAGCCTATATAGGGCTGCTTATGAAAACTGATATTGAATGTGACCATATTATGGTCGCTGTTTCCCATGGGCTCCCTTACTATAATATTTAATATCAAATCCCCATTGTTTGTTACTACCAGATCTAAGATTGCATTGTACCTAGTTGGTTCCTCGATTAGTTGAAACAAGTAGTGATCATTAACTGTGTTTAAAAACCTATTGCCCCTAGCAGTGTCACATGAATAATTTTTCCAGTTAATCTCCAGATAGCTAAAATCTCCCATCACTATTATGTCACCTAATCATGCCACTTTTTCAATTTGATTCAGTAAAAATTCCTCATCAGCCATATTAATACCAGGTGGCCTGTAGCATATCCCTAATACTATCTTTTTTGGTCCCTTTCCCCCACTTGCAATTTCTACCCATAAGGTCTCAACAGTATTTGCAGTCCCCTCGTGAATATCTTCCCATATTTCAGGTTTTAAAAATGGCTTTACTTAAAGACATACCCCTCCACACCATTTATTTAGTCTGTCTCTCCTGAACAGCAAATATCCCTCAAGATTGACTGTCCAATCATGAGATTCATCCCACCAAGTTTCAGTAATGCCTATAATATCATACTCTTTGTTTGCTGCAAGGACTTCCAATTCCCCCATTTTCCCTGTAAGGCTTCTAGCGTTTACATACATACATTTAAGGTAAGTATTC
The DNA here is from genome assembly GCF_028390025.1 of Pseudophryne corroboree. Taxonomy (NCBI): domain Eukaryota; kingdom Metazoa; phylum Chordata; class Amphibia; order Anura; family Myobatrachidae; genus Pseudophryne; species Pseudophryne corroboree. The sequence goes on from NC_086448.1 coordinate 456,022,000, forward strand.
CCTCTTACGCTAGGGACATCATTTTCAATGTGGAGTATCGATGATCCATAATCATCATTAGTTAGCATTTTTCAATACCCTTACTAATAACCTTGTTAATATCCTAGCCAGCTGCTCTTTCCCTCCCCCCTTCTCCACCCCCAATTAATTCACTGCCTCCATTCTTTCTATTCTCACTGCTTGACCTGTAGTATCTAGCTAAACCCTACCCCCAGGCACCTAGTTTAAAATCTCCTCCAACCCTCTAACCATCCTTCCCCCAGCACTGCTGCTCCCTTCTTAATTAGGTGCAATCCATTGTGACAAAAAAGATTACACGAGGGTTAATTTTTCATCAGGAGCCAATTAACTTACCAGTATAATTTTGGATTGTGGAATGAAACTGGAGTACCCAGAGGAAACCTACTCAAGCACAAGAAGAATATACAAACTGCACACAGTTAAGCCCATGGTGCAAATTTAACCCATGACCTCAGTGCTTTGAGGCTGTAATGCTAACAATTCTGTACTTCTGTGCTATCCTGAGACACATGGTGATGTCTATCCTGAGACAAGCAGATGGCCTATTTCAGATGGATCTCTTGGGATCAGCATGGGATAGGTGTATGCACAGTTACTAATGATGTTTTTGCCTGCAAAAGGAAAATGTTGGGTGATGCACAAAGTGTATTGTACCAAATCTGGCTGCTGTGACACTGTATGTGACTCAGAATCAAGTCCATAATCATATGAGAAGAAATAAGAGACATGATATTCTAGATTTTAAAAGCGAGACTTGGGAACGAGCACCAATTAAGTTAGCGAAAGTACGACCAATAAAAATTCACTAACAAGATCAATGGAAGCGAGGCATGGTGCGCACGAGGAGTGCGCAGACACAGGACGGCGAAGTGACATCGAGGTCTGACCAATGAGAATCTATTAATGGGGCCGATGAGAGCAAGGCTTGGAACGCACAAAGAGTGCACATGCGCAGGACGACGTAGTGACGCTGAGAGCATATGGTATTTAAAGTATAAGAGCAGGGCTTCTAAATAATTGTGTCTGAGGAAGCCGCTGATAGTGTTACTACAGGCGGAGAAACGCGTTACACACTACAAGGAGTCCATCTACCACTTTGGCTGTGAGCAAACCACGGACCCCAGTTGTATTGAAACCTACAGCAAACCATTAGTCCCGGCAAAACAGCATTGCTAATTGATCAGCAAAACCAATAGCAGAGGACTACGGAGGAATAAGCGGAGAAAGGATTTTCATTTGGAAAGTGGGTGAGATACAAGTTTACATGCATGTAAAATTTTGATCACAAGCCGTGTACAGCTGTGAATCACGTGACTTTTTCAGTTCTATCATCATTGAAATTCTAAGAGCCTCTGCAATAAGGACAGTGATACATTGTATTGGACTTGAGGCTATATGGTGCAGTAAGAGCATAAGAAAAGAAGTATCACATATTTCCAAGTCGTACGAACAAATCTACATAAAGAATATCATGCATAGGTCTTAACATTATATTAATTTATGTGTGATTATGTTTTTTACGAGTAAAAAAATATGCTTTCTTAACTTAATACACATGACCGCTTAGAGCAGCGGTGGCCAACCTGTGGGTCTTGAACCTCATGTGGCTCTTTCTTTATTCAAACGTGGCTCCCGACACTCGAAGTCATGTGACCACAACAGATCCATAAACTGCTGTACTCCAGATAGACAGGCAGCAGCAGCACTACGGAGACTGAGAACTGAGAGAGCCAGATACTAGAGGTGAGACACCCACTGGCAAACAGAGGACACATAAGGGGTGCTGTAGTGACACATGAGGGTCCCGGCAGGAGTGACTCAGGAGAGTGCTGCAGGAGTGACTCAGGAGAGTGCTGCAGGAGTGACTCATGGGGGAGCTGGCTGTAGTGACATACTGTAGGAGTGTGCTAGCAGGAGTGACACATGAGGTAGTTGGCTGAAGTGACACAGTAGGGTATGTGGAAGTGGCTTTTTAAATGTATTTTATGTTGGATCTGGCTTTAAAAATTAATTTTATGTGGATCTGGCTTTTAAAATGTTTTTTATACCAGAGGTGTGGCCTAGCAGGCACAAGGCCACACCCCATTTTTGCATGTGCGCCTGTGGCTTGATGTCAGCTCTTTGATGTGCCTAACAAGATTTTTTGGCTCTTTATTTCTGACTGGTTGGCCACCCCTGGTTTAAAGTGTTGTGTATGAATTCATTATATATGTATAAATACAAATAATTATTTGTTAGTGGAGTAGTGCATCCCCAAACATTTTTTCTTTGTTCTAACTCGATTTAATTGAGGTTGGCAATTACCTCAACAGGGGGAAGCAGCAGCATACACTAATAAACAATTAAATTGAAATAGATATAACTCCACCAGTCAGCTCATCGTTGTCATTTGTTTTTTCTTGTAAGTCCATAATTTGTATGGTCAAAGTGTATAACCAGATACCCTAATATAGTAATCCATAGCACTGTGTTCTAAAATGCTTTCCTCAATTTTTTAAAAATGTTAAATATATTTTTCCATTATTGTACAGTCCTCCGATATTTTAATCCCAAGTGAGACATTTCTAATGCATAATTCAAGGGAAATTATTTTTTAGCACATTCTCCGTATTGTAGAAAAGCTGTTTGGGAGAGTCTAATTCACAAAAGGACAAACATACACAAGAGAGCAGACAATGATTTTCTTTAATCGAGGACCTGCTGTACTGTATATTGGCCCTCATTCCGAGTTGATCGGTCGCAAGGCGAATTTAGCAGAGTTACACACGCTAAGCCGCCGCCTACTGGGAGTGTATCTTAGCATCTTAAAATTGCGACCGATGTATTCGCAATATTGCGCTCACAAACTACTTAGCAGTTTTAGAGTAGCTCCAGACTTACTCTGCCTGTGCGATCAGTTCAGTGCTTGTCGTTCCTGGTTTGACGTCACAAACACACCCAGCGTTCGCCCAACCACTCCCCCGTTTCTCCGGCCACTCCTGCGTTTTTCCCGGAAACGGTAGCGTTTTCAGCCACACGCCCATAAAACGCCGTGTTTCCGCCCAGTAACACCCATTTCCTGTCAATCACATTACGTTCGCCGGAGCGATGAGAAAGCCGTGAGTAAAAATACTTTCTTCATAGCAAAGATACTTGGCGCAGTCGCAGTGCGAATATTGCGCATGCGCACTAAGCGGAATTTCACTGCGATGCGATGAAAAATACAGAGCGAACGACTCGGAATGAGGGCCATTATTATGCATTTCCTTTTTTAGTATAACTGTTACTTTAAACAAATCTATTACAATAACAATTTTTGAACCTCTGTATAATTAACCATTTACCTTTAATAATAAAGAGTAACACAAGACATAAACCTTAAACAAAACATTTTGACACTATGGGGGAAATTCTGAGTTGATCGCAACAGGAACTTTGGGGGTCATTCCGAGTTGTTCGCTCGTTGCCGATTTTCGCTATACTGCGATTAGTCGCTTACTGCGCATGTGCAAGGTTCGCAGAGCGCATGCGCTTAGTTATTTTGCACAAAAGTTAGCTATTTTACTCACGGCATAACAAAGCTTTTTCATCGCTGTGCTGATCGTAGTGTGATTGACAGGAAGTGGGTGTTTCTGGGCGGAAACTGGCCGTTTTATGGGAGTGTGCGGAAAAACTCAGGCGTTCGAGTTGCAAAACGCAGGAGTGGCTGGAGAAACGGGAGAGTGGTTGGGCAAACGCTGGGTGTGTTTGTGACGTCAAACCAGGAACGAAAAGGACTGAGCTGGTCGCAATGGCTGAGTAAGTCTGGAGCTACTCAGAAACTGCTAAGAAATTTCTATTCACAATTCTGCTAATCTTTCGTTCGCAATTCTGCTAAGCTAAGATACACTCCCAGAGGGCGGCGGCTTAGCGTGTGCAATGCTGCTAAAAGCAGCTAGCAAGCGAACAACTCGGAATCACCCCCTTTGTTAGCAGTTGGGCAAAACCATGTGCACTGCAGGGGGGTCAGATATAACATGTGCAGAGAGAGTTAGATTTGGGTGTGGTGTGTTCAATCTGCAATCTAAATTGCAGTGTAAAAATAAAGCAGCCGGTATTTACTAGAGATGAGCGGGTTCGGTTTCTCTGAAACCGAACCCGCACGAACTTCATGTTTTTTTTACGGGTCCGAGCAGACTCGGATCCTCCCGCCTTGCTCGGTTAACCCGAGCGCGCCCGAACGTCATCATGACGCTGTCGGATTCTCGCGAGACTCGGATTCTATATAAGGAGCCGCGCGTCGCCGCCATTTTCACACGTGCATTGAGATTGATAGGGAGAGGACGTGGCTGGCGTCCTCTCCATTAGAAATTAGATTAGAAGAGAGAGAGAGATTGTGCAGAGTCAGACAGCGTTTACCACAGTGACCAGTGCAGTTGTTGTTAGTTAACTTTTATTTATTTTAATATAATATATCCGTTCTCTGCTATATCCGTTCTCTGCCTGAAAAAAAACGATACACAGCAGCAGCCAGTCACACAGTGTGACTCAGTCTGTGTGCACTCAGCTCAGCCCAGTGTGCTGCACATCAATGTATAAAAGGCAAAGCTTATAATAATTGTGGGGGAGACTGGGGAGCACTGCAGGTTGTTATAGCAGGAGCCCCCAGGAGTACATAATATTATATTAATTTAAAATTAAACAGTGCACACTTTTGCTGCAGGAGTGCCACTGCCAGTGTGACTAGTGGTGACCAGTGCCTGACCACCAGTATAGTAGTATATTGTTGTATGTATTGTATACTATCTCTTTATCAACCAGTCTATATTAGCAGCAGACACAGTACAGTGCGGTAGTTCACGGCTGTGGCTACCTCTGTGTCGGCAGTCGGAACTCGGCAGGCAGTCCGTCCATCCATAATTGTATTACAATATATACCACCTAACCGTGGTATTTTTTTTTCTTTCTTTATACCGTCGTCATAGTGTCATACTAGTTGTTACGAGTATACTACTATCTCTTTATCAACCAGTGTACAGTGCGGTAGTTCACGGCTGTGGCTACCTCTGTGTCGGCAGTCGGCAGGCAGTCCGTCCATCCATAATTGTATTATTATTATAATATATACCACCTAACCGTGGTTTTTTTTTTCATTCTTTATACCGTCATAGTGTCATACTAGTTGTTACGAGTATACTACTATCTCTTTATCAACCAGTGTACAGTGCGGTAGTTCACGGCTGTGGCTACCTCTGTGTCGGCAGTCGGCAGGCAGTCCGTCCATCCATAATTGTATTATTATTATAATATATACCACCTAACCGTGGTTTTTTTTTCATTCTTTATACCGTCGTCATAGTGTCATACTAGTTGTTACGAGTATACTACTATCTCTTTATCAACCAGTGTACAGTGCGGTAGTTCACGGCTGTGGCTACCTCTGTGTCGGCAGTCGGCAGGCAGTCCGTCCATCCATAATTGTATTATTATTATAATATATACCACCTAACCGTGGTTTTTTTTTCATTCTTTATACCGTCGTCATAGTGTCATACTAGTTGTTACGAGTATACTACTATCTCTTTATCAACCAGTGTACAGTGCGGTAGTTCACGGCTGTGGCTACCTCTGTGTCGGCAGTCGGCAGGCAGTCCGTCCATCCATAATTGTATTATTATTATAATATATACCACCTAACTGTGGTATTTTTTTTTCTTTCTTTATACCGTCGTCATAGTGTCATACTAGTTGTTACGAGTATACTACTATCTCTTTATCAACCAGTGTACAGTGCGGTAGTTCACGGCTGTGGCTACCTCTGTGTCGGCAGTCGGCAGGCAGTCCGTCCATCCATAATTGTATTATTATTATAATATATACCACCTAACCGTGGTTTTTTTTTCATTCTTTATACCGTCGTCATAGTGTCATACTAGTTGTTACGAGTATACTACTATCTCTTTATCAACCAGTGTACAGTGCGGTAGTTCACGGCTGTGGCTACCTCTGTGTCGGCAGTCGGCAGGCAGTCCGTCCATCCATAATTGTATTATTATTATAATATATACCACCTAACTGTGGTATTTTTTTTTCTTTCTTTATACCGTCGTCATAGTGTCATACTAGTTGTTACGAGTATACTACTATCTCTTTATCAACCAGTGTACAGTGCGGTAGTTCACGGCTGTGGCTACCTCTGTGTCGGCAGTCGGCAGGCAGTCCGTCCATCCATAATTGTATTATTATTATAATATATACCACCTAACCGTGGTTTTTTTTTCATTCTTTATACCGTCGTCATAGTGTCATACTAGTTGTTACGAGTATACTACTATCTCTTTATCAACCAGTGTACAGTGCGGTAGTTCACGGCTGTGGCTACCTCTGTGTCGGCAGTCGGCAGGCAGGCAGTCCGTCCATCCATAATTGTATTATTATTATAATATATACCACCTAACTGTGGTATTTTTTTTTCTTTCTTTATACCGTCGTCATAGTGTCATACTAGTTGTTACGAGTATACTACTATCTCTTTATCAACCAGTGTACAGTGCGGTAGTTCACGGCTGTGGCTACCTCTGTGTCGGCAGTCGGCAGGCAGTCCGTCCATCCATAATTGTATTATTATTATAATATATACCACCTAACTGTGGTATTTTTTTTTCTTTCTTTATACCGTCGTCATAGTGTCATACTAGTTGTTACGAGTATACTACTATCTCTTTATCAACCAGTGTACAGTGCGGTAGTTCACGGCTGTGGCTACCTCTGTGTCGGCAGTCGGCAGGCAGTCCGTCCATCCATAATTGTATTATTATTATAATATATACCACCTAACCGTGGTTTTTTTATACCACCTAACCGTGGCAGTCCGTCCATAATTGTATACTAGTATCCAATCCATCCATCTCCATTGTTTACCTGAGGTGCCTTTTAGTTCTGCCTATAAAATATGGAGAACAAAAAAGTTGAGGTTCCAAAATTAGGGAAAGATCAAGATCCACTTCCACCTCGTGCTGAAGCTGCTGCCACTAGTCATGGCCGAGACGATGAAATGCCAGCAACGTCGTCTGCCAAGGCCGATGCCCAATGTCATAGTACAGAGCATGTCAAATCCAAAACACCAAATATCAGAAAAAAAAGGACTCCAAAACCTAAAATAAAATTGTCGGAGGAGAAGCGTAAACTTGCCAATATGCCATTTACCACACGGAGTGGCAAGGAACGGCTGAGGCCCTGGCCTATGTTCATGGCTAGTGGTTCAGCTTCACATGAGGATGGAAGCACTCAGCCTCTCGCTAGAAAACTGAAAAGACTCAAGCTGGCAAAAGCACCGCAAAGAACTGTGCGTTCTTTGAAATCCCAAATCCACAAGGAGAGTCCAATTGTGTCGTTTGCGATGCCTGACCTTCCCAACACTGGACGTGAAGAGCATGCGCCTTCCACTATTTGCATGCCCCCTGCAAGTGCTGGAAGGAGCACCCGCAGTCCAGTTCCTGATAGTCAGATTGAAGATGTCAGTGTTGAAGTACACCAGGATGAGGAGGATATGGGTGTTGCTGGCGCTGGGGAGGAAATTGACCAGGAGGATTCTGATGGTGAGGTGGTTTGTTTAAGTCAGGCACCCGGGGAGACACCTGTTGTCCGTGGGAGGAATATGGCCGTTGACATGCCAGGTGAAAATACCAAAAAAATCAGCTCTTCGGTGTGGAGGTATTTCACCAGAAATGCGGACAACAGGTGTCAAGCCGTGTGTTCCCTTTGTCAAGCTGTAATAAGTAGGGGTAAGGACGTTAACCACCTCGGAACATCCTCCCTTATACGTCACCTGCAGCGCATTCATAATAAGTCAGTGACAAGTTCAAAAACTTTGGGTGACAGCGGAAGCAGTCCACTGACCAGTAAATCCCTTCCTCTTGTAACCAAGCTCACGCAAACCACCCCACCAACTCCCTCAGTGTCAATTTCCTCCTTCCCCAGGAATGCCAATAGTCCTGCAGGCCATGTCACTGGCAAGTCTGACGAGTCCTCTCCTGCCTGGGATTCCTCCGATGCATCCTTGCGTGTAACGCCTACTGCTGCTGGCGCTGCTGTTGTTGCCGCTGGGAGTCGATGGTCATCCCAGAGGGGAAGTCGTAAGCCCACTTGTACTACTTCCAGTAAGCAATTGACTGTTCAACAGTCCTTTGCGAGGAAGATGAAATATCACAGCAGTCATCCTACTGCAAAGCGGATAACTGAGTCCTTGACAACTATGTTGGTGTTAGACGTGCGTCCGGTATCCGCCGTTAGTTCACAGGGAACTAGACAATTTATTGAGGCAGTGTGCCCCCGTTACCAAATACCATCTAGGTTCCACTTCTCTAGGCAGGCGATACCGAGAATGTACACGGACGTCAGAAAAAGACTCACCAGTGTCCTAAAAAATGCAGTTGTACCCAATGTCCACTTAACCACGGACATGTGGACAAGTGGAGCAGGGCAGGGTCAGGACTATATGACTGTGACAGCCCACTGGGTAGATGTATGGACTCCCGCCGCAAGAACAGCAGCGGCGGCACCAGTAGCAGCATCTCGCAAACGCCAACTCTTTCCTAGGCAGGCTACGCTTTGTATCACCGCTTTCCAGAATACGCACACAGCTGAAAACCTCTCACGGCAACTGAGGAAGATCATCGCGGAATGGCTTACCCCAATTGGACTCTCCTGTGGATTTGTGGCATCGGACAACGCCAGCAATATTGTGTGTGCATTAAATATGGGCAAATTCCAGCACGTCCCATGTTTTGCACATACCTTGAATTTGGTGGTGCAGAATTTTTTAAAAAACGACAGGGGCGTGCAAGAGATGCTGTCGGTGGCCAGAAAAATTGCGGGACACTTTCGGCGTACAGGCACCACGTACAGAAGACTGGAGCACCACCAAAAACTACTGAACCTGCCCTGCCATCATCTGAAGCAAGAAGTGGTAACGAGGTGGAATTCAACCCTCTATATGCTTCAGAGGTTGGAGGAGCAGCAAAAGGCCATTCAAGCCTATACAATTGAGCACGATATAGGAGATGGAATGCACCTGTCTCAAGTGCAGTGGAGAATGATTTCAACGTTGTGCAAGGTTCTGATGCCCTTTGAACTTGCCACACGTGAAGTCAGTTCAGACACTGCCAGCCTGAGTCAGGTCATTCCCCTCATCAGGCTTTTGCAGAAGAAGCTGGAGGCATTGAAGAAGGAGCTAACACGGAGCGATTCCGCTAGGCATGTGGGACTTGTGGATGCAGCCCTTAATTCGCTTAACAAGGATTCACGGGTGGTCAATCTGTTGAAATCAGAGCACTACATTTTGGCCACCGTGCTCGATCCTAGATTTAAAGCCTACCTTGGATCTCTCTTTCCGGCAGACACAGGTCTGCTGGGGTTGAAAGACCTGCTGGTGACAAAATTGTCAAGTCAAGCGGAACGCGACCTGTCAACATCTCCTCCTTCACATTCTCCCGCAACTGGGGGTGCGAGGAAAAGGCTCAGAATTCCGAGCCCACCCGCTGGCGGTGATGCAGGGCAGTCTGGAGCGACTGCTGATGCTGACATCTGGTCCGGACTGAAGGACCTGACAACGATTACGGACATGTCGTCTACTGTCACTGCATATGATTCTCTCAACATTGATAGAATGGTGGAGGATTATATGAGTGACCGCATCCAAGTAGGCACGTCACACAGTCCGTACTTATACTGGCAGGAAAAAGAGGCAATTTGGAGGCCCTTGCACAAACTGGCTTTATTCTACCTAAGTTGCCCTCCCACAAGTGTGTACTCCGAAAGAGTGTTTAGTGCCGCCGCTCACCTTGTCAGCAATCGGCGTACGAGGTTACATCCAGAAAATGTGGAGAAGATGATGTTCATTAAAATGAATTATAATCAATTCCTCCGCGGAGACATTGACCAGCAGCAATTGCCTCCACAAAGTACACAGGGAGCTGAGATGGTGGATTCCAGTGGGGACGAATTGATAATCTGTGAGGAGGGGGATGTACACGGTGATATATCGGAGGGTGAAGATGAGGTGGACATCTTGCCTCTGTAGAGCCAGTTTGTGCAAGGAGAGATTAATTGCTTCTTTTTTGGGGGGGGTCCAAACCAACCCGTCATATCAGTCACAGTCGTGTGGCAGACCCTGTCACTGAAATGATGGGTTGGTTAAAGTGTGCATGTCCTGTTTTGTTTATACAACATAAGGGTGGGTGGGAGGGCCCAAGGATAATTCCATCTTGCACCTCTTTTTTCTTTTCTTTTTCTTTGCATCATGTGCTGATTGGGGAGGGTTTTTTGGAAGGGACATCCTGCGTGACACTGCAGTGCCACTCCTAGATGGGCCCGGTGTTTGTGTCGGCCACTAGGGTCGCTTATCTTTCTCACACAGTCAGCTACCTCATTGCGCCTCTTTTTTTCTTTGCGTCATGTGCTGTTTGGGGAGGGTTTTTTGGAAGGGACATCCTGCGTGACACTGCAGTGCCACTCCTAGATGTGCCCGGTGTTTGTGTCGGCCACTAGGGTCGCTAATCTTACTCACACAGTCAGCTACCTCATTGCGCCTCTTTTTTTCTTTGCGTCATGTGCTGTTTGGGGAGGGTTTTTTGGAAGGGCCATCCTGCGTGACACTGCAGTGCCACTCCTAGATGGGCCCGGTGTTTGTGTCGGCCACTAGGGTCGCTAATCTTACTCACACAGCTACCTCATTGCGCCTCTTTTTTTCTTTGCGTCATGTGCTGTTTGGGGAGGGTTTTTTGGAAGGGACATCCTGCGTGACACTGCAGTGCCACTCCTAGATGGGCCCGGTGTTTGTGTCGGCCACTAGGGTCGCTTATCTTTCTCACACAGCTACCTCATTGCGCCTCTTTTTTTCTTTGCGTCATGTGCTGTTTGGGGAGGGTTTTTTGGAAGGGACATCCTGCGTGACACTGCAGTGCCACTCCTAGATGGGCCCGGTGTTTGTGTCGGCCACTAGGGTCGCTTATCTTTCTCACACAGTCAGCTACCTCATTGCGCCTCTTTTTTTCTTTGCGTCATGTGCTGTTTGGGGAGGGTTTTTTGGAAGGGACATCCTGCGTGACACTGCAGTGCCACTCCTAGATGGGCCCGGTGTTTGTGTCGGCCACTAGGGTCGCTTATCTTACTCACACAGCGACCTCGGTGCAAATTTTAGGACTAAAAATAATATTGTGAGGTGTGATGTGTTCAGAATAGGCTGAAAATGAGTGTAAATTATGTTTTTTGAGGTTAATAATACTTTGGGATCAAAATTACCCCCAAATTCTATGATTTAAGCTGTTTTTTAGTGTTTTTTGAAAAAAACACCCGAATCCAAAACACACCCGAATCCGACAAAAAAAATTCGGTGAGGTTTTGCCAAAACGCGTTCGAACCCAAAACACGGCCGCGGAACCGAACCCAAAACCAAAACACAAAACCCGAAAAATTTCAGGCGCTCATCTCTAGTATTTACCCTGCACAGAAACAAAATAACCCACCCAAATCTAACTCTCTCTGCACATGTTATATCTGCCTCCCCGGCAGTGCACATGGTTTTGCCCAACTGCAAACAAAATTGTTGCTGCGATCAACTCAGAATTAGGCACTATATGGGACAGATTCCGCATCCTTGGCCACTTTTGCATCTGGCCACTGATGTCTATGGAAATGCCAGTATCCACCTTTGTTAGGTAGAAATCAATTCTACTGCATGTGGCAGCCTATCTAGCAACTGTCTATATACGTCACATGCCGCAACTATCATCATTAGTATTGGGACTTACACTAGCCCCATTGCTGAGTGCAAAAGATTCGACTGGAACAGACATACCATCACTGTCTGCAAGTCAGCTGATAGGCACATGACACTCTAATGAGATGCATGGTTGCTGCACAATTGTTACCCATTTCACTGAACGTAATATCCTTTAACAGACAGAACAGCCCGTATGCCCTAGTGATCCCCATCCATGTTCAGATACCTGATACCGCACATGGGCAGAAGCAGATTACTTTCTTTCATGTGTGCACAGAATGCTGAAATCAGCTAGATTCATGCGCATTGTCTCTTATGTGCAATTCAGAATTTGTCTATGTGTGTGTATATATATATATATATATCACAGGGTGAAGAAAAACGGCACTCCAGGAAACAAATAGCTTTTTAGAAATAAATGTGGTCTACGTTTCGGATACCTTTGATCTCCGTCGTCAGGACATCAATAACAAACTTTAAACTAACATACCTTAAATAAGACACCCAGGCGCTCAAAGAAGCACTTGCTCCCGCCTCGCGGCGCGGTCCCACTGACGTCACCGGAAATGACTTCATCGCGGCGTCATCAGCCGACCAGCCGGGAGGGGAGGGAGCATGATGCGTGTGTTGTTAACCATCACCATGGTTACAATCTGTAACAATAACAAAAGCATTCCGGCAGTGAATGACAATTCCCAATCAAGTACAGTAGTAGCACAAAATCTAATCAAGTTGTCACTACTGCATATGTAAGACTAAACATCACTTACAATAAAATGATTTTCAACAACAAATTGGGGAGCTATTATTTTAAATAATTATTTTGTACAGACAGAACCTACAAACATGATCACTGCACCCTAAATTGACTATTAATTACCCAAAAAGCAGCTATAGCTTTTTAGCTTTTTATTTCTAAAAAGCTATTTATTTCTAAAAAGCTATTTGTTTCCTGGAGTGCCGTTTTTCTTCACCCTGTGATATACACGTTATTAATTCGTGCACCGGAACCAGTTGTTATATTTAAGAGAGTGCCGGACACAGACCATTAATTGATATATCTATATATATATATGTGCTTTGTTGTTTACAGACGCCGGGTTGCCATGGTTCCACTGGACGTGCGCCGCGCTGATGCGCGATGACGTCATCATACCGCGACAGTACTCCGGGACGGCGTCCCGCGCCGGAGCTCGTGGCTGATTCACCTGGGATTGTTTTCAGTAAATGTTGGTGGGGATATAAGGTAAGCTGTATATGTTGTTTGTTACTTGTTCCTGACGAAAATCCAGATAGGATTGAAACGTTGAAGTTCATCACGTTGCTGGTGTCTGTGATTCATTTATCAAGAGTCTGTGAGTGCCGCACCATTGTTTGCTTTTATATATATATATATATATATATATATTGGGATTCGGTATGAAATCCCGACTGTCAGGATCCCGTCGGTCAAAGTACAGATGCCAGATTCCCAAATTTGAGCGCAGCAAGTCCCTTCGTTGCGCTCTCCATGCTTCAGGCCCGGTGGCTACCTTTGACATTCTGAGTAGTATCAGTATTTCAACTGCTGGGATCCTGACCGCCAGGATCTTGACCGGATCTCATTAAAACATATCAGTGTTAAACATAAAACATGGTTTGAAGCTTACCTGAACATCACAAAAAGCTTAATTAATAAAAAATTTAAAAATAAAATAAGCAAAAAGCACTCGCCACTCCAATATGTGGGGTGCATGTGGTTGTCACCACATTGTTTATATAAAAATCACAGAAGCCCTGCGCTCATCATATACAATATATTAAAAACACTCCAAACTGTTTCTCTTTCTTTACTTTATAAACAGGCAGTGTAACTTACAATTGTTGCAACATTTGTTAAGCTGACCAACTGTGCCAAAGTCTTCTGGTCCGTCCTTCTCTATCACTCAGATTTCTAAACATCACTATTGCGATCACATCAGTGTTAAACATAAAACATGGTTCCGGTTTGAACTTCCCTGCACATTGGCCTTTAAAGGTACTGTACGACCTCCACAAAGCATGTCAGCTATGAAACACCTAGGAAAGCAGCTGACACAAGTTGGATTTAATAAATAAACACTGGGGTGCATGAGAAGATGTGATCACATAAAGTTGCAACAATTTGGTTATTTGGTTATTGGGGAATAGACGGGCTCTGCAGGAGACTGGGCACTCTAAAAGTAAGATTAGGTACTATCTGGTGTGCACTGGCTCCTCCCACTATGACCCTTCTCCAGACCTCAGTTAGGATACTGTGCCCGGAAGAGCTGACACAATAAGGAAGGATTTTGAATCCCGGGTAAGACTCATACCAGCCACACCAATCACACCGTATAACTTGTGATACTACACCCAGTTAACAGTATGAAATATAACTGAGCCTCTCAACAGATGGCTCAACAATAACCCTTAGTTAGGCAATAACTACATACAAGTATGTCACATTCTATATGTACCCAGCTATAGGAGAGGCGAGTGCAGTGTCCGTAGAGCGGGGGGGAGGGGAGGGTTTGTTGGACTAGACTCAGGGAAGGGGCAGTGGCGCACCCAGGGGGGGTTTCCGAGTACCCAGAAACCCCCCTCCACTAAAAAAAAAATAAGAATTTACTTACCGATAATTCTATTTCTCGTAGTCCGTAGTGGATGCTGGGGACTCCGTCAGGACCATGGGGAATAGCGGCTCCGCAGGAGACAGGGCACAAAAATAAAGCTTTAGGATTAGGTGGTGTGTACTGGCTCCTCCCCCTATGACCCTCCTCCAAGCCTCAGTTAGGATACTGTGCCCGGACGAGCGTACACAATAAGGAAGGATATTGAACCCCGGGTAAGACTCATACCAGCCACACCAATCACACCGTATAACTTGTGATCTGAACCCAGTTAACAGTATGACAAACGTAGGAGCCTCTGAACAGATGGCTCACAACAAATAACAACCCGATTTTTTTGTAACAATAACTATGTACAAGTATTGCAGACAATCCGCACTTGGGATGGGCGCCCAGCATCCACTACGGACTACGAGAAATAGAATTATCGGTAAGTAAATTCTTATTTTCTCTAACGTCCTAAGTGGATGCTGGGGACTCCGTCAGGACCATGGGGATTATACCAAAGCTCCCAAACGGGCGGGAGAGTGCGGATGACTCTGCAGCACCGAATGAGAGAACTCAAGGTCCTCCTCAGCCAGGGTATCAAATTTGTAGAATTTTGCAAACGTGTTTGCCCCTGACCAAGTAGCAGCTCGGCAGAGTTGTAATGCCGAGACTCCCCGGGCAGCCGCCCAGGATGAGCCCACTTTCCTTGTGGAATGGGCCTTGACAGATTTAGGTTGTGGCAAGCCTGCCACAGAATGTGCAAGTTGAATTGTGCTACAAATCCAACGAGCAATCGTCTGCTTAGAAGCAGGAGCACCCATCTTGTTGGGTGCATACAATATAAGCAGTGAGTCAGACTTTCTGACTCCCGCCGTTCTTGAAATATATATTTTCAATGCCCGGACCACGTCCAACAACTTGGAATCCTCCAACTCGTTAGTAGCCGCAGGCACCACAATAGGCTGGTTCAGGTGAAACGCTGACACCACCTTAGGCAGAAAATGAGGACGCGTCCGCAGTTCTGCCCTGTCCGTATGGAAAATCAGATATGGGCTCTTATATGATAAAGCCGCCAATTCTGATACTCTCCTGGCTGAAGCCAGGGCCAGTAGCATGGTTACTTTCCATGTAAGATACTTCAGCTCCACCGATTTGAGCGGCTCAAACCAATGGGATTTGAGAAAATCCAAGACTACATTAAGATCCCACGGTGCCACTGGGGGCACAACCGGGGGCTGTATATGTAGTACTCCTTTTACAAAAGTCTGGACTTCAGGAACTGAAGCCAATTCTTTCTGGAAGAAAATCGACAGGGCCGAAATTTGAACCTTAATGGACCCCAATTTGAGGCCCATAGACAATCCTGTTTGCAGGAAATGTAGGAATCGACCCAGTTGAAATTCCTCCGTGGGGGCCTTTCTGGCCTCACACCACGCAACATATTTTCTCCAAATGCGGTGATAATGTTGTGCAGTCACCTCCTTCCTGGCTTTTACCAGTGTAGGAATGACCTCTTCCGGAATGCCTTTTTCCTTTAGAATTCGGCGTTCAACCGCCATGCCGTCAAACGCAGCCGCGGTAAGTCTTGGAATAGACACGGTCCCTGCTGAAGCAGGTCCCGTCTTAGAGGTAGAGGCCACGGATCCTCCGTGAGCATCTCTTGAAGTTCCGGGTACCAAGTTCTTCTTGGCCAATCCGGAGCCACTAGTATCGTTCTTACTCCCTTTTGCCGTATAATTCTCAGTACTTTTGGTATGAGAGGCAGAGGAGGGAACACATACACTGACTGGAACACCCACGGTGTTACCAGAGCGTCCACAGCTATTGCCTGAGGGTCTCTTGACCTGGCGCAATACCTGTCCAGTTTTTTGTTGAGGCGGGACGCCATCATATCCACCATTGGTTTTTCCCAACGGTTCACAATCATGTGGAAGACTTCTGGATGAAGTCCCCACTCTCCCGGGTGTAGATCGTGTCTGCTGAGGAAGTCTGCTTCCCAGTTGTCCACTCCCGGAATGAATACTGCTGACAGTGCTATCACATGATCTTCCGCCCAGCGAAGAATCCTTGCAGCTTCTGCCATTGCTGTCCTGCTTCTTGTGCCGCCCTGTCTGTTTACGTGGGCGACTGCCGTGATGTTGTCCGACTGGATCAACACCGGCTGACCCTGAAGCAGGGGTTTTGCCAGACTTAGAGCATTGTAAATCGCTCTTAGCTCCAGTATATTTATGTGAAGAGACATCTCCAGGCTTGACCATACTCCCTGGAAGTTTCTTCCTTGTGTGACCGCTCCCCAGCCTCTTAGACTGGCATCCGTGGTCACCAGGACCCAGTCCTGTATGCCGAATCTGCGGCCCTCTAACAGATGAGCACTCTGCAACCACCACAGAAGAGACACCCTTGTCCGTGGCGATAAGGTTATCCGCTGATGCATCTGCAGATGCGATCCGGACCATTTGTCCAGCAGATCCCACTGAAAAGTTCGTGCGTGGAATCTGCCGAATGGAATCGCTTCGTAAGAAGCCACCATCTTTCCCAGGACTCTTGTGCATTGATGCACAGACACTGTCCCTGGTTTTAGGAGGTTCCTGACAAGTTCGGATAACTCCCTGGCTTTCTCCTCCGGAAGAAACACCTTTTTCTGAACCGTGTCCAGAATCATTCCCAGGAACAGCAGACGTGTTGTCGGGGTCAACTGAGATTTTGGAAAATTCAGAATCCACCCGTGTTGTTGCAGCACTACTTGGGTTAGTGCTACTCCGTCCTCCAGCTGTTCTCTGGACCTTGCCCTTATCAGGAGATCGTCCAAGTAAGGGATAATTAATACGCCTCTTCTTCGCAGAAGAATCATCATTTCGGCCATTACCTTGGTAAAGACCCGAGGTGCCGTGGACAATCCAAATGGCAGCGTCTGAAACTGATAATGACAGTTTTGCACCACGAACCTGAGGTACCCTTGATGTGAAGGGCAAATTGGGACATGCAGGTAAGCATCCTTTATGTCCAGGGACACCATAAAGTCCCCTTCTTCCAGATTCGCTATCACTGCTCTGAGTGACTCCATCTTGAACTTGAATTTTTGTATGTACAGGTTCAAAGATTTCAGATTTAGAATAGGTCTTACCGAGCCGTCCGGCTTCGGTACCACAAATAGCGTGGAGTAATACCCCTTTCCCTGTTGTAGGAGGGGTACCTTGACTATCACCTGCTGAGCAAACAGCTTGTGAATGGCTTCCAATACCGTCGCCCTGTCTGAGGGAGACGTTGGCAAAGCAGACTTTAGGAACCAGCGAGGGGGAGACTTCTCGAATTCCAACCTGTAACCCTGAGATACTACCTGCAGAATCCAGGGGTCCACCTGTGAGCAAGCCCACTGTGCGCTGAAATTCTTGAGTCGACCCCCCTCCGTTCCTGAGTCCGCTTGTAAGGCCCCAGCGTCATGCTGAGGGCTTTGCAGAACCCTGGGAGGGCTTCTGTTCCTGGGCAGGGGCTGCTTGCTGCCCTCTCTTACCCCTTCCTCTGCCCCGAGGCAGATATGACTGTCCTTTTGTCCGCTTGTTCTTATAGGAACGAAAGGACTGCGGCTGAAAAGACGGTGTCTTTTTCTGTTGGGAGGGGGTTTGAGGTAAAAAAGTGGATTTTCCGGCAGTTGCCGTGGCCACCAGATCCGATAGACCGACGCCAAATAATTCCTCCCCTTTATACGGCAATACTTCCATATGTCGTTTGGAATCCGCATCACCTGACCACTGTCGCGTCCATAAACTCCTTCAGGCAGATATGGACATCGCATTTACTCTCGATGCCAGAGTGCAAATATCTCTCTGCGCATCTCGCATATAAAGGAAAGCATCCTTTAATTGCTCTATAGTCAATAAAATACTGTCCCTATCCAGGGTATCAATATTTTCAGTCAGGGAATCCAACCAGACGACCCCAGCACTGCACATCCAGGCTGAGGCGATGGCCGGTCGCAGTATAACACCAGTATGTGTGTATATACTTTTTAGGGTAGTATCCAGTCTCCTATCCGCTGGATCCTTGAGGGCGGCCGTATCAGGAGACGGTAACGCCACTTGTTTTGATAAGCGTATGAGCGCCTTATCCACCCTAGGGGGTGTTTCCCAGCGCGCCCTAACCTCTGGCGGGAAAGGGTATAATGCTAATAACTTTTTTGAAATTAGCATTTTTCTATCTGGGTTAACCCACGCTTCATCACATACATCATTTAATTCCTCTGATTCAGGAAAAACTACAGGTAGTTTTTTCACCCCCCACATAATACCCCTTTTTGTGGTACTTGCAGCATCAGAGATATGCAAAGCCTCCTTCATTGCCGTGATCATATAACGTGTGGCCCTACTTGAAAATACGTTTGTTTCATCACCGTCGACACTAGATTCAGTGTCTGTGTCTGGGTCTGTGTCGACCGACTGAGGTAAAGGGCGCTTTACAGCCCCTGACGGTGTCTGAGACGCCTGGGCAGGTACTAACTGGTTTGCCGGCCGTCTCATGTCGTCAACTGATTTCTGTAATGTGCTGACATTATCACGTAATTCCATAAACAAAGCCATCCATTCCGGTGTCGACTCCCTGGGGGGTGACATCACCATTATCGGCAATTGCTCTGCCTCCACGCCAACATCGTCCTCATACATGTCGACACACACGTACCGACACACAGCAGACACACAGGGAATGCTCTTATCGAAGACAGGACCCCACTAGCCCTTTGGGGAGACAGAGGGAGAGTTTGCCAGCACACACCCAAGCGCTATAATATATATGGGAACAACCTTATATAAGTGTTGTTCCTTATAGCAGCTTAAATATATCCAATATATCGCCAAAAAATGCCCCCCCTCTCTGTTTTACCCTGTTTCTGTAGTGCAGTGCAGGGGAGAGTCCTGGGAGCCTTCCTCACAGCGGAGCTGAGCAGGAAAATGGCGCTGTGTGCTGAGGAGAATAAGCCCCGCCCCCTATTTCGGCGGGCTTTCCTCCCGTAGATTTAGATAACTGGCATGGGTTAAATACATACATATAGCCTTAATGGCTATATGTGATGTATTCTTTTGCCTTAAGGTATTAAAATATTGCTGCCCAGGGCGCCCCCAGCAGCGCCCTGCACCCTCCGTGACCGCTTGGTGTGAAGTGTGTGACAACAATGGCGCACAGCTGCAGTGCTGTGCGCTACCTTCATGAAGACTGAAGAGCCTTCTGCCGCCTGTTTCCGGACCTTCAATCTTCAGCATCTGTAAGGGGGGTCGGCGGCGCGGCTCCGGGACGAACCCCAGGGTGAGACCTGTGTTCCGACTCCCTCTGGAGCTAATGGTGTCCAGTAGCCTAAGAATCCAATCCATCCTGCACGCAGGTGAGTTGAAATTCTCTCCCCTAAGTCCCTCGATGCAGTGAGCCTGTTGCCAGCAGGACTCACTGAAAATAAAAAACCTAAAAAACTTTTTCTAATCAGCACTTTAAGAGAGCCACCTAGATTGCACCCTGCTCGGACGGGCACAAAAACCTAACTGAGGCTTGGAGGAGGGTCATAGGGGGAGGAGCCAGTACACACCACCTAATCCTAAAGCTTTATTTTTGTGCCCTGTCTCCTGCGGAGCCGCTATTCCCCATGGTCCTGACGGAGTCCCCAGCATCCACTTAGGACGTTAGAGAAATTTTTTTTTTTTTTTTTTTATAGCTGCATGAGTATTATTAATGACTGTCTAGCGTCCTCTGCAGCCTGCTGCTTCCTGGTGGCACTTGCAAGTGCAATAAAAGTTTACTTTATTTTAATTATAGTACATATATATCCATGTGCCTACATATATACACATGTATATACATACATACATACATACATACACACACATATGATATATATATATACATGTGTATATATATATATATATGTGTACTGTATGTGTGTGTGTGTATATATATATATATATATATATATGTATGCATGTTTAATATGCTATGTATATGTGTATATGGGTTCACTACGATCTCCCGGCGGCCGGCCTCCCGGCGACCAGCATACCGGTGCCGGGAGGCCAGCCGCCGGCTTACCAACAGTGTGGCGAGCGCAAATGAGCCCCTTGCGGGCTCGCTGCGCTCGCCACGCTACGCGCGCCACACTATTCTATTCTCCCTCCAGGGGTGTCGTGGACCCCCACGAGGTAGAATAAGTGTCGGTATGCCGGCGGTCAGGCTCCCGGCGCCGGCATGCTGGTCGCCGGGAGCCCGACCGCCGGCATACTGAAGACCACCCGTGTATATGTATGTGTGTGTGTATGTATATATATATATATATATATATATATATGTGTGTGTAGATATATGTATATATATATATATATATATATATATACACACACACACTCACACACAGACACACTAGTTTTACGGACCCAGCATATACTGGATCACCTCAGTCCCCACCCCCGTGATTGGCTCCGCCCAGTTCTGGAAACCCCCCCATGCAAATCCTGCGTTTGCCATTGAAGGGGGACCTGTCTATTTTGTAAGTCCTGGACCTCACGATTTCAGCCTTGCATGTGATGTCATATACAGTAAATCACTGTTATGGCTATATTCTAAGTGGTCTGTTCATGAAGCACTGAAAAGAGTAGAGAAGTGAGCCAGTGGAGAAGTTACCCATGGCAACCAATCAGCATTGTAGTAACATTTATAATTTGCATACTATACAATTGTACGGAACAGCTGATTGGTTGCCATGGGCAACTTCTCCACAGGCTCACTTCTCCACTCTTTTCACTACTTCATCTATAGACCCCTAAGTAGCCAACAAAAGTCATACAGTCCAACAGTCCAGATATATTGGGGAACTCACAGTAAACATCAGTAATGTTTCTAAGTTATGGGCATAGTTTATTCAATCAGCGCAAGTACAAACTTCATTTCTGAGGTTACTGTAAGTACAGCATAATCCTATTTCCTATGATCCTTCCTGTAGCAGGCACATGGATCTCTGTCTATTTCTGTTCTATAGGCTCCACGGATCGCACGTGGAGCACTGCCATCACTTCAATCAGGTACTTTATAGAGCGCAAGTGGATCCAACGATGGCATGCAAATATACTTCCTCCCAAGCACCATTGTTGGAATGTGGGTGAAACACTGGTGTGACTTCCATATGCCAGATGTCTCTGAGTATATAGAAGTAATTGTACCTTGCAGACATCATTTGCATTCAGAGTTTCCATATACTGTACCTATAATTGCTTAGCAACAGTGGAAAGAACAAACTTGGGGGGTCATTCCGAGTTGTTCGCTCGGTAAAAATCTTCGCATCGCAGCGATTTTCCGCTTAATGCGCATGCGCAATGTCCGCACTGCGACTGCGCCAAGTAAATTTGCTATGCAGTTAGGAATTTTACTCACGGCTTTTTCATCGTTCTGGCGATCGTAATGTGATTGACAGGAAATGGGTGTTACTGGGCAGAAACAGGCCGTTTTATGGGCGTGTGGGGAAAAACGCTACAGTTTCCGGAAAAAACGCAGGAGTGGCCGGAGAAACGGGGGAGTGTCTGGGCGAACGCTGGGTGTGTTTGTGACGTCAAACCAGGAACGACAAGCACTGAACTGATCGCAGATGCCGAGTAAGTCTGGAGCTACTCAGAAACTGCTACGAGGTATGTAATTGCAATATTGCGAATACGTTGTTCGCAATTTTAAGATGCTAAGATTCACTCCCAGTAGGCGGCGGCTTAGCGTGAGCAAATCTGCTAAAATCCGCTTGCGAGCGAACAACTCGGAATGACCCCCTTAATCTTAAAACAATCTTTCAAATCAGATATCGATAATCCATAGATTCAGTTTGAATACTTAATAAGTATAAATATAATGATAAAACATTATTGTGCATTATAAATTATATGTTAAGGATGAAGAAGAGTTATTCCTGGAAACCAAACCACAGATGCTAGATCTGCGGAGAAGAAAGCTAAAGGAATTTTCAACATATTCAAACACAGCCTCTCTCAACCATAAATATCACTCTCAAGTAAGGGATAAACTGTGCGCCCATAGCCAAATTAAATAAATATAAAACCTTTTACATTGAAGAGACACTTTGAAAACAAGAGTATGCCTACATTTCTAATTATTATACCTTCAACTCTGGCTTGAAGACTGAGCGGGTTATTTAGGTCGCATGCAAAGTGATGCAACTGTAATTTCCCCTCTACCGGTGCCAATGCACATGTGCAGGTCCTGTCATACGTGGGCCAGCCAATGTGATCACATCGAATTGGCTGCGAACACCTCTGCCTGATTGACCGGCAGAGGCATTTGTGGAGTGGTGATGTGATATTGTGGGGGTGGGTCGATGAGAACAGGGATGGGACGGCACTGTTTTTGGGTGGCTGTGTGACATCATACACAGCTGCTCCAAAGGAAAACATTGCAGCCAAACTGCGAAGGCAGGGGGGTCATCCACAGTTGCTGCAACTGCAATTAAATTGTGGTTGCAGCCACTGGGCAGGCCATTCACCATAATGGGTGGCCGTGCCCTGCGATAGGCGGCCCCCAGCATGTGAAAAAAAGGATTGCAGATTCTGCTTTCTAGCAGAATCTGCAATCCTACCTGAATAACCCCTTAAAAACTATCCATTAGAATCTAAAGGCAATTATATAAGCATTTTCTGTATCTAAAGGGGACATGTACTAAGCAGTGATAAAAGTGAAGTGAGCCAGTGCAGAAGTTGCCCATGGCAGCCAATCAGCATTGACATAACATTTATCATTTTCATACTATAAAAGTATACAGAGCAGCTGATTGATTGCCATGGGCAACTTCTCCACTGGCTCACTTCCCCACTTTTATCACAACTTAGTACATGTCCCCCTAGGTCTATTTACTAAGCCTTGGATGGAGATAAAGTAGCTGGAGATAAAGGGGTACATTTACTAAGCAGTGATAAGAACGGAGAAGTGAGCCAGTGGAGAAATTTCCTCATCAACCAATCAGCAGCTCTGTATCATTTTATAGTATGCAAATTATAGATGTTACTTCAGTGCTGATTGGTTGCCATGGGCACTTTTCCACTGGCTCACTTCTCTGCTCTTATCACTGCTTAGTAAATGTACCCCAAAGTACCAGCCAATCAGCTCGTAACTCTCATTTTCAAACACTGCCTGTGTCATAGCAGTTAGGAGCCGATTGGCTGGTACTTTATCTCCAGTGACTTTATTTCCATCCAAGGCTTAGTAAATAGATCTTACTAGCTTCAAAAAAGATCTATGTGATCAGGATATGAACCCATGGTTTAGATTAATTTGAAACATTATGTGAAAGAGGCTCTGGAGAATTTACAAAGAAACCACAACATAGGGGTAAATTTACTAAGATGGGAGTTCTGTTTAAAATGGATGTTGCCCATAGCAACCAATCAGATTCCAGGTATTATCTCCTAGAATGTGCTAGATAAATGAGAAGTAGAATCGGATCGGTTGCTATGAGCAATATCCCATCTTAAATAGAACTCCCATCTTAGTAAATTTACCCCATAGTTATTAAACAAGCAGACAAGGGGGAAGGTTAATATTTGTGGATAATCAGCCTGTTTACATGAAGCCAATGGACTTGAGGCATAAGTGGATGGAATGAGACAACTTTTAGTTACCAATCTACATAACAACATAATAAACAAGGATGAATTTCAGTTTCTTATGACATCAAAACCCATTACACTAGGGAACTATGGTGAGGTAAATGGCTCTGGAGGCACTGGCTAGTACCAGAGCCAGAGTTACAAACAATATATGAGACAAAGGGTTCATGTGGACATTATACACAGGTGCAGCAGTATATACTGCTGGGAATTTGATGAGTTTTGATCAGAGATGTGCGGATAAGATAGGCACTGCCTCCCCTGCCATAGACTTTTTAGTCCAGAGTTCCGTCTATAAAAATTATTAGAATAATACAAAAAAGATATTTCTAATATATTCTTTGTATTTTTCATATACTTGATATAGTCAAAACTCTGGTGTATACGTTAATATGCCAGGAAAGGCTTTGCCTCACCTCACTGTATGACACTGCATTACATCCACTTTTTATAGTCTACCAAAAATCCATAAGTGCCTTGTTCACCCTGCATTGAGGCCAATTATCACTGGCATTGATTCTCTTACCACACATGTCTCTGAATATGTTAATATCTTTTTAAATAAATATGTTAACGCATTACTATTTTACCACAAGGATATCGCAAGTGTATTCAATATCTTAAGATATTTAAACTGGGAAGAATCATAATTATGGGTCACAATTGATGTACATTTGTATACACTTGTATAGAACACTCTAAAAGGTACTGCAGCATGTACAGTAAGGCCTATTTGGATAAAGACATAAACCATAACTAAACCATCGTTCTGAAGCGACTCAGCATCCCCCTCCGCATTTATAACTTTACACAATTTGGTATCATCTGCAAAAATTGACACCATGCTCTCTGGACCTTCTGTTAGGTCGTTAATGAAAATATTGAACAATAGCGGTCCTAATACTGAGCCTTGCGGCACACCACTTAGCACTTCAGTCCCATTTGAAAAAGATCCATTAACCACAACGCGCTGCTCCCTATTATCTAACCAGTTTTTGACCCAAGTACATATTGTGCTTCCTAGCCCTGTTTCTTGTAGCTTGTAGATAAGTCTCATGTGTGGTACAGTGTCGAATGCTTTGGCAAAATCTAAAAAGATTACATCCACCTCTTTACCCTGATCTAGGTTTGCGCTTACTGTTTCATAAAAGCCAAGTAAGTTGGTTTGACAGGACCTGTCCTTCATAAACCCATGTTGATTCCTTTTAATTACCTTATTGACTTCAAGGAACTTCTGAATACTATGTCTTAGAATACCTTCCAATACTTTCCCCACTATAGATGTAAGACTAACTGGTCTATACTTACCTGGTTCAGCTTTACTTCCCTTTTTGAATATAGGCACTACTTCCGCTATACGCCAGTCTTTGGGAACCATAGCTGATATTTCTGAATCCTTAAAGATCAAAAATAGCGGTTTTGCAAGTTCAGAGTGAAGCTCCATTAGAACCCTTGGGTGAATACCATCGGGACCCGGTGACTTATTAATCTTTAAATGTTTTAATCGGTCACAGACTACTTCCTCGCTTAAATAAGTATTCATAATTA
Organism: Pseudophryne corroboree; assembly: GCF_028390025.1. Taxonomy (NCBI): domain Eukaryota; kingdom Metazoa; phylum Chordata; class Amphibia; order Anura; family Myobatrachidae; genus Pseudophryne; species Pseudophryne corroboree. The sequence goes on from NC_086448.1 coordinate 456,047,559, forward strand.
TAATAGACTAGCTGTTCTACCCATTCTTCGCACGTGAGTTTCTGATTTTCACGGTTGTAAATATAAATGAGTGTTAAAAATTTGGTAAATCTGTAGAGATGTAAATTTGAGACATCTTAAAGTAAGTAAATATTAATCCATGGTTCTTGGCGTTACTGGAGGATCACCCGTAGCAGACACGGTAAAAAGTGACGGGACTATTTTTGTAGTTTATGAAATTCTACACACTGGAAATGCAATCCAAATTTTGATCCGATTGCCCATTTGGGCATTATCATTCACGCAACGCAAGCCACACATCGGTAATGGCGTCATTATGTCAACCCCTTTTTCATCCCCTTAGGGGAGGTTTATAAAAATTCTAATTACATAGTTTTCCTATTTCCTACCTGCACAATACCTATGCTAAATTTCATTTTCCTAACATATCGAAAAGTAATTAGTGATGAGTCAGTCAGGCAGTGAGAGCTTTTGCATTTTTGTAGTTTATTAAATTCTACACAGTACAATCCAAATTTTGATCCAATTGTCCATTTGTGAAGTAAGAAAATTAGTGATGAGTCAGTCAGTCAATGAGTGAGTGAGTGATTGAGGGCTTTCGCATATATATATATATATATATATATATATATATAAAACTGATAAGGTCGGCACTCACTTATGTCGGCAACTGCCTTGGTGCCATCCTAAAGTCCAATAGATATAAATGCCGTTCTTATAGAGAGGGGTATGCATCCATCCACTCCTACTATAAAAAGAACAGGCGGCACTCCAAGGTCTTGGTGAAAAAAATATGGTGTATTGAATAGATCAATAATGTGAATGGCACAGCTTTTTGCACACAGCCTTGACAAAAGCGCCCTGCGTGGCGCTGAAACGTTGGCGTAATGTGCCATTCACATTATTGATCTATTCAATACACCATATTTTTTTCACCAAGACCTTGGAGTGCCGCCTGTTCTTTTTATAGTAGGAGTGGATGGATGCATACCCCTCTCTATAAGAACGGCATTTATATATATATATATATATATATATATATATATATATATTAGTGCTGGGCAACGATTAAAATTTTTAATCGCAATTAATCGCAGGATTTCATGCGATTAATAGCGATTAATCGTATTGTTAGCCGACTAAAGATAATAATGAATTCAAAAGTAGTGTATTGCGCACTTTTAGTACTTCTATATGAACTACACAGCAAAAACATTTGGTTTGCAGTTTTCCCTTAACACAGTAGCATTTAAAAAACTTTAAAAATTAAAATTAAAAAATAAAATATGTTTTCTGAGAATCTAAATCTGTTTTCTTACCCAGATTTTTCTTCCCACCAGATTGGACAGATATATTTTAGGTGTGTAACCTATTTACTGCTCTGCACCAAGCCAGTTGCTAAGACACACAAGGTTATTTACATTTTCAGATGATAAAGAAACTCTTCTTCTGTACAATATGACCAGCAAGAGAAAACAACCTTTCACAGGGTACTGATGTTGCAGGTGTGGCCAAGTACTTCTGTGCAATGGAGGCCAGCCTGCTGTGTGAGCCTGCATGTTTGGACCACCACTCTAATGGACAGGACTCTGTACTGATGGTGGGCTCCGCTCTGAATCGATGCACACTGTTCTCAACTGAATCTTCCTCCTGCTCAGAATCAGACTCTGATGAAGCAGCCAATAGGGCTAACTTTTTATTTGGTGGCTCTGATGTTGTTGCTTCCACAGGTTTCTCTACAACAAACCTCTGTTCCTTTAGTAAGTTGGTGACTAAGGCCCACACCTCACCCCTCTCAGCTCCGGGTATACACTTGAGGTCCTTGAATCTAGGGTCCAATGCGGTAGCAATCTTCAGATATGCAATGTTGGCATTTTCTTTGCGTGTCTCCAGGTCTGTTCTGAATGTAGACTTAAATTTGACCACGTAGGCTGGGTCATCATCTGAACTCTCCATGACCCGAGAGAGATGGCAAAAAGCAGGCAGAACCACAGAGCATGAAACATACTTTTCTCCTCCCAGAAGTTCAGTCACATACCTGCAACAGTAAAAAAAAAATCAAACCCATTTCTTTGGGTACGGGAGAATGCTGGTGGTCAGAAGACCGACAGCGGCATCCTGGAATCCAGATACACAAAAGTCCCCGGTAAGTATACTAACCCACCCTACCCTTAACCCTCCCTGCTCCCTACTAACCCTAACCCTCCCTGCTCCCTACTAACCCTAACCATCCCTGCTCCCTACTAACCCTAACCCTCCCTGCTTCCTACCCACCACCAGTAAGTGCCTAAACCTACCTAACTACATTCCATTCATGCTATATTTTTTACAGACAGGACAGTGGAAAAATTAAATATATGAAGTATGTAAAATATACCTGCAGGGCTCCAGTAGCGTTTCCAACCTCTGCAGTTTGTCCATTTCAGCTGTAGTTGGCATGGCAATCTTGGTGTTGTGTGTGGTGAGGACATCCCTCAGTGCCTGTTCATTTCTACAGACACTTTTTATCATGTCCAGAGTCGAATTCCATCTGGTTGGAATATCTTGTATAAGCGACTCCTTATTTTGTCTATGTTGAAATTGTTGTTTTTGTAATTCTGCAGCACTTGCTGGACTGTGTTTAAAGTGGCCTACAACTTTTCTGCATTTGGCCAGGACATTGTCAAACGCACTGTTCTGCAGAGATACTGTGACAGAACGCTGGAGACTGTGCGCAGTGCAGGGGACATGTTCAAAAGGCAGGTGTCTTGCAGCAGCAATCATATTTCTTGCACTATCTGTGCTAAGTGTGCCGACTTTATCTGAAATGTTCCACTCCTGTGCAACATGAATAAAATGTTCAGCGCACGTTTCAGCAAAATGTCTCTCTTCTGTTTTCATTACAGTCAGAGCATGTGAATGTAGCTCCCAGTGTTCATCAATATAATGCACTGTTACTCCGAGGTAATTATGGTTACCCAGCGATGTCCAGTAATCTCCAGTGAGAGCAACATGTGGTACACATTGTAACGCCATCGCTTTTGTAGTACTCTCCTTTTCATACATGTCATGTATTCTTCTTGTGATGGTGCGTCTTGAGGGAGGCTCATACGTGCTGTCATTCGTTGCGATCCTAAGAACATTCCTCAGACCGACATCTTCGACAATACTAATTGGCCTGCAGTTTGTAGCTATCCACTTCGCTATGTTATTTGTTAGCTTTTCTTGCTTTTGCTTATCTATACTTCTCCCATACGCTGTATCCAATGTAGTCTGCCGAAGCTTGCCTCCACTGTTTGTTTGAGTGGGTGAGTTGCTGGCATCAACGGTGTGTATTGCATTTAAGTGATACTTCAGACTCGAAGTACTCCGGTGATAAGAAAATTCAGCTTTGCAGTGTTTACAAATAACTTTGGTTTTATCAACTGTGCCATCTGGTAGAGATTTAAAATGAAAATGTCCATGTAAGATTTCGGTTCCTTTCTCCATTTTCTGTGAAAACATTTTTAAATAAATAAAATAAAATGTATTAAAAAAAAGTAAAACAAACTGTATTTTTTGTTTATAGCAGATTAGGCACCCCAGCAATAAAAGGGAGTATAATAGCTCAGCAGGGAGACCTTAATGAACGAAGGAGGCCCAAACTTCCACTAACTCTCCTGTTAATATAAGCAATATCAGCCCCAATGTACATAAACCCGTCACATCCAGTCCCACAGCGGCGTTGATAGAACTTGCGTGCACGCTGCGGAACCATTCTCATCCAGTCCCACAGCGGCACCCGCCAGAGAAGAGAAGGGCTGCCCTGCTCGCTGCAACCCACGCGACTGAGGTTTCTCCTCAGCCGCGTAACTAAGTTACCCAGTTCCGGCGCTACGGGATCCCACTCACCCAGTCCCACTGCTTGTGTTCTAGCTTAGAACTCTTAGAGCTTAGGCTCTGTATAAAAACCAGTACTCACAGAGATATTGTGAAGATGTCTCGGTCTCAAGAGGTTATGGCGGCTGGCGGCTTCCTCCTCTCCGGCGGCATCCGGTGGCTTCCTCTTCTCCGGCGGCATCCAGCGGCTTCTCCATCAAGGGGGTCAGATGAATAACTGCTTCCGGCGGCTTCTTCCGGCGCAGCAGCATTAACGGCGTTAACAATATTATCGCCGTTATTGCCTTATGGCGTTAACGCGTTAATAACGCGTTATCTTGCCCAGCACTAATATATATATATATAGTGATTTCAAAGTAGCAGTACTCCCTTTTGTTTCAAAAACTGTGCAGGAAATGGGAAAACTGACTTAGATTCAAGAAGGACGATTTCAAGAAGGCACCCATGTTCAGTACATACCCTAAAAGATAGCCCACCTCACCCATACCGTACTGTAGTATTCAGTATTCACATTTCCTGCACAGTTTTTAAAACAAAAGGCTGTACTGCGACTTTTGAATCACCCTGTATATATATATATATATGTATATACACAGTGTATCCGGAAAGTATTCACAGCGCTTCATTTTTTTCCACATTTTGTTACAGCCTTATTCCAAAATGGAATAAATACATTTTTTCCCTCAAAACTCTACGCACAATACCCCAAAATGAATGACAACGTGAACAAAGTTTTTTTTGAGAATTTAGCAAATTTATTAAAAATAAAAAACAAAGAAATCACATGTTCATAGGTATTCACAGCCTTTGCCATGTAGCTCAAAGTTGAGCTCAGGTGCATCCTGTTTCCACTGATCATTCTTGAGATGTTCCTACAGCGTAATTGGAATCCACCTATGGTAAATTCAGTTGATTGGGCATGACTTGGAAAGGCACACACCTGTCTATATAAGGTCCCACACTTGACAGTGCATGCATGGCAGCACCCTGGAGTTTGCCAAAATGCACCTGAAGGACCCTCAGACCATGAGAAACAAAATTCTCTGGTCTGATGAATGCCAGGCATCATGTTTGGAGGAAACCAGGCATCGCTCACCACCAGGCCAATACCATCCATATAGTGAAGCATGGTGGCGGCAGCATCATGTTGTGGGGATGTTTTTCAGCAGCAGGAACTGGGAGACTAGTCAGGATAGAGGAAAAGATGAATGCACCAATGTACAGAGACATCTTGGATAGAAACCTGCTCCAGAGCGCTCTTGACCTGAGACTGGGGTGACAGTTCATCTTTCAGCAGGGCAACGACCTAAGCACATAGCCAAGATATCAAAGGAGTGGCTTCAGGACAACTTTGTGAATGTCTTTGAGTGGCCCAGCCAAAGCCCAGACTTGAATATGATTGAACATCTCTGGAGAGATCTGAAAATGGCTGTGCACCGATGCTTCCCAGCCAACCTGATGGAGCTTGAGAGGTGCTGCAAAGAGGAATGGGCAAAACTGCTCAAAGGTACAGTATGTGTGCCAAGCTTGTAGCATCATATTCAAAAAGACTTGAGGCTGTAATTGCTGCCAAAGCTGCATCAACAAAGTATTGAGCAAAGGCTGTGAATACTTATGCACATGTGATTTCTTAGTTTTTTATTTTTAATAAATTTGCAAAAATCTCAATAAAACTTTTCTCATGTTGTCATTATGTGGTATTGTGTGTAGAATTTTGAGGGAAAAAAGGAATTTATTCCATTTTGGAATAATGGTGTAACATAACAAAATGTGGAAAAAGTGAAGCGTTGTGAATACTTTCCGGATACACTGGATAGATATATATATATATATATATATATATATATATAATTTTTTCGAATATATTACATTATTATTATTATTATTATTATTGTGCAGTAAAGGTTTTTATTAAGATCACCAATTTCATTGACAAAGGGTACAAAATGCCCACTTGAGGCACAGCAACATAGTAGTAACAATAATAAAATAACTGCCATTGTGAAACATTGCATAAATACCAATAAGGTGCAACATAAATACCAATTCATAAAGTAAATAGTGATAAAAATCAAAAATACAAAGGAAAAAGAAAACAATAAAGAGCCTCACAAGAAGAAGGAAAGAAGGAAAGGGAGGGAGAGGGAAACCACCAGAGAAGGGAAACCACCAGAGAAAATATTAAGGGAACTGATTAAAGAATAGAACGAGTTAATGAATCCTGCTAGTGTGAACTGAATAGGAGGCAGATTCTATAAGTAGGGGCCAAGATCCCAAGTTAACACTGAACGCTCTACATTTAGTTGATCCAGGCATCATAAGATCATCCATGCCCAAATAGAACTCTAGTCTGGCAAACCATTTGGCTATGGTTGGACTTTTGAGATACTTCAAAAGAGACTTTTTGTGGGATGATACAGGACAGTCAATCTTATTAAGGAGCCAGAAAACAGGCCCCAAGCTAATGTCATGGCCCATAATATCTTTATGTAACGTAATCACCAACTTCCAGAAGGGGCATAGCACAACACATTCCCACCAAAATAAGAAATGGAGGGACCGACAGCTAAGGCACATCTTCAACATGTGGCAGAAACTCCTGGGAACATGCTAGCAAGTAGAGATGGGCACCTGTGCAATCGGGCAAAGACCTTAAACTCCACTACAGAATAGCTGACTGAGCAGGAAATTGTGATGTGAAATATCTTGTTCCAACCTTTAGGATGGACCTAGCTGGACACCCAGATCCTTTTCCCAGTCAGTGTTGTGAGCCGCTGCGGCTTCCTGCCATCGTCCTGTCATTGCTAAGTGACCAGACGCAGCCGAACTTCCGTTCCCTGGCTGCTGGCTCCATAGCAACTAGATGCTTAGCCAGTGTGGTGGTCGGGGTTGCCGGGGAGAGAGTAGGGCAGCTGCACAGGATTATTAGTTAATTAGTTAATTTAGAGGCTTGGCTGTTCTCATCATGTTATTGGCTCCCTCTCCCTTTTGTAGCTGATTCTTGTCTCTCATTCAGTTCTGGTCATAGTTCCTGGTTGCTGCAGGAGCCCTTGTCGCTGGGTTCAAAGTCTCAGTTTAAGGACCTCATCTCCTTGTTAATTCCCATCTTTGAACCCCATTCCTGTGTCCAGTCTCTATTCAGCACTAATGTCAGCTAGCAAATGTTTGCATTAGCCTTAGTTATACTTCTTTCTTGTACACTTGTGCACAAGTGTTAAGTCGAAGTCATTGCTCCTCCCAGTCCGGAGGCAGCATCCTGGTTAGGGATTCTTTTGTTTTATCTTGTCTGCCTCTACCTCCTCCCGGTCTGTCACTTTCCCCTCCCTTCTCATGCACCTCAGTCTCTGTCTTGTCTCCATTGTTTGCCTTCCCTTTGCCTCACTCCTCCCAACTCCTCTCTCGCTTATATACTTTTTCTCTCTACCGGCATTGATCCAGGTAACTCAGGGTTGAGCTCATATGACCACCAGCAGCATAAGTACCGGCGGCATCCCAGTACCAGTAGGTGCACTCTGCCTAATGGGAGAAACAGCTGTTATAGGTGAGAAGACCTGCAGGTGAGTTCTACAAGTCTCAGCCCTGGGTGTACAAGGGTCACTGTCCCAAAGATCCCCAGCAAGTCATCCATTGCGAAGAAGACCCTGCAGTTGTAACAATCAGTCATAAATCAGGGCAATGTAAAAAAAGTTTCCTCCATGAGAAGTTTATAGCCGGAGAAGAGGAAATGCTGAGGATGAGTCTGGGATTGGCATAATGCTTCAAATGATGTCAGGGGTCTATGGGCTGCCTCACAAATTGGTTTACTGGATAAAAAATGTTGAATGAAGAGGTACCTCCATATCTCAGAGGCAGGTAGATCCAAGGTCTCTAAAACACGGTTGAAGGAGTGCTTACCAGATGAAGTCTGGCCATCACATACAACCCCAACCTGTATCCAATGATGAAAAGTGAAAAAAGTAATCCAAGGGTAAAGTCAGGTTTGTGAAAAAGCACGGTCATAGGAGAAAGTAGTGAAGAAGAACATGCCCTTTTTCTGAAAGATTTATAAAGAATCAAGGTCAGGCCTACAGTTGGGTGAGTGACAGAGGGAAGGATCAGCATTCAAGATGGAGTGTGAGTCCATGATTCTCGAGTGTCAACCACTGTCTGTCTGATTCTGGCCAGAACCACTCCAGAACTCTGCTGAGGGACATCGAAATAAAAAGTAAAGATGTGAGGTAACTGAAAACCACCTAAATGTCTCCACTGAAAGAGCATGTCATGTTGGAAGTGAGGTAGTCTCCACACTATAAACAAACTCCCTCACCAAACGATGAATGCTCTGAAACCATCTCCTGGGTACATCTATTGAGAGGGTCTGAAGCAAGCAGAGTTTTCTAGGTAGTTCATTCATTTTAATTATACCTGCTTTAACCAACCAAAAGAATGTACCCTAGCACCAGTCTAAAAGTTTATCTCTAATCTTTGTTAGGAGGGGTAAAATGTCCGAATACAAATGTGACAGGTCTTAATTTAGCAAAATACCAAAATATTTAAATCTTGAGAGGTGCCATGAGAATGGGAAGTATTTCATCAAACTTACCACTAACCATAAGTTTAATCATTATAGATTTGAAATAAATAATTTTAAAATGAGACAGAGACAAATTCTCAAAATTCAGATATAATATTGGGTATAGAAATAGAAGGATTGGTCAGGATGACCAAAAGGTCATCCGCAAATAAGGCCAACTTGAATACACAGCCACCTATCAACAACCCACATATATAGGACTTTAATAGGATTGCCATAACCAATGCTTCCATGCACAAGAAAAAAATATGGGACAAGGGGCATCCTTGTTGGGTGACATTGGTGATCCGTACTGGGGTTAAAATGGTACCATTGATCTTAAGGCATGTCATAGGAATAGTATATGAGGTCAGGATCCTATGTAAAGAGGTAGGGCCCAGCACCACGTATGCCAACAACCCTCTCAAGAACAACCAGTTATTCTGTTGAATGCCTTCTCTGCATGAGTAGAGACCGGGAAGGCCGGGGACTGCTCTGACAATGAAAGATGCATCAGATCAATCACTTTAGTGGTGTTATCCTGTGCCTCAGTCCCAGAATAAATCCAGCATGATCACCAGAATGGACTAACGCAGACATGAGAATCGTACATCTATTGCAATATGTAGAGTATAGGGCTGGGTCTTTACCCTCCTTATGGATAATCGTAACGTGCTTCACGGCACCTGAGGAGAGAAACTAACCATAACAGAGATGGAATTAAATGGCAACAAAATCTTAGGTAGAAGAATAGATTGAAACTTTTATAGTATGAAACTGTATAACTATCAGGGCCTGGACTCTTTACAGAAGGATTTTATAAAGCCTCCTCAGGTTCCTACAGTGTAAATGGGTGATCTAACCAGTCCCTATATTCATCAGAGATGGTGGGGAACTGACTAAGAACATTTTTTACAGTCTTCTTGAGTAACTTTTCTGCTAAGCTACATGTTTGGTATGGACAACTCCTCAAATGTCTAAAGTTTTAATTATTTTTACAGCATCATACATCATCCTGTTTAAATTTGATGCACAAAACCAACCATTTGCCTATTGAACTGGCAATCTGATTTCTGTTGTTTTGGATGAGCTCTTTCTGTTTTAAAACCTCGGTCCCCACATTACAACCAGTAGGACTTACTGAGCCAACAGAAGATAAAACCTTCACATGTCACATTTCCAGTCACACCACCATGCCGCAAACACCAAGGCCACCCAATTTGGATTTACAAGAGCAACAAACACATACAGGTGTCTTCCGCTCCTCCATGACAGCATTCCATGATCATCATGTGGCACTATTGGGAACACAAATGAGATTCTTGTCTCAAATTTCAAAGCAATTTCATAAATGTGACAGCAATCTTTTCATAATTAATGCAAGTTTGTTGCTGTTGGACAAAAATGTCAGTAATCTGAATACATATGTAACTGCTAATTTGGGTATTATGACCAGAATAATAGAATCCAACCAATGTGTGTTAGAGGCACACACAAATGCCAACATTAGCTTTCAAGATAACTTATTAAAAATTATGGCCTGAGGGACATAAACCCAAATGGGACGCAGTTAATTTCCTGACTGTCAGGATCCAGAGGGGGAATAGATCAGTGTGGTGACCTCGCATGGCAGATTACCATTCCAATCATAGTCCACGTGGATCATTAAGTATGAAAAAATCCAAAAAATTATTTAAAAAAAAACAAAAACTCATGTCGACCTTTTGACCCATCGACCTAGTACATGTCGACCTAACGGCAATGTCGACCTAATGCATGCTGACCTAATGGCATTGTCGACCTTCAGTGGTCGACCTAATGAGTGTCGACCTAAATTGTGTTGACCTAACGACCATAACCCTTTAAAACAACATACCTTAAAAGAAGAGAAAACTGATTTGGTGTACTTTCATGGTTTTGGCCTTATTCAAAATGGTTTTGACATGTCAAAATGCTTATTAAGAGAAGTTAATTGATTTGGTGCACTGAGGTGAGATATTTGTCTGACTTAGCAAAAACAATTCTTAGTTCCCATTTGCTATAGTTCCCATGTTATTTTGACGATATTTGTTCCAGTGGTGTTTTGCCATGATTTGGTGTGTGAAGTTGCATTTCAAATGTGATTTACATGCAAATAGCCTTTTTCTCTTATAAGCTTGTCTCTCTTGATATTCTATGGCACCACCTGGTGGTATCTTCTAGAATAACAGTGTCCATTGGCTTCCACTTAAGTCTGGGGTAACACACAACACACAGCAAGCAGACTGTACTGCACACATGCAATTCTGACTCAAATGATCGCTTAATACATTCCTCCCAACTGTCCTGACTTTAGTGGGACAGTCCTGATTTTCAGGCCTGCTATCACACCCATGGGCTTCAGTGTTCCGTGGGGGGAGCTTAGCAGAGCTGTGGTAGATAGATGCTGTGCACATGCACACAACATCAATTCACAGGAGAGAGGGATTGGAGGCAAGTCCAGTAGCTCCTGGAGCATGGGCCATGCCCCCACAGTGATGAAAAATAGAGGTGTGGCTCCTGAGTACTGTATTTCCCACAAGGACATGTCTCACTAGTCAATAAGAGACCATGCCCCCTAACTGGGAGGCCACACCCATTCCTTCTTATAGCAAAGATACAATTGGGAAGTATGCTTAATGCATGGTGCTGTAGGGGTTCAAATCTGAGCCAGAAAAATCATATAGGTTTTTATTTTGCGGGAAATAAAAAAGGGTAGACACCATCTGTGTCCTGGGTGCTGTAATATATAACCAAATAAGGGACAGACAATGGATAATGATATTACATTTCTTTTTGTTTTTGATGAAGATGGTGGAACAATTCTTAATGAAAATTTGATAGCAGTCTCAGATGGTTTCTCTCAGCTTTTCAGAAGTCCAAGAAGTACTGTCAAACTCATGAATAAAGAGAATAAAAAACAAGCAATGTGTAGTCCTGTTTTATAGCCAATAAATGGATACAAGTATAATCCAGAGAAGTGCAAGATGGGCGTAAACCACTCACACAAAAACAAGTGGGAATGAACACATCAAGGTATCTTTGCTGTATAAAGCAATTCTCCTTCATACGTTCATATCTCTTTTACCCAAACTAAAATACTCAAATGGATGAAGACGACTATGCGTACCCAACACTCACATCAGAAATAGGATGTCACAACTGAGGGCCTGAGCTGACGGAAGGCAGCCTCAGTTGTAGGGGCTGAGATGTACCGGAACCTGGGAGGTTGTATCAGACCCCTGGACATGTAAGTAACATGAAGAGAAACCGCCCGAAGGCGTGACCACGACAACTTGAGTAAAAGTCAATGATATTTATTTATGACAAACTCCATGCATCACAGTAGCAGTAAAAAGAAACATAAAAATCAGCAGAGAAATAATAATACAGTTCCTGGGTACTACAGGGTGGCAGGGGCCACAGAGCTATGGTGGTATGAGACAGTTCTTATTATCTGCAAGTTGGAAAGTCCTTACCAGGCTCAACTGTAGCAATGAGGAAAGCCCAGGGTCGTACCAGCTGGTGTTCCAGGGAAAGCTGGACTGCTGTAGATAAAATGCTGCTGTGGGTACTGGTTAGAACCAGACAGGTGTTGGCACGGAGTGGATACTGGCTGGAACCAGTTAAATAATAGATAAAGCTTGAGAGCGATGCAATATAGATGAAATGTAGAATTTGAGAGCGGAGAAATAATAATACCGGTGGAGAGTGGTAAACTGCAGAAAGGACACCGGCCCTTTAAGAGAAGCTGTACACAGCTGGAAGCTGAGCTGGAAGCAGGTGATGTTGTATCTGGAAACAGGTGAGTCCAGAATGGATCGGAGAGTCAGGCTACACCGCAGATGGAATGCTGGTGCGGGTCTCTATAGCAGAAGTCTGGAGACAGGAGCTGGAACCTAGAAGACATTCACAGGAGAGAGACAAACTGGAACTAAGTTTGACAACCAAAGCACTGACGCCTTCCTTGCTCAGGCACAACCTATTTATACCTGCAGCAAGGAAGGCATTGGCTAGGCAATTATGCAAATTAATAATACAGACAGCAGATTGGTGAATATGATCAGATGACAGAATCCAAGATGGCTGCGCCCATGCAGACACTTGGAGGGAAGTTTGGTTTGTAATCCATGTGGTCTGGAAAACAGTAATGGCGGCGCCGGCCACCGGAAACAGGAGACTCCAGGCTGACAGGTGCACATCCAACCACGCGGACACAGCGGAGGCCGCGGCTGACGTAATCGCCACTCTGAATGCAGAAGCTCAGGAACGGCGGCGGAGGCCGCGGGAGACGCCATGCCAGATGTATAAGGCGTTACTGTGACAGCGTCCAGAGAGACAGGAGAGGATGCGGGAATATGCACATCAGGATAACAGATGGGATCCGGTCCTGGAGCGCTGAGCCAGCCTTAGGAGGCATCTGATGGGTAAGAAATGGCGTCCAGATACCCGGATCGTGACAGCACCCCCCCCTTTAGGAGTGGCCCCAGGACACTTCTTTGGCTTTTGAGGAAACTTGGAATGGAATCTCCGGACCAAGGCAGGAGCATGGACATCAGAAGCATTGGTCCATGAACGTTCCTCAGGGCCATAACCCTTCCAGTCAATAAGATACTGAAGTTGACCGTAACGGTGACGTGAGTCCAGGATCTTGGCCACTTCATACTCAACGCCTCGTTGAGTTTGGACTTTCGGAGTTGGAGGAAGTGAGGAATGAAACCGATTCAAGATTAACGGTTTCAACAGGGAAACATGGAATGTCCTGGGTATTTTTAAGAAAGGAGGTAACTGGAGTCTGTAAGCAACAGGATTGATGACTTGATCAATTTTAAAAGGACCGATGAAGCGAGGTGCAAACTTCATACTGGGAACTCTCAACCTCAAATTCTTCGTGGATAACCATACCCGATCACTCACCTTGAGAGCAGGAACTGCTCGACGCTTCTTATCCGCAAACTTCTTGTACCTGAACGATGCCTTGAGCAGAGCTGATCGTACGCTCTTCCAGATATTGGCAAACTGATGCAAGGTGATATCCACTGCGGGAACAGAAGTTGCTGGAAGCGGTTGGAACTCAGGGACTTTAGGGTGGAATCCAAAGTTGGTGAAGAATGGTGTTGAAGAAGATGAAGAATGATACTGGTTGTTATGACAGAACTCGGCCCAGGGAAGTAATTGAACCCAGTCATCTTGAGAGGAGGACACATAGATGCGGAGGAAGGACTCCAAGTCCTGATTCACCCTCTCAGTTTGACCATTGGTCTGAGGATGGTAAGCCGTGGAAAACTTTAGCTTGACTTGGAGGACTTGACTTAAACTTCGCCAGAATTTGGCTGTGAATTGAACTCCTCGATCTGAGATAATTTCTTCTGGAAGACCGTGGAGTCGGAAGATCTCTTGTATGAATACTTGAGCCAACTTGGAAGCTGACGGAAGACCGGTGAGAGGAATGAAGTGTGCCATCTTGGTGAACCGGTCAACTACCACCCAGATGGTATTGAACTTGTTGCACATGGGCAAATCAGTAATAAAATCCATCGACAAATGGGTCCATGGTCGACGGGGAACAGATAGTGGAACCAGTTGCCCCGCAGGCGACTGGCGGGATACTTTATGTTGAGCACACTTTGGGCAAGATGCAATAAACTCCAAAACGTCCTTTTTCAGAGTTGGCCACCAATAGGACCTAGAGATAAACTCCAGGGTTTTTTGGATACCTGTATGTCCGGCAAAGCGGGAAGCATGGGCCCAATGCATGAGCTTCTTCCTTAGTGTCGGCTTCACAAAACTTTTCCCTGATGGGGGCGTAGAGTCCATCCCTACCGTGGAGAATGCCAACGGATTTATAATAGGATGCTTGTCTGAAGACTCTGACTCATTTTCTTGCTCCCATGAGCGGGAAAGGGCATCGGCCTTGCGATTCTGAGAGCCCGGACAGAACTGGAGTTTAAAGTCGAACCTGGAAAAGAAAAGTGCCCATCTGGCCTGACGAGGGTTGAGACATTGTGCGCCTTTCAGATATAGAAGGTTCTTGTGGTCTGTAAGGATGGTGATTGAATGAGAGGCTCCCTCCAACAGATATCTCCACTCCTCTAGAGCGAGCTTGATGGCTAGCAACTCCTGGTCGCCAATGGCATAGTTGCGTTCCGCTGGGGAGAACTTCCGTGAGAAGAAACTGCAAGGATGTAAATGGCCATCTTTAGCCCTCTGAGATAACACCGCTCCTACTCCAACGGAGGAGGCATCCACCTCTAAGATGAAAGGAGAGTCGATGTCAGGCTGTTTCAGGACAGGCGCAGAGATGAACCTCTGTTTTAAAAGATGAAAAACTTGCATGGCTTCTTCAGACCACTTGGACGGGTTAGCACCCTTCTTGGTGAAAGCAGTAATAGGCGCCACAATGGTGGAAAAGTCTCGTATAAACTTTCGGTAATAATTGGCGTACCCTAAGAACCTCTGGACCCCTTTGAGGGTTAAGGGTACCGGCCAATTCTGGATTGCTTGTAGTTTCTCAGGATCCATCTCTAGTCCGGAACCGGACACAATGTACCCTAGAAACGGAATGGACTTGACTTCAAAGACGCATTTCTCTAATTTGCAATAGAGATTATTGACACGGAGACGGGACAGAACCTCCTTTACCCAAAAACGATGTTCCTCTAAATTGTTGGCAAAAATGAGGATATCATCTAGATAGACCACGACATGACGGTATAGAATGTCTCTGAAGATCTCATTGACGAAATGCTGGAAGACAGCTGGAGCATTGCTCAATCCGAAGGGCATGACGAGGTACTCATAATGTCTGTCACGGGTGTTAAATGCGGTCTTCCACTCGTCACCCTCACGGATCCGGATGAGATTGTATGCACCTCTCAAGTCCAGCTTTGTAAAGATGGTAGCTCCGCTAACTCTGTCAAAGAGCTCAGTAATCAGGGGTAAAGGATATCGGTTCTTGATGGTAATGTCGTTCAAACCTCTGTAGTCGATGCACGGCCGCAGACCACCATCTTTCTTTTTTACAAAAAAGAAGCCTGCGCCGGCTGGAGAAGAAGAAGGTCGAATGAACCCCTTTGCTAGGTTCTCTTTAATGTATTCCTCCATAGAATGCGTCTCGGGCAGAGACAACGGATAAGTTCGGCCTCGAGGTGGAACCTTCCCTGGAACGAGATCAATCGGGCAGTCCCATTCTCTATGAGGAGGAAGGATATCAGCAGAAGCCTTACTGAACACATCCGTGAAATCTTGATATGGAGGAGGTGGAACATCAGACGACCTGGGGGAGGAAGAACAGACAGGCAACACTTTAAACAAACATGTCTCAGCACAGGAGGGACCCCATGCCAGGATTTGCGTAGTCGTCCAATCAATTGTAGGATTGTGAAGACGGAGCCATGGAAGGCCCAGGACCACAGGATGTGTGGCTCTTGGAATCACTAAAAGTGAAATAAGTTCGGAATGAAGAACTCCCACTCTCAGACGAACTGGTAGAGTCCTTAGAGCAATAACTGTATCAAAAATTTTACTGCCATCCACGGCAGTTAAGGAAAAGGAGGAAGGAAGTCTCTCGGTGGGTAGGGACCACCGTTTAACATAGGCTTCGGTAATAAAGTTCCCAGCTGCTCCGGAATCAAGGAGGGCAATGACGTTCTGATAACGTTGAGCAACTTGAAGCGAGACTGGGAGATTACAATCTTGAGGGGATGGAGAGGAGATCATTACTCCTAGCCGGCCCTCTCCTTGGCGAGCTAGGGTCTGGAGTCCCGGACGTTTGGGACAAGCATTAATGGTGTGAGACGGAGCTGCACAATAAAGACAGAGAGACTCGGAGAGACGTCTTCGGCGCTCAGCAGGAGTTAAACGGGAACGGCAAATTTGCATGGGCTCATCTTTAGTTGGTGACAGTTGGCGAGGAGGAGGAGCAGAAGATTTTGGAGCAGATGATCTTCCACGCTCAGTTGCTCTCTCTCTGAAACGTAAGTCAACTTTTGTACAAAGTGAGATTAGCTCATCTAACTTGGAGGGTAAGTCTCTGGTAGCTAACTCGTCTTTAATACACTCAGATAAACCATGCCAGAATGCAGCATACAGGGCCTCGTCGTTCCATGCCAGTTCGGATGCCAGGATCTGGAACTGTATAAGATATTGTCCTACAGTACGTGATCCCTGGCGTAAACGGAGAATCTCAGACCAAGCTGAAGTTACCCGGCCTGGCTCGTCGAAGATGCGCCTGAATGTTGACACGAATGCAGTGTAAGAAGATAGCAGGGTGTCGGACCTCTCCCATAACGGTTTTGCCCAATCAAGGGCTGAGCCACTGAGAAGAGAGATGATGTAGGCAATTTTTGTACGGTCACTGGGAAAATTGCCAGGTTGTAGCTCAAACTGAATCTCACACTGGTTGAGAAATCCCCTGCAGAATCTTGGAGAACCGTCAAATTTTGCTGGCGTTGGAAGATGAACACGTGGAGCAGAAACGGGTAAGGTGGATGGGGTTATAGCTGGAGTCACTGTGGTTGACGCACCGGACGCGTCTGATCCACGGAGAGTTGTCTGAATCCCATCCAGCCGAGTAGAGAGATCCTGGAGACAGCGGATGATGTGGCCCTGTGCAGCCTCCTGATGTTCAAGTCGGGCTGCCAGATCTTGCATCGGCCTGGCCGCTTGATCCTGGTCTCTGGCTGGATTCATTTGGTCAGTGCTTACTGTCACAACTGAGGGCCTGAGCTGACGGAAGGCAGCCTCAGTTGTAGGGGCTGAGATGTACCGGAACCTTGGAGGTTGTATCAGACCCCAGGACATGTAAGTAACATGAAGAGAAACCGCCCGAAGGCGTGACCACGACAACTTGAGTAAAAGTCAATGATATTTATTTATGACAAACTCCATGCATCACAGTAGCAGTAAAAAGAAACATAAAAATCAGCAGAGAAATAATAATACAGTTCCTGGGTACTACAGGGTGGCAGGGGCCACAGAGCTCTGGTGGTATGAGACAGTTCTTATTATCTGCAAGTTGGAAAGTCCTTACCAGGCTCAACTGTAGCAATGAGGAAAGCCCAGGGTCGTACCAGCTGGTGTTCCAGGGAAAGCTGGACTGCTGTAGATAAAATGCTGCTGTGGGTACTGGTTAGAACCAGACAGGTGTTGGCACGGAGTGGATACTGGCTGGAACCAGTTAAATAATAGATAAAGCTTGAGAGCGATGCAATATAGATGAAATGTAGAATTTGAGAGCGGAGAAATAATAATACCGGTGGAGAGTGGTAAACTGCAGAAAGGACACCGGCCCTTTAAGAGAAGCTGTACACTGCTGGAAGCTGAGCTGGAAGCAGGTGATGTTGTAGCTGGAAACAGGTGAGTCCAGAATGGATCGGAGAGTCAGGCTACACCGCAGATGGAATGCTGGTGCGGGTCTCTATAGCAGAAGTCTGGAGACAGGAGCTGGAACCTAGAAGACATTCACAGGAGAGAGACAAACTGGAACTAAGTTTGACAACCAAAGCACTGACGCCTTCCTTGCTCAGGCACAACCTATTTATACCTGCAGCAAGGAAGGCATTGGCTAGGCAATTATGCAAATTAATAATACAGACAGCAGATTGGTGAATATGATCAGATGACAGAATCCAAGATGGCTGCGCCCATGCAGACACTTGGAGGGAAGTTTGGTTTGTAATCCATGTGGTCTGGAAAACAGTAATGGCGGCGCCGGCCACCGGAAACAGGAGACTCCAGGCTGACAGGTGCACATCCAACCACGCGGACACAGCGGAGGCCGCGGCTGACGTAATCGCCACTCTGAATGCAGAAGCTCAGGAACGGCGGCGGAGGCCGCGGGAGACGCCATGCCAGATGTATAAGGCGTTACTGTGACAGCGTCCAGAGAGACAGGAGAGGATGCGGGAATATGCACATCAGGATAACAGATGGGATCCGGTCCTGGAGCGCTGAGCCAGCCTTAGGAGGCATCTGATGGGTAAGAAATGGCATCCAGATACCCGGATCGTGACATAGGATAGGGACCCATATAAAGGTATCTTTAAGAAAGCAACCTTGAACAATCGATATGATGTACCCCAACTCACACAAAATAGGTTGAGTAGACTCCTATCAAGGTATCTTTGTGCTTCTATCAGCGGACACAAATCCCACTTTTAGTTTGGATGAATACGTCTCAGATCCATTCATTTAGAGAGAAAAGGAAAAGTCTCCATATATAAAAAAAATATTTATTCTTACAATATGTGGACAAGATGGATACAAGAGACATCCAAAGTCCAAAAACAGAAAAAAAATACAAAAATGCACAAAATCGATAAAAAGTATCCGATAAATATAAAATCAATCCTTTTCCACCTACTCACTGGACCTAATTCAGATCTGATCACTTGCTAGGGTTTTTTTGCACTGCTGCGAGAAGATAGTCGCTGCCCATATGGGAGTGTATTTTTGCTTTGCAAGTGTGCGATCGCATGTGCAGCCGGGCGGTACAAAACATATTTGTGCAGTTTCTAATTTGCCCAGAACTTACTCAGCCCTTGCGATCACTTCAGCCTGTCCGGTCCCAAAATTGACTTCAGACACCCACCCTGCCAACGTTTGGACACGCCTGCGTTTTTCCAACCACTCCCAAAAAATGGTCAGTTGACACCCACAAACACCTTCTTCCTGTCAATCTCCTTGTGATCGGCTGTGCGAATGGATTCTTCGTAAAACCCATCGCATAGCAACTGATCCGCTTTGTACCCGTGCGAGGCGCGTGCTCATTGCGGTGCATGCGCATGCGCAGTTCTGACCTGATCACAATGCTGCACAAAAGCTAGTGTGCGATCAGGTCTGAATGACCCCCACAGTACAGAAGTCGACACGTTTTGGTCATAAGACCTTTATTTTGCTGTTGTTTACCAGAAAGAACAAAACATGTCTTAAGTATTTACTTTAGGTTCACCTCTAAGCATTGTGATGTTATTTGAATCAGCACTTTTTTTTTTAATACAGTAGCTAATTTATTTTCATAAGCAAAGTTTCCATACATTCAATTTTCCTTTGATGATCAATTCAATTAAACAGTTCACTGTTAGTAATGAAAGAAATCAATGAAGTCTTGGATTATTTACAGTAAAAATACTGCAGACACCTGCAGAGTAGACAGACCTCAACTGCTTGTTTAAGGGTTCGCAATGCCCAAATCTGCAAAAAAATAAAAATAAAACTATAATCTGTTTAAAATACATATGATATAGAAAACAGCTTTATACATTTATTTAACCTTCTCTGAAACTTGTTAGCAGAAAAGTATCTAAATATGATCAATATACAAATGAGAGTCTATGGCAGTGATTTTCAACTCACACCACAAGATTTTAAAAATTACCAAGGCACATGACTGTCCCCCATGGCAAAAAAAACACATATTGTGCCCCATGGGAAAAAAAACATATGCTTTGTCCCCCATACGAGAAAAAAAAACATACATTGTCTCCCACAGGTAAAAAATAATGCACATTGGCCCACTGAAAACCCCCCAAAACATTAGCCCCCACAGAAAAAAATTGAACACATTTGTTATTGCCCCAGCCCCCCACAAAAGACTTGCCTAACCTGTCGGTACAAGAGAAGAAAGAGGAGCTCCCAGTCTGCTCATGAACGAATGGGTCCTGTGACGATGGACCCTGGATTGCATCAGACTGTTAGTGATTGACAGTCTGATGGCCTCTGTTTTTCCACTGCATCTCCATAGGTCATGGTCAGGATTATATCTGAGACACCCGGAAGAGCCTAGTGCTGACTGAAGTTAGAACTGGCAGGGGCTGCACACTGGGCATGATTGTTCAGTACTTTGCACATGCACTGGAACCATACTGCACATTTGCTGTATAGATATGCAATGAAGGACACAGTAAGGCATCAGACTGTCAGTGATTGACAGTCTGATGCTATTTGGGGGTAGGGATGGGGCAGCTCCAAAATGGCATCTGTTTCTCAAAATGGAGTGTCACCACTATTGTTGGGGAGGGATGAGGCCAGGGTCTCTGTCAGAGGAAGGACATTTCCTGGGATCTTGCTTGGACCTGTGGTGGCTGGTTTTTAAGACCCCATGGGTCACACAGCCACCTGATGGTGTTGTAGTTGATCCAATAATACATCCTAGGACTCAGCTCAGGTAAGTAGTGCATGCAGGAGGCGTAATGCCTCCTGCTGTATTACCATATTAGAGCTCTCAATGCTGCTTCCATGTAAGCAGCAGCAATATCTTCTCCAACCACATCTAAATCAGGCTCACTGGTGGGAAAGTCTGCTTCTGTGTGGCAAAAACGAAAAATTCTGGTCTATAAGTTTTATATAAAGACATATTTATTGATGTGTACATGCCATCAATGGCTGCAGATGGATATAAATGGGCATTGTGGTGAGTTCAGAGATGTTACATTTGCATACAAAGCTGAGCCTCAAAGTACACTCTGCAGTTGGAGTACTTTTTTGTCACACACAAGATGAATTAGCTCCATTAATGGGTGGTTCCAATTTGGCAAGTGGTGAAAATTGGTGGCGGAAAGGGAGTTAAATGTAAGTGTAAAACATTCTATTCTATAGGCGGCTATGGTCACAGAAGCCTGTCTGGGATGTGATTACATTGTCTGTGGCAGTTTGTATGTATGTGGCGCAATGCGCTCATGTAGATATGTTGAATGATGCAAAATTTGTATGGATACCTGGATTTCTTTATCATTATTGATAAGGTCTGCAAGGAAGGATTGTGATTTATGATAGCTGGGATGTTAGGCTGCTTAGTGCTCCCCAAAGTAGTGGGACAGGGGTAGTAGGTGAGATCTATGATGGAGGTAGGGTGGAAAGTTTGTGACTTCGAGCTTGAATGTGCATAGTGATTCTGTGATGATCCTTAACTGGGTGATTACTCAATGGAAGGTAATGGCAACTGCAACATTGCCAGAGTGCTATGTTTTAGAATGCCTGTAATCCTTCCAGTGTCATCTGCTGTCAAGCTTGTGCCATTTGTGATGGGAGAGGTTTCAACCGGTGAATCCTGAGTACCCGAGATAACATAAAATACCAGTTATGTGACATACAGGGACTCTAGTCTGCAAAGGGGAGAATGGTAGGATAATCTTCATCTAAAGTTTGACCCACTATTTCAATGCATTTTGTCTGATAGGCCATACAATGCTAGAAATCCAACTGTCACTCCTTATTAGCTGATAGAAAGAAGAAGCATAATATGAATGTTGGCCTCAGAGTAATTGCAAGCAGAGCTCTTTCTAGACAATTTGGCTCCCGATACGAACACTAAAAAAAATTCACCACCACCCCATATACATATAACAAATGTACATTTTTTTATATGGCCACATGGACTCGCTGTAATGGGCGTACCTTTGCTGCAATGGGTGTGGCCTTGCAAGAAAATGCAACTTTTCACCGACATAGTGTCCTATTATGCCCCACACAGTAATGCCGCTTGCACCATATTAAGCCACCACAGTAATGCCCCTGACACCATATTATGCCCCACACAGTAATGCCCTGGTCACCATATTAAGCACCCACAGTTATTCCCCTGTCACCATATTATGCCCCACACAGTAATGCCCTGGTCACCATATTAAGCACCCACAGTTATGCCCCTGTCACCATATTATGCCCTTACTTTAATGCCGCTGACACCAAATTATGCCCCTACATGGAACTGTCACCATATTATGCCCCTACTGTAATACAGTATGTCACAGTACCAGCTCGTTGTCAAGGGGTTCTGTTCATTGTTCATTGCTGTTCGTGCCTGCCCCCCAGTTACAAAATATAAAAAATTACCTTCTAAAAATGGCCACCTCCTTCTCTAGCATCCTTAATAACTGTCTTCTAGGAGGCAGAGGCCATTTTGGGAGAAACAGTTTCAATAGTATTCCAGATGAAATACTGAAAAATGCAGTTGCCTTGGCTGCGGCACCCCGTACTATTGTAAGGCATGCACGGCCCTAGAAACAGCACTGATTGCAAGTTTCCAAGGGTAGAATAAGATCTCTATGTTGCACTGGCAGTGGCACTTTCTATCCCACTGTCAATGGAGTTAATGTTATTGTCTTTATTGTTGGCTATGGTTTGCAGTGTGGATGAAGCCACCATAAGGACACTGTCATCATCACTGCTACCTGCGGGAAGAGGCATGCTATTTTGGTGATTTCCATCTTCTTCTGCTTCAGAGGAAGAGCTAGATGCTGGCTGGCGGCTAAGCTCATTTTCGCTACAGCTGTTGGAAATAGGGAATAACCAATATTTTCACTTATGTTCATATTTTCAGTGCCGCTCTCTTCTTGCCCCACTTTAAGGAAGACGGGGGGCAGATATATCAACCTGGAGAAGGCATAAGCAAGTGATAAACCAGTCATAACTGCAAGGTGATAAACACACCAGCCAATCAGCTACAATATGTAAATTGACAGTTATGAGCTGACTGGCTGTGCGTTTATCACCTTGCATTTATCACTGGTTTATCACTTCCTTATGCCTTCTCCAAGTTAATACATCAGCCCCCCTGTTCTTTTGTCCTTTTTTTTCTCTCCTACTAATATAATTTTCCTTGTATGTGTTACTGTGGCTACTGACAGCAATTTCCACATAGAATAGAAAGGTTGGTCTGCACCAAGAGTGTCAGTGAAAATATAGGAAAGATGTGAGCTGCTTACAGGAGTATTTAGTGTAGGACAGTATTATCCATAAGGCTAACTAGGTTAAAGCCTAAGGGCCCTGCAGGGACTAGGGTTCCATCAAATTTTTTTATTTTTTTTTGCTGAGGCATGGTTACCTAGGGCTCCAATGTTTAAAAGCACACTTGTAGTCAGCTGAGCCTTCTTTAGAGACAATGGAGATGGAGACGGGAAAGACAGCATCAGGTATGGGTGTCCTTGTGAATACTGAAAGTGTAAATGATGGCATAAGCTCTGCTTCCCAAATGACAGCTGAAGTGGGGTGGAAGATTTAGGTCCTGGAAGGGGCCCAAATTACCAGAAAGCCTACCGTGGTGGCCATGGGTTAATACAGCCCTGATCACAAGGAGAATGTTCTCACAATGGACACATGTATTATTTGTCCCAATTTTTTTATGCAAAAATTAACACTTTTTATTCTGACAATAATAAAACTTTTTGCCCAAATGTATCAAAGTAAATTCAATTTTAAAAGTGTATTTTCCTGCAATAAGTACAAAATGTGAAAGGGGCCTTGGCAAAGGAACATAAATACCATCTATAGCAAAGGTGATTAAAATAAAAAAAAACATAAGTAAATAAACATAAGTATTATTGTAGCTATTTCAAAGCATTATATTGTAAAATAAATTATCAACATGGTACAGAATTTGTTTACAACACCAACTAGGGACAAACTATTCAAAACCTGACTGACTTATGGGCCAATCCTAAATTTTATACAGTTATATTTTTTATTCATTTTGTTGATGCACCCAGATATGACATATAATAAATTTAAGGACATCAAGTGATAACTAGTGAAGTAACTAGTAGGTCAGGGGTAGGCAACATGTGTCACTCCAGCTGCTATTGTTTATGCATTCTTGTAGCAAAACTAATTCTACAAAAGCTCAAGTGGAATAGGTTGCATACCCCTGTAGTTAGAAGTAAAGTAACAGCGAGGACAGAGTTAATTGTATTTAAAATTAGACTAAATGGGTGTCTACAGTAGATAAGGATTTTTATTTCAGTTGTTTTGAAGAAATCTATTTAATCTTCTGGTGCCTGTTCTGGCAGTGGCAGCGATCGCAGTCTGAATTTTTATGTGGAGTGCGCACAAACCCCGGGAACCCAGGCCCTCATTCCGAGTTGTTCGCTCATTGCCGATTTTCTCTATATTGCGATTAGTCGCTTACTGCGCATGCGCAATGTTCGCAGAGCGCATGCGCTTAGTTATTTTACTCAAAAGTTAGGTATTTTACTCACGGCATTACGAGGATTTTTCTTCGTTCTGGTGATCGGAGTGTGATTGACAGGAAGTGGGTGTTTCTGGGCAGAAACTGGCTGTTTTATGGGTGTGTGTGAAAAAACGCTGCCGTTTCTGGGAAAAACGCGGGAGTGGCTGGAGAAACGGGGGAGTGCCTGGGCGAACGCTGGGTGTGTTTGTGACGTCAAACCAGGAACGAAACTGACTGAACTGATCGCACTGGCAGAGTAAGTGTCGAGCTACTCAGAAACTGCTAAGAAATTTCTATTCGCAATTTTGCGAATCTTTAATTCGCAATTCTGCTAAGCTAAGATACACTCCCAGAGGGCGGCGACTTAGCGTGTGCAATGCTGCTAAAAGCAGCTAGCGAGCGAACAACTCGGAATGAGGGCCCCAGTGAGATGCTAAAAGCATCTCAGGGCTGCGATCACCTCTGCCTGATTGACAGGTAGCAGCGGTCATGGGGCCGGAGGGGGCGTGCTGTGGATGTTAGAACGCCGTTGGCGGGACATGGTCCAGACAGGACAGAGGGTAGGGCCAGACATGCGGGGCGGACTAGCCCTGTGCTTAGCGTCCCCCCCCCCCCCCCGCATATCTGAGAAAATCATCGTAGATGTGGAGTGCAACTACACACCCGGCACTGCACACACACCGCACTACACATAGGCACCTCTCCCCCTGGTTACTGACACTTCTCCTACCCGGCACAGCAGGCAGCACACTGCAGCAGCGTGGGCAACTCACAGGCACCTTTCCCACAGCCACCGCCACTTCTCCTACTTAGCATCACACACAGCAGCAGCATAGGGCAGGGCCTTGCCTCCCATGCTAAAAGTGTGCTGCTGATATGACACTGTGCCCGGAACGCTGGAGTGCACAGAAAGAGCAAGGAAATTGCAGATCACAGCAGCCGGTGGTTTCACCCCCAGGTGACCTGCGCTGTGTGCATGGAACACTTGGCACACCGCTAGTTACAGCCCTGGCAAAAGTTCAGTGATGTTCTATTTTTTGTTACTCTATGAGCTATTCAATCACAAAAAATGTAATTTTATTGGAGAAGGGCATTGGCAACACAAAAGTAAAAGTAATGAGAATGTAAAGGATGCCGTGAGGTCACCCCCATACAACGATCACTCCCCTGACCGCAACTCCTGCTTTCAGGTGTTGATTCAGACTGCAGACCTCTGATCACTATCTTCACATAATCTAGGGGCAGATGTACTAAGCCTTGAACAGTGATAAACTGGAGAGATATAAACTACCAGCCAATCAGCTCCTAACTGTAATTTTTCAAACCCAGCCTGTAAGATGGCAGTTAGGAGTCGATAGACTGGTACTTTATCTCTGTCCTTATCTCTCCCCAAGGCTTAGTACATCCGTCCCCCAATGGCTGTGTGTCTGGTGGCCACGTATTGAGAATTTCTTATGTAAAACAGTGGCACCTAGCAGACATGGCTATGCTTGACTGCTTCTGCATGAATTAATGATTGTAACATCATACAAAAGAACAAAGCCATAACTAGGTATGTGCAGAGTGTGCCACCGCACATAGGGGATAATTCAGATTCGGCCACAAGAGTGGCCAGCAGCGCAGTTTTACGGTGGCAGTAATCTGTGTATGTACTGCGGCCACACAGCGTCTGCGCAGACGCACACATTGGGTGGTGGCAAACGGGAGCCGGGCCAGGCCAATTTTTGAGGTGGCTGCGGGACGTCCCATGTAGCCGTTCCGAAAAAAAAATTGGGTGCCGACCACTTGACAGCATTGCCAGGGGTCAAGCTTAGTTCCGATGCATCCGCAATCGCATCAGGGAAGGGGCCTCACATATGCTGGATGGCCTTGCCCTGTGCTGGCATCCCCCAGCATGTGCAGAGATGAATGCAGATCTGGCTGTGTATGCAGCCATCTGCATTCATCTCTGAATAACCCTCATAGCACTGCAGGGTTGGTGATGCTATTGGCAGTACTTGTCAATAAACTGTTTTAATTACTTTCACTTCTAGCTTCCCCCTTTTTGAAGCCCATAATCTCCTGACCACCTTGTCTCCTCCCCCCACACCTTCCGTCACTAAGGGGGTCATTCTAAATTGATCACTATTCGGAACGCACGCTAGCAGCGAACACGTCGCAAGACTACAAATTCACGCCCCACGCGCACGATTGCAAACGCATGTGCAGCAGTGCAAAAAAGAGGTGTACACCATTCTGCATCGCACGGCAGCGATGTGTGTGCATAGTTACAAAGATCATAGCTACCACTACGTACTATTGTGCAAGTGCGCATAGCGGGGATCATTCCGACCCGTTCGCACGCAGCGGTTTGACCCTGCAGTGCGAATGGGTCTGGAATGTGCATGCGCGGTGGCCGCACTGCGCACGTGCGTCATTGCCTGGCGACAGGGGTCACCGGGTTACATCGCGCTCAATGAAAAAAAGCAATCGCAGAGCCGACCGCAAGAAGATTGACAGAAAGAAGGCGCTCCTGGGCAGCCTGGACCTTTGGCTGCCGTTTTCGGGGAGTGGAGAAGAAAACGCAGGCGTGTCCAAGAGAACGGAGGGCGGATGTCTGACGTCAAAGCTGGCTCCAGCATCGCAGAGATCGTCGCACAGGGTAAGTATGTCCAGGGCTAGTCATGTTCTGCTTTAAAAAATGTTTAGCTTAGCAGGGCTGGACAAGCGATCGCAGCCCTGCTAAGCTAAAATACACTCCCCCATAGGCGTGGACTAGTTGATCGCAGCAGCAGCAAAAAGTTACCGGCTGCGATCAACTCGGAATGACCACCAGCATTCGCTACATACAAATGATTGAGGATCTAGGTAGACTAGAGGAATGGTCAAGAGTCTGGCAATTACAGTTTAATGCCAAAAAATGCAAAATCATGCACTTGGGTCTCAAAAATCCTAAAGCTAAATACAGTATTAATGGCACTATACTGGAAACAACTGAGGAGGAAAGGGATCTAGGAGTCACTATTTCAGATGACTTAAAGGCAGGTAAGCAATGTAACAAGGCAATGAGGAAGGCTAGTCAGATGCTTGGCTGCATTGGGAGAGGAATCAGCAGCAGAAAGAAAGAAGTAATAATGCCACTGAATAGGTCATTGGTACGGCCTCATCTAGAATACTGTATTCAGTTCTGGAGGCCATATCTTCAAAAGGATATTAATACATTAGAAACTGTACAAAGGAGGGCAACTAAAATGGTGCATGGCCTACATCACAAAACATACCCAGAAAGACTAAGAAATCTCAATATGTATAGTTTGGAGCAAAGAAGGGAAAGGGGGGACATGATAGAAACTTTCAAATATATCAAGGGTTTTAACAAAGTCCAGGAGGGAAACATTCTCCAAATGAAGAGAAGCAATAGGACATGAGGACATGCACTGAGACTGGAGGGGGGGAGGTTCAGGGGAAATTTGCGGAAAAATTATTTCACAGAAAGGGTAGTGGACAAGTGGAATAGCCTCCCATCAGAGGTGGTAGAGGCTAAGACAGTAGAGCAATTTAAACATGCATGGGATAGACGTAAGGATATCCTTACAAAGAAATAAGGATCAAATAAGGTTAGAGATAAAAATAATATAAAAAAAAAAAAAAGGGGCAGACTAGATGGGCCAAGTGGTTCTTATCTGCCGACAAATTCTATGTTTCTATGTAATTAATTTGTACTGTCGCGTTGCTTTCGCTACCTTGCACAATAATTTTTCCCCCTTTTTCAAAGCAATCAAATGTATCAGCAAATACAATAAGAAGTTGGAATGTGATTGTTCAATTAAGTCATCAAACACTGCAAAATGAAGTGTTTGACAACATAATTGGTCAATAACATACAGCAATTAAGCCCTCAAACATACTGAAAGCCTAAAATATGTTTGTTGACCTAGTTGCATCATACACTTAATACTATTTTTATGAGATACATGTTTTACTTATTACACAACAAACAAAGAAGGAAGGCACAACAAAGTGACCCCCTGGCGCTGATTGGTAATTAGCAATTACTACATATATACGTCTTATAGTATTCTTTGGCCTTATAAACTTAATTTACTTATAAGAATCTAGAAGCAGCTCAACTGTAAATAAAGGGGGCTTCTCTACCTCCTTAACATAGTACTTAGAAAAAAAGAAAAAAACAGAAGCGCTAATGGATTCCTTATTAAAATAATTTTTATTTTTTACTTTTTACAGCTATTACTAAATAGCTCTTTGACTTACCTAAATATCTAATTATACATTAAAAATATTACTTTTTATAAAAAATTCTGGCCAGTTTTATAAAACAACAATAATAACACAACAATATTAACACATACTGTACACAATTGGATGCTCTTCTCCGTGCGGAGAGATGGACAGTTAAATACAAATAGATGACACTGTTTCCCTCTGATCTTATCAGGTTAACCAGCCTCAGGAATGATACATAGTTGCTCATTCGACTTGTGCTTAGAGCCCTTAGGATTTTGTAGCTGTGTTAAAGATGGATTTTTAATACACAGTTTCTTTGCTCAGAGTGTTAACTATTTTTCACAAGTCCACGCTCTTATAGATTGTGACACATCTTTGCTTTCAAATGTATTTGTAACGATTTCTAGGGTTCTCTGTGTGTGCGTACTTGGAAAGATGTCAGCTGAAGCCAGGTGAAAATTAAGTAAAGTTTATTGTGGAAGAAGTAATAGTAAAAATAAATATAAACTGGATCCTTGATTGCATGGAACAAAACACGATAAATGGAATATTTCAGGTTAAACATAGATGCAAAATAAACATGAAGGTATCCGGGTTTAAATCAAGCAGGGGAAAAATAACATACCAAAAACGAAGTGATCAGGCAGGAATGGAAACAAACTGCAAATAATAGTCCAGGAATGTAGATGCTGAACCGGCAGGGTAAGAAGTCCATAAGCAAGGCACATGAGTTAGCAAACTGCAGGGAAGTCTCCAAGATGCATATAAGGCAGAATCTGGACAGGATTACTGGAGAGAGCCCAGTCTCACTCCATACGGAACCACAATGATCTGCAACTAGGTGCCTGTGAGCTGGAGTTAAATAGCAGCACCAGGTGTTGGGCTGCAGGTGCACACAATCAGGTAATTACCCTGCAGAGGCAGTGTGCAACTGCCATTCAGACCTGAGGCAACAAGTGACCCCTAGAGGCAGGAATGAGGTAATGCAAGGCAAAACAAACACAAATATTCCTAACATTATCCCCCCCTTAAACAGGCGGATTCCAGACGCCTCAAAGTTCACCTTCTCTTCTTTTTTCCTCTTTTCTTTTTGGGTTGCCTAGACCTACTAGAAGGTGTCACAAAGACACTACTTGGCAATACAGGTCCATCAATAACAAGTCTCGGATCATACAGAAGCTCACTCTCAGAGTCGGAGCCACAACCCAGCGGTAGAACTGACTTCTTATTTTCCTGTATGGAATCAAGAGCGGATGGTAAATTTGTAGATGCTAAACTTGCCGAGCAATCTGTGTGAACACCTAGAGATACCTGCCCACATCTGAAAAACTGAGGGTGCTCCCCAGACTGCAAAGGCAGGTTCTCAGACGGGCACCCCTTAATAGACTCATCTAGGAGAGTGAGGACAGTTGGTGGACAGAATCTTTCGGTCACAGCTTTGAGGAAAGCGGGCAAATCTTGTAACACTGGATCTCCCTTATCAATAAGACCATTTACCCACTTCAAGGCCCTCCCTCTGAATCTCATACATAAGTTAGCAATGATATCAATAGGGGACAAGTCATCAAAACTCAGAAAATATCTGAAGAGAGCTAAACAGTGAGAGATATTTCCGTAAAAGTAAGGCAGTTCCTCAACGACTTGGGTTTCCAAATTAGATTTAACATCAGGGAGGATAGACAACTGTGGCCTCCCAGACAAGACGGACTCTTCTTGCACCTTAGACGGAGAAGTCTCAGATGGCCTCGGCTGGGCAGATACCTCGGGCAAATCTTGGATCTCGGGCATGGCAGGCACCTCTATCTGGTGCTGGACAGGCGGAACCCCCTCCTGGGGCTGGACAGGCGGAACCCCCTCCTGGGGCTGGACAGGCGGAACCCCCTCCTGGGGCTGGGCAGGCGGAACCCCCTCCTGGGGCTGGGCAGGCGGAACCCCCTCCTGGGGCTGGGCAGGCGGAACCCCCTCCTGGGGCTGGGCAGGCAGAACCCCCTCCTGGGGCTGGGCAGGCAGAACCCCCTCCTGGGGCTGGACAGACCTTGGCCGGACCTCTGGCAAGGTGGACACCTCTCGGACCTCTGGCAAGGCGGGCACCTCTCGGACCTCTGGCAAGGCGTGGACCTCTGGCAAGGCGGGCACCTCTCGGACCTCTGGCAAGGCGTGGACCTCTGGCAAGGCGGGCACCTCTCGGACCTCTGGCAAGGCGGGCACCTCTCGGACCTCTGGCAAGGCGTGGACCTCTGGCAAGGCGGGCACCTCTCGGACCTCTGGCAAGGCGGGCACCTCTCGGACCTCTGGCAGTGAGGCAAGGGCAACAGGGACCTCATGCCGTGAGGCAAGGGCAACAGGGACCTCATGCCGTGAGGCAAGGGCAACAGGGACCTCATGCCGTGAGGCAAGGGCAACAGGGACCTCATGCCGTGAGGCAAGGGCAACAGGGACCTCATGCCGTGAGGCAAGGGCAACAGGGACCTCATGCCGTGAGGCAAGGGCAACAGGGACCTCATGCCGTGAGGCAAGGGCAGCAGGGACCTCATGCCCGATGGCAAGGGCAGCAGGGACCTCATGCCCGAAGGCAAGGGCAGCAGGGACCTCATGCCCGAAGGCAAGGGCAGCAGGGACCTCATGCCCGAAGGCAAGGGCAGCAGGGACCGACACCCCTCCTGGGGTCGCAGGGCCGGACACCCCTCCTGGGATCGCAGGGCCGGACACCCCTCCTGGGATCGCAGGGCCGGACACCCCTCCTGGGATCGCAGGGCCGGACACCCCTCCTGGGGTCGCAGGGCCGGACACCCCTCCTGGGGTCGCAGGGCCGGACACCCCTCCTGGGGTCGCAGGGCCGGACACCCCTCCTGGGGTCGCAGGGCCGGACACCCCTCCTGGAGTCGCTGGGCCGGACACCCCTCCTGGAGTCGCTGGGCCGGACACCCCTCCTGGAGTCGCTGGGCCGGACACCCCTCCTTGGGTCGCTGGGCCGGACACCCCTCCTGGGGTCGCTTGGCCGGACACCCCTCCTGGGGTCGCTTGGCCGGACACCCCTCCTTTTGAAATTTGAGCACCACAGTGGCATAACTGAGCAGAATTTGGCACTATGGCAGAATGAGGAAAGCTCTTTTTATGTTTGCGAGCAGGACATAACTGAATAAAATGTCCCGACCTGCCGCAATAAAAACAGAGCTTCTTATCCCTTCTATGTCTCCTTTCTTCCTCAGAGAGGCTGGGTCGTGGAAAGCTCCAAAACTTGCCTTTGCTTATGCTAGGAAAAGAGCAGCCAGAATTGAGAGCACCAGACTGATGTTTTCCCCTTTTTTCCTGCGTCTCCTTAAAGGGAGCAGGTAATCTTACTGAACCTTCAGGCAGAGCAGACAGTATCTCTGAAGATAGGATTTGAATACCCTCCAGTTTCTCTCTGAAATCCACCAGCAATGCAGGACTCAAAAACGTCAAAAACTTGAGAGGCAGGGAACCTTTCTGAAGTGAAGCCATTTTATGAGATTCAGCTGAATCAAAACAAAACTCCTGCACACGTTTATTTTGGCAGATCATTCTGTAACGATTTCTAGGGTTCTCTGTGTGTGCGTACTTGGAAAGATGTCAGCTGAAGCCAGGTGAAAATTAAGTAAAGTTTATTGTGGAAGAAGTAATAGTAAAAATAAATATAAACTGGATCCTTGATTGCATGGAACAAAACACGATAAATGGAATATTTCAGGTTAAACATAGATGCAAAATAAACATGAAGGTATCCGGGTTTAAATCAAGCAGGGGAAAAATAACATACCAAAAACGAAGTGATCAGGCAGGAATGGAAACAAACTGCAAATAATAGTCCAGGAATGTAGATGCTGAACCGGCAGGGTAAGAAGTCCATAAGCAAGGCACATGAGTTAGCAAACTGCAGGGAAGTCTCCAAGATGCATATAAGGCAGAATCTGGACAGGATTACTGGAGAGAGCCCAGTCTCACTCCATACGGAACCACAATGATCTGCAACTAGGTGCCTGTGAGCTGGAGTTAAATAGCAGCACCAGGTGTTGGGCTGCAGGTGCACACAATCAGGTAATTACCCTGCAGAGGCAGTGTGCAACTGCCATTCAGACCTGAGGCAACAAGTGACCCCTAGAGGCAGGAATGAGGTAATGCAAGGCAAAACAAACACAAATATTCCTAACAGTATTGAGCCATGTATACAGTCTCTGTAGCTGTTCCTTTCCACTTAAATAGTATAGATGATTTTAGTACACAACAGTGATGAATAAATTAGTTGTAGATTAGCGTGCAAAGCCAAAATGTAAGTTTCATTCACGGCAATATGGAGTTTTTGCAGCTCAGCTGATGTTTTTAGAGCTGATACACAGCAACGACCACTTAATTGCTCATAAATTGCGGCGATAGAAACTTTTACTGCACCTCCGCTGATATTATAGCATGACCATGTTGTATAGAAATAGTTACCACACAGCCTCCTGGGTTAAAGTCCTTGTCACTCCCGGCTCTGGTGCTCGAATACCTTTTCAAGAGCCTTATCCGGAGGTCTCTGGATATTTCCCAGCGTGATGAGGCAAGTTCGTGGTGTAGTTCTCTTAGGTAAGTAGAAACCAAACGATGAGAAGCATTTCTCCGCCTTTAAAACTCAGCGGCTTCCTCAGTCAGATATTTTTAATCACTGCCGCTCTGCTCGTTTTTATCCCCGGCATCTCTCAGATGCGCCTGTGTGTATTACCTGCGCTCCAAGCCTCATTTGCCGTCTTACAGCTGTAGATCTTTTCACAGGGCTGACACAGAGTGCTCAATCACACTCCCGATTCCATTGCTATACGAGTATTTATCAGCTGTTAATGAAACTCATTTGTGTCCGCACACATAGTTCAGTCCTTTGCTTGTAACAAGTATAGTATTTATACACATCTCATATGGACCATCAAATGCCGGTAATCAGAGCAGAGTTCAAGTAAATTTTAGACCATATCTACATATATACATACATAAAAAAAAATATATATAGGAATAACTATAAGACCCCTTCTCTAGCCAAACATATATACTAGAGAAAAAAAACTTTTAAAGAAGGAGGGCACAACATATACCAATATAGTTTATTTATTATTGATTTATTTTTTATCTATTATCTATATTTCATTTTATCAATAATTTTCTAATTGATGTATTATTCTAAAAACCATTTGTATTGTATTTAATAATATAGACACTACATTATAATATTATATTATTTAGATCTAATTAACAAATCCAAAGTAAATATATATACATGCTAATCTCAGAGATATTTCTTATCTAAAAAAATAGCTATCTAGCATATCACACAAGGGATACTCCATTTATGTATGCACATGGGGTAGATACACACATAATATATATAGTGCATCAGCACTCTTCTGTCATATTTTGATGTTACCCCAAAATACCTTACCTACTGCTTATTCTATGGGTTCTGTCCCCCCATTTAACAAGTATTACATAATGAATCTTATCGCCATGTTTTAACTAATATGGTTCAACTCAACAGTATCGTTTAAGCCATCAGGAGCTAATGTAGCTAATCTAAATATCCAATATGCTTCTCTACGACATAAGGTATTAAATCTATCTCCCCCCCGTGCAGTGCATCTAATCTGTTCAATACCTAGTGCTTTAATGTTGCTAGGTGTATAGAGATCACAATGTGCAGTATGGTTGGACAAAGGATGTGTTCGCACATTTTTGTTTATATTTCTCCAGTGCTCCATAAATCTAGTATGGAGCATCCTGGTTGTGCGCCCCACATACTGTTTGCCAAAACCACACTGGACCATATATATCACAAACTTAGATCTACAATTTATAAAACTTTTTATTTGAAATTTTTCCCCATTCTGGTTTGAAACAAATTCAGTAGTTTTTCTATCCATATGTACACACGTATTGCACGTAGAGCTCCCACACTTGTGAAAGCCTAAGGGTCTAGTGGGTATCCAAGTATTCCCTACCTGTGTATGCTCTAGCTTCCTCTGATTAAAATGACTAGTGGTTAATCTTTGTTTTAGATTGTCCGACTTCCTAAAGATTACTTTTTCCTCAAGGTTAACTGACTTTCTAAGTACTATATCCAACTTCAAAAGTTCAGAGTTCTTTTTGATTATTTTTTTAATATCATATGAATAATTGTTAAATTTTGTTATAAATAAAGATGATCTATCTTGCTTATCCCCATTTTCTATATCCATCTTTTTATGTGTAGATTTGAGATTTTTTCCCTCCATACTCAGCAATGTACTTCTTTCCATACCTTCTACTTCCCTTAAGGCCTTATTGAGAACTTCTTTGGGATAGCCTTGTTCTAAGAATGAATCAAACAATTGATCCACTTGTTTTCTATATAGTTCTTGTGTTGAACAATTCCGCCGGATTCTAATAAATTGTCCCTTCGGAATATTCACTTTCCATGTTTTTGCATGGGAACTTTTAAAATTCAGGTATCTACTTTGATCTACTGGCTTAATGAAGGTTTCCGTTATAATTTCTCCTCCCATCGTTGACAATGCAATATCCAAAAAACTGATTTTGCTTCTATTTTGACTACATGTGAATTTTAAACCATATTTATTTTGGTTTAATCTGTGAAAAAACGTGTCAATTGATTGTGAATCCCCATCCCAAATAATAAATAAATCATCAATAAATCTGCCGTAGAGGACGAGACTCGCGCCGAACCCTCCCCCCCACACATGCTCCTCCTCAAACCTCCCCATGTATAGGTTGGCAAAGCTCGGAGCGAATCTCATCCCCATCGCAGTGACAAGGACTTTAACCCAGGAGGCTGTGTGGTAACTATTTCTATACAACATGGCCATGCTATAATATCAGCGGAGGTGCAGTAAAAGTTTCTATCACCGCAATTTATGAGCAATTAAGTGGTCGTTGCTGTGTATCAGCTCTAAAAACATCAGCTGAGCTGCAAAAACTCCATATTGCCGTGAATGAAACTTACATTTTGGCTTTGCACGCTAATCTACAACTAATTTATTCATCACTGTTGTGTACTAAAATCATCTATACTATTTAAGTGGAAAGGAACAGCTACAGAGACTGTATACATGGCTCAATACATTTGAAAGCAAAGATGTGTCACAATCTATAAGAGCGTGGACTTGTGAAAAATAGTTAACACTCTGAGCAAAGAAACTGTGTATTAAAAATCCATCTTTAACACAGCTACAAAATCCTAAGGGCTCTAAGCACAAGTCGAATGAGCAACTATGTATCATTCCTGAGGCTGGTTAACCTGATAAGATCAGAGGGAAACAGTGTCATCTATTTGTATTTAACTGTCCATCTCTCCGCACGGAGAAGAGCATCCAATTGTGTATGTGTTAATATTGTTGTGTTATTATTGTTGTTTTATAAAACTGGCCAGAATTTTTTATAAAAAGTAATATTTTTAATGTATAATTAGATATTTAGGTAAGTCAAAGAGCTATTTAGTAATAGCTGTAAAAAGTAAAAAATAAAAATTATTTTAATAAGGAATCCATTAGCGCTTCTGTTTTTTTCTTTTTTTCGAGATGCATGTTTGTTTGTTTTTTAATTAAAAATAGTGAGCCACCAATAATGCAAAAAAAAGTAAGAGGAATCTAAAAACAGCATATATTGAATAATCTGAGGATAGATGAAATAGGGGTTTATGAAAATGTTTATTAATTTTTTTTTTCATTTGTGTAAACAAACGAATTGTATTTTTTTTAACAAAAACATATAAAAATTAATATAACAAAATCAAAGTTTGAACATTGTCCAGAAGGGCCTGGATGTTGGCCTGCATGGTCAATAATTCCGCTTGTATGGCCATATCTCGATCTCCAAGGTCAGGATCTAAAATAAGTGGAGATGAATGTGTACACTATAACATGAGCACACAATCCCATATTTTGTTAATAAACATAAATACTGAACATTTTGAAATCCACTGTAAAGATGATTATGGACTTCACATATGCTTCTTATTAATGTCATAAAAAATTATCCCAACATTTAGACTCAATTATTAGTCGAGATACTGTTCCATATTTAATTATATATCTCTGTCCTTATGTAGAGTAAACACGTAAAACATAGCTACACTGCATCTGTCATGTATTCCGTCCCACTTCTTTCCAAATTCAATTTATGGAGTGTTTAAGGCCACAACCCATCTTAGGTAATGGGGCCACACACATCTTAAGATGTTAGACTAAAATGAGTTTGAAAGCGTATGCCTTTATTATTCCTTTTTAAACTCATTTCATTAGCTAAATTAATGCTTTAGCAATGTGATTGGTTTACTAGGATATTGTTTCAATTTTAAACTAGTCTTGCTTTAAATTCCTAAATAATTTTTCCTCGATTATGATTAATCAGGCCCTTCCTACAGTACCTCTATGTCTGTGCAGTCCAACTTTGCAAAACATGTTTTACTTGAAATGACATCTGTAGCACTACCTGTGTGTTGGCCCTGTGTGTCTGTAGCTGCTGTGGAACTATGCATCCCAGCATGGCCTGCAACAGAGACAGCCTGCCTTAATAGTGTAACTGTGGCAGGAAATGGTTGGATGTGGTTGCACACAGCAGCTGCAGGGACACAGGTTGAAGACACATGTTGTTTTATATGTATAATCCTGAAATGTTTTGGAATAAGAAAATAAATCTTACTAGGCTCCATTTCCGGACCATCAGCGTCTGGGGCCATAGTGGCCCACTCGCCCTCCTCCTCATTTTCATATTTCAAAGAGGGGGTGGGAGGTTGGATGGGGGAAGGGGCTTGAAAGGGGATGGGAGGTTGGCTGGGGAAGGGGCTTAAAAGGGGGTGGGAGGTTGGATGGGGAAGGGGCTTGAAAGGGGATGGGAGGTTGGATGGGGAAGGGGCTTGAAAGGGGGTGGGAGGTTGGGTGGGGAAGGGGCTTGAAAGGGGGTGGGAGGTTGGATGGGGAAGGGGCTTGAAAGGGGATGGGTGGTTGGATGGGGAAGGGGCTTGAAAGGGGGTGGGAGGTTGGATGGGGAAGGGGCTTGAAAGGGGTGGGAGGTTTAATGGAGGAGGGTGTATGAGAGGGAGGGGGTCAGATTGAGAGGGAGATGGTGGTTGAGAGGGGGGTCAGATTGAGATGGGGAGGGTGGTTGAGGGGGATTAGATAGAGAGGGGGAGGGTGGTTGAGGGGGCGTAAGATTGAGAGAGGGAGGGTGGTTGAGGGGGGTTAGATTGAGAGGGAGAGGGTGGATGAGAGGGGGAGGAGGAGGGGGAGGAGGATGAGGAGGAGTATTGATGGGGGAGGGTTGTTGAGGGGGGAGGGTGGTTGAGAGGGGGTTGAGGAGGAGGAGGATTGATGTGGGAGGGTTGTTGAGGGGGGAGGGTGGTTCAGAGGAGGATAAGGAGGATTGATGGGGGGCTGTTTGTTGAGGGGGAGGATTGTTGCTGTTCCTCTTCGTTTCCTGCCTTTGTGCTGTGCCTAAAAAGATAGAAACACAAATGTCATTATGATTTTAATACATTTTTTTGTGTGTTTTTGTAAATGTTTGTGTCATATGGTACCATTGTGTTATTTGTCATTTTACATTTATATTGTGTTTTTTATACCTTTGTAATTTTTTTTGGTATTAAAATTTACTTTTTTGTGTAACATTTATTTGCTATTCTAAATCCCACAGACATACAGGAATGTACTGTGCCACAGGAGTACACGGGAGTTCTCCGGTGGACCACTGTGCATTGGCCTACCACCTGCCCCTCATGGGTTCCTGCTCCAGCTTGTGCACTTTAATTATACATAACACATATGTTAACTTACACTACACAGGACTATAAGCATTTTAATGGGACGCATTGTGATTATCCTGCTTGCTGTAATTCCTGTATATATTTTAAACTTGCATGTCAAACCAAAGTGGTGTCTGTCTACAGTATCTGTGGAGACTGGCCACACCCCTACACATGGGCCCCTACCACTGCATTCCCCAGTGTGTCCTGGGAGGCCTACCCCCACACAATCTATATGCATACAGTATAGGTCTTATGTGTCATGATATTTGCTAATATTGTTAAGCCTTTAAATGCTAACATTCCCACTCACGCGAGGTGTGGATTACTCATGTGCGCGTATTTGAAGGTGCAGTTGCGCCAGCAAGTCAGACTGACGGCGGCGGAGGTCGGACCACCGCCGCTTGAGTTGGACGATGGTCCGCCTGCTGCAGACCATCGCCCGCAGTACTCTTCGGACCTCCGCGTAGGCCGCACGCTTCCATGAATTGGGAATGTAGGGCCCCGCATGGCCTACGCGGTGGTCCATGATAGCTGTAAGGAGCCGCAGCTACCTCATGGAGAATGCTGCAGCTCGCATGGTGCCAATGGCATTTTTTCTACATGGGCTAATAATTATACTGTGTGCTAACTGTTGATTGGCCAAAATGTGATGGTTTCATCTCTATTAATAAACTTTATCAATAATACTGTATATTAACAATGTGTTGTGTGCTCCTCTTGCATACGCATATGCGACTATTAGCGCCTGTCACTGCTAAAAATCTCACTGTTATACATATATATAAAACTCACCACATTTGGCAGCATCATTCATCTAATCAATCCAGGATTGTAGTATTATACATCTTTCACACTGCCAATACCGGATCCCACATGGGAATTGGAAACGGGTCCTTCCCGAGTGGGATCCAGTATTGGACGCTGCTGCTGGCTTCCCCGACCTGGCAATATGCTGGGCGGGTTTCCATAGCAATGTTAGCATTTTTATGTTTACATGTAAAAAGTTGTATTTTTGAAACTACATAAAAATAATCATAAATAAAATATATATGATAACCCCACAACAATACTGTTGTTCAATGGACATTTACAGACCTAACAAGTTCACAGTAATTTAATTTACTACTCAAAACACATACACATAGTGGTCGATATTACATAGGTTCTGTTTGTGGTAATGTGCGTGTTATAAGAGTACTGATTGTTGGCAAGCCTTTACGCATCTAATTTTTAAAAGTACGTTGGCAAGATGTGTGATAATGGCAAACATTTTAATAATGTGTTTTTTTTCAAAATCTCTCTATTTAATATCACCCATTTATTTAAAATGTATGCTAGAAAAATGTCTTAATTTTACGCCTCAAAGCTGGAGTCACATATGTTAAACCTCACACCATTTAAAATATCAATACTACCATAAACAATTGTATAATGTGTTCAGTACATAAGCATACCTGAAATACTGGCGTACTATTCTTGCCCTAACGGCATGGCCACGCTGGGCCTCCGTGCCCTGCATCATTGTCCGCTCAACCCCTGGCTCCTCAACCTCTCTGGACAATTCCTCAGTTTCAGAAAGCTCCACACAACTCCTCACAGCAATATTGTGTAGGATTGCACACAGGACCACAATATTACTTACCATTTCCAGTGAATACATGAGGTCGCCACCTGTGCGGTGGAGCACACAGAAGCGTCCTTTCAGGACACCAATTGTGCGCTCCACCAGCTGCCTAGTGGCTGTAAGCGCGGAATTAAATGTTGTTTGTGAACCTGGCCTTGGTGTGCTGTAAGGAGTCATGAGCCAGGGGGTACAAGGATATCCACAATCTCCTGTTAAAACACAATACAAGCATAAGTATAAAATGAACACAACATCACATAAATAACCAACTCTTTAATACATGATGCCCATAAAACTCACCCAATAGCTACGTGTCTTGGCCTTCCATTATTCTTAATCTTTGCCATATCCCTGATTGCCTAATGACGTGGGCATCATGTGCGCTGCCTGGGTACTTGGCGTTCAGGGACAGGATCTGAAGGGATGGGCCACAAACAACCATCACATTCAAAGAGTGGAACATTTTTCTGTTCCTATAGATTTCTTCATTATGTTTTGGTGCCACAAGTGGGACATGTGTCCCATCCACAACCCCAATAACGTGTGGGAAGCGACTACTCCCTTCCTGGAATTGCCACTTCAACACAGCTAGGGACCCAACATCCAATGGCATTGATATGAACTGCTTTAGTCTCTTAAAAATTGCAGCAATTATGCGACTGAGAATTTTTGAAAATGCCGACTGGGATATGCCTACCAGCACCCCAACCATGTGCTGGTTGGAGCCCATGGCACAGAAATGTAACACACCACGGAATTGTGTCAATGCTGGTATTGATATAGAATACCAAATTGATGTAACTAGATCACTCTCTATTATCGAGTTTCTAGGATGACATGAGGGGGCAGCCTATAGCGGCACACAACCAAATCATCTGGCATACCAAAAAAGGTGACACGGGTATGGAAAATACTAGGCCTTGCACGCCTCCGTTGCCTTCGAGGATGAGGGGCTGGTTGGGGTTGGACGGCTTCGGCTGTTAGATATGTTGCATCCTGCATCTAAAAAATGTAAACAAATAGTGTTACAAAAACATCCAATGTATTACAAAAATTACAAAATTTTAATATATGCATCATTAAAAACACACTTACTTCAGTCTCATAATACATCTCTAAATGGGGAACACCAGGAGGAAAGTAGTTAAAAAAGTTTGTGTTAATATTGAATTAAATGGTTACATTACAATACAAACCACCAATAAAACACCAAATACACACTTACTATGCATATATGTAGCTTAAACATAATAACATATCAGTAATATACTAACATGACAAAAAAAAAGTAAAATAAAATAAAAACACCACCCACAACACACCAAAGAACTAGAGATGTGCGGCTGGCACTTTTCGTGTTTTGTGTTTTGGTTTTGGTTCTAATTCCACTTTCCGGTTTTGGTTTTGGCTTGGTTTTGCCAAAACCACCCTTTCGGGTTTTGGTTTTGGATGATTTGTGCAAAAAACATAAAAACATCTAAAATCGCAGAATTTGGGGGTAATTTTGTACCTATGGTATTATTAACCTCAATAACATTTATTTCCGCTCATTTCCAGTCTATTCTGAAAACCTCACAATATTGTTTTTAGGTCAAAAGGATGCACCGAGGTTGCTGGATTACAAAGCTAAGCGACACAAGTGAACAACACAAACACCTGGCCCATCTAGGAGTGGCACTGCAGTGTCAGATAGGAGGGCAGATATAAAAAAAGGCCCCAAACAGCACATCATGCAAAGAAGAAAAATAATTGCAATGAGGTAGCTGTATGACTAAGTCAAGCGACACAAACAATTAGCCCATCGAGGCGTGGCAGTGCAGTGGCAGACAGGAGGGCAGATATAAAAAAAGGCCCCAAACAGCACATGATGCAAAGAAGAAAAAAAGGTGCACCGAGGTTGCTGTAGGCCTAAGCTAAGTGACATAACCACCTGGCCCATCTAGTAGTGTCACGCAGTGGCTGAATGTCGAGAGTGGGTCGCAATTGTTCGGTCCACTGACAGCATCTCCA
Organism: Pseudophryne corroboree; assembly: GCF_028390025.1. Lineage (NCBI taxonomy): Eukaryota > Metazoa > Chordata > Amphibia > Anura > Myobatrachidae > Pseudophryne > Pseudophryne corroboree. The sequence continues at coordinate 456,089,575 of NC_086448.1, forward strand.
GCACGCTCCATTCACTTTTAAAAAAATCTGCAATTGGTGGACTTATACGGCAGTACCCCAGGACTAATACAGCAGTACCCCTGGACTCATACGACAGTGTCACACAGGATGGCACTTTTCAAAAACTAGGCCCCAAACAGCACCTCATGCAAAGATGTCGAAGAGGTGCAATGAGGTAGCTGTATGACTAAGCCAAGCGACACAAACAATTCCAACTGGAATTATACGTCCAAATCACTGGAATTATATGTCCAAATCACTGGAATTAATTGGAAAAATCACTGGAATTATATGTCTAAATCACTGGAATTAATTGGCAAGATCACTGTAATTATACGTCCAAATCACTGGAATTTATTGGCAAAATCACTGCAATAAATAATTATACCCCCAAATCACTGGAATTAATTGGCAAGATCACTGTAATTTTACGTCCAAATCACTGAAATTAATTGGCAAAATCACTGTAATTATACGGCCAAATCACTGGAATTAATTGGCAAGATCACTATAATTAGTAATTTACGTCCAAATCACTGGAAGTAACTGGCAAAATCACTGGAATTATATGTCAAAATCACTGGAATTAATAGGCAAGATCACTGTAATTAATTATACGTCCAAATCACTGGAATTCATTGGCAAAATCACTGTAATTATACGTCCAAATCACTAGAATTAATTGGCAAGATCACTGTAATTAATAATTATACATCCAAATCACTGGAATTAATTTTCAAGATCATTGTAATTAATAATTATACGTCCAAATCACTGGAATTAATTGGCAAAATCACTGTAATTATACGTCCAAATCAATGGAATTAATTGGCAAAATCACTGTAATTAATAATTATACATCCAGATCACTGGAATTAAATGGCAAAGTCTCGCTATCACCTGCCTAGTGAAGTGGAAGCTAGATGGGATTTGGTACCTCCGGGGACACAATACCTCCATCAATTGTCTAAATCCCACTGCACTAATGGTGGATACCGGACACATGTCTAACACCAACATAAGTGTCAAGGCCTCAGTTAGGAGGGCTTCCATTGTCATGTGAAGCTGAACCACTAGTCATGAACATAGGCCAGGGCCTCAGCTGTTCCTTGCCACTCCGTGTCGTAAATGGCATATTGGCAAGTTTATGTTTCTCCTCAGACCATATAAAAAAATTTTTGGGGGTCTTTTTACTGAACTCTGGCTTTTGGATTTTACATGTCCTCTACTATCACAATGGGCATCGGCCTTGGCAGACGACGTTGATGGCATTTCATCATCTATGTCATGGCTAGTGGCAGCAGCTTCAGCACTAGGAGGAAGTGGTTCTTGATCTTTCCCTATTTTATCCTGCAAATTTTTGTTCTCCATTATTTTTCTGGAGTTATATAACACAATATCCGTCACAAGAGAGCGTACCCCTACACCTCACAGGGCAAACACTAAAAATTATTTGGATTAAATAATAATAACTCCTTTATTTGGAGTAAATAATATACAGCACAGGACAGCACCACTGAACTTATATGGCAGCACCACTGGACTGGATTTATACAAAATTATTTGGATGTACATGGAATTATACAGCACGATAACTGGAACTATACGGCGGTATCACGGGAATTATATGGCAGTATCACAGGAATTATATGCCAAAATTCTGAGAATTATACGGCAATATCACAGGAATTATACGTCAGTATCACGGGAATTATACGCCATTATTCTTAGAATTATATGAAAATATCACAGGAATTATACGACAGTATCACGGGAATTATACGGCAATATCACGGGAATTATAAGGAAGTATCACAGGAATTATACGCCAGTAACACTGGATATATGGCAGCAGAGGACACCACCACTGTGACTGGTCACTGGACTGATGCTGCATAAGGCACTTCCCCTGGTATAATGCAGGACAACACAGCACCACTGAAAGTAACTTAAACAGCTACACTGGATATATGGCAGCAGAGGACACCACCACTGTGACTGGTCACTGGACTGATGCTGCACAAGACACTACCCCTGGTCTGATGCAAGACACACACAGCAAAACTGCAAGGGATTTCTACAGCAGCACTGGGGACATATAGCAGCAGAGGACACCAACACTGTGACTGGCTGGACTGATGCAGCATAAGACACTGACTACACTGGACTGGACTGAGCAGCACAACACAGCACAAGACTCGCCACCCCACTTTCCCACCCCCACACAGACACTGAGGACGGAGACACGTCCTCTCACTACACTCTCTGAGACTGGAGTGAAAATGGCCACGACGTGCGGCTCTTAATATGGAATCCAAATCCCGCAAGAATCCGACAGCGGGATGATGACGTTTTTCCTCGTTCGGGTTTCCGAGTCATGTGGGAAAACCCGAGCCTAGCTCGGATCCGGATACAAATGGTGAAGTTTGGTATGATTCGGTTCTCTGAGAACCGGACCCACTCATCTCTACAAAGAACATGCAGATACTTACCAGCAGATAGATATGAAGAGCCCACAAAACGGCAAAAGGCCACAAGAAAATAAAAGAAGCCTACTTTGGCAAAATAAACTGAAAAATAAGCTGATCCCTGGAGAAGGAAAAGTGACACAAGCATAAGATGCATACTCAGAGAATACTACACCCCACCACCCAAAACACACCAAAGAACATGCAGATACTTACCAGCAGCTAGACATGAAGAGCCCACAAAAAGGCAAAAGGCCACAAGAAAATAAATGAAGCCTACTTTGGCAAAATAAACTAAAAAAAAAGCTGATACTTGGAGAAGGAAAAATTACACAAGAATAAGATGCATACTCAGGGAATACTACACGCCACCACCCAAAACACACCAAAGAACATGCAGATACTTACCAGCAGATATAGATATACTGTTGGTCCAATTAGAATAAAGGAAAACAGATTACAATTACAATGAAGGACATCACAACCACAAATGTCAGACAATACATTAAAATTTAGACAATACAAAATTTTAAATAAAATAAAAATTGCTATGCATCCGCAAGACAATAAATACCGGCAATGCAACACAGTGGAAGCATAAACAAACATATCTTACCTCTCACACAACTTTAAAGCACTCCTAATCTTCCTCTTCTTCCTTATTCTCTCACTCTCTGTCTCTCCTGTCCAACTCCGGCGACTCCTCTCCAACTCTTGCATACACCCACAAACACAGGCCGCATGGAACTTGTTTAAATAGTGTATGCAATTAAAGTACATCGACCAATTGCATATGCATCATCTGTACAGTTTCCCTCAACAATTTGCATACGCAGGTATAAAAACACACCACAGATTCATACGCACATCCTATCACTATCATGGATCCTGATCCAGAGACAGAACAAATCACTGCTGAGATCAACCTATTGCATCGGCAGATGCAAGACATGGTAGCCAGGAGAAGAAGGCTGCAACAACATCGGATTCAACAAACACCTGCCAGTGCAGAGGAGGAAGTATCAGGACCCAGTAGTCAACAACCCCCATCTCCTGGCCCACAAACAATACAAGAGGCTGGTGTGAGGGCCTTGCCTGAGGAAGATGTGGGCCAAACCGATGAAGATTCTGGTCACAATACTCAAACACAGCGAAGCCAACCACAAACTGAAGATGAAGGTGGCGACAATTTGCAAGATGATGCTTCACAGGCAGCAGCCAAAAAGAGAAAGCGGCAGCCCCCATTCACAAGGAGGGTGTTGGGTATTTTGGTTCCACAAGCCATTGATAAAATCCATTTTGGGAACAAAAACATGGGTGCTGCTGCCAAAGGCTGTATCTGGAGAGAAATAACTGAACGGATTAATGAAGTTGGCCCAATTATCTGCACACCTCAGGAAGCCCGAAGATGGTAAGCACATAATGAGACACAATGACAAACACTATAGTATGTATTAACTAAGATTTAAGCAACATTTTTCAAGTGAGGTTGCCTATAGCAACCCAAACCACAACATGATTTAAAAAAGCATGCTTCACATTTACTTACGTTTCATTTACTCTCCTTTCCCCAAAACCAATAAACATATGTAGTTGGGCTGACTTCAAGTCCCGCCTGAAGCAGAAAAGGGCTGCGAACTGGAATGCTTTGAGGGCAACAGGGGGAGGGTCAACCCCTGAGACTGTGTAGTATACAGCTCTAGAGGAGTGAGTGATGGCCTGTGTGTCCTATGAGGAGATGGCAGGTATGTCACAAATGGTCACTGACACACCTGACATGCTATGGCCACATGACTTGGCAGGTAAGTTTTCAAACATATACTGTAAAGTGTTTCCTGTATAATTGTCTTAATTGAGAGTATTTTTTAAAATATATATGTATTTTTTCCCCCAAACACAGCACAGGAGGGGCAGCTCAGAGAGTAACAGGAGGGGCATCTCACTGAGGCTGAGGCGGGGGAGGTAGTGACACCTCCAGTGTGGGACAGGAAATACCACCTGCCTAGGCCCACACTGGCCCCCCCACCCAACCCTCTCTTCCGGCGATTCTTAGTGAAATAGCCAGTCATGGAGTTATCAACACCCAATTCCATGACGTGATGACCCGGGTTGGTATGTGAGATGTCCTTACAGCTCACTGACCTGACCACCTGTGTTCGCCAAGGTATGGCCGACCTTACCTCCTTGGTGCAACAATTGAACAATGCAATTGGCCAATTAAACACCACAATTGGCCAAGGCATACAGACCATCACTGGCCTCCTCGCCCACAGTGTCAGGGTGGATCCAACACCTGGCCCATCCTTTACCCCTGCCCTGGAACCAGATCCCACTGGGCAGGGCCCTCTAAGGTCAGTTCACAGACCGAGCACTGAACAACATCCACTTCAGGCGGGCCGGAAAAAGAAAAAATAAAGTAAAATGAGTTTGAATAAATATACTATGTTTTGAAATGGTATGTTTATTATTGCGGGTGTGTGTAAAAATGTAATTTATATTTTCTTTATTTACATTTTTTATAGGTTGCTAAAATCCCCCCAAAAAGGGCATCTTGCTTATATAAAATGAACAACAGACAGAGAGAGGGGGGGTTTTGCAAATCTCCACCCCTAAATTTCCCTTCAGCACACTAAAAATTATCTGTAACCATACCTGAACCTATCAGGTAATAGAAATTCAGAGAATTAGTCACACATGTTTACAAACACATGGTTAGCTGCTGAGACACTTCATGGCTTCTCCAATGTCAGCAGTCCTAACACTGCATAATAGCAGTGCCCACATAGGGCCATGTAATTTGTCACAGAAGACCTCATGATAAAGGCTATTACTAAAACACATCCAGACAGAGAGCTAACTTACCCTGGAGCCACCCCCAGGATCTCCCATTGGCACTACAAGGAACAGCATGCCTTCCAAATTCTGCTCTCATTCAATGCCTCTTGCACACAAGCAGACAAACAATGGTAGGTGCGCGGTCATTCCTGGAGATAATTATGTATCAGGTTCTGGAAAGGGGGAGGGGTCACAGACAAACAACAGACAGAGGGGGGGGGGGTGCAAATCCCCACCCCTAAATTTCCCTTCAGCACACTAAAAATTACCTGTAACCATACCTGAACCTATCTGGTAATAGAAATTCTGAGAATTAGTCACACATGTTTGCAAACACATGTTTAGCTGCTGAGACACTTCACGGCTTCTCCGATATCAGCAGTCCTAACACTACATAATAGTAGTGCCCACTTAGGGCCATGTAATTTGTCACAGTAGGCCTCATGATAAAGGCTATTACTAAAACACATCCAGACAGAGAGCTAACTTACCTGGGAGCCACCCCCAGGATCTCCCATTGTCACTACAAGGAACAGCATGCCTTCCAAATACTGCTCCCATTCAATGCCTCTCGCACACAAGCAGACAAACAATGGTAGTTGTTTTAGTAATGGCCAAAAAGTGTAGTAACGGCTCTGGGCCCAACACCCTGAACCAATTCCTAATACTGACATATTATTTAAATTTATATAGGACTTACTTTCCATAGTGCCTATTTTAATATGTAGACTGCAAATGCAAAGAGCAATACTAATTAAAACACCCAAGGAGAGGTGTTTCTTTGGGTGTCCGGTCTTTAGGTTGACAGTCATTAGGTCGACCACTATTAGTTGAAATGCATTAGATCAACATGGTCTTTAGGTCGACATGGCAAAGGTTGACACATGAAAAGGTCGACATTAGTTTTCAAAATATTTTAAATTTTTAAACTTTTTCTTACTTTACGATCCACGTGGACTACAGTTGTGAATAGTAACCTGTGCTGAGCGCAGCAGTAGTGGAGCGAGGCACCTTGCCCAAAGCAAGGGGACAAGGTGCAATAATTGGGGTTCCCGTCACTTTACAAGAAAACAACACCATTAAGAAGAAAAAAAAATCCTGTCGACCTTTTTCCACGTCGACCTTTTCCATATCGACCTATTTCTGGTGTCAACCTACTCACTGTCGACCAATAGTGGTCAACCTTATGACTGTCGACCTAGTTAGTGTCGACCCAATGAACCACACACGTTTCTTTGTTACTTCATCTGGTAGAATTTCCATATTTCCAGGTCTTTGTTACTTAATCTCCCATTTTTTCCAGTTTGTTTGTTGTTTTGTTGCACCCTGTCCTCACATCCAACACTTGTCACAATGTCTTACACCCACCCATACACTTATTTTTTGTTCTATGGATTGAAAAAGGAGGGTGCAGTACAGTATGCTATATGTGGATTGCATCAGTTCTTTGCTTCTGTACAAAGAAGAATAGGCAAATAGACTTGTATGACCACCCTTTGCATTTGTCTAGAAGTAACAAAGGTTATACTTGTTGTGCATATCCTGTAATAAAAAGATAGCTTTTCATTATTTACACTTGTGTTTAACTGTGCTGTATTTTTGGGCTGATTGTGGTTGTTACATTAATGCTGCTAAATACTATTGCACATGTAACCATATGCATCCTGTGGCAAGCATAGATATCGATATATTATAAACCGAGCACTGCAGTCAAATTCAGTTTTTGCTGAAACCTACTATATGGACCAAAATTCTGCCACAGCCTTATTTTCCCAGCCCATGCACAACCTCTCTAAACATACCCCTAACTTTGTCCTCAACATTACCTCAGTCTGATTAGCCAGACTTTTTTTGAAAAATTCTGACTTCCAAGGGAAAACCTGGATTTTGGGGTACATGCCCATGGCGTGACATCTTCCAATTTAGACTTGTGTTGCTAATTCCCTACACTACATGGCACAGTATCCAATGAACAGATGCAATGAATTCCTTGACATTCTGTTTATTACATCTTGTTCATTTCTTTACAGATAAGAACATCGTATTTATTTAACACATTTTATTTATTTATTTATTTATTTATTTATTTTTCATCCACTAGGGGTCACTGGAGTACTCTTGGGATATGGACGGCTTCCACAGGAAGTAGGCACTGAATAAATTAATTTTGGAACTATACCTCCCCTCCATATCCCTGAGTACCTCAGTGTTTTTTCTGTGCTCGACACAGTTAGTAGGCTTGTGGCTTTGCTGCCACAGAGGTCCACATTTCATTGGATTTTTTCTAAGTTTTTCTTTTTTCAACGATTTACCACATCCCTTCCCCCCTTCCAATAGGCGTGGGTCCGGGATAAGTGAAGGCTGCTTTAGCAGCTGTGGGTGTCGGACCTCTCTAAAAAGAGCTCCCTCACTACCACCTGCAGGACTAAAACCTGCAGTAAAGGCTGGACGGAACTTACAGAGAAGCCCCGTCATAGCCCTCACCACAGGGTCCAGGTATGTTGAACGGGGCGGTCAGCTCACGCTGCCGCCCCACTGTGTGGGATACTGTGTGTGTGTGTGTGCGGCCCAGGCCCTCGATGCCGCTTCAGGCTCCCTCCACCATAGCCCGGCTCCGTGTATAGAGAACGGTATACGGAGCATGGGGGGACACACAAATGAGAGTCAAAAGGCAGGTTTCTTAGCCTAGTGAGTAACTTTGCTGCCACAGTGATGTTCCCTGCACACAGAAATGTCAGGGTCACTGGATAAAATCTCATGATTCAACTCTTATTGATAAGGGAATACAGCAGCGCTGCATATGTATTACAAAAGGCTATGAAGTCTTTGTTAAAACAAGATTAACCATGTTTCCTGTTGTATTTCCAGAATTTCCTGTGTTACATCTCTCCTCCATTGAAGGCGCAGGGGTGTTAAGGGGAATTTGGGAGCAGGCATATGGCTGGCGTGCACTGCACTTGGCCAGATATATATTTATAGAGACACCTTAATGCTATTTACTGAGTCGTGCAAGTTGTCTGTCTTTGTTTTTGTTTTGAGTATTGTCCGTCTGCATGAGTAAGACACCAGCAATTACTAATAAGCAGTTTCCCTGCCATGTCTAAAACATGGATATACATAATTATTTATATCATAACTGTTTATAATGATATTATCCTAAAGACTGCAAATCTGAATCATGGTTGTGGCAGCCAAATACTGGCTTTGTTCATTTGTTGTAAAGTAAGATATGTTATAACAATTGGTCAGCACATGGTGCTTATAAAACAGTATCTGTGGAGCCGTGTGAGTTCACTCACCTGCAGCAGCTTTGGCTTAATTCACTTGGCCACACCACACTGGATACGCCCAATCTCATCTGATTTTGGAAGCTAAGCAGTGTTGGGCCTGATTAGCCACCTGGGAGTACAAGGTGCTGTAGGTATTTTTATTCTACAGCCACACCACACTGGATACGCCCAAACTCATCTGAGCTTGGAAGCTAAGCAGGGTTGCATACTGTTTTGCCATCTGGGGGAAACTGGTGATCCAACTAGATTGCATACTAATACATGCTAGTTTAAACTGTTAGAAATAGCTCAGTTTGGCCTTACACTATCAATATAAACCTACCATAGGTTTTACAGTCAGGATAGCTCTCCAGAGCGCGCTCCCGGCGCCGGCCACTAGAAGGGCCCATTAACTAAGCTGTGGTCAAGCAGCAGTCATCTCAGGTTTTAAGCCTGTGCGAGGTCACATTTAGTTTCAGACTTGTAAAAATGTGTTATACCTGTGTATCAGGGAGACTCTGTAGCTTACTGGTTAGGCTTCCCGCCAACAGTGTAGATGCTGCTTGCAGGGTCATTGGTTCGCATCCTGGGTTCAACTACTGTCTATACACCAGATAGTGTTAACAGTACATAATTGGCCATGGGTTTCCTCAGTGAGTACATTGGAAATGCTTCCATATGGCTTAGCATACATGTGTTTGTGGATGATGGTTGTATCCTCAATTGGATGTTGCACTGTGTTTGATATTATTATTAAAAAAAAAATGTATGTGTGTATATATATATATATATATATATATATATGCTGACATTAAAAGTCTATTTTGCAGTAAGCAAGAATAATTGGTCAGCACTCAGTGCTTATTAACACTATCTGTTGAGCACTGCAAACATGGCCACACCGCAGCAGCTTTGCTTATTGTTTTTACAGGTGGCTCTGTAGCCAAGTGGTTAGGCTTTCCGGCCACAGTGAACATTGTGTTTGCATGGACACTGGTTCAGATCCTGGTTTAACAGGTGTTTAAAAAAAAAAATCCATGGTAGGACAATTTTTTTCTTTTAATGTTACTTCCTGGTTCTTTCTCGGAAGTTGCTGCCCTACAACACTTGGACTCTGGAGGAGCGGGGTGTTGTTAGGAGTTTAATTTATTAATTGTTTTTGTACAGCATGACTCTACAGGAAGATTCACTATTGCTGGTAACCACATGCACGGTAATGCAGGTTTATACACACGTTACTTCCGTGGTGTACTTACTGGTTGGAGTACATGATCTCTTGCACTTACATGTGCAGCAGAGTACTGCAATGGAAGCATGCTGGGCCCATAACCCAGAGGTAGGCAGATTGAAACTATCCTCTGCTATATGCATTATGCATAATCAAACAAGCAGCTTCGCTGCAAAGTCGGTCTCACAGTGTGTCGGACAAATACGAATCTGGGCCAGTGGCGCAATGTATAACGCATCTGACTATGCATAACAAGATTGTAGGTTCGTCTCCTACCTGGCTCGTTTAAGTTGCCGTGATCGTATAGTGGTTAGTACTCTGCGTAAAGACTGCACAGACAGTTTCAGTTACATTGTTGCGGTCGATTTGCCGCCAGCCCTCATAGCACCAGGCCAGTACGTCAGGTTCTCAGCGAAGGCTGAACAATTTCCAATCAGAGACAATTGCATTTATTGGGTGTTTTACTACATATCGGAGTATACCCTACACAGCAGTAGGGCTGTTGCTTCGCCCTGCTTTGGTAAGGGTTTGAGGTAACAAGGCTGTAGTGGCAGGGCATTCCAGTTTAGGTTTGCCCTAAATAAAGACCACCTTACACTTCTTGCTGCCTACAGCTTCTTTGGACGTTGGCAGTTGGTTCTTGCGTTTTCAGCTTCGCTAGTAGCGCATAACGTCCACTTTGGCTACGTTCCTAACAGGCGGAGTCGGATTCCAAACGAGATAGATCGCAGACCAAGTGGGGAGGAAAATCTGATTTCCTACCATTGTCTACGCGAATTCCTGAATGATTCCGTCTCAACGACTTCAATTCCTAGGTATGATTCTCAATACGGTAAATCAAAGAATTTACATACCCGAACAGAAAGTACAGGTCATTCGTCATCTGGTACAATTAGTGCTCAAGCCACGCACAGTCTCGGTTCACTTGTGCATTCGCCTATTAGACAATGGTGGCGGCTTTCGAAGCGCTTCAGTTCGGAGGACTTCACTCACGTCCTTTTCAATTGGATGTGTTCGCACAGTGGTCGGGCTCGCATCTGCAGATTTACTGCAGAAGTGAGGTTGTCTCCAAGGGCCAGAGAGTCTCTACTCTGGTGGCTCAAAGTACAGAATCTAACCGCAGGGAAACTGTTCGGTGCCTGGAATTGGATAATTCTCACGGCGGACGCAAGTCTCAGAGGTTGGGGAGCTGTAGTTCAAAATTATCAGCTCCAGGGTCTCTGGGCAGATCACGAAAGATTGCTGTCTATAAATGTCCTGGAACTCCGGGCAATTTACAATGCGCTACTATAAGCAGTGCACAGGCTGCAGGCTCAGGCTGTTCAGGTGCAGTCAGACAATGCGACAGCAGTCGCATACATCAACAAACAAGGAGGAACGAAAAACCGTATGGCAATGCGGGAGGTACAGATGTGTCCACGTGCATCTTTGCTGTGTCCCGTCATGTATGGCACGGTTTTGCATGCTATATACTCAGAGATTTAGTCATGTCTTGTGTTTTTTTTTCTTAATTTGCTGCCTTAATATGTTACTTTATACATATTCTTTTATGGCAAACAAAAATTTTAAAATTCATCCACTCACTTCTCATGAAAAACAGTTTAGCTGTGTTTTGCATGTTGTGCCAAATTTGTTAAAAAAAAAAAAAGCAAAGATTTAAGCAGTCACATCTGTAGCTTGAATCCTCTATTGGGCCGAGTATCACCAAATGATATTGTCGGCAGTAGTCATTCCGGGAGTGGACAACTGGGAGGCGGATTATCTCAGCCGTCTGAATTTTCATCCAGGAGAATGGGCATTAAATCCAGAAGTATTTCACATGCTGGTCCAGAAGTGGAATTACCCGCAGGTGGACCTGATGGCATCTCGCCACAATCATCAAACGCCCTAGGTCGTGTCCAGAACGAGAGATCCAAAGGCAGTGGCGGTGGATGCTCTCACAATCGCGTGGCCATACAGTCTCGCGTATCTATTTCCACCGTTTCCGCTGCTCCCTCTGTGGCTAAAACGGATCAAAGGAGAGTCCGTCACAGTTATACTAGTGGCGCCTCTTTGGCCTCGGAGAGCTTGGTTCTCGGATCTCCGCGGTCTACTCGCAGTCGGTCTTTGGCCGCTCCCACTACGTTCTGACCTGTTACAGCAGGGTCCGTTCCTTTTACCCGATTTAGCGCGGCTGCGTTTGACGGGGTGGCTGTTGAGACAGCCCTCTTAAGAAGAGAGGGCATTCCAGAATCGGGTATTCCAACCATGTTACGAGCTAGGAAGCCGGTTACGGCAGCTCATTATTACAGAATTTGGCGTGCCTAGGTTAGATAGAGGTCTGAGTTTATCCACACTAAAAGTGCGGATATCGGCGTTGTCCATTTATTTTCATAGTAGATTGGCCCTATTGCCGTCGGTTCACACCTTTTATGCAGGGTGTCCTCAGAGTTCAGCCTCCATTCACTCTACCTACTGCGCCATAAGACTTGAATCTGGTTTTTAGATTTCTTAGTCTTTTTATTATGAACCCTTACAACAAGTGGATATTAAATTTCTCACTTGGGAAAATAATGTTTCTTTTAGCCTTAGCGTCAGCAAGGCGTGTTTCAGATTGGGTGCTTTGTCGTGCAAACCACCGTATTTAGTGTTTCATGATGACAGAGCGGAATTCCGAGCGAATTCTGCTTTTCTACCAAAGGTAGTGTCATCTTTTCACATCAATCAACCAATAGTAGTTCCTATGTTAACAGGAGACTCTGGTAGGTTGGATGTGGAACGCGCATTACGCATTTATGTATCCCGAACGTCGACCGTTCGTAAGACGGATACGTTGTTTGCTCTCTATGATGCTGCCAAGATGGGTTGGCCAGATTCTAGGCAGACCTTATCCAGTTGGATTAAAGTGACCATACGTCAGACTTACCTTCATGCTAGGTTACAGCCGCCTACATCGATAACGGCTCATTCCACACGTGCTGTGGGAACATCATGGTCAGCGAGTCGTGGAGCTTCTACGACACAGCTTTGCCGGGCGGCTACATGGTCTTCGGTGCACACGTTTGTGCGCCTCTACAAGTTTGATACGTTTGCGGCATCAGCATCTAGCTTTGGCCGCCTAGTGTTACAGGTGCCAAACAGCTCTCCCGCCCGCGGGGGAAACTTTGGTACGTCCCAAGAGTACTCCAGTGACCCCTAGTGGATGAAAAAGAAAATAGGATTTTGGTACTTACCAGGTAAATCCTTTTCTTTGAATCCATAGGGGGCACTGGACGCCCACCCAGAGCAGTTTACCTGGTTTGGGGTAGGTTCAGTAGATCTTATGGTAACACACTTTCACTGACTGGTTCAGATTAACAAGTTATGGTGTCAACTGTTTAGTTCTCAGTAATGTTGGGTCAACTTTATTGTTGTCCGTTATGTTATATGTAATGCTCCATTGTCAACCTCTCTATCGCTCCTGTTCGGCTCAGTAAAAAACACTGAGGTACTCAGGGATATGGAGGGGAGGTATAGTTCCAAAATTAATTTATTCAGTGCCTACTTCCTGTGGAAGCCGTCCATATCCCAAGAGTACTCCAGTGCCCCCTATGGATTCAAAGAAAAGGATTTACCTGGTAAGTACCAAAATCCTATTTTTATTAATTTATTTTACATCATTAGTAATGATTAGCACAAATGAAAAAATAATCACTCTGCAATTCAATATTTAATAACCAAACCAGATTTGAACAATAATATAAAAATCACATTTATTGAATGATTGGAATAGCGTTGTAAGCTGAAAAGTACACGCCGTTACATAAACTATTTTAGTCTGTACTATAAATCTCAACTTGTTTCATTTTGAACTTCACTTGTGTGAAATTTCATACTGAATGTACATTGCAAAAACCAACTTCATTCAGAATACAGTCAGTTTTTTATTTCTTAATTGTTGAATTAAATACAAAAGGCTTTAAGTATTAATCATTCTAAAAAATGTTCGGGTGGGTGAATGGAAAATGTCATTATTAAATATAGTATAAAGTTACTGCCAACTGTAGGGCAATCCTGGATATCTCAGTGTTCAAAGGCAGAAATGTATGGTGTGCAGTCACTAAGGGACCTGGAGATGAAGTGGGCCAGGCACTGTCAGGTCATGCCTACCCTTGGAAGAGGCCCCCACACTGATCCCCCCCCCAAAAAAGTGTGTGTGAGTGTGTGGGGACGGGGGGAGCTAGAGCAGCATCAGTGAGTTCTTGGCCAAATTATGCTACAGTATTTCCCTTTATCTATGGTGTAAAATCCTGCACACATGTTTTATGTTACTATAGATTATGCTTTATTACTGAAAATAAAGTATGTTATTAATTAGTGCCGAGTATTTTTTATTTAGGCAACCCCTATGTTAGGTATTCCCCCAAGTGTAGCTCAATACTGGGACTGCTATGTGTACAGTGTCTACGTTCCATTCACATGAACAGTTCTGGTGGAATGAACTTGTCCTGCTTATTGAAGCAGCTAGTTTCAGGGAGTATTGTGTACATAACAACAGGATTTGGTGCAGCTCCTGTCCAATCAGATGCTACACATATTAGACAAATGCCATACTAAGAAACCTAAACTACCCACCAAGCCATAGTGAACATTCTGTGTTCTCTATACTCTCTGTGGCTGGACTGACTGTTTAGTATAAGCAATAGTTATTTACCATGAAAATTCCTCCAAAATGCTTAATTAGTCTCTTGTATAAAGGGGCACAAATTCTAACCTATAAATGCTTTATATACAAGAGATAATTATATACAACTGTTGTTGCTTATAATCTGCTGTTTTGGATAAAAGGTGCTGATGACTCCTTTGTGCTTTGATGGCTTTAATGTCAGAAAGTAGTAAAATGTAGCTTCACATTTAGGGCCTAATTCAGACCTGATTGTAGCAGCAAATTTGTTAGCAGATGGGCAAAACCATGGGGGTAATTCCAAGTTGATCGCAGCAGGATTTTTTTTAGCAATTGGGCAAAACCATGTGCACTGCAGGGGAGGCAGATATAACATGTGCAGAGAGAGTTAAATTTGGGTGGGGTGTGTTCAATCTGCAATCTAATTTGCAGTGTAAAAATAAAGCAGCCAGTATTTACCCTGCACAGAAACAAAATAACTCACCCAAATCTAACTCTCTCTGCACATGTTATAACTGCTTCCCCTGCAGTGCACATGCTTTTGCCCAATTGCTAAAAAAAATCCTGCTGCGATCAACTTGGAATTACCCCCCATGTGCATTGCAGGGGGTGCAGATATAACATGTGCAGAGAGAGTTAGATTTGGGTCGGTTATATTGTTTCTGTGCAGGGTAAATACTGGCTGCTTTATTTTTACACTGCAATTTAGATTTCAGTTTGAACACACCCCACCCACATCTAACTCTCTCTGCACATGTTTCATCTGCCCCACCTGCAGTGCACATGCTTTTGCCCATTTGCTAACAAATTTGCTGCTACGATCAGGCCCTTAGAACTAAATGTTACTAGAAGCTCTCTTATAAGAAGTCTTTTATTTTAAGGATAAGCAACTTCATCCTAACTTTAAGTCTGAACTGATCTAGTTTTGGGGATATTTGAGGCTTGAGATGTTCTACAGAATGATTTGTGCAGATGGTTGGCAAGTGTATTCTCATGATCATTGTCACATCCTACTACCCACTTCCATATTCTGCCATGCAGTATGTTAGAAAAGATGTTCAGGTCTTTTTTAGACTTAGAAAAAATTAACAATTATTTATTTCATTTATTTTGTGTCACAAATAGGGTTATTTATGAATTTATTTATTTTGGGGTTTTCTCCTGGGCTTCTGTGAGTGTCTGGCCATTTCCATGATATCTGGATAGAATAAGATATTTTGGTATGACTCAAGGCCTGACATCAGTTGTCAGGGAACAGGGGCGCTGCCGAGACACAGCCCCGTCCAGCATCGGTCGGCTCGCAATGTGACATGCTGACATCACACCGCACTCCCTCCTGCCCGCTCTGCGCTGTGCTCCTGGCTGCCCTGTGCTGTGTTCCTGGCTGCTTTGTGACATCAGCATGCCCACCCGTCCTGCATTGTCATGTCCTCCCGCCCGCGGCCCACCAACCCACACACAGAACTTGAAGTGTTCTGTGGCTGACCGCTGACGGAGTTCCGCAGGATCAGACAGTGGCCCACATAACAGTGGGAAATTCCCACTGACATTACTGAGGTGAGGATGTGACCGTCTGTTTCCTAAAAGTCATGTGTCCCGCCCCTTCCCCCCTCATCCATCTTTCTCACATTCATTCTGGTGCTTTGGGGAGAAAGTGTTAATTAACCCATTTATTGCCAAAAAATAATTGGCGAAAATGATAAAACATTTAAAAAAAATGTATGTATGTATGTATGTGTGTATATATATATATATATATATATATATAGCGAAAAGGAGGGAAAATACTGCATCACAGAAAATAAAATCCTTTCCTAACCCAATAGGTACGGCTGTGATATATTAACACTCCCTATGTATAGGGCGTCAGCTAGTTCCCCAAATAAAACTGGGATGGTAAATCCCCGAAACAATTGAATTTAAAAAGAAAGGGATGGGGGATAGCGACCAATGGTGTCTATAAATAATTATAAGATATTTAAAAAGTATATATAAACATTTATTTAAAACATTTTTTTTTTTTTTTACAAACTTTTTCTAAAAGATGGGATAAAACATATACACATATATATAAATAATAAAGTGCAAAGGTATTAAAGTGCTTATCTGAGTCAGAGGTCACTTAGATGCCCTAAGTGACCTCTGACTCAGATAAGCACTTTAATACATTTGCACTTTATTATTTATATATATATGTGTATATGTTTTATCCCATCTTTTAGAAAAAGTTTGTAAAAAATGTTTTAAAAAATGTTTTAAATAAATGTTTATATATACTTTTTAAATATCTTATAATTATGTATAGACACCATTGGTCGCTATCCCCCATCCCTTTCTTTTATATATATATATATATATATATATATATATATACACATACACATATATATATATATAAATACATATATATATATATACACACATATAAATATACACACACATATATATATATATATATATATACACATATATATATATATATATACACATATATATATATATATATATATATATACATACACACTGCTCAAAAAAATAAAGGGAACACTTAAACAACACAATGTAACTCCAAGTCAATCACACTTCTGTGAAATCAAACTGTCCACTTAGGAAGCAACACTGACAATCAATTTCACATGCTGTTGTGCAAATGGAATAGACAACATGTGGAAATTATAGGCAATTAGCAAGACACCCCCAATAAAGGAGTTGTTCTGCAGGTGGTGACCACAGACCACTTCTCAGCTCCTATGCTTTCTGGCTGATGTTTTGGTCACTTTTGAAAGCTGGTGGTGCTTTCACTCTAGTGGTAGCATGAGATGGAGTCTACAACCCACACAAGTGGCTCAGGTAGTGCAGCTCATCCAGGATGGCACATCAATGCGAGCTGTGGCAAGAAGGTTTGCTGTGTCTGTCAGTGTAGTGTCCAGAGCATGTAGGCGCTACCAGGAGACAGGCCAGTACATCAGGAGACATGGAGGAGGCCGTAGGAGGGCAACAACCCAGCAGCAGGACCGCTACCTCCGCCTTTGTGCAAGGAGGAACAGGAGGAGTACTGCCAGAGCCCTGCAAAATGACCTCCAGCAAGCCACAAATGTGCATGTGTCTACTCAAACGATCAGAAACAGACTCCATGAGGGTGGTATGAGGGCCTGACGTCCACAGGTGGGAGTTGTGCTTACAGCCCAACACCGTGCAGGACGTTTGGCATTTGCCAGAGAACACCAAGATTGGCAAATTCACCACTGGCGCCCTGTGCTCTTTACAGATGAAAGCAGGTTCTCACTGAGCACATGTGACAGATGTGACAGAGTCTGGAGATGCCAAGGAGAACGTTCTGCTGCCTGCAACATCCTCCAGCATGACCGGTTTGGCAGTGGGTCAGTAATGGTGTGGGGTGGCATTTCTTTGGGGGGCCGCATAACCCTCCATGTGCTCACCAGAGGTAGCCTGACTGCCATTAGGTACCGAGATGAGATCCTCAGACCCATTGTGAGACCATATGCTGGTGTGGTTGGCCCTGGATACCTCCTAATGCAAGACAATGCTAGACCTCATGTGGCTGGAGTGTGTCAGCAGTTCCTGCAAGACGAAGGCATTGATGCTATGGACTGGCCCGCCCATTCCCCAGACCTGAATCCAATTGAGCACACCTGGGACATCATGTCTCGCTCCATCCACCAATGCCACGTTGCACCACAGACTGTCCAGGAGTTGGCGGATGCTTTAGTCCAGGTGTGGGAGGAGAGCCCTCAGGAGACCATCCGCTACCTCATCAGGGGCATGCCCAGGTATGGTAGGGAGGTGATACAGGCACGTGGAGGCCACACACACTACTGAGCCTAATTTTGACTTGTTTTAAGGACATCACATCAAAGTTGGATAAGCCTGTAGTGCAGGCATTCCCAACCGCGGTCCTCAAGGCACACCAACAGTGCAGGTTTTAGTGATATCCAGGCTTCAGCACGGATGGTTAAATCAAAATAACTGAGCTACTGATTAAGTCACCTGTGTTCAAGCCTGGATATCACTAAAACCAGAACTGTTAGTGTGCCTTGAGGACCGAGGTTGGGAAACACTGCTGTAGTGTGTTTTTCCACTTTAATTTTGAGTGTGACTCCAAATCCAGACCTCCATGGGTTAATAAATTTGATTTCCATTGGTAATTTTTGTGTGATTTTGTTGTCAGCACATTCAACTATGTAAAGAACAAAGTATTTAATAGGAATCTGTCATTAATTCAGATCTAGGATGTGTTATTTTAGTGTTCCCTTTATTTTTTTGGAGCAGTGTATATATATATATATATATATATATATATATATATATATATATATATATGATTTCCTTCCTTTCGAATCAAGGGGGTCACATCGGCATATCTAAATATATTTTGGGGTAAGAGGTAAAAAAGTTCCCTGGCTTACATAATGTCACTCTGAAATATGGTTTGCTAAATATTTTGCCTTAACATACAACAGTATCTTCCTTATTACACATGTGCAATTTTTTTGCAGTATGTTTTTTTGAACTGAGAGGTTTAGATTGTGACTGAACTGGTTGTTTGAATGAGCTCAGTGAGTGTACAGTTGCAGCCAAAGTACAGTAAGGTTGTGGTGTGGCTGTATAGCTGGGCCTGATAATGGAAAAGATGGTAAAGGTGCCCAATGGGCCCACCTGCCACTCACTGCCACCTGTGTTTGACTCTCATTTAGAAATGTTATGTTTTGTGGGAGGTGAAGTGGGTCAGGGGGTGTAGTAATGTATCTGTGGCTGCATACTAATATTGTCTAGGGGGTAAGGTTGGTTGGGGAGGTGTAGCAATGTATCTGGGGGTGTAAGGTAATATTATCTATAGCTATAAAGAATGAAAATGTTGAAAAAAATGGGGAAAATGTGTGTCGACCGTATGTGTGTCGACTATTGTCATGTCAACCTTTTGACCTGTACCTTTTGACCCTGTCAACCTGTCTACCTATTGACTGTAGACCTTTTTTATGTGGCTCTATAGACGGGATATCATGAGAGCCGGTCATATCATCCCATTTTCCAACAACTTTTTTTAATCTGAAAAATGTTAATCACAATGCAGACCGTCTATTCACTAGTGACCAGTGGAATCACATCACAAAGTGCCTTTTAGATGCCACAGGATGCTTTATAAATAAGCTGAATACTGTTTCCATCTTCTGTGTGGAAGAGGCATATACTGTATCTGACAGGTTTTCTTGTGCAATGCTTGGTCTGTGTGATATTAAACTTTAGATGGATGTATACTTTTCTTTGTAAAACTCAGTGGATTATTGGGAATGATTAGATAATATAGGATTTACTGCATCATTATATACTTCTCTCATTCTCTATCATGTCAACAGAGCAACTTGTGGCTTTAAAGATACAGTACAAATTATTGCAATAGCCTCAATATTGGTCTTCCCCAAAACAGACTTTCACTACTACAATTCCTACATGTATGGTTTAAAGCATATGGGAATGCTGTGTGGAGGGTGCAAGTCCCCTTGGAACTCTGTGTGGAAGAGGCAGGGAACATGGGAAGGATGCATGGAGGAGGCTGGGCCCATTGGAAAGCTGCTTATAAGGCCCATAAGGAAAGCTGCATAGAAGACAGTGTAGAGGGGGCAGGCAGGGCACATAAGAAGGCTGTGTGGAGTGGGCAGTGCTTGTGGGAAGGCTTTGTGGAGTGGACAAGTCACACAGTAAAGCTGTGTGGAGAGGTCAGGGCACATGGGAAGGCTTTGAGGAGGTTAATGGGCAGACAGGAAGGCTTTGTAGAAGGGGCAGGGCAGATGGGATGGCTGTTTGGAGGAACTAGGGCACCGCATGGAGACGACAAAGCACATGGAAAACTGTGTTAAAGGGACATGGCACATGGTAAGGCTGTGTGAAGGAGACCGGGCACATGAGAAAGCTGTATGTAGGAGACATGACACATAGGACTGGAGTGTGGAAGAGACAGGGCACATGGAAGGGCTGTGTGGAGGAGGCATATTGGGAATGGTTTATTAGGGACAAGAGCGCAAGGGAATACTGTGTGGGAGGGCCAGATCACTGCATGGAGGGAGCAAAACACATAAGAAGACTGTGTGGAAAAGGCAGGGCACATGGTACGACTGTGTGGAGGAGGCAGGGCAAATTTATGCTATGTAGAAGGGGCAGGGCACGTGTGATGACTATGTGCAGGGGCCAATGTGCTGTCTGGGGTGTATGCTGTTAATATAACAATTCCTGGTTCTGACAGCTCTCTAGCACGTGACTTTCGTCTGAATGTGGATGGCATTGCAGGAAGCTGTAACAGCAGCATCATGGGATAAATAGTTGCAGGTATCTTGGAGCTAAGTAGGAGCTGTCCATCCCCCAACTATATTATTCATGCACAGCAACAAGACAGAGCCATGCACGTGCAATAGTAACAACAGTGACCATCTTTAATCCCCAAAGGAACTATGTTAGAGACTACACACAGAGGGAGTAATTCTGAGTTGATCGCATCAGCAACTTTGTTAGCAATTAGGCAAAACCAAGTGCACTGCAGGGGAGGCAGATATAACATTTGCAGAGAGAGTTAGATTTGGGTGGGTTATTTTGTTTCTGTGCAGGGTAAATACTGGCTGCTTGTTTTTACACTGCAATTTAGAATTCAGTTTGAACACACCCCACCCAAATCTAACTCTCTCTGCACATGTTATATCTGCCTCCCCTGCAGTGCACATGGTTTTGCCCAACTGCTAAAAACTTTCCTGCTGCGATCAACTTGGAATTACCCCCAGAGGTTGAACTAATGGTGGTGCAGCTGGTGCATTGACACCTGGCAGCTTTCTGAATATATGCAGAAGGACAGACAGTAAACATTTGTACTGATTCAATATATGCCTTTGGGGTCACTCAAGATTACAGCCCAATACGGAAGAGTAGATATTTTATGAAGTCATCTGGAAAGCCTAAATATGCAGATTGCATTAGATCCTTGCTTGCTGCTCTGCTGTTGCCTAGGCAGTTGGCCGTTAATAAGGTAAAGTCACACCTCCGAGACACTACTATTGAGGTAAGAGGCACTGCATTAGCAGACACGACAGCAACAGAAGCCGCCCTGTTGCCAACCCCAGTTCACATGTTTACAGTATCAGTAGAACAATTCGATCATAGCCTACTGCAAAAAATACAAGTGCAAGCCCCACAGCTGGAAATAGCAGCCTGGAAAAGACTGTGAGCAAAGGAAAAAGAAGGGAAGTGGATGGTGGACCAATGCAATTGTCTGCCTTGCTCACTGTATCCAGTCATGGCTTAGATATTTAATGGGAAAGTACACAATTCCAGAGACACTATGGTCAATACTTTAAACAAACATTGGGCAGCTACTGGGTTCACGCAGGCAGCACAGGCCTATACCATGGGTTGTACAATCTGTGTCCTGCATAACGCAAGGAAAACAGTCTCTGTGCCTCTTAAAGCTACCCCTAAGACATTTTTTCCATTTTAGAGATTACAGATCGACTTTATACAGTTGCACAAAGTATCAGGGTATAAGTATGTCTTGGTGTGCATGAACTTCTTTTCTGGCTGGCCAGAGACCTAGTTTTGCCAGTCAGTAAACACAAAACTGTAACAAGGAAGCTGATCATTGAAGTAGTCTGCTGATGTGGGGTACCTGACCCATTATGAAGCATAAACTTACCCCCTTTGATATACTGTTTGGTTCTCCAACTAGATCAAGATGTTATTCCCCTCAGCAATTGCAGCATGAGCATGCAGACTTGACACAGTATGTTATCCATTTACAACAAGTACTAACCAAAATACACCACCAACTGTTTGCTTCTATTCCAGATCCCAGTTTCTCAGGAGACACCCATGACCTGGAGCCTGATGACTGGATGGTCATAAAGAAACACTTGAGAAAAGGATTGGACCAATGATTTCAAGGCCCCTATCAAGTTCTTCTCAAAACTCCAACCTCAGTCAAAGTGACATGATTAGACATTTGGATCGACGCATCACATTGCAAGAAAACTATGAAGGGAAGTATTGTTTCACAGCACAATGCTTAATAGATACCAACTTATTGGTCCTGAACCAGACAAAGGTCTGTAGGCCTGTATACTAAGGCTGGCTATTTTTTGTACTGGGTTGGCTGTGATAATATGGACTTTACTCAAAGACCCACTATACCAGATCACAGTCTTAAACCAATCACAGCCCAATGAATCACAGAGCAAAAAGTGCATTAGTAATTAAGCCTCCGTACACCCATGATCTGGTATAACATCCCTGGTACAAGAAAATGGTCTAAATGCTCACAATATTGAGGCTTTGACTAAGTTATTTGTCAATGTCACTGACTGAGTACTGAATGTACTAAATATTATCTCACAAACCTTGAAATATCATAATTAACAATACTCCAACAACACCAATTAGTTCTCAAATAATGTACCGCTGCTCAGGTAGTAATGTGCCAAATAGTAGGACCAGCCTACTGTTCCTATATAGCAGGCAATTTTTGTGATCCTATAGCAGCACATACAGTGTATACAAAAGGTATGTGAACTGAAGGATCCGTTTGAAAAAGAACATAATGAGCCTGAATAGGACCTGTCTGGATATAATTTAAGCTGGCTCAACCCTGCAAACTGGTTTAAGGGGATAGGTGAATGGTTGTCAGGTATACTACACGTTATAGTCCAAGGCTTGGTGCTTATTTTGATTGTCTATGTCAGGGGCAAATGCAGGATTTATTCAGGGGGGTTTCCACTGGTATATGCAGAGGTTATACCAAGGTATAGTTGGGCGCTAAAGACGTGAGTTGTTGTGCTAAGCAGCTGCCTTAAACAAAAGGGGAAGTCACTCCCACAATAAACATGAAAACAACAATTGAAACATGGGTTTCCATGGGTATGTGTGTATGTATATGTATAATATATATATATATATATATACACACACACGCACACATATATATATGGGTCAGGATCCCGGCATTCAGGAGAACGACCCTGGAATCCTGACAGTGGGTGACATCCTGACTAATGGAATCCTGACATCCGCCTGAAGCATAGCAAGCGCAGGGAGCCCACTAGAGGACTCGCTTCTGACAGACGGGATGCTGCTGCTGGTATACTGACAGCAGGCATCCTGTGTGCCTGTAAAACATACCTATTCCATATATGTATATGCTCTTTGAGAGGAGACAGAATCACACCTTGCTGGAGTTTTATTAGTTTGCACTTTTAAACACTTCTAAATTCTGTGAGTTACTGCACATGTCCTGAACTCTAATAAGAGACTGGGTCTACTTATAAGATATACTAAGCATGAAATCATCTTTTGTCCAACATAAGGTTTTAGATCACTGGCGATACTGGAACATCTTTAGGATTTAACTTATTTCCTATAAAATCACTAGTAGCACTATAATATCCAGCTCAATTGTGGATCTTCCTCATCATTTGAGGACTTACCATACTGTACTTGGATGGTGGCTTCAAAAGAGCTTTCTCTTTAAACTGATTTCCCCCGATGAAGTCCTTATAAGGATGAAATGCATCGGGTACAGAGATTTTTTCTCTTCTTAAAGGACATCAACCCCCAGAAATTGTCAGTCATATAGGGGTTTGTCTATCCATATGTACATTTGTTATGAATTTACACTATAAATGATTAACTTGAATTGCACAAATTTTATTATTATATATATTCGGTTGCTGGTTGAATATTGAATTTTAATTGGATAATTATAATTGTTTATTGTGCGCACTCTGAATTTGTTTCTAAAATTATATATAGATCCCCAAGAAACGGCACTGGAGGCTTGTATATGCAAAATAAACTTGTATTCAAGGTATTTTTTTATGCAAAATAAACTTGTATTCAAGGTAGACGTGACGTTTCGGAGCTTACGCCCCGTCCTCAGTACCAAATACAGACACTGAGGACGGGGCGTAAGCTCCGAAACGTCACGTCTACCTTGAATACAAGTTTATTTTGCATAAAAAAATACCTTGAATACAAGTTTATTTTGCATATACAAGCCTCCAGTGCCGTTTCTTGGGGATCTACACGTTGTTTGATATCCAGGCACGGGGCGAAGCTGTTACATTTGGATGGAAGTGCCGGCTGCTATAGAACATAAAATTATATATATACATATATATATATATATATATATATATATATAGAGACACACATATATATACACACACATACATATATATCCATATTTACACATACGTACAAAAGCAAACATACATTCCTACAAAAACATACATATAGAATACATATATGGTGGTATACATACCACCAGGGTAGCATCTAGTTATCCTTTGTCAAAGTCGAAAAATATCATAATACATATGCCTTGTACTAACCCCATGCACATGCCCGCTGCTCGTGCACTCAGTCCGCCGTGCGTGCACATATCCGCAAGTTGTGTAAGGTAGCTCCGGCGATCATGCGCATGATATGGGTATTTACGGCGGAGTTTGTGAGCGTGTAGCGTGTTATTAGAACATAGCATATTTAACCCAAATAGCGTATCTTATAGATATAGTTCCCCTAGACCATGTCAGCGAGTATTATTAGTTTAAACAGTTCCTGGACAGAGAGATTTGCCTTTGCATGATAGGAAGGGTCAGATAAAGGTTGGAAGGTGATGTCTAGTATCCAGCTGTAGGGTATTTTGAGGGTAACATTCCAGTGTTAGTTAGATAAAGATCGCTTGCTCCTGCGTATAGTTATGTACAAAAGTAGATTATCAACATTAACTGTATTTACTGTAAATTACATATGCGGCGGGAATCTGGAGGATACCACCCACAAGAGCAGTTGGAAGGGACATCGCCCACCTTTTCAAATCCACCTATGACCTTTGCTGTAATGTGGAGACATATCTCTGTGTCCAATGAACAATGAGATTACAGTGACCATTGTATTGTGTATGCATGTTGTGTATAAAAGGACCATTGTTGCCTGGCCGGGGAGAAGACTCTAAACGCTATCGGTATGACCAGCGGAGGACCGGATTCGGGTTGCGCTTGCAAATATTCTCACGTACGTACATTCTCTGTAGCCATTATTCTGTTTAGATTTACTTGTTACAAAAAATATATACAAAATGTGTAATGCGCTTGATGTATATTTGTTGAAATTTAAATTGTCAAAAAGTAAATACACAGGTGTCTGCTTAAATCAAATTCAACACACATGGAACTTGCTGGTATGATTAAATTAAAAACAAATTTATTAGCACACACATTTAGAACCAATATATAAAGGAAAGCTCGAGCACACTAATACATTCAGATTTCTTTGCCACTTTATAGTAGGACTTGAAACAGTGTAGCTTGTATGTTGCCACACAGACCTATTTGGTCTATTTGAATCAATTGAACAGATTGCAACAGTTACTACAGCCTTTAGAGAATAATTGTAGCTCCTCTCCTTATAGATCACAAGATAGGATCACTAAATACTCTCATAGACCCTCCGCTCCATCCCCTACATATATTGAACCTTCTAGACGGTTGTCTGATTATGAACCTAGATTTAAGCAGACACCTGTGTATTTACTTTTTGACAATTTAAATTTCAACAAATATACATCAAGCGCATTACACATTTTGTATATATTTTTTGTTCTTGTTGTTTGGGGGAGCTAGCAAACCCTCAGTGCTTGCAGCTGATGCATAGTTAATTAATTCATTACAAACATTTGCGCCAGGAGTTGGAGTGGTTAAACGCTCTTAATATATCTCTAGATTTACTTGTTAGCCTGTAGTGTATAAATTGTACTGTTTTATCATTTGGAATCAATCCACGGAGGCCTTAGAACCCTGTGGTTTCAACTACAAAACAGTGTTGTGTTTTCACTTTCCTGCATGGGCTTTAAAGTAGTTTAACCTGTTTAAGGTGTATAAGCATTGTTAAGGTGTACGCACTGCGGATACTTTGTATCGCCAGCGCTACTTAAGGTTTAAAGGTATTACATCATTACAGTACTTTGCTGCCAAAGGTTTAAGGTATAAGCATGTCATTACTTTGTATCATTAACAAGGTTTAAAGGTTATCAATTGTGTGTGCGCTCGCTGTGTGTACTCCGTACACTCAGCGCAGCGTGCGTACGCCAAGTGCGTACCACGTGCAGGACTCTGTACGCAAATAGCGTACAAAGTGCGTAGCACGTGCACGTAGTCTAGCGGCCATAGCGGCTCAACGGTAATAGTGTACAAAGGGGTATAGCTTTGCAGTCTAAGATAATACCAACATTATCAATTGAGTGCTCGTCCGGTTCCTTCTCATACCAGCAGCCTAGCAGAGTTTTCGCAGACTTTATCTATCAGCAAAGGGCGGAGAGGTATCCCCTGTACACCTTCTCTTGGTCGGGGGATACAATAAGTGCTGATTAGATAAGCGTCTGCCCTGCATGGTTTGAAGGGATGCTGGAGGGACCCTTAAGGTAAGAACGCAAAAGCTATTTTTATTTTTAAAATCTGTAAATTTCTGTTTTGGCGACAAATGCGCACACATCATACGCACACACCTGTATTTTGTACTTTGCATATCTACTCACATGATTGCCATAATTACTGATTACTAGATTTATTTTGACCTATACTGGAAAATTTGTTGATATTTAGTTAACATATAGAGTTAATAGTTAAAAAAGTAAGTGTAAGACGCACACGCAACCTGGCCTAGTAAAGGTTTATACAGTAGAAACTGTGTGGTGTGTTAAGTAAGTGATTATAGTTAAATATTGCTTACATTTATAGAAGTGTGGGATTTGTAGTACTGCGGATGCACGGCCTTTGTACACGTGTCTCGGACAGCGTGCGGGACTGCGTACGCAACGTAAAGGCCTACGCACGTGGCGTGTTTACGCAACATGCGTAACAGAACGACCGCTAAAATACAAATCACACAATAAGCATTGTTTTAGTTTAAGCGCGAGACGGTAGCCACGCGATAATAGCACAAATTTGTTCAGTTTCCAATATTTAGTTTAAAAAAACCTTTTTTTCTGTATTACCTCTGGGGAAAGCTATCAGTTAACAGGAAAGGATTTTTCTGATCAGAAAACTATAGAATGTTAGTGTGGGCTGAATAAGGTGTGAATATATTGAACCCCACTTGGTGGTCTTGGTGAAGCTTGGTGAAACTTGGTGAAGCTTGGTGAAGCACGGTCTAGGTGAAAACGTGGTGAGCACGGTCCAGGTGTACACGTGCAACGGAGTGTGATAAAGTTTTCGTGGTATTACGCTCCGGCTGTTTTGGAGCACAGTGTGGAGACTCCAGTGATCCTACCACTTATAGATAGCAAGTGTCTATAAGCGGTACGATTGGACCACACGGTTGTATGGGCAACACGTGATGCAATGTGATACGAAGTTTTGCATATTTGTGCGTAAATCTGGTCATCATACGCGTTATAGGAAGCACATGCAAGCGTGATTTGTGTAAAGTAAAGGTTTAGGGAGTTTTCGCTGGTCTCTCAGGAAAATCTCTAGAGGAAGGGCCTGCAACGGCTACACGTGTCTGCTAAAAAATGCGGATTCGTGGTACTCGGAGCAGAAGAAGTTAGTGGAAGAACTTTGAGGACTTCCACCGGTAAACTACTGTGTTTGGTGCATTTTAGGAAGTTTTCCCGTGTTAAAAAGGTCCACAATGGAAGCCAAGTGTGCAACACAGGGACGTTCAGCAGTCAGGGTTCAGACTGCAGATTCCAGACCCAGGGGGTTAGCTCGGTTAGTAATGTGGGGGAAGTATGGTCCCCACACTGAGACCTTTTGTGATGAATGGACACGAATGACTGTGGGGGATAAAGCACCATTTCCTGGGATAGGTAGTTTTGACTCAGAGGTATTGCATAATCTAAGGCTTAGGATCTGTCTGATAAAATCCCAAAAATAGAGGATCAGACACACAAACTATTTACATTTATGGCAACAAGAGAGTGATATGCAGAGGGAACTAGCTTACACAGCTGGTTCCAACCCTAGCAGGAAACCGATAGCTACTGCACCACCACCGTACATTACAGGAGATAAAATGGCTACAGAGAATGGCATACTGATATATGATAAGAGTAAAGTTGATAAAAGTATTAATGACGATAAGAGTAAAACTGATAAATGTATTAATTCTAACCCGTGCAAGTTGTACCCCATTTTAAACTTCCCTCAGGATTACAAGCAAGAAGATGAACCCAGCAGGATATCGGCACTTTCCCTAACAGCCACTATACAGAACACCCAGGTGGGCACGGCCCAACCGGTAAGAGTGGTAGTAAAGCCCCCTGGCGAAGGGATAGGTGAGGTCGTGTCCACAGGTAAGTATGGTACTGTACATTATGCAGAGATAATAGCACCTCAGACTGTAGAGTCAACACAAAATGGTGTAATTGAACTGAATCCTGTCAGGGTTATCGCAGTCCCCAATGGGAAGACTGACGCTCTGGGAATCACTCCCATCAGGAACATTGCTATGCATTGCCCCTGGTCCCGGACAGAATTGAGGACAATTATGTCTGAATTTCCCGATCCCAGAAAAGATCTAGTCGCATGCCAGAGGTTTATTAAAGAATTAGGTAATGCCACCGAACCCACTAACAAAGATTGGCGGACAGTGCTATGGGCATGTTTGCCCTCTAATATTGACCCCGTGAAATTCATTGCTGACTGTAAATTAGATGCAGAGGTACCTCTCACTGATGAATACAATCAGGAGAATGTACGACAAATCAATCTGCAATTAGGAGTATATTTCCCAACTGTTGTCAAGTGGAATAAAATCTTCTCCATTAGACAAAAAGAAGGTGAAACGGCTTCTGAATATTTCCATCGAGCACTGCAGGAAATGTCTAGATACACTGGTATCGAAGACATTAAGGAAAATGTACATCATAGAGAGGTAGCTGTGTTCGTATTAATGGACGGGTTAAAAGACACACTAAGAACCAGGGTACAAACCTCTCTACCTAACTGGAGAGGTATTTCGGTGGCTGCATTAAGAGAGTCCGCTATCGAGCATGACCGTAATATCCAAAGAACCAGGGAAGCACAGGGAGAGCGGTTGATGGTGATGAGCATCCAAGCACTGGAAGGAGCATCAACTCGACCAAAACCCAAGGCCCCTGGCACATGGAGGAAGCCAAGAGTTTGTTATCTGTGTAAAAGAGAAGGGCATTATGCCAGCAACTGTAACAGCACACATAAATTCAGACCCCCTAGACAAGAACACGAGCAAAGTTATGATACACGTAATTGGGATCAGGGATCATATAGGAAACATTTTGGGCCACACCTGTAGTCCGCAGCCAGTGAAATTGATTGCTAGCCTAGGTAGTAAACCTGAGGTCACAGTTGATGTAGTTAGTAGATCATATCTTGTAGATACAGGGGCGGCCAGGTAAACTCTGTGATTTATCTTTAAAGTTTCCTTTTACATCCCTGACGTTCACCGACAGACTTACAGCTCAAACGTCACATATCTACTCGGTTTTTTCAGAGGTCTGCCCAACCCCAGTATATCTCACCAGCATCATTGTGCCTGGCCATGCACAGAGGGTGGAGAGTGGAAATACTGGTGAAAGGAGACTGTGCAGAGATACCGATAGACATGATGGTGTGACAGCCTGATGGTGAATGCAAATCTGACAAATTTTCTTTTTATTATTCTCTCTCTCTCTTTTTTCATTTTCTATGGATGGTTTATTTCGACAGGTGATATCCACATATTAGCATTCACATGTTTTTCCCCCTCCATGTATCATCAACTAAATGTGCACCCCATTTGTTGAAACAAGAAGCCGAAAAGAGCTCAGTAGTGTTTGTTGGCCCACTTACAGACCCTTAATACGGGATAAGAAGGATTTAATGTATACTTCGCAATACCTCGAAGCTTATCTAGAACATGTACGGCACGATGATACATGCCCCTCAGACATGAAGTTCATACATACATGCTTTTACTATCCCACTAGGTCATACATTTCCTACCTACTCCTCTCTTCCGACCACCCAATCATTTATAGGTATTGTATTGTATTGTATATTTTTCTGTTTAATGTTCCGATAGTGGCAGTTATTGATGACTGCCAAAGGGTGGACTGTCAAAGTCGAAAAATATCATAATACATATGCCTTGTACTATCCCCATGCACATGCCCGCTGCTCGTGCACTCAGTCCGCCGTGCGTGCACATATCCGCAAGTTGCGTAATGTCGCTCCGGCGATCATGCGCATGATATGGGTATATACGGCGGAGTTTGTGAGCATGTAGCGTGTTATTTGAACATAGCATATTTAACCCAAATAGCGTATCTTGTAGATATAGTTCCCCTAGACCATGTCAGTGAGTATTATTAGTTTAAACAGTTTCTGGACAGAGAGATTCGCCTTTGCATGATAGGAAGGGTCAGATAAAGGTTGGAAGGTGATGTCTAGTATCCAGCTGTAGGGTATTTTGAGGGTAACATTCCGGTGTTAGTTAGAGAAAGATCGCTTGCTCCTGCGTATAGTTATGTACAAAAGTAGATTATGAACATTAACTGTATTTACTGTAAATTACATATGCGGCGGGAATCCGGAGGATACCACCCACAAGAGCAGTTGGAAGGGACATCGCCCACCTTTTCAAATCCACCTATGACCTTTGCTGTAATGTGGAGACATATCTCTGTGTCCAATGAACAATGAGATTACAGTGACCATTGTATTGTGTATGCATGTTGTGTATAAAAGGACCATTGTTGCCTGGCCGGGGAGAAGACTCTAAACGCTATCTGTATGACCAGCGGAGGACCGGATTCGGGTTGCGCTTGCGAATATTTTCACGTACGTACATTCTCTGTAGCCATTATTCTGTTTAGATTTACTTGTTAGCCTGTAGTGTATAAATTGTACTGTTTTATCTTTTGGAATCAATACACGAAGGCCTTAGAACCCTGTGGTTTCAACTACAAAACAGTGTTGTGTTTTCACTTTCCTGCATGGGCTTTAAAGTAGTTTAACCTGTTTAAGGTGTATAAGCATTGTTAAGGTGTACGCACTGCGGATACTTTGTATCGCCAGTGCTACTTAAGGTTTAAAGGTATAACATCGTTACAGTACTTTGCTGCCAAAGGTTTAAGGTATAAGCATATCATTACTTTGTATCATTAACAAGGTTTAAAGGTTATCAATTGTGTGTGCGCTCGCTGTGTGTACTCCGTACACTCAGCGCAGCGTGCGTATGCCAAGTGCGTACCACGTGCAGGACTCTGTACGCAAATAGCGTACAAAGTGCGTAGCACGTGCACGTAGTCTAGCGGCCATAGCGGCTCAACGGTAATAGTGTACAAAGGGGTATAGCTTTGCGGTCTAAGATAATACCGACATTATCACCTTCCACCAGGGGCTGGGAGGCGGGAGCAGCAGACTGGTGGTCCTGTGAGGAGGGAGGGAGCTGCTGTGGCTGAGCATGCGCAGTCAGCAGCTTCCCCCAGACTTTCTCTGTGCAGAGAGCTACATAGCTCTTAGCAGTAGCCGCTCCGCCATCGCGGTTGCGATCGCGGCTTTTGCTGAGACGAAGACACTGTTGTCTCCGTCTCAAAAATTCAACATTTAGCTCAATCGGGGGGGGGGGGGGGTTTCCAGGTACTTGGAAATCCCCCCTGCATGCGCTACTGCATGTAGTTATTAAGCTAGGAATATGGCTTATTTAGTAGTTGCAAGCGATTAAATATTTCTCTTCCAAGGATAAAAGTGCTAACAATATCGTTGGTCTGGTTATTCAAGGTACCCCTTGTTATAATTCAATGACTTTTTACTGCATCCATTGCTACCTCTTACAGCCTGATGAACTACGCAGCTGTCTCACATGTGGCTTGATGTAAAATTTCCTCCCATTGCATATGAGGCAGGGATTTATCCCATTCCTGTCAATAAGTAACCTCGACTGCTTGCTGAGTGCATTACACATGCTCTTACACCTCATGATTAGTTCCTATAACAGATGGTAATGACAGTAGATAGTATGTAGATTAGGGATGAGCGAGTTCGGTTTCCTGGGAAACGAACCCACCCGAACATTGTGATCTGAGCTGGGATCAGAGTCCAGCTCGGTTTGTTCCTCCAGTCTCGGATCCCAAAGAGAGGCCGAACGTCATCTTTCCACTGTCGGATTCTCACGGGTTTTGGATTACATATAAGTCCTGTGCATCGATGCCATCTACACTCCACCTGTGGAAAGTGTACTGGACAGATATGTCCATCTCCAGTACTGTGTTGTCTGGCATGGTGTGGGGCGGGTGCTCTGCTGTATCTGAAAGGGGTGGTCTCTCTGTCTGCTGTATCTGAAAAGGGGGTGCTCTCTCTGCTGTATCTGCAAAAAGGGGTGCTTTCTCTGTCTGCTGTATCTGAAAAAGAGGTGCTCTCTCTGCTGTATCTGAAAAAGGGATGTTCTCTCTGTCTGCTTTATCTGAAAAAGGGGTGCTCTCTGTCTGCTTTATCTGAAAAAGGGGTGCTCTCTCTGTCTGCTGTATCTGAAAAAGAGGTGCTCTCTCTGCTGTATCTGAAAAAGGGGTGCTCTCTCTGTCTGCTTTATCTGAAAAGGGTGCTCTGTCTCTGCTTTATCTGAAAACGGGGTGCTCTATCTGCCTGCTGTATCTGAAAAAGGGTGCTCTCTTTGTATGCTGTATCTGAAAGGGGTGCTCTCTCTGCTGTATCTGAAAAAAGGGTGCGTTTTCTGCCTGGTGTATATGAAAGGGGTGATCTCTCCGTCTATCCAGGGGCTCTACCCCAGTGTAAAATAAAAATGATAAAAGCTAAAAACAAAAAGCCTAAAACTATACTTATAAAAAATAATATATTTTTTGTTTGTGCTGTACCCTGTGTACTATACAAATTTTGTTTTCTTTTCATAAGTACTGTGACACTGCTGGTCAGACCGCAGTATATTATTTCCTACTCATACACGTATGTTGTGACGTAGTGTGAATATAAAAAACACTTCTACATATTTCTGACTTATTTGTGCAACGCTGTTGGTGAAGTCAACCGCAGTGTGTAATTATTATATATACTTCTGACTCATTTGTGCGACACTGTAACCGCTGGTGTGTTATATAAAATATACTTCTACTGATTTGTGCAACGCTGTCAGTTAAGTCAACCGCAGTGTGTAATTATTATATATATATATTTCTGACTCATTTGTGTGACACTTTAACTGCTGGTGTGTGATATAAAGAATAATTCTACATATTTCTGACTTATTTGTGGGATGCTGTTGGTGAATTCAACCACAGTGTGTGTATATATATATCTGACTCACTTGTGCGACACTGTAACCGCCAGTGTGTGATATTAAAAATACTTCTACATATTTCTGACTCATTTGTGTGACGCTGTCAGCGAAATCAACCACAGTGTGTAATTATTATGTATATTTCTGACTCATTTGTGCGACACTTTAACCGCCAGTGTGTGATATAAAAAAATACTTCTACATATTTCTGACTCATTTGTGCGACGCTGTCGGTGAAGTCAACCACAGTGTGTAATTATTATATATATATATATATATATATATATATAACTGACTCATTTGTGTGACACTGTTGCTGTACCCCACTTTGTGTTGATAGAAATGGAGAGCAAACAATTGAAAGATCAGGAACCACTTTCTACTACTACTAGTGCTGAAACTGCTGCCACTAGTCATGACATTGACAATGCAAGTCTGTCAACATCATCTGCTAAAGCCGATGCTCAATGGTGTAGAGGTCATGTGAAATCAAAGAAGCAATATTTTACGGTGATAAATAAATATAAAAAATAAAAAAAAAGAGTAGAATTAGCTGCCGAGAAATGTAAAATTGTCAATAAGCCATTCACTACACCAGGGATGGGGAACCTTTGGCCCTCCAGCTGTTGTTGATCTACACATACCTGCATGCTCTGCTACAGTTTTGCTACTTGGCCATGCTAAAACTGTTGCAAGGTATGCTGGCATGTGTAGTTCAACAACAGCTGGAGGGCCTAAGGTTCCCCATCCCTACACTACACAAAGTGGCAAGGAAAGGCTAAGAACTTGGCCTGTGTTTATGACTGGTGGTCCTGCATCTCATAGTGATCATGTAAGCCCTCCTCCCTTTAGAAGAGTTAAAAAAATGAAACTTGTTAAGGCACACAAAATTAAACTTGTTAAGGCACATAAATGTCACCAATCCCCAAGGAGAGTCCAAGGGTGTCCGCGGATGCGATGTATAAGCCTGACCTTTCCAATACTGTAGGAAAGAGGAGGCTCATTCCACCACCACCAGTGTTGGGAGTAGTAGTTCCAGTCAACATGCAGACATTGAGATTGTGGATGTCACTGTAGAAGTAAAGGATGAGGAGGATATTAGTGTAGCTGGCACTAATGAGAATGTTGACAATGAGGATTTTGATGATGGGGATGTGGGTTGTTTAAATAACGCTCCAGTGGACACCCTCATCATCAATTTCCTCCTCAATCAGGATCAGAAGTAGTCCTGTATCCATTTCCTGTGGAAGATCCTTGAGTGCTATATCTACTGCTGCTGCTGTTGCTGCTGAGAGTTGATCTTCATCCCAGAAGGGGACCAGAAAGACTACTTGTAGTTTAACAAAACAATTGACTGTTTAACAATCCTTTGCAAGGAAGAAGTATAACAGCAGTCACCCAGTTGCAAAGCGGATTGCTGAGGCCATAACAACTATGCCGGTGTTAGACGTGCATCCGGTATTTGCCATTAGTGCAGTGGGATTTAGACAGTTGATTGCCGGACTGTGTCCCCGTTACCAAATCCTGTCTACTTTCCACTTCACTAGACAAGCAATTCCAAGCCTGTACAAGGACAAAAAACGAGTTTTATGGTAAGAACTTACCTTTGTTAAAACTCTTTCTTCGAGGTACACTGGGCTCCACAAGGAATGGACAATGGGGTGTAGATTAGGATCTTGATCCGAGGCACCAACAGGCTCAAAGCTTTGACTGTTCCCAGAATGCATAGCACCGCCTCCTATATCACCCCTCCTCCCTGCACAGGATCTCAGTTTTTAGTTAACCAGTTCAATGCAGTAGCAGGAAAAGAGACGACAACGGTTAGTAGAAACAACACCGCATTCTCACGACAGGAGACGTGTCAGCGGCTAATGCCATACCAACCCAAAAAAGCTAAGTGCGTCAGGGTGGGCTCCTTGTGGAGCCCAGTGTACCTCGCAGAAAGAGTTTTAACAGAGGTAAGTTCTTTCCATAAAACTCATTTTCTGCTGCAGGGTACACTGGGCTCCACAAGGAATGGACAATGGGGATGTACTAAAGCAGTTCCTTATGGGAGGGGACGCACTGTAGCGGGCACAAGAACCCGGCATCCAAAGGAAGCATCCTGGGAAGTGGCATTATCGAAGGCAAAGAACCTTATGAACGTGTTCACAGAGGACCACGTAGCCGCCTTGCACAATTGTTCAAGGTCGCACCACGTTGGGCCACCCAAGAAGGTTCAACAGACCGAGTAGAATGGGCCTTAATGTGATCAGGAGCAGAGAGACCAGCCTTCACATAAGCATGTGCAATAACCATTCTAATCCCTCTGGCCAGAGTTTGCTTGTGAAACCCAAACACAACAAAAAGAGAATCAAATTTCCTAATAGGAGCAGTTCTCTTCACATAGATATGGAGAGCCCGTACCACATCCAAAGACCGCTCTTTGGGAGACAGATCAGGAGAAACAAGTGCCGTAACTACAATCTCCTGATTAAGGTGGAACGAAGAAACCACCTTAGGTAGATAGCCGGGACGAGTCCTAAGAACTACCCGGTCACGGTGAAATATCAGATATGGGGAACTACAGGACAAGGCACCCAAATCTGACACTCTTCTAGCTGAAGCAATAGCCAGCAGAAACACCACCTTAAGGGAAAAGCCACTTAAGGTCAGCTGAACCAAGAGGTTCAAACGGAGACTCTTGTAACGCCTCCAAAACCACCGACAAGTCCCAAGGAGCCACAGGCGGGACATAGGGAGGTTGGATATGCAACACGCCCTGAGTAAAGGTATGCACATCAGGTAAGGTCGCAATTTTTCTCTGAAACCACACCGACAAGGCAGATATTTGAACCTTGAGGGAGGCAAGACGCAGGCCTAAGTCCAGGCCTTGCTGAAGAAAAGCCAACAACTTGGCTATACTAAACTTGGAAGCGTCATAATCGTTAGATGCGCACCAAACAAAGTAAGAATGCCAGACCCAATAGTAAATCTGAGCCGAAGCCGGTTTCCGGGCCCGCAACATAGTTTGAATGACTGCCTCAGAAAACCCTTTAGCCCTTAAGACGGAAGCTTCAAGAGCCACGCCGTCAAAGACAGCCGGGCTAGGTCCTGGTAGACACAGGGACCCTGAACGAAGAAGTCTGGGCGTTGTGGAAGTAGAATTGGACGCTCTGACGATAGGCCTTGCAGGTCTGAGAACCAGTGCCGTCTGGGCCACGCTGGAGCTATGAGAAGCAGAATTCCTTTTTCTTGCTTGAACTTCTGAATTACCCTGGGCAGGAGTGACACCGGAGGGAACACGTACGGCAGCCGAAACCTCTACGGTACCGCCAGCGGATCCACGAATGCTGCTTGAGGATCCCTTGTCCTTGCTCCGAAGACCGGAACCTTGTGATTGTGTCGAGACGCCATCAGATCTACGTCTGGAAGGCCCCACCTTTCCACTAGGAGTTGAAACACTTCTGGATGGAGGCCCCACTCGCCGGCATGCATGTCCTGACGACTGAGAAAGTCCGCTTCCCAATTCAGGACTCCTGGAATGAATATTGCCGATATGGCCGGTAGATGGCGTTCTGCCCACTGTAGAATCCGTGAGACTTCCTTCATTGCTAGGCGGCTTCGAGTGCCGCCTTGATGATTTATGTAAGCCACTGTGGTGGCGTTGTCAGACTGTACTTGAACAGGACGGTTCTGAATTAAATGCTGGGCTAGGTTCAAGGCATTGAAGACCGCCCGCAACTCCAGAATATTGATCGAGAGGGACTCCTCCTTGGTCCACCGCCCCTGAAGGGAGTGTTGCTCCAGCACCGCACCCCAACCTCTTAGACTGGCATCTGTCGTCAACAGGACCCAGTCAGATATCTAGAACGGACGGCCCCTGCACAGTTGTTGGTCCCGGAGCCACCAGAGCAGTGACAGACGGACCTCCAGAGTCAATTAGTGATGAGCGGGTTCGGTTCCTCGGAATCCGAACCCGCCCGAACTTCAGCTTTTTTTACACGGATCCGAGCGACTCGGATCTTCCCGCCTTGCTCGGTTAACCCGAGCGCGCCCGAACGTCATCATGACGCTGTCGGATTCTCGCGAGGCTCGGATTCTATCGCGAGACTCGGATTCTATATAAGGAGCCGCGCGTCGCCGCCATTTTACACGTGCATTGAGATTGATAGTGAGAGGACGTGGCTGGCGTCCTCTCCGTTTAGAGAAGAAATAGATAGGAGAGTGAGAGTGAGACAGTGACACTTCATTTACTGGAGCTTAGGAGGAGTACTCAGACAGAGAGTGCAGAATTTTGCTGATAGTATTAGTTAGTTATACTAGTGACAGAGTGAGACAGTGACACTTCATTTACTGGAGCTTAGGAGGAGTACTCAGACAGAGAGTGCAGAATTTTGCTGATAGTATTAGTTAGTTATACTAGTGACTGACCAGTGACCACCAGTGCAGTTTTATATTATTTAATATAATCCGTTCTCTGCCTGAAAAAACGATACACAGTGACTCAGTCACATACCATATCTGTGCTCAGCCCAGTGTGCTGCTGCATCATCTATGTATAATATCTGACTGTGCTCACACAGCTTAATTGTGGGGGAGACTGGGGAGCAGTTAGGTTATAGCAGGAGCCAGGAGTACATATTAAAATTAAACAGTGCACACTTTTTTTCTGCAGGAGTGCCACTGCCAGTGTGACTGACCAGTGACCTGTCCACCAGTATATAGTATACTATTTGTATTGTGAATGTCTGCCTGTAAAAGTTAAACACACGTCGTGTGACTTGTGTGGTGTTTTTTTATTCTATAAAATAAAAAACTCATTCTGCTGACAGACAGTGTCCAGCAGGTCCGTCATTATATAATATATACCTGTCCGGCTGCAGTAGTGATATATATATATTTTTTATATCATTATTTATCATCCAGTCGCAGCAGACACAGTACGGTAGTTCACGGCTGTAGCTACCTCTGTGTCGGCACTCGGCAGTCCATCCATAATTGTATACCACCTACCCGTGGTTTTTTTTTCTTTCTTCTTTATACATACTACATCTCATTATCATCCAGTCTATATTAGCAGCAGACACAGTACAGTACGGTAGTCCACGGCTGTAGCTACCTCTGTGTCGGCACTCGGCAGTCCGTCCATAATTGTATACCACCTACCCGTGGTTTTTTTTTTCTTTCTTCTTTATACATACTACATCTCATTATCAACCAGTCTATATTAGCAGCAGACACAGTACGGTAGTCCACGGCTGTAGCTACCTCTGTGTCGGCACTCGGCAGTCCATCCATAATTGTATACCACCTACCCGTGGTTTTTTTTTCTTTCTTCTTTATACATACTACATCTCATTATCATCCAGTCTATATTAGCAGCAGACACAGTACAGTACGGTAGTCCACGGCTGTAGCTACCTCTGTGTCGGCACTCGGCAGTCCATCCATAATTGTATACCACCTACCCGTGGTTTTTTTTTCTTTCTTCTTTATACATACATACTACATCTCTTTATCAACCAGTCTATATTAGCAGCAGACACAGTACGGTAGTCCACGGCTGTAGCTACCTCTGTGTCGGCACTCGGCAGTCCATCCATAATTGTATACCACCTACCTGTGGTTTTTTTTTCTTTCTTCTTTATACATACATACTACATCTCTTTATCAACCAGTCTATATTAGCAGCAGACACAGTACGGTAGTCCACGGCTGTAGCTACCTCTGTGTCGGCACTCGGCAGTCCGTCCATAATTGTATACCACCTACCCGTGGTTTTTTTTTCTTTCTTCTTTATACATACATACTACATCTCTTTATCAACCAGTCTATATTAGCAGCAGACACAGTACGGTAGTCCACGGCTGTAGCTACCTCTGTGTCGGCACTCGGCAGTCCATCCATAATTGTATACCACCTACCCGTGTTTTTCTTTTCTTTCTTCTTTATACATACATACTACATCTCATTATCATCCAGTCTATATTAGCAGCAGACACAGTACAGTACGGTAGTCCACGGCTGTAGCTACCTCTGTGTCGGCACTCGGCAGTCCATCCATAATTGTATACCACCTACCCGTGTTTTTTTTTTCTTTCTTCTTTATACATACATACTACATCTCTTTATCAACCAGTCTATATTAGCAGCAGACACAGTACGGTAGTCCACGGCTGTAGCTACCTCTGTGTCGGCACTCGGCAGTCCGTCCATAATTGTATACCACCTACCCGTGGTTTTTTTTTCTTTCTTCTTTATACATACATACTACATCTCTTTATCAACCAGTCTATATTAGCAGCAGACACAGTACGGTAGTCCACGGCTGTAGCTACCTCTGTGTCGGTACTCGGCAGTCCATCCATAATTGTATACCACCTACCCGTGGTTTTTCTTTCTTTCTTCTTTATACATACTACATCTCATTATCATCCAGTCTATATTAGCAGCAGACACAGTACAGTACGGTAGTCCACGGCTGTAGCTACCTCTGTGTCGGCACTCGGCAGTCCGTCCATAATTGTATACCACCTACCCGTGGTTTTTTTTTTTCTTTCTTCTTTATACATACTACATCTCATTATCAACCAGTCTATATTAGCAGCAGACACAGTACGGTAGTCCACGGCTGTAGCTACCTCTGTGTCGGCACTCGGCAGTCCATCCATAATTGTATACCACCTACCCGTGGTTTTTTTTTCTTTCTTCTTTATACATACTACATCTCATTATCATCCAGTCTATATTAGCAGCAGACACAGTACAGTACGGTAGTCCACGGCTGTAGCTACCTCTGTGTCGGCACTCGGCAGTCCATCCATAATTGTATACCACCTACCCGTGGTTTTTTTTTCTTTCTTCTTTATACATACATACTACATCTCTTTATCAACCAGTCTATATTAGCAGCAGACACAGTACGGTAGTCCACGGCTGTAGCTACCTCTGTGTCGGCACTCGGCAGTCCGTCCATAATTGTATACCACCTACCCGTGGTTTTTTTTTCTTTCTTCTTTATACATACATACTACATCTCATTATCATCCAGTCTATATTAGCAGCAGACACAGTACAGTACAATAGTCCACGGCTGTAGCTACCTCT
The DNA here is from genome assembly GCF_028390025.1 of Pseudophryne corroboree. Lineage (NCBI taxonomy): Eukaryota > Metazoa > Chordata > Amphibia > Anura > Myobatrachidae > Pseudophryne > Pseudophryne corroboree. Next base: position 456,130,405 of record NC_086448.1, read on the forward strand.
GTGTCGGCACTCGGCAGTCCATCCATAATTGTATACTAGTATCCATCCATCTCCATTGTTTACCTGAGGTGCCTTTTAGTTGTGCCTATTAAAATATGGAGAACAAAAATGTTGAGGTTCCAAAATTAGGGAAAGATCAAGATCCACTTCCACCTCGTGCTGAAGCTGCTGCCACTAGTCATGGCCGAGACGATGAAATGCCAGCAACGTCGTCTGCCAAGGCCGATGCCCAATGTCATAGTACAGAGCATGTCAAATCCAAAACACCAAATATCAGTAAAAAAAGGACTCCAAAACCTAAAATAAAATTGTCGGAGGAGAAGCGTAAACTTGCCAATATGCCATTTACCACACGGAGTGGCAAGGAACGGCTGAGGCCCTGGCCTATGTTCATGGCTAGTGGTTCAGCTTCACATGAGGATGGAGGCACTCAGCCTCTCGCTAGAAAAATGAAAAGACTCAAGCTGGCAAAAGCAGTAGCACCGCAAAGAACTGTGCGTTCTTCGAAATCCCAAATCCACAAGGAGAGTCCAATTGTGTCGGTTGCGATGCCTGACCTTCCCAACACTGGACGTGAAGAGCATGCGCCTTCCACCATTTGCACGCCCCCTGCAAGTGCTGGAAGGAGCACCCGCAGTCCAGTTCCTGATAGTCAGATTGAAGATGTCAGTGTTGAAGTACACCAGGATGAGGAGGATATGGGTGTTGCTGGCGCTGGGGAGGAAATTGACCAGGAGGATTCTGATGGTGAGGTGGTTTGTTTAAGTCAGGCACCCGGGGAGACACCTGTTGTCCGTGGGAGGAATATGGCCGTTGACATGCCTGGTGAAAATACCAAAAAAATCAGCTCTTCGGTGTGGAAGTATTTCACCAGAAATGCGGACAACAGGTGTCAAGCCGTGTGTTCCCTTTGTCAAGCTGTAATAAGTAGGGGTAAGGACGTTAACCACCTCGGAACATCCTCCCTTATACGTCACCTGCAGCGCATTCATAATAAGTCAGTGACAAGTTCAAAAACTTTGGCCGACAGCGGAAGCAGTCCACTGACCAGTAAATCCCTTCCTCTTGTAACCAAGCTCACGCAAACCACCCCACCAACTCCCTCAGTGTCAATTTCCTCCTTCCCCAGGAATGCCAATAGTCCTGCAGGCCATGTCACTGGCAATTCTGATGATTCCTCTCCTGCCTGGGATTCCTCCGATGCATCCTTGCGTGTAACGCCTACTGCTGCTGGCGCTGCTGTTGTTGCTGCTGGGAGTCGATGGTCATCCCAGAGGGGAAGTCGTAAGCCCACTTGTACTACTTCCAGTAAGCAATTGACTGTTCAACAGTCCTTTGCGAGGAAGATGAAATATCACAGCAGTCATCCTGCTGCAAAGCGGATAACTGAGGCCTTGACAACTATGTTGGTGTTAGACGTGCGTCCGGTATCCGCCGTTAGTTCACAGGGAACTAGACAATTTATTGAGGCAGTGTGCCCCCGTTACCAAATACCATCTAGGTTCCACTTCTCTAGGCAGGCGATACCGAGAATGTACACGGACGTCAGAAAAAGACTCACCAGTGTCCTAAAAAATGCAGTTGTACCCAATGTCCACTTAACCACGGACATGTGGACAAGTGGAGCAGGACAGGGTCAGGACTATATGACTGTGACAGCCCACTGGGTAGATGTATGGACTCCCGCCGCAAGAACAGCAGCGGCGGCACCAGTAGTAGCATCTCGCAAACGCCAACTCTTTCCTAGGCAGGCTACGCTTTGTATCACCGCTTTCCAGAATACGCACACAGCTGAAAACCTCTTACGGCAACTGAGGAAGATCATCGCGGAATGGCTTACCCCAATTGGACTCTCCTGTGGATTTGTGGCATCGGACAACGCCAGCAATATTGTGTGTGCATTAAATATGGGCAAATTCCAGCACGTCCCATGTTTTGCACATACCTTGAATTTGGTGGTGCAGAATTTTTTTAAAAACGACAGGGGCGTGCAAGAGATGCTGTCGGTGGCCAGAAGAATTGCGGGACACTTTCGGCGTACAGGCACCACGTACAGAAGACTGGAGCACCACCAAAAACTACTGAACCTGCCCTGCCATCATCTGAAGCAAGAAGTGGTAACGAGGTGGAATTCAACCCTCTATATGCTTCAGAGGTTGGAGGAGCAGCAAAAGGCCATTCAAGCCTATACAATTGAGCACGATATAGGAGGTGGAATGCACCTGTCTCAAGCGCAGTGGAGAATGATTTCAACGTTGTGCAAGGTTCTGATGCCCTTTGAACTTGCCACACGTGAAGTCAGTTCAGACACTGCCAGCCTGAGTCAGGTCATTCCCCTCATCAGGCTTTTGCAGAAGAAGCTGGAGACATTGAAGGAGGAGCTAACACGGAGCGATTCCGCTAGGCATGTGGGACTTGTGGATGGAGCGCTTAATTCGCTTAACAAGGATTCACGGGTGGTCAATCTGTTGAAATCAGAGCACTACATTTTGGCCACCATGCTCGATCCTAGATTTAAAGCCTACCTTGGATCTCTCTTTCCGGCAGACACAAGTCTGCTGGGGTTGAAAGACCTGCTGGTGAGAAAATTGTCAAGTCAAGCGGAACGCGACCTGTCAACATCTCCTCCTTCACATTCTCCCGCAACTGGGGGTGCGAGGAAAAGGCTCAGAATTCCGAGCCCACCCGATGGCGGTGATGCAGGGCAGTCTGGAGCGACTGCTGATGCTGACATCTGGTCCGGACTGAAGGACCTGACAACGATTACGGACATGTCGTCTACTGTCACTGCATATGATTCTCTCAACATTGAAAGAATGGTGGAGGATTATATGAGTGACCGCATCCAAGTAGGCACGTCACACAGTCCGTACTTATACTGGCAGGAAAAAGAGGCAATTTGGAGGCCCTTGCACAAACTGGCTTTATTCTACCTAAGTTGCCCTCCCACAAGTGTGTACTCCGAAAGTGTTTAGTGCCGCCGCTCACCTTGTCAGCAATCGGCGTACGAGGTTACATCCAGAAAATGTGGAGAAGATGATGTTCATTAAAATGAATTATAATCAATTCCTCCGCGGAGACATTGACCAGCAGCAATTGCCTCCACAAAGTACACAGGGAGCTGAGATGGTGGATTCCAGTGGGGACGAATTGATAATCTGTGAGGAGGGGGATGTACACGGTGATATATCGGAGGATGATGATGAGGTGGACATCTTGCCTCTGTAGAGCCAGTTTGTGCAAGGAGAGATTAATTGCTTCTTTTTTTGGGGGGGTCCAAACCAACCCGTCATATCAGTCACAGTCGTGTGGCAGACCCTGTCACTGAAATGATGGGTTGGTTAAAGTGTGCATGTCCTGTTTATACAACATAAGGGTGGGTGGGAGGGCCCAATGACAATTCCATCTTGCACCTCTTTTTTCTTTTCTTTTTCTTTGCGTCATGTGCTGTTTGGGGAGCGTTTTTTGGAAGGGCCATCCTGCGTGACACTGCAGTGCCACTCCTAGATGGGCCCGGTGTTTGTGTCGGCCACTAGGGTCGCTTATCTTACTCACACAGTCAGCTACCTCATTGCGCCTCTTTTTTTCTTTGCGTCATGTGCTGTTTGGGGAGGGTTTTTTGGAAGGGCCATCCTGCGTGACACTGCAGTGCCACTCCTAGATGGGCCCGGTGTTTGTGTCGGCCACTAGGGTCGCTTATCTTACTCACACAGTCAGCTACCTCATTGCGCCTCTTTTTTTCTTTGCGTCATGTGCTGTTTGGGGAGGGTTTTTTGGAAGGGACATCCTGCGTGACACTGCAGTGCCACTCCTAGATGGGCCCGGTGTTTGTGTCGGCCACTAGGGTCGCTTATCTTACTCACACAGTCAGCTACCTCATTGCGCCTCTTTTTTTCTTTGCGTCATGTGCTGTTTGGGGAGGGTTTTTTGGAAGGGACATCCTGCGTGACACTGCAGTGCCACTCCTAGATGGGCCCGGTGTTTGTGTCGGCCACTAGGGTCGCTTATCTTACTCACACAGTCAGCTACCTCATTGCGCCTCTTTTTTTCTTTGCGTCATGTGCTGTTTGGGGAGGGTTTTTTGGAAGGGCCATCCTGCGTGACACTGCAGTGCCACTCCTAGATGGGCCCGGTGTTTGTGTCGGCCACTAGGGTCGCTTATCTTACTCACACAGTCAGCTACCTCATTGCGCCTCTTTTTTTCTTTGCGTCATGTGCTGTTTGGGGAGGGTTTTTTGGAAGGGCCATCCTGCGTGACACTGCAGTGCCACTCCTAGATGGGCCCGGTGTTTGTGTCGGCCACTAGGGTCGCTTATCTTACTCACACAGTCAGCTACCTCATTGCGCCTCTTTTTTTCTTTGCGTCATGTGCTGTTTGGGGAGGGTTTTTTGGAAGGGCCATCCTGCGTGACACTGCAGTGCCACTCCTAGATGGGCCCGGTGTTTGTGTCGGCCACTAGGGTCGCTTATCTTACTCACACAGTCAGCTACCTCATTGCGCCTCTTTTTTTCTTTGCGTCATGTGCTGTTTGGGGAGGGTTTTTTGGAAGGGACATCCTGCGTGACACTGCAGTGCCACTCCTAGATGGGCACGGTGTTTGTGTCGGCCACTAGGGTCGCTTATCTTACTCACACAGTCAGCTACCTCATTGCGCCTCTTTTTTTCTTTGCGTCATGTGCTGTTTGGGGAGGGTTTTTTGGAAGGGACATCCTGCGTGACACTGCAGTGCCACTCCTAGATGGGCCCGGTGTTTGTGTCGGCCAAGAGGGTCGCTTATCTTACTCACACAGTCAGCTACCTCATTGCGCCTCTTTTTTTCTTTGCGTCATGTGCTGTTTGGGGAGGGTTTTTTGGAAGGGCCATCCTGCGTGACACTGCAGTGCCACTCCTAGATGGGCCCGGTGTTTGTGTCGGCCACTAGGGTCGCTTATCTTACTCACACAGTCAGCTACCTCATTGCGCCTCTTTTTTTCTTTGCGTCATGTGCTGTTTGGGGAGGGTTTTTTGGAAGGGCCATCCTGCGTGACACTGCAGTGCCACTCCTAGATGGGCCCGGTGTTTGTGTCGGCCACTAGGGTCGCTTATCTTACTCACACAGTCAGCTACCTCATTGTGCCTCTTTTTTTCTTTGCGTCATGTGCTGTTTGGGGAGGGTTTTTTGGAAGGGACATCTTGCGTGACACTGCAGTGCCACTCCTAGATGGGCCCGGTGTTTGTGTCGGCCACTAGGGTCGCTTATCTTACTCACACAGTCAGCTACCTCATTGCGCCTCTTTTTTTCTTTGCGTCATGTGCTGTTTGGGGAGGGTTTTTTGGAAGGGACATCCTGCGTGACACTGCAGTGCCACTCCTAGATGGGCACGGTGTTTGTGTCGGCCACTAGGGTCGCTTATCTTACTCACACAGTCAGCTACCTCATTGCGCCTCTTTTTTTCTTTGCGTCATGTGCTGTTTGGGGAGGGTTTTTTGGAAGGGACATCCTGCGTGACACTGCAGTGCCACTCCTAGATGGGCCCGGTGTTTGTGTCGGCCACTAGGGTCGCTTATCTTACTCACACAGTCAGCTACCTCATTGCGCCTCTTTTTTTCTTTGCGTCATGTGCTGTTTGGGGAGGGTTTTTTGGAAGGGCCATCCTGCGTGACACTGCAGTGCCACTCCTAGATGGGCCCGGTGTTTGTGTCGGCCACTAGGGTCGCTTATCTTACTCACACAGTCAGCTACCTCATTGCGCCTCTTTTTTTCTTTGCGTCATGTGCTGTTTGGGGAGGGTTTTTTGGAAGGGCCATCCTGCGTGACACTGCAGTGCCACTCCTAGATGGGCCCGGTGTTTGTGTCGGCCACTAGGGTCGCTTATCTTACTCACACAGTCAGCTACCTCATTGTGCCTCTTTTTTTCTTTGCGTCATGTGCTGTTTGGGGAGGGTTTTTTGGAAGGGACATCCTGCGTGACACTGCAGTGCCACTCCTAGATGGGCCCGGTGTTTGTGTCGGCCACTAGGGTCGCTTATCTTACTCACACAGCGACCTCGGTGCAAATTTTAGGACTAAAAATAATATTGTGAGGTGTGAGGTATTCAGAATAGACTGAAAATGAGTGTAAATTATGGTTTTTGAGGTTAATAATACTTTGGGATCAAAATGACCCCCAAATTCTATGATTTAAGCTGTTTTTTAGGGTTTTTTGAAAAAAACACCCGAATCCAAAACACACCCGAATCCGACAAAAAAAATTCGGTGAGGTTTTGCCAAAACGCGGTCGAACCCAAAACACGGCCGTGGAACCGAACCCAAAACCAAAACACAAAACCCGAAAAATTTCCGGCGCTCATCTCTAGAGTCAATGAGATCATTTGAGACCTGATCTGGTGAGGCAGGCCATCCCATTTGGCTAGAATCAGCCTCTGGAGAGGGAGAGAGTGAAATTGAGCATATTCCACCATGTCGACTGCTGACACCATGAGGCCCAGCACCTGCATCGCCGAATGTATCGACACTTGCGGACGAGATAGGAAGCAACGAATCCTGTCCTGAAGTTTCAGGACTTTCTCGCTGGTTGTGAGTGTCCAATGGTGCTCCCAGATGCACCATGCTCTGAGCAGGGATCAGGTATGACTTCTTCCAGTTGATGAGCCACCCGTGGGCTTGCAGAAACCGGACCATCACATCTAGATGACGCAGAAGAAGTTCTGAGGAATTTGCCAGGATCAACAAGTCGTCCAAATACAGCAGTATCCTGACCCCTTGACGGCGGAGTACCACCGTCATCACCGCCATGACTTTTATAAAGACTCACGGAGCCATTGTTAAACCAAAAGGAAATGCCCAAAACTGGCAGTTGCCAATCGCAAATCTCAGGTATTGCTGATGAGACACTGCTATAGGAATATGCAGGTAAGCATCCTGTATATCCAGGGAGACCATGAAGTCCCCAGGTTCCAAGGCAGAACTATAGATCGAAGGGTTTCCATCCGGAACTTGGAAACCTTCACAAACCTGTTCAATGCCTTGAGGTTGAGAATGGGCCGGGAGGACCCATTCGGTTTCATGACTAGAAACAGCAGAGAATAGTAACCCCGGCCCCTCTGCGCAAGAGGCACCTGTACTACGACTCCTGTATCCAGGTGGGTCTGTACCACCGAATGTAGAGTGTTTGCCTTTGTCTTGTCCAACGGGACATCTGTCTGGCAAAATCGATGAGGGGGTCGGTTTTTGAAGGCTATGGCGTAACCTCGAGTGATGACTTCCCGTACCCAGGCATCTGAAGTGGTCTTCAACCATTCCTGGGTATACCCTAGAAGCCGGCCCCCCACCCTGGGATCCCCCAGAGGGAGGCCCGCCCCATCATGTGGCAGGCTTATCTGTCTTGGAAGTTGGCTGACGGGCCGCCCAGACTCTTTTGGGCTTAGGCTTACCAGGTTTGGAAGTGCGGGTCAGCTTGTTGTACGCCTGACCTTTTGCTTTACCTGAAGGACGAAAGGGACGAAAGGAAGTACCTTTAGCCTTTGACACAGAAGGAGCAGTACTTGGCACACAGGCAGTTTTGGCAGTAGCCAAGTCAGCCACAATCTTACTTTATTCCTGCCCAAACAGAATATCTCCCTTAAAAGGGAGTACCACCAGGGTTTTTCTAGAGTCCAGATCCACAGACCAGGATCTCAGCCACAATATCCGGCGAGCCAGGACTGACATAGTAGAGGCCTTGGCTGCCAGGATACCGGCATCAGAAGCCGCCTCTTTAATATAACGAGAAGCTGTGACAATATAAGACAAGCATTGTCTAGCATGGTCAGAGGAGATTTCAGCATCTAACTCCAAGGCCCATGCTTTAATGGCCTCTGCAGCCCAAGTAGCTGCAATAGTGGGCCTTTGTCAGGTCCGGGTGTTTTTGTGAATCCGTTAACCCGGGACCAACCACAGGTGTAGGTGCTGGGGTATGAAGAAAGCAGGGAGGATGAATAAAGTTCAGTTTCATATATTTATTAAAAATAACAATTCAGTAAAGAGTTAAATGACAAGTTGTTAATCATCATATTATACTGAAGTATTGCAGGAATGGCAGAAATAATATGCAGGATAAATCTCAAAGACAAATAAAAGAAATGTTCATGGAACTGTATATAAAACAAGCTGATGAATAAATGTTGAATTGTTCAAATATAAACAAGCTTTGATGCTGAACTGCAGAATGTGTTTAACTGGGTAATGCAGACATGAAGAAATAACTGTAAGGATTTGCAATGAAGTTTTGAGAGTTAACTGAGAAGCTGTGAAGAGTTATCCTTGTTATGGTAACATAGAAAATAAAAGTACTGAATTGGGTTACTTGCGGGTTCCGGAGATCACTGTGAAAACTGTAGCAGACGACAAGGTGATGAACGGGTTAAATGCAGAGTAGAACAAACGAACAGCTGAGGGTAGTGGAATCCTCCAAACTTTGTATGGTTGAAAGCAGACAGACAAGGTAACCTCATGCAAGACTCTGGGAATCCAACTGTTTCCAGTAGGTGTGCAATTAACTGACAGCACAGCGGAGAGCCGGTGGATCTTTAGCAGTGAAGGCTGCAGACGAACCTCTGGGAACGGAGGCGATATCTGGACCACGGAAATCACACAGGAATGCTCGGAGAGAGCTCAGAGCTAGTGCACAGCGTTGATACAACAAAGCACTGGCCCAGAGTAACATAATCCCAGCCTACTTAAAGGCAGCACAAGCACGGGATTGGCTTACACCTGCCCACAGGTGTTTTCACAAGTGCTCTGTATTACCTATTTGGTCTCCAACATGGCCACCTCCTATACAGCAGACACACCGCAGTGCCTTAGGCCATTTGGTCCCCGCACTCTCAGTTCCCAGAATCTGCATTACCTGTGCCACTGATCACGCCGCGTCCCCACACGGGCGCACAGCACCGCGAGCAACCGCACTGGCAACGGACGAACCCCAGAACCCGCAGAGGTGAGAGACCGGTTCGTGACAGTACCCCCTCTTCTAAGGGTGGTCTCCGAACACCTTTTAACCTTATCAGGATTTTTGGAGAAGTATTTCTGTACCAGTCTTGGAGCATGAACATCTTCAGAAAAAACCCAGGATCTCTCCTCCGGACCGTAACCCTTCCAGTCGACCAAAAACTGTAAATGTCCATATCGGGAACGTGAGTCCACAATCTCTTTAACTTCAAATTCCTCATCCTGCAAAGAGTGAACTTTAGGAGATTTGGACTGGGTAGTACGGAATTTATTGAGAATCAAAGGTTTCAATAAAGATGTATGAAAGGCGTTAGGAATTCTCAAAGACGGTGGCAACTTGACTTTGTATGACACAGGGTTGAGTACCTTTACAATGGGAAATGGACCAATAAACTTGGGAGCAAATTTCTTAGAAGGAACTTTGAACCTGAGATTGCGCGTAGAAATCCAAACTTGTAATTCGGTATAGCTTTACGTTTTCTATCTGCAAAAGATTTATAACGAGCGGAAGTTTTGACCAACGACTTACGCACACAACTCCAGATTCTAGATAGACGTTGAAGCTCTTGATCTGCTGCTGGAACCTCTAGGGCTGGCAATGGATGGAACTCTGGCACACGAGGATGAAAGCCGAAGTTAATATAAAAGGGCGTAGATTCTGAAGACGAATGAAAGAGATTATTATGAGCAAATTCTGCCAATGGAAGATAATCAACCCAGTCATCCTGTGAGGACGATATATATATAGCCGGAGAAATGTTTCAAGATCTTGGTTTACTCTCTCAGTTTGTCCATCTGTCTGAGGATGATATGCAGAAGAAAAATTCAACTTGACATTTAAAGATGAACAAAGCGACCTCCAAAACTTGGCCACAAACTGTGTTCCCCGATCAGAGATGATCTCTCGAGGAAGGCCATGCAACTTGAAGATTTCAGAAATGAACAATCTGGCTAGTAAAGGGGCTGATGGTAACCCAGTTAATGGAATGAAATGTGCCATTTTCGAAAATCGATCCACTATCACCCAAATGGTATTTTGCCCTTTTGATGGAGGTAGATCGGTCACGAAATCCATTGAGATATGAGTCCATGGTTGTTTGGGTATGGATAATGGATGTAATAAACCTGGTGGAGAACTTCTTGGACTCTTATGTTGGGCACATTTAGGACATGCTGCTATAAACTCCTGTACATCGGCTTTGAGACGTGGCCACAAATAAGACTGTTGAATAAATTTGAGAGTTTTTAGAACCCCAGGATGACCCATGAAGGAAGAGGAGTGAGCCCAGGTAAGCAGCTGTTTACGAAGATTTGTGGCGACAAAGGTCTTGCCAGGCGGAGGAACTGGAGAGGTTCGAGTCATTAAAAAGGACGTAGGATTCACAATGGCTTGATTCGTGGTAGCATCATTTAATTCAGAAGAAGCAAAGGACCGAGAAAGGGCATCTGCCTTTTTGTTCTGAGACCCTGGTCGATAGGTGAGCTTGAAATTGAATTGTGTGAAGAAAAGCGCCCATCTAGCTTGTCGTGGATTCAAGCACTGAGCTGACTGCAGATATAGAAGATTCTTATGATCAGTATAAACTGTAATGCGATGTTGTGCTCCTTCTAGAAGGTATCTCCACTCCTCAAATGCCAACTTGATGGCAAGTAATTATTGCTCACTGATTGCATAATTACGTTCGGCCGGGAGGAACTTACGGGAGAAATATCCGCAGGGATGGACCTTTTTATCTTCAAAGACTTGTGACAACACAGCTCCTACTGCTTCTGTAGATGCATCCACCTCTAGTAGAAAGGGACGATTCAAATCAGGCTGTCGAAGAATGGGAGCTGACACAAAGGCTTGCTTTAAATCAGAGAAGGCTTTGATTGCTTCAGAAGACCAGTTCGTAGGATTTGCTCACTTGCGAGTTAGAGCTGTAATGGGAGCAGCTAACGTAGAATAATTCTTAATGAATCTCCTATAGAAATTAGCAAAGCCAAGAAATCGCTGAATCCCCTTGAGAGTCGTAGGAGTAGTCCAATCTCGGATAGCTTGTACCTTACCGGGATCCATACATAGCTCTGATCCAGAAATGATGTAACCAAGGAACGGTATGGAAGATACTTCAAAGGTGCACTTCTCTAACTTACAATAAAGTTGATTTTTCCTCAGACGTGTCAGTACCTCTTTAACTTGGTGACGGTGAGACTTTAGATCCTTAGAGAATATTAGGATATCATCCAGGTACACTACTAGACACTTGTAGAGAAGATCACGAAAAAGTTCATTCACATAGCTTTGAAAAACTGCAGGTGCATTACAAAGACCAAAAGGCATTACAAGGTATTCGTAATGCCCATCCCGGGTATTAAAAGCAGTCTTCCACTCGTCCCCTGCCCGGATGCGGATTAAATTGTAGGCCCCTCGGAGATCCAATTTTGTAAACACAGTAGCTCCCTTTACCCGATCAAATAATTCTGGAATTAAGGGTAATGGGTACTTGTTTTTCACAGTGATCTCATTGAGTCCACGGTAATCTATGCATGGTCGTAACCCACCGTCCTTCTTCTTAACGAAAAAGAATCCGGCTCCTGCAGGTGAAGAAGATGGTCTGATAAATCCTTTGGTTAGATTTTCCTGTATATAATCAGACATAGCTTGCGTCTCTGGGATGGATAGCGGATAAATTCGTCCCCTAGGAGGGGTTTTGCCCGGAACCAAGACGATTGGGCAGTCCCATTCGCGATGAGGAGGTAGAGAGTCTGCTGCTTGTTTACTGAAAACATCCGCAAAGGATTGATACACCGGAGGTAGGTCGGGAAGGCTAATTGACCGGAGAGGTACAATTGAGGCTAAACAGTCCTTAGTACAAGATTTACCCCATGAAAGGACTTCCATGGTTTGCCAATTAAGTTGAGGATTATGTTTCTGCAGCCAAGGTAAACCAAGAATCACATCTTGAGAGGCTTTGGGAATCACGTAGAAGGAGATGTATTCGGAATGGAGCACACCAACTTTCATCTTGAGACATACGGTTCGATGAGTAATTATATCATCTGGAATTCGATTTCCATCCACTGCTGTAACAGCAACTGCTGCTTCCAGAGGCATGGTTTGAACTTTAAACCGTAAGACAAAGGCTGAGGAGATGAAGTTCTCGGCTGCCCCGGAATCTAGGAGAGCTGAAACTTTCACTGTAGAACTTGGAACTTCTAATTGAATAGACAAGGTTGGCTCTTTCCCAGAACGTGATTCTAAAGTAACTCCTAGCTTAACCTCTCTTGAATAAGCTAGGAGCGAGAGTTTCCCGGTCGGAGTTTGCAGAATTTAACTAAATGTTCGGAGGACCCACAGTACATGCAGAGGTTACCCTGTCGACGACGAAGTCGTTCCTCCTCTGTGAGGCGAGAGCGCCCAATCTGCATAGGTTCTTCTGTCGTTACCGGAGACTGTGATGAAGAATCTTGTCGAGGCCTAGGATGATAACGTGGACTGGATTGCTCTGCCCTGGATTTCTCTAAACATCGCTCCCTGTAGCGTAGGTCAAGTTTGTTACAGAGAGAAATCAATTCATCCAGTTTAGTTGGCACATCCCGGATAGTTAAATCATCCTTGATTCTCTCTGAAAGTCCATTCCAAAACGCGGCGATCAGGGCCTCCTCATTCCAGTTTAACTCTGAAGACAACGTGCGAAACTGAATAATATATTGACTGACAGGACGTAAACCTTGACGTAGACGGAGAATCTCCAAAGATGCTGAGGTGGTCCTGCCTGGTTCGTCAAAGATTCTCCGGAAGGATGATACGAACTCCTTGTAATTAGAGAGGATAGGATCACCTCTTTCCCATAATGGTGATGCCCACTCCAGGGCCTGACCGGAGAGGAGGGCAATAATATATGCAACCTTAGAACGAGCTGATGGGAAACTGGTGGACAACAGTTCGAACTGGATCTCGCATTGATTCAGGAATCCTCTGCAAAGTTTTGGAGTTCCGTCAAACTTACTCGGAGAGGGTAACTGCAAGCGGGACGTAGGCAGCATCACAGGAGAAGCTGTAGTGGTAACTGGGACAACCGGAGTTGGAATCTGGACTTGAGACGTTTTAATAGCCGTATGAAGAGTCTCTAAACGGTCTGCCATAGTTTGCATAAACTGCACTATTTGTGTCTGTATAGACTCCTGGTTTTCCAGACGGGAAAGGATATCTGACGTAGCACCGCCTCCTGCGAATTGGTCACTTGACGGATCCATGTGGCCAGTGCTTACCGTCAGGTCCGGGTGTTTTTGTGAATCCGTTAACCCGGGACCAACCACAGGTGTAGGTGCTGGGGTATGAAGAAAGCAGGGAGGATGAAGAAAGTTCCGTTTCATATATTTATTAAAAATAACAATTCAGTAAAGAGTTAAATGACAAGTTGTTAATCATCATATTATACTGAAGTATTGCAGGAATGGCAGAAATAATATGCAGGATAAATCTCAAAGACAAATAAAAGAAATGTTCATGGAACTGTATATAAAACAAGCTGATGAATAAATGTTGAATTGTCCAAATATAAACAAGCTTTGATGCTGAACTGCAGAATGTGTTTAACTGGGTAATGCAGACATGAAGAAATAACTGTAAGGATTTGCAATGAAGTTTTGAGAGTTAACTGAGAAGCTGTGAAGAATTATCCTTGTTATGGTAACATAGAAAATAAAAGTACTGAATTGGGTTACTTGCGGGTTCCGGAGATCACTGTGAAAACTGTAGCAGATGACAAGGTGATGAACGGGTTAAATGCAGAGTAGAACAAACGAACAGCTGAGGGTAGTGGAATCCTCCAAACTTTGTATGGTTGAAAGCAGACAGACAAGGTAACCTCATGCAAGACTCTGGGAATCCAACTGTTTCCAGTAGGTGTGCAATTAACTGACAGCACAGCGGAGAGCCAGTGGATCTTTAGCAGTGAAGGCTGCAGACGAACCTCTGGGAACGGAGGCGATATCTGGACCACGGGAATCACACAGGAATGCACGGAGAGAGCTCAGAGCTAGAGCACAGCGTTGATACAACAAAGCACTGGCCCAGAGTAATATAATCCCAGCCTACTTAAAGGCAGCACAAGCACGGGATTGGCTTACACCTGCCCACAGGTGTTTTCACAAGTGCTCTGTATTACCTATTTGGTCTCCAACATGGCCACCTCCTATACAGCAGACACACCGCAGTGCCTTAGGCCATTTGGTCCCCGCACTCTCAGTTCCCAGAATCTGCATTACCTGTACCACTGATCACGCCGCGTCCCCACACGGGCGCACAGCACCGCGAGCAACCGCACTGGCAACGGACGAACCCCAGAACCCGCAGAGGTGAGAGACCGGTTCGTGACAGCCTTTGTGCAGCACCCATGAGGGTGTAAATCGCTTTCAGACAACCCTCCACACGTTTATCCGTAGGCTCTTTTAGAGACATGACGGTGGTGACCGGTAGAGCTGAGGAAACCACCATCCTAGCCACATGTGAGTCCACTGGAGGAGGCGTTTCCCAATTCTTAGACAGCTCCAGCGCGAGGGGATAGCGAGCCAGCATCTTCTTTTGAGGCACAAACTTCGTACCCAGGTTTTCCCAGGGTTCCTGACGTATATCAATTAGGTGGTCAGAGTGAGGTAAAACGTGTTTAATCACCTTCTGATGCTTGAACCTATCTTGTTTCTTAGGAGGAACGGATGGCTCAGGATCATCCATAATCTGTAAAATTAACTTAATAGCCTCCAAAAGATTAAGAACATCCACATGTGAACCACCCTCCCCATCAGCCGTATCTGAATCAGAACCTGTGGGGTCAGTGTAAGTGCCGTCTTCATCCGACGAGGTGTCAGTGACAGCAGTGGATTGTGAGGAGACAAGCGCTCGCTTAGAGGACCCCTTGGACGTAGGCGAGCGACGGTCAGACTTTTTAGTAGTCAGAGACTGGTTCAACTTCTTTATTTGAGCAGATAAATCATCCGCCCACGGCGGGTTAGCTGCAGGGACCACAAATGGTTGCACCAGCATTGGGGGTCCCATAGGGGGTGTTAGTTTATGAACTAGCGTATGCAGAAGTGTGGAAAAAGTGGCCCACGGTGGGTCATTATACCTATTCTCCTCATAGGTATCTGCGGCTTCAGCAACACCGGCAGTGTGTTCCGCCCCAGAACCGTTACCCTCAGAAGCAGACATGATATAACTTGCAGTATCAGGTAACACAGTACAATTTGTCAGCAGCACAATACCTCTAGCCCAAACCCCTGCGCAGTGTAGTCAGCACCAGCAGAGATAAAGGAGAGATATGGTGACTAAATCACAGAGAAAAATACATAATACAGTATATCTTTGTGAAAATCCTATATTAGATTAACCTGACGCACCAAGCCCCCTCAGGTTTTAGAGTATAGGGATGGCAGGTTGAGTGAAAGACACGAAATGGACACCACTCAGCTATCAAATGCACACACAAATAGTCACAGTCTGTACAATGCAGAGGTTATTACTAACAATAATACTGCACTGGACTAGCTTACACAGCTATATAACAATAGATATAACAGTACACAGTAAGAACTGGATGTATATCACAGGGTAATTGTACTAGGAAACCCTGACTAAGTGCACTCTTTCTTAACTAACACTGACTTAAAAAGGCAGGTAGAATACTTAAGTGTCTTGTAAAGTCACAGCACTGACAACCAGGCGGCTTAACATAGGAGGATTTTCCCAAGCATTTCCAGGAACAGTGAGCTGAGGGATAATGGCGCCGCAGACACTGCCAGGGAGTGAGGGAGAGACAGATATGCAGCTCCAGGGCGGGAACATTTGCAGAAAATGGCGCCCTAGGCCTGGGGGAGGGGCTTCAGGTCCAAGCTCTATCCCCCTGCTGGCAAAACCACCGGGTACTGCGGGCTCTAATAAAACGGTTTATAGAGAAAACCTGACCTGTCCCATGCCCTGGTGATCTAGTGGGATCGCCTGTATCCACAGTGTCCACCGTCAGCGCGCACGGCCCGCCTCCCACTGACAGCGCCGGATCGCAATAAAGACCGGGTCACGCAAGCAGGACCCATTTACCACCTCCCGAAGTGCGGCCACGTGATCCCGGAGAGCCCCCGTCGTGTGTGCCTGACAAGAAGAAAACCGGAGCCTCCTGCTGTAGTTACCTGGCCACCAGGGCTCGGGATTGTACAGCGCCGCTGGGGAGAGCCGGAGCTGCAGCCGTGAATGTCCACTGACATGTAACACTGCTGCTGCCCTTGAAGTCTTCACTTTTTTCCTCAGTAAAAAAAGCTCTTCTTAGGGCTGCCTGGAGCAGCCCCTCTGTTAAGTGCCTGCTACTGCAGCACCAACTACAAAACTGAGATCCTGTGCAGTGAGGCGGGGTGATATAGGAGGCGGCGCTATGCATTCTGGGAACAGTCAAAGCTTTGAGCCTGTTGGTGCCTCGGATCAAGATCCTACTCTACACCCCATTGTCCATTCCTTGTGGAACCCAGTGTACCCCGCAGCAGAAAGTGTTATTAGCGTCCTCAGAAATGCTGTTGTACCCACTTAACCAGGGATATGTGGACAAGTGGAACATGGAAAACTAAAGGCTATATGACTGTGACAGCTCACTTGGTAGATGTATTGACTTCTGCAGAACAAACAGCACCAGCAGCAGCACCAGCAGCATCTCACAAATGCCAATTCATTCAGAGGCAGGCTACACTGTGTATCACCAGTTTCAGTAAGAGGCAAACTGCTGAGATCCTATTATAAAAACTTAGGGAAATCATTGCACAATGGCTTACCCCACTTGAACTCTCATCAGGATTTGTGATATCTGCCACTGCCACCATTATTGTGAGAGCATTACATCTGGGCGAATTGCAAAACGTCCCATGTTTTGCTCACACAATTAATTTGGTATGCAGAATTTTTATTTAAAATGACAGGGGCGTGCAGGAGATTTTGGACATTACGACATCCAGCAGCTGAATGTCGAAGACTGGAGCGCCAGCAAACACTCTTGAATTTGCCCTGCCATCATCTGAAGCAAGAGGTAGTGACGAGGTGGATTTCTACTCTTCATATGCTTCAGCAGATGGAGAAGCAGCAAAAGGCCATTCAAGCCTACATATCCACCTATGACATAGGGAAAGGAGTGGGAATGCACCTGAGTCAAGCGCAGTGGATACTAATTTCTGTGTTGTGCAAGGTTCTCAAACCCTTTGAAGTTGCCACATGAGAAGTTAGTTTGGACACTACTAACTTGAGTCAGGTCATTCCCCTCATCAGGCTTTTGCAAAAGCAGCTGTAGAAAGTGAAGGAGAAGCTGAAATGGAGAAATTACACTAAGTATGTTGGACTTGTAGATGAAGCTCTTCATTCACTTTGCCAGGATTCAAGGGCCGCCAAACTCTTGAATTGAGATCGCTATATTTTGGCGACCATACTTGATTTAAGTCATACATTGTGTGACCATACTAGGTTTAAGTCATACCTTGTGTGTTTCTTTCCAACAAGCACAAATCTGCAGAGATGCAAAGAGCTGTTGTTGAGAAAATTGTCAGCTTAAGCGAAACGTGACACGTCACCATCTCCTCCTTCATTTTCTCAGGAACAAGTTTTGACATCTGGCCCGGACTGAAGGAGCTGCCTACAATTACTGACATATCTACTGTCACTGCATATGATTCTGTCACCATTGAAAGAATGGTTGATGACTAAATCAGTGATAGCATCCAAATCGGCATGTCAGGCAGTCCATCTGAATACTGGCAGGAAAAAGAGGCAATTTGAAGGCCTTTGCACAAACTGGCTTTGTTTTACTTAAGTTGCACACCCTCCAGTGTGTACTCAGAAAGAGTTTATAGCGCAGCTGGGAACCTTGTCAGTGATCGGCATAGGAGGTTACTTCCACAAAATGTGGAAAAGATGATGGGGGTCATTCCGAGTTGTTCGCTCGGTAAAAATCTTCGCATCGCAGCGATTTTCCGCTTAATGTGCATGCGCAATGTCCGCACTGCGACTGCGCCAAGTAAATTTGCTATGCAGTTAGGATTTTTACTCACGGCTTTTTCATCGTTCTGGCGATCGTAATGTGATTGACAGGAAATGGGTGTTACTGGGCGGAAACAGGCCGTTTTATGGGCGTGTGGGAAAAAACGCTACCGTTTCCGGAAAAAACGCAGGAGTGGCTGGAGAAACGGAGGAGTGTCTGGGCGAACGCTGGGTGTGTTTGTGACGTCAAACCAGGAACGACAAGCACTGAACTGATCGCAGATGCCGAGTAAGTCTGGAGCTACTCAGAAACTGCTACGAGGTGTGTAATCGCAATATTGCGAATACTTCGTTCGCAATTTTAAGATGCTAAGATTCACTTCCAGAAGGCGGCGGCTTAGCATGAGCAAATCTGCTAAAATCCGCTTGCGAGCGAACAACTCGGAATGACCCCCGATGTTCATCAAAATGAATTACAAATTCCATGAGGAAGACCTTTACCAGCAATTACCTACAAAAAGTACAGAGGGACCTGTGATGGACCTGTGATGGTGGACTCCAGCGGGGACGAATTAATAGTCTGTGAAGAAGACAAATCAATAGTCTGTGAAGAAGAGGATGTACATACTGATCGGGGTGAGGAATCAGATGCTAATGACATCATCGCTCCTATTTAAAGTACTAAAGCCAGTTTGTGCACTGCCCATTGGCAGCTTGTTTTGTGGGGGTCCAAACAAACCAATCATTTCAGCCACAAGTGGCAGTCCCTGTCGTTGAAATTATTGGTTTGTTAAACTTTGCAAGTTCTGTTTAACATACAACATAAGGGTGGATGGGGCCCAAGGACAATTCCATCTTGCACCTTATTTCTTTGCATTATGTGCTCTTTGGAGTTTTATTTTTTGGCATACAGTAGTTTATAAAACTGATTTCCTGTCTGCCACTGCATTGCCACTTCTAGATGTACCATGTGCTTGTGCATCCCACTTCTGTTGCTCAGCTTAACCGTCCAGATCAGAGGCGTAACTAGGGCTTTTGGAGCCCATGGCAAGATAAAGAATGGCACCCCCCCAAAAAAAAAAACACGAAAATTATGTGCGGCGCCACCCAAAAAATGGGCATGGCCACAGCCCCAGAAGGGGCGTGGCCATTGAAAATGGGTCATGTCAACATCACATGCCACCTGTTTCACATCACACACATTCTTTTCGATTCCACATGCACCTTACCTATATGATGGTTTCTCACAATGTGGAACCTCTGAAGAAATGTATAATCTAAGGCAGGCAGCGTCTTCAGTCGGTATTCTGTATTCATGTAGGAGATCACATAGTCCAGAAGACGCCTGTTTGTGTAGGAATATTAACAAGGTCAGCATCATACAACAGCGGTTCAACCAGATTCACATCCTGTTCCCTGCCTCTCTCAGCACACCATCATCTCCCCTCTGCGTCTCTCAGCACACCATCATCTCCCCCCTGTGGCATCTCTCATCACAATCCCCCCTTCTGCATTTCTCTACCACATTATCATCTCCCGCACAAATAGGTGTCACTGTATATATAGGTGTCAAGGTGTGTATGTCAGTATATGTATAGATGTAGGTGTGTGTATGTCTGTGTACATAAAGTTTTAAAATGTATGTCAGTCAGTGGTGCAAGTAGAAAAAATGGGGTGTGGCCAATGAAAATTGGGTGTGACCCCAATAGTGCCAGATACACATATGCTCCCACATTGCCAGATACTCCCCCACCGTGCCCAATATGCTCCTACAATGCCTGATATGCCCCCACAGTGCCAGATACACATTGCCCCAGAGTGCCCCCCCCCACACACACTGCTCACTGCTGCCTCTGTTCTGTTGTTTGTGCTACGTGAGGGGAGGAGAGTGCAGTGCGCACCTCTCCTGCGCCTCAATGCTCGTGAAGTCCAGTCTCCGGCGGCAGGTATCTCAAATGAGGAGCCAGTTCGTTAGCCAATCAGAGCTTGTGGCCCGGCATCCAATCAGTAGCCGCGGCTGCTGGTCCGTGAGCTCTAATTGGTTAACAAACCGGTGCCTTATTGAGATTTACCCTGAATACCGGACATCACAGAGCATTGAGGGGCAGGAGAGGCACTGCGCTCTCCTCTCCTCACACAGCAGCGGGCTGCAGGTGTGGTGGACAGCCCAATGGTGTGGCGTACCGGCTGGGAATTTCTTACTGGTAGTGGTATGCCGTCCCGCCCCATCCCGCATATTTGCAGCACTGATGTCAGTGTATGTATAGATGTCAGCGTATAAATAGTTGTCAGTGTGTGCATGTCAGTGTATAAATAGGTGTGTATCTATAAGTGTCAGCGTGTGTATGTCAGTGTATGTATAAGTGTCAGCATGTGTAATTCGGTGTATGTATATGTGTCAGCGTGTGTAATTCGGTGTATGTATAAGTGTCAGTATGTGAATGTCAGTGTGTTAGCATATGTATGTTAATGTAAGTATAATTGTCAACATGCGTATAGGTGTCAGTGTGTGCATGTCAGTGTATAAATAGGTGTGTATGTATAGGTGTCAGCGTGTGTATATCAATGTACGTATAGGTGTCAGCGTGTGTATGTTGGTGTATGTAGAGGTGTCAGCATGTGTATGTCGGTGTAAATATTGGTGTCAGCATATGTATGTGGTGCTGTGTTACATCTGTGTGTGTGCGTATGTGTATGTGTGATATATGGTACAGTAACAGAGGTGTATTATACATACTAACAGCCCCCAGAGAACATTATTGCAGATCTACAGTATACAGTATGTAAAACATGTAAAGCACCCAATACGAGATACATACATGACACACACACACAGTACATGATACATACATGACACACACACACACACACACACACACACACACACACACACACACAGTACATGATACATATATGACACACACACACACACACACACACACACACACACACACACACACACACACACACACACACACACACACTACAAGATACATACATGACACAGTACATGATTCATACATGACACACACACAGTTTGTGAGAAGCCAGAAGCAGTGATATACTTTAACTTAACATACTGAACATAATACACTGTAGCAATTTAACTGGCAACACATAGGAGCCAGGGGACAGCTATATATTTCAAAAGATCAGTGAAGTAGCTACTAGCAATAAAGGCTATGTTAAAACCATTAACCTTATAACATATATGATTATCAATGTCATAGCTATGTGACTGGGACACAAGTGACAGCTGAAATATTTGACATTATGATACATATCTTTTGAGATACTTACAATAGGTCTCCTTATACAGTGGTTATCTTATATATTAGGATTTTGGATAGATGCAATAAATTTACTAGAAACGATAGATTAATTTCCCTATATCAGAGATAGTTTGAGTGCAATCATGTATACGCATCACACTATATGAGTATTAAAAATACTATACCTGCCAATCATTATTTCATCTATATTAGCTTATATATAAAAAAATAGAAATTATTCCTTAAAAGCTACCATTATCAATATATATGTGGGCTACTTTATACTAAGAGCTTGGATTGCTATTTAATTGAAGATATATGTAATAATTCTTAGGATTATTATAGACGCATAGGAAATAAGTTGCGCCTATAGGGAGATTGCTTTCTAGAAAATTGGGGCTGCTATACCTCTAATATAAGCAATTTCCTAGAAAAGTGGGGCTGCTAAACCCCTAAATATAATTGGGGCCATCATACCCCTAAAATATCAGCAATCCCTTATAAAATTGGGGCTGCCATACCCCTAATGTACGTTGGTTGTCTCCTATAAATTGGGTTACTATACCCTTAATATAAGCAATTTCCTAGAAAAGTGGGGCTGCCAAACCCCTAAATATAATTGGGGCCATAATACCCCTAAATATCAGCAATCCCTTATAAAATTGGGGCTGCCATACCCCTAATGTACGTTGGCTGCCTCCCACGAAGTGGATATTACTATAACCTTTAAAGTTTTAAAGTAACCCAGCTCACATATATAATATACTCTGTATTGGTATAGGTAGTTAGTGTGAAGGACTCCTGATATATAGAGATTTCTATTTCGATAGAGACCCGTGACTCTGATTATAGGGAAATTGAGATTACATCAACTACATATAATTGAAGATAACCTCCTACGTGCAATCGGATGATATATGTACATATATTTGAATCTATAGTCTCCGCATTTGGAGAGTATCCTTTAGCTAATAACCTCCATGGAGTGAAGGATACACACACATGAAGTCTGTCTGTTTGAATTATTAATACAGCATAGTGGGTTTTAAATACCACTAACTTGTGATAAACCCTCGTTGTATTGGATAAAGATAATCAATACACAAGTCATTACAATAACTTCCAGGAATTAGACGAGAAACACATGTGGACACGTTTTTAACTCTTTATTCACACATTTTTCTATTCTTTTCACGTATTTGTTAGTATTGTGATTTTAACTCTTATGTTTCACGGTAGCTCAAGACAAATATCCAACCTTATTTTAATGTATATCGAATAAAGGTTATATTTTAGAATAAATTCATACTCTCTAAGTGCGTCAACAATACAGACTACCTTCTGTTTTTTCCTCTCACACTCTTGCCTCCCAGTACCACACAGGAACAGGCAGCTGTAAGAGCACTGATGAGAGAGCAGCACCTGTCCCTTCCAGCATCACACGGACACTCGTCTTCAGCCGGGAGGCCCTCATGCGCTCTGCAACATGTTCATCCCGCAACAGCTCCCGCAGGGGCATTGGGAGCCACACACTTTGTTGTATACACTTCCCTAATCGCTCCCCCCACTGTCAGCTCTGCATAGCGCCCAAGGCACCTGCCCTGCTCGGCCTACCCTAGTTACGCCTCTGATCCAGATACCTTGGTGCAACCTTTTAGCCTAAACTGGATGAAAACAATATTGTGAGGTATTCAAAATAGACTGGAAATGAGTGGCAATATATGTTATTGAGGTACGTAATACTGCAGGGACAAAAACACCCCCCAAATTCTGTTTTAGCTGTTTTATGATTTCCAAAAAAAAAATACAGATCAAAAACCAAAACCCGCAAGGACAGTTTTGGCAAAACCAATACAGATCCAAAACATGAAGGAGATACAGATCCAAACTCAAAACACAAAATCTGAAAATATGGCCCAGTGCATATCCCTGGTGTATATACAATTGGCAACCTGGATAGTGACATTAATGGATCTTTGATCCCACTGCTTGGAATTCATTAGGGATCCCAAGCTGTAACATATGGGTCACAATAAGGGGCTAATCGATGTTGGGAAAAGTAGGTTATTTAGAATGTAGTATGAACAAAAAGAGGAGACTGTTAGAGTTAAACTCAGAATAATGGTTTGTTCAAATGTATGCGGACATCCAGAACTGGGAATGTACCACATACTTTCTTACATTCTAAGCAAAGATCTCTGTGTGCCTATTGGCTGAAGGTGCAATGGGTATCCGTTTGGCAGGTTGACCCTGCTTAGGTCGACAGTCACTAGGTCGACCACTATTGGTCAACATGGAAAAATTGTCGAGATGTGAACATTGTCGACGTGTGACAGGTCAACACATGAAAAGGTCGACATGGCTTTTAAAAAATATATTTATTATTTTGCTTTTTCATACTTTACCATCCACATGGACTACGATCGGAAATAGTAACCTGTGCCGATCGCAGCGGTAGCAGAGCGAGGCACCTTGCCTGCAGCATGGCAAGCAAAGCGAGCCATGCAAGGGGATGCGGTACACTAATTGGGGTTGCTAGTCATGTTACAGAAAAAATTACATCAAAAACAGTTCTAAAATCCATGTCGACCTTTTCATGTGTCGACCTGTTATGTGTCGACCATTTTCACACGTCAACTATTTGTCCATGTCAACCATGTCAATGTCGACAAATAGTGGTTGACCTAATGATTGTCGACCTTAACATGGGCGACCATTCATACTAGAACCGGTGCAATGCTATACAAATATTGCAATGGATCCATTGGAATGCCACTACTTGTACCTTAACTGATGATTTTTCCCCCAAAAAAAACCGCTCTGAAATTGTCATTTTTTTTATTAGTGAATTAGGTGAAGAACATGAATTTAACCTTATTAAAAATTATTTTAGTTTAAAAAAAAAAGATAATTTTTTTTTATTTAATTTCCCCCCACAAACATCGAAACATTGGTTGGGAAGATCTGTAACATTGGAACATCGGTACATTGCGACCATCGCAATGTTACTTTTTGCACCCAAGACAGCTGGCAGGTACACAGGGGTGGGCTAGGGGTGGCTTGGGGGGTGTTTTACACTTTAGTTATTTGCTTATTAATAATAATAATTTAGGTAATTCTGCCTTCTACTGCTAAATACAAGTAGAACTAACAGTGTGTACGTGATTCTGATAACAGCTTTGGAAAATGCCTACTTATGCTCAGAATATGATATGATGCATGTTCAAGAAGGTATATAAACCCCTTTACGCCAAATAAAAGACAGTGATGTTTGAACACTAATAACTGTGTGATCACTTACTCTCCGGCCGTTATAATCTGTCCTTTTACAGATATTCTGTTTATGTGACAACTTGCTATTTACAGGTTACAGTAATTTATGCTTTTGGAGTTTGGAATGAAAATGGATCACCTGGGTTTCTTAAAATTCCACACAGATCTGCCACGACTGGTAGGCAGTAATGTTAACCATAATGCCAACTGTGTTGTCCTAATCTTTACAGTACTTCATTTCATACATGTCATCATTATCAGTACTCACTTACATTAGTTGCAGTTTTGGTGCAAAAGATCCAACTGACATGTTTGTCCAACTTCACTTAACTTAGATTATGTTCAAAAATAAAGAAAAAGAGTTAACAAGGGTAAGTCAACCATAACTCTCCTTTTCTTCCTCGTAATCCATAGGATCCACAGGGATAACGATGGGATGTCCTAGAGCAGTTCTTCATGGGTGGAGACACTCCTGGGAGGATAATAACATCCCTCGTCCAAATAAAGCATCCTGGGAGGCGAATGTATCGAAAGGAATAAAACCTAAGAAATGTGTGGATTGTGACCATATAACCACCTTGCACAGTTGTTCAGCCCAAGAAGGTCCGACAGACCAAGTAGAATGAGCAGATATAGAATTTGGGGCAGGAGGACCAGCCTGAGAATATGCCTCTGCAATTGTCATTCTAATCCATCTGGCCAGAGTCTGCTTTTTAGCTAGCCACCCACGTTTATAAAATCCGTAAAGGATGAAAAGTGAATCTGATCCCCTTAGAGGGCTGGATCTGTCTACATAAACACGGAAGGCACAAACCACATCCAAAGAACAAATGGAATTGAGTAAATCACAATCAGGCGCTAAAGCTGCTCAAACCAATACAACTCCCAGAAGTTTCACCTTACTTCATAAACAACAATATGGTACAGAACAAAAGAGTGTACATAGATATTAAGCGCTTAAATGACAATACTTCCCTCCGATTGGGTAACTGATAACCAATGCTTCTCCTCTTAGGTGGATGTAATTCTCAATGAAATTCACTAGACATTTGAGGGAAACAGAAAACAGAAAAAAAAATATAGTGTAGTATGTCAACCACAAGAAATAAGTCCCAGAAATATCTCTTTCAATATTCTCTTAGTTCATGGATCATATGACGTGCAGAGTGTAAGGTCCTAAATGGCGTACCGTACTCACTCAGCAGATAGCCAAATCGGACCCATAAAGGTATCTTTGGTGTGAAGATCCATCCCTTTAACCAGTGGATAACTCGTAGGAGTACTAATGTGTACAAAGACTCACACTTTTAACGTGGTTACAGGTATGTAAAGGTATCTTTTAATTCCCCCTCCAATGATGGTAATGGATATAGACTATATGGAAACGGGGCCTGGACTGCACACCCTAGCTTATTATAATGGGATGTGCTACCTTGCTGGGACTAAGTACTGTAATACTACAACATAGGAACAAAGGGTGCAGGTGCACCATACACCATTAAAATTATTATAATCATAATATAATATTTGAGGTTCTTGGCTTATATTGGCCAGTATATGAGCCTGCCCACCTGCTTCACGGTGACCTCATCGGACAGGTCCCTAACACTATAGGGGTTCACCTCCGGGACGCAGAGCACCCCCAGACCACCCCAGCCAAACCACCCCAGGGCATCACACAGAAAAGGATAGGAGTGAAAGATCAGTGTTAAGCAAATGAAAGAGGCTGCTGAATGTAAAAGAAAAGAAGAGGACAGCAGTAAAGTGTCAGAGTGTTAGACTGTGAAGTTTAGCTGAGCAGTGTTATAAGTGTAAAAAATATATGAAAAAAGCTACATAAATATAAAACAAACACAATGTGAAATAAGTGTTAAAAGTAAATGTAAGGTGGTGATGCCCCAAGGTGGCCCAGCCAGAGCAATATAGGGAGCTCCACGCCCCAAAAGCTCACCCCCAAACTGACTTTGTATATAATTAAAAGGATCATACCTATGTCTTTTGTGCAGTCAGAATGTGCTGGTTCCCTGTTTAAAAGCCTGAGAGGCAGTGGGTGGGGTGCTAATCCAGAGATGAGGGCTGTCCCAATCCCTCAGGTGTGTATACACACACATAATATAGACTATATGGAAATGGGGCCTGGACAGCACACCCTAGCTTATTATAATTAGTGATGAGCGGGTTCGGATCCTCTGGATCCGAACCCGCCCGAACTTCACCTTTTTTTTTCACGGGTCCAAGCGACTCGGATCCTCCCGCCTTGCTCGGTTAACCCAAGCGCACCCGAACGTCATCATCCCGCTGTCTGATTCTCGCAAGATTCGGATTCTATATAAGGAGCCGCGCGTCGCCGCCATTTTTCACTCGTGCATTGGAAATGATAGTGAGAGGACGTGGCTGGCGTCCTCTCACATTGTTTCAGGGGGCTGCAAATATCTTTATTCTGGGGACCAGCAGTATTATAGGAGGAGTACAGTGCAGAGTTTTGCTGACCAGTGACTACCAGTATTATAAGTTCTCTGCCTGAAAAATGCTCCATATCTGTGCTCAGTGTGCTGCATATATCTGTGCTCACACTGCTTTATTGTGGGTACTGGGGACCACCAGTATATTATATAGGAGGAGTACAGTGCAGAGTTTTGCTGACCAGTGACCACCAGTATTCTACGTTCTCTGCCTGAAAAACGCTTCATATCTGTGCTCAGTGTGCTGCATATATCTGCGCTCACACTGCTTTATTGTGGGGACTGGGGACCACCAGTATATTATATAGGAGGAGTACAGTGCAGAGTTTTGCTGACCAGTGACCACCAGTATTATACGTTCTCTGCCTGAAAAACGCTCCATGGGGGTAATTCCAAGTTGATCGCAGCAGG
Source organism: Pseudophryne corroboree (assembly GCF_028390025.1). Taxonomy (NCBI): domain Eukaryota; kingdom Metazoa; phylum Chordata; class Amphibia; order Anura; family Myobatrachidae; genus Pseudophryne; species Pseudophryne corroboree. The sequence continues at coordinate 456,157,781 of NC_086448.1, forward strand.
AATATTTTTAGCAGTTGGGCAAAACCATGTGCACTGCAGGGGGGGGGGGGGGGGAGATATAACATGTGCAGAGAGAGTTAGATTTTGGTGTGGTGAGTTCAATCTGCAATCTAAATTGCAGTTTAAAAATAAAGCAGCCAGTATTTACCCTGCACAGAAACAAAATAACCCACCCCAATCTAACTCTCTCTGCACATGTTATATGTGCCCCCCCTGCAGCGCACATGGTTTTGCCCAACTGCTAAAAAATTTCCTGCTGCGATCAACTTGGAATTACCCCCTATATCTATGCTCAGTGTGCTGCATATATCTGTGCTCACACTGCTTTATTGTGGGGACTGGGGACCACCAGTATATTATATAGGAGGAGTACAGTGCAGAGTTTTGCTGACCAGTGACCACCAGTATTATACGTTCTCTGCCTGAAAAACGCTCCATATCTGTGCTCAGTGTGCTGCATATATCTGTGCTCACACTGCTTTATTGTGGGGACTGGGGACCACCAGTATATTATATAGGAGGAGTACAGTGCAGAGTTTTGCTGACCAGTGACCACCAGTATTATACGTTCTCTGCCTGAAAAACGCTCCATATCTGTGCTCAGTGTGCTGCATATATCTGTGCTCACACTGCTTTATTGTGGGGACTGGGGACCACCAGTATATTATATAGGAGGAGTACAGTGCAGAGTTTTGCTGACCAGTGACCACCAGTATTATACGTTGATCTATTACTGGCATATAATTCCACACATTAAAAAATGGAGAACAAAAATGTGGAGGGTAAAATAGGGAAAGATCAAGATCCACTTCCACCTTGTGCTGAAGCCGCTGCCACTAGTCATGGCCAAGCCGATGAAATGCCATCAACGTCGTCTGCCAAGGCCGATGCACAATGTCATAGTAGAGAGCATGTAAAATCCAAAAAAATAAAGCTCAGTAAAATGACCCAAAAATCTAAATCAAAATCGTCTGAGGAGAAGCGTAAACTTGCCAATGTGCCATTTACGACACGAAGTGGCAAGGAACGGCTGAGGCCCTGGCCTATGTTCAAGGCTAGTGGTTCAGCTTCACCTGAGGTTGGAAGCAGTCATCCTCCTGCTAGAAAACTTAAAAGAGTTAAGATGGCAAAAGCACAGCAAAGAACTGTGCGTTCTTCTAAATCACGAATCCCCAAGTAGATTCCAATTGTGTCGGTTGCGATGCCTGACCTTCCCAACACTGGACGGGAAGAGGTTGCGCCTTCCACCATTTGCACGTCCCCTGCAATTGCTGGAAGGAGCACCCACAGTCCAGTTCCTGATAGTCAAATTGAAGATGTCACTGTTGAAGTACACCAGGATGAGGATATGGGTGTTGCTGGCGCTGGGGAGGAAATTGACAAGGAGGATTCTGATGGTGAGGTGGTTTGTTTAAGTCAGGCACCCGGAGAGACACCTGTTGTCCGTGGGACGAATATGGCCATTGACATACCTGGTCAAAATACAAACAAAATTACCTCTTCGGTGTGGAATTATTTCAACAGAAATGCGGACAACTGGTGTCTAGCCATGTGTCGCCTTTGTCAAGCTGTAATAAGTAGGGGTAAGGACGTTAACCACCTAGGAACATCCTCCCTTATACGTCACCTGGACCGCATTCAAGAGAAGTCATTGACAAGTTCAAAAACTTTGGATGACAGCGGAAGCAGTCCACTGACCACTAAATCCCTTCCTCTTGTAACCAGGCTCCTGCAAACCACACCACCAACTCCCTCAGTGTTAATTTCCTCCTTTCACAGGAAAGCCAATAGTCCTGCAGGCCATGTCACTGTCAAGTCTGACGAGTCCTCTCCTGCCTGGGATTCCTCCGATGCATCCTTGAGTGTAACGCCTACTGCTGCTGGCGCTGCTGTTGTTGCTGCTGGGAGTCGATCGTCATCCCAGAGGGGAAGTCGGAGACCACTTGTACTACTTCCAGTAAGCAATTGACTGTCCAACAGTCCTTTGCGAGGAAGATGAAATATCACAGCAGTCATCCTGCTGCAAAGCGGATAACTGAGGCCTTGGCATCCTGGGCGGTGAGAAACGTGGTTCCGGTATCCATCATTACTGCAGAGACAACTAGAGACTTGTTGGAGGTACTGTGTCCCCGGAACCAAATACCATCTAGGTTCCATTTCTCTAGGCAGGCGATACCGAAAATGTACACAGACCTCAGAAAAAGACTCACCAGTGTCCTAAAAAATGCAGTTGTACCCAATGTCCACTTAACCACGGACATGTGGACAAGTGGAGCAGGGCAGACTCAGGACTATATGACTGTGACAGCCCACTGGGTAGATGTATTGCCTCCCGCAGCAAGAACAGCAGCGGCGGCACCAGTAGCAGCATCTCGCAAACGCCAACTCGTTCCTAGGCAGGCTACGCTTTGTATCACCGCTTTCCAGAAGAGGCACACAGCTGACAACCTCTTACGGAAACTGAGGAACATCATCGCAGAATGGCTTACCCCAATTGGACTCTCCTGGGGATTTGTGACATCGGACAACGCCACCAATATTGTGCGTGCATTACATCTGGGCAAATTCCAGCACGTCGCATGTTTTGCACATACATTGAATTTGGTGGTGCAGAATTATTTAAAAAACGACAGGGGCGTGCAAGAGATGCTGTCGGTGGCCCGAAGAATTGTGGGCCACTTTCGGCATTCAGCCACCGCGTGCCGAAGACTGGAGCACCAGCAAACAGTCCTGAACCTGCCCTGCCATCATCTGAAGCAAGAGGTGGTAACGAGGTGGAATTCAACCCTCTATATGCTTTAGAGGATGAAGGAGCAGCAAAAGGCCATTCAAGCCTATACATCGGCCTACGATATAGGAAAAGGAGGGGGAATGCACCTGACTCAAGCGCAGTGGAGAATGATTTCAACTTTGTGCAAGGTTCTGCAACCCTTTGAACTTGCCACACGTGAAGTCAGTTCAGACACTGCCAGCTTGAGTCAGGTCATTCCCCTCATCAGGCTTTTGCAGAAGAAGCTGGAGACATTGAAGGAGGAGCTAAAACAGAGCGATTCCACTAGGCATGTGGGACTTGTGGATGGAGCCCTTAATTCGCTTAACCAGGATTCACGGGTGGTCAATCTGTTGAAATCAGAGTACTACATTTTGGCCACCGTACTCGATCCTAGATTTAAAACCTACGTTGTATCTCTCTTTCCGGCAGACACAAGTCTGCAGAGGTTCAAAGCTCCTCCTTCACATTCTCCCGCAACTGGGGGTGCGAGGAAAAGGCTAAGAATTCCGAGCCCACCCGCTGGCGGTGATGCAGGGCAGTCTGGAGCGAGTGCTGACATCTGGTCCGGACTGAAGGACCTGCCAACGATTACTGACATGTTGTCTACTGTCACTGCATATGATTCTGTCACCATTGAAAGAATGGTGGAGGATTATATGAGTAGGCACGTCAGACAGTCCGTACGTATACTGGCAGGAAACAGAGGCAATTTGGAGGACCTTGCAGAAACTGGCTTTATTTTACCTAAGTTGCCCCCCCTCCAGTGTGTACTCCGAAAGAGTGTTTAGTGCAGCCGCTCACCTTGTCAGCAATCGGTGTACGAGGTTACTTCCAGAAAATGTGGAGAAGATGATGTTCATCAAAATGAATTATAATCAATTCCTGCGTGGAGACATTCACCAGCAATTGCCTCCAGAAAGTACACAGGTACCTGAGATGGTGGATTCCAGTGGGGACGAATTAATAATCTGTGAGGAGGGGTATGTACACAGTGAAAGGGGTGAGGAATCGGACGATGAGGAGGAGGTGGACATCTTGCCTTTGTAGAGCCAGTTTGTGCAAGTAGAGATTGATTGCTTCTTTTTTGGTGGGGGCCCAAACCAACCAGTCATTTCAGTCACAGTCGTGTGGCAGACCCTGTGGCTGAAATGATGGGTTTGTTAAAATGTGCATGTCCTGTTTATACAACATAAGGGTGGGTGGGAGGGCCCAAGGACAATTCCATCTTGCACCTCTGTTTTCTTTCATTTTTCTTTGCATCATGTGCTGTTTGGGGACTATTTTTTTGAAGTGCCATCCTGCCTGACACTGCAGTGCCACTCCTAGATGGGCCAGGTGTTTGTGTCGGCCACTTGTGTCGCTTAGCTTAGTCATCCAGCGACCTCGGTGCAAATTTTAGGACTAAAAATAATATTGTGAGGTGTGATGTGTTCAGAATAGACTGAAAATGAGTGTAAATTATGGTTATTGAGGTTAATAATACTATGGGATCAAAATGACTTATGATTTAAGCAGTTTTTGAGGGTTTTTTGTAAAAACAAAAACGAATCCAAAACACAACCGAATCCAACAAAAAATGTTCAGGGAGGTTTTGCCAAAACGCGTCCGAATCTAAAACCAAAACACAAAACCCGAAAAATGTCCGGTGCACATCACTAATTATAATGGGATGTGCTACCTTGCTGGGACTAAGTACTGTAATACTACAACATAGGAACAAAGGGTGCAGCTGTATGGGCGTGCGCACGGGGGTTGCCTGGTGTGCACAGGCACCCCCTAATGTCCGGCACCCCCCGCACGTTACGCCTGCGCTCCGGTCATTGCTGTCTGTGTGCTGCTGTTGTAGCAGTGTGTGTGCTACTGCTACTACAGCAGCACACTGATAGCGATGATCGGATATAACCTAGTCCTCCTGGCTCCTGCATCGCTCGCTGGTGCTGCCCTTACAGCATGCTTTCACCCCCCTCCCGCTGCGCCGCCGCCGGTCACACCACTCACACAGTGACAGCTGACAGCTCACTGTCAGCTGCACTGAACCTAAACGGCTATTTCGTGGATGGGTGGGCTGGCCGCACAGCCCAGCCCACCCACCGTCATAATCCGACTGCCTCGCGGTGTGACGTGCTGATGTCACACCGTGCGCCCTCCCCTCTTCTACCTTCCTCCTTTCCCGCTCTGCGCTGTGGGCTGTTTTCCAGGCTCCCGCCCGTGCTCATTTGCAGTGGCATTGGCAGTTAGTATTGTGTGCCTGCCCTGCTGCCCTGCCGTTTTCTACCGCTGCAGGAGAGGAGTCGGTGCCTGCTGCCTGAGCCTTCAGAATGTGAGTGATAGACTCACTCAGTCACTGTCTGTGTGCACCAAGGTCCAGGGCAAAGTTCAGGCCAGACAGGGTGTGGGGGTGGGATAAAACTTAGAAAATATAGGGTTATTATTAGTGATGAGCACCGGAAATTTTTCGGGTTTTGTGTTTTGGTTTTGGGTTCGGTTCCGCGGCCGTGTTTTGGGTTCGAACGCGTTTTGGCAAAACCTCACCGAATTTTTTTTTGTCGGATTCGGGTGTGTTTTGGATTCGGGTGTTTTTTTCAAAAAACCCTAAAAAACAGCTTAAATCATAGAATTTGGGGGTCATTTTGATCCCAAAGTATTATTAACCTCAATAACCATAATTTCCACTCATTTTCAGTCTATTCTGAACACCTCACAATATTATTTTTAGTCCTAAAATTTGCACCGAGGTCGCTGGATGGCTAAGCTAAGCGACCCAAGTGGCCGACACAAACACCTGGCCCATCTAGGAGTGGCACTGCAGTGTCACGCAGGATGGCCCTTCCAAAAAACACTCCCCAAACAGCACATGACGCAAAGAAAAAAAGAGGCGCAATGAGGTAGCTGTGTGAGTAAGCTAAGCGACCCTAGTGGCCGACACAAACACCTGGCCCATCTAGGAGTGGCACTGCAGTGTCACGCAGGATGGCCCTTCCAAAAAACACTCCCCAAACAGCACATGACGCAAAGAAAAATGAAAGAAAAAAGAGGTGCAAGATGGAATTGTCCTTGGGCCCTCCCACCCACCCTTATGTTGTATAAACAGGACATGCACACTTTAACCAACCCATCATTTCAGTGACAGGGTCTGCCACACGACTGTGACTGAAATGACGGGTTGGTTTGGACCCCCACCAAAAAAGAAGCAATTAATCTCTCCTTGCACAAACTGGCTCTACAGAGGCAAGATGTCCACCTCATCATCATCCTCCGATATATCACCGTGTACATCCCCCTCCTCACAGATTATCAATTCGTCCCCACTGGAATCCACCATCTCAGCTCCCTGTGTACTTTGTGGAGGCAATTGCTGCTGGTCAATGTCTCCACGGAGGAATTGATTATAATTCATTTTAATGAACATCATCTTCTCCACATTTTCTGGATGTAACCTCGTACGCCGATTGCTGACAAGGTGAGCGGCGGCACTAAACACTCTTTCAGAGTACACACTTGTGGGAGGGCAACTTAGGTAGAATAAAGCCAGTTTGTGCAAGAGCCTCCAAATTGCCTCTTTTTCCTGCCAGTATAAGTACGGACTGTCTGACGTGCCTACTTGGATGCGGTCACTCATATAATCCTCCACCATTCTTTCAATGGGGAGAGAATCATATGCAGTGACAGTAGACGACATGTCCGTAATCGTTGTCAGGTCCTTCAGTCCGGACCAGATGTCAGCATCAGCAGTCGCTCCAGACTGCCCTGCATCACCGCCAGCGGGTGGGCTCGGAATTCTGAGCCTTTTCCTCGCACCCCCAGTTGCGGGAGAATGTGAAGGAGGAGATGTTGACAGGTCGCGTTCCGCTTGACTTGACAATTTTGTCACCAGCAGTTCTTTGAACCCCAGCAGACTTGTGTCTGCCGGAAAGAGAGATCCAAGGTAGGTTTTAAATCTAGGATCGAGCACGGTGGCCAAAATGTAGTGCTCTGATTTCAACAGATTGACCACCCGTGAATCCTTGTTAAGCGAATTAAGGGCTCCATCCACAAGTCCCACATGCCTAGCGGAATCGCTCTGTGTTAGCTCCTCCTTCAATGTCTCCAGCTTCTTCTGCAAAAGCCTGATGAGGGGAATGACCTGACTCAGGCTGGCAGTGTCTGAACTGACTTCACGTGTGGCAAGTTCAAAAGGTTGCAGAACCTTGCACAACGTTGAAATCATTCTCCACTGCGCTTGAGACAGGTGCATTCCACCTCCTGTATCGTGCTCAGTTGTATAGGCTTGAATGGCCTTTTGCTGCTCCTCCAACCTCTGAAGCATATAGAGCAGTGTTTTTCAACCGCTGTGCCGCGGCACACTAGTGTGCCGCGAGCGGTTGCCAGGTGTGCCGCCGTCTGCCAGAGATGCCGCTGCCCTCCGCCAGAGATTCCGCTGCCGCCCGCCAGAGAGAGACCTGCGCTGCCGACAGAGAGAGACCTGCTTCCGCCCGCCAGAGAGAGACCTGCTTCCGCCCGCCAGAGAGACCTGCTTCCACCCGCCAGAGAGACCTGCTTCCGCCCGCCAGAGAGACCTGCTGCCGCCCGCCAGAGAGAGACCTGCTGCCGCCCGCCAGAGATGCCAGCACAGCTGCCGCTGCAATCAGTAGCCGGTTCGGCAGTGCTGTGCACTTCCGCTACCCACCCATGACCTATGGCGAGACATAGGTCACGCACGGCCCACCCACTGCTGCTCCGTGCTGCTGCTGCGCCGTGCTGTTGCTGCCACTGCCTGGTCCATCCACTCAATGCTCCTCACTTCTGCCAGATCAGGTTATTTATATATATTTTTTTCCATTATGTATGTGTGGAATTACTGTGGGGTGGGGGCAGATATTGTATGGAATTACTATTGGGGGGCAGTGTGTGGAATTACTGGGGGGGGGCAGTGAGTGGAATTTCTATTTGGGGGGCAATGTGACATTACTGTGGGGACAATGTTTATGCAATATGGAGCTGTGCATATACGAAGTGGCAATTTTGTACTGCTGGTGGGGAATTTTAGACGTGGTCCTGATGACTCCTTCTGCATTATACAGTTATAAATAAGGAGTAAATAGTGGCCAGGTTAAGTTGCAGGTGAAATTAGTTGGGGAGGCAGTGTGTGGTTGAATTACTCTGGGGGACAGTGTGTGGCATTATTATAAATTAGTTTTAGTACTGTGGGGGCCAATGTGTTTGCACTTCTGTGGGGGCCTGTGTTTTTGTTTAATTGCCATGGGGGCCAATGTGTGTATATGCGGTTTTTATCCCGTGGGGCACTGATGGTGTGCCTTGGCAATTTTAAAGTCTTGTAGGTGTGCCGCGAGTGGAAAAAGGTTGAAAATCACTGATATAGAGGGTTGAATTCCACCTCGTTACCACTTCTTGCTTCAGATGATGGCAGGGCAGGTTCAGGCGTTTTTGGTGGTGCTCCAGTCTTCTGTACGTGGTGCCTGTACGCCGAAAGTGTCCTGCAATTCTTCTGGCCACCGACAGCATCTCTTGCACGCCCCTCTCGTTATTTAAATAATTCTGCACCACCAAATTCAAGGTATGTGCAAAACATGGGACGTGCTGGAATTTGCCCATATTTAATGCACACACAATATTGCTGGCGTTGTCCGATGCCACAAATCCACAGGAGAGTCCAATTGGGGTAAGCCATTCTGCGATGATCTTCCTCAGTTGCCGTAAGAGGTTTTTAGCTGTGTGCGTATTCTGGAAAGCGGTGATACAAAGCGTAGCCTGCCTAGGAAAGAGTTGGCGTTTGCGAGATGCTGCTACTGGTGCCGCCGCTGCTGTTCTTGCGGCGGGAGTCCATACATCTACCCAGTGGGCTGTCACAGTCATATAGTCCTGAGCCTGCCCTGCTCCACTTGTCCACATGTCCGTGGTTAAGTGGACATTGGGTACAACTGCATTTTTTAGGACACTGGTGAGTCTTTTTCTGAGGTCTGTGTACATTTTCGGTATCGCCTGCCTAGAGAAATGGAACCTAGATGGTATTTGGTTCCGGGGACACAGTACCTCCAACAAGTCTCTAGTTTTCTCTGCAGTAATGATGGATACCGGAACCACGTTTCTCACCGCCCAGGATGCCAAGGCCTCAGTTATCCGCTTTGCAGCAGGATGACTGCTGTGATATTTCATCTTCCTCGCAAAGGACTGTTGGACAGTCAATTGCTTGGTGGAAGTAGTAAAAGTGGTCTTACGAGTACGACTTCCCCTCTGGGATGACCATCGACTCCCAGCAACAACAACAGCAGTGCCAGCAGCAGTAGGCGTTACACGCAAGGATGCATCGGAGGAATCCCAGGCAGGAGAGGACTCGTCAGAATTGCCAGTGACATGGCCTGCAGGACTATTGGCATTCCTGGGGAAGGAGGAAATTGACACTGAGGGAGTTGGTGGGGTGGTTTGCGTGAGCTTGGTTACAAGAGGAAGGGATTTACTGGTCAGTGGACTGCTTCCGCTGTCGCCCAAAGTTTTTGAACTTGTCACTGACTTATGATGAATGCGCTGCAGGTGACGTATAAGGGAGGATGTTCCGAGGTGGTTAACGTCCTTACCCCTACTTATTACAGCTTGACAAAGGCAACACACGGCTTGACAAATGTTGTCCGCATTTCTGTTGAAATACTTCCACACCGAAGAGCTGATTTTTTTGGTATTTTCACCAGGCATGTCAATGGCCCTATTCCTCCCACGGACAACAGGTGTCTCCCCGGGTGCCTGACTTAAACAAACCACCTCACCATCAGAATCCTCCTGGTCAATTTCCTCCCCAGCGCCAGCAACACCCATATCCTCCTCATCCTGGTGTACTTCAACACTGACATCTTCAATCTGACTATCAGGAACAGGACTGCGGGTGCTCCTTCCAGCACTTGCAGGGGGCGTGCAAATGGTGGAAGGCGCATGCTCTTCACGTCCAGTGTTGGGAAGGTCAGGCATCGCAAACGACACAATTGGACTCTCCTTGTGGATTTGTGATTTCGAAGAACGCACAGTTCTTTGCTGTGCTTTTGCCAGCTTGAGTCTTTTCATTTTTCTAGCGAGAGGCTGAGTGCTTCCATCCTCATGTGAAGCTGAACCACTAGCCATGAACATAGGCCAGGGCCTCAGCCGTTCCTTGCCACTCCGTGTGGTAAATGGCATATTGGCAAGTTTACGCTTCTCCGACGACGATTTTATTTTAGATTTTTTAGTCCTTTTTTTACTGATATTTGGTGTTTTGGATTTTACATGCTCTGTACTATGACATTGGGCATCGGCCTTGGCAGACGACGTTGCTGGCATTTCATCGTCTCGGCCATGACTAGTGGCAGCAGCTTCAGCACGAGGTGGAAGTCGATCTTGATCTTTCCCTATTTTTGGAACCTCAACATTTTTGTTCTCCATATTTTAATAGGCACAACTAAAAGGCACCTCAGGTAAACAATGGAGATGGATGGATACTAGTATACTTATGGATTGACGAGCGACTGCCGACACAGAGGTAGCTACAGCCGTGGACTACCGTACTGCGTCTGCTGCTAATATAGACTGGATGATAATGATATAAAAAATATATATATCACTACTGCAGCCGGACAGGTATATATTATATAATGACGGACCTGCTGGACACTGTCAGCTCAGCACTGCAGACTCCTAAAGTAAGCTACTAGTATCAAGAAGATAGAAAAAAGAAAAAAACACCACGGGTAGGTGGTATACAATTATGGATGGACGAGCGACTGCCGACACAGAGGTAGCTACAGCCGTGGACTACCGTACTGCGTCTGCTGCTAATATAGACTGGATGATAATGATATAAAAAATATATATATATATCACTACTGCAGCCGGACAGGTATATATTATATAATGACGGACCTGCTGGACACTGTCAGCTCAGCACTGCAGACTCCTAAAGTAAGCTACTAGTAGTATCAAGAAGATAGAAAAAAAAAAAAACACCACAGGTAGGTGGTATACAATTATGGATGGACGAGCGACTGCCGACACAGAGGTAGCTACAGCCGTGGACTACCGTACTGCGTCTGCTGCTAATATAGACTGGATGATAATGAGATATAAAATATATATATATCACTACTGCAGCCGGACAGGTATATATTATATAATGACGGACCTGCTGGACACTGTCAGCTCAGCACTGCAGACTCCTAAAGTAAGCTACTAGTATCAAGAAGATAGAAAAAATAAAAAAACACCATGGGTAGGTGGTATACAATTATGGATGGACGAGCGACTGCCGACACAGAGGTAGCTACAGACGTCGACTACCGTACTGCGTCTGCTGCTAATATAGACTGGATGATAATGATATAAAAAATATATATATATATATCACTACTGCAGCCGGACAGGTATATATTATATAATGACGGACCTGCTGGACACTGTCAGCTCAGCACTGCAGACTCCTAAAGTAAGCTACTAGTATCAAGAAGATAGAAAAAAAAAAAACACCACGGGTAGGTGGTATACAATTATGGATGGACGAGCGACTGCCGACACAGAGGTAGCTACAGCCGTGGACTACCGTACTGCGTCTGCTGCAGTGCTAATATAGACTGGATGATAATGATATAAAAAATATATATATATCACTACTGCAGCCGGACAGGTATATATTATATAATGACGGACCTGCTGGACACTGTCAGCAGAATGCGTTTATAGAAAGAAAAAAAACACCACACGACGAGTGTTTAACTTTTTCAGGCAGACAATCACAATATACTGGTGGTCAGTGGTCACTGGTCAGTCACACTGGCACTGGCAGTGGCACTCTAGCAGCAAAAGTCTGCACTGTTAAAAATATGTACTCCTGCTATAACTGCTCCCCAGTCTCCCCCACAATTAAGCTGTGTGAGTAGTGAGCACTCAGCACAGTCAGATATACAGTATTACATAGATGATGCAGCACACTGAGGGCACACTGAGGCTGAGCACAGATATGGTATGTGACTGTGTCACACTGTTTATCGTTTTTTTTCAGGCAGAGAACGGATTAATTAAACTGGTGGTCACTGGTCACACTATCAGCAAGTAGTACTCCTAATATGCTCCCTAAAATTAGTAAATCAAGTGTCACTCTCTACTACTCTCTAGTCTACTCTAAACGGAGAGGACGCCAGCCACGTCCTCTCCCTATCAATCTCAATGCACGTGTGAAAATGGCGGCGACGCGCGGCTCCTTATATAGAATCCGAGTCTCGCGATAGAATCCGAGCCTCGCGAGAATCCGACAGCGGGATGATGACGTTCGGGCGCGCTCGGGTTAACCGAGCAAGGCGGGAAGATCCGAGTCTGCCTCGGACCCGTGTAAAAAGCGTGAAGTTCGGGGGGGTTCGGTTTCTGAGAAACCGAACCCGCTCATCACTAGTTATTATTAATATATATTATAAATATATCTCATTGCCGTATTCTGCAATATGCACGTCACTCCAGGATTGGTAGAAAAAAGTTGATGTTTAGTCCATGTTAAATGAGCATCATACTACAAAAGTGCTGAGTGCAGCCTGCTTATAGTTGCACTCGGCACTTTTGTAGTATGATGCTCATTTAACATGGACTAAACATCAACTTTTTTCTACCAATCCTGGAGTGACGTACACATTGCAGAATACGGCAATGGGGGATTATATTATTTGAGCACGAGCACACAGGTATATGTATGTGTATATCTATATACATATATATGCATATATATATATATATATCTCTATGTATATAATCACTCCCATAAAAGCACAACTTGCTCAGAAAGATAGATACATAAAGACCCCATTTATCAACAAGTTTCCTTGCTGGAAACTCGTTTTAGCTGGTAAATGGGACCAATTTCTATTTAACAAGGCTAATAGCGCTGCTAACTATCAGCACTATTAGCCTTTCATTTTCCCTATACTGCTGCACACTAAAGTCTATTTAACAACAAGCGCTATTTCTGAAATAGCGCTCGCTTACCTAAAATGGCTTTGTTTGCTCCGGGCAGACGTTATGCACAGCAGTGTCTGTCCTGTGCTCCAATTCCCCCCTCCTGCAGCAATCCCGGCATACATCACAGCAGCCGGGTTGCTATAGAGACAGGACTCCGCTGCAACAAAACCAGTCAGCATGAACACCAAAATGGGCGCCGCGTCCAGAAAATCACTACCGCGCATGTGTCGGGAGTATGCATACAACGGCGCATGCACAGTAGTTAGGGACGCCGGCGAAAAAGAGCATTCCTCGGCGCTGTTTGGCCTTGACATACAGCTCTGATGGGTGTTTTTACGTTACCGCTTGTCAGCGACAGCTTCAATGCTGAATACAAGTAAAAAAGCGCGGTGAGCACTCCGGTGCCCTCTGACTGGACAGATACAAAACTTGCGAGAAAAAGGTTAATAGTTTACCTTGACAAAGGGGCGGAAATTTCCCCGAAACGTTGGGAGTTTTATGCTATTATGTTTTAATACATTAGTTGCACTTTTAAAAGCCTCCGAGTGCATCTGTTTTTTCCTCGCAAGTTTTGTGTGTGTATATACAGATAGTTGGTGGTCGGCACTCACTACGGGGTCATTCCGAGTTGATCGCTAGCTGAAATTGTTCGCTGAGGCAAACAATCGGTACGTATGCGGCGCAATGTGCATGCGCGACATACTTTCACAATGGCCAATGTAGTTTCACACAATGTCTAGCAATGCATTTCAGTCGCACAGGCTGCTGTAGAGTGATTGACATGAGGTGGGCGTTTCTGGGTGGCAACTGACTGTTTTCAGGGAGTGTGTGGAAAAACGCAGGCGTGGCTGGGAGAACGCAGGGCGTGTTTGTGACGTCAAATCCGGAACTGAATGGTCTGAAGTGATCTCAAGCGCTGAGTAGGTTTTGAGCTGCTCTAAAACTGCACAATTTTTTTCTGTAGCCGTTCTGCGATTAAAGCGTTCGCACTATTGCAAAGCTAATATACACTGCCAGATGTCAGCGAGGTCCCAGGCTAACAGATTGTTAGGTTTAATAAACCTCTGTCAGCCCTCACTGTACACTCTATTTAATCAAATTCCCTGTATTATTTAGATTGCATTAACTGCTAATATATGGTGCTAGTCATGCCCAGTAGGCGGGGCTAGTCACGCCCAGTAGGCGGGGCTAGTCACGCCCAGGAGGCGGGGCTAGGCACGCATCTCCAGTCATGCACCCCCTAATAAAATGTGCTGCGCACGCCTATGTGCAACTGCACCATACACCATTAAAATTATTATAACCATAATATAATATTTGAGGTTCATTGATATATTCTGTTATATGTGTGATATAACAACACTGTTATCATCCAGTAGGGATCAATAAAGCTGTTTTATACGTCCTGGAACGCACATGCAGACAGGTGAAAAGCACACGCTGCCCGGCGTGACATTTACACCAAGGTCTGAGCAGTTCCTTTACCGGAATATGTCATTTCCGGTATTTGGAACGCATACCGTGAGGTGGAACGCACGCGCACTTCCGGCACGGCGTCCACTTCCTGGTCCTTGCGTTATGTGGTTTTTGAAGCTCATGAGAGAGTAAAAAACACATGAAAATGTGTAGATCTAAGTCAGAATGTCTAGGTTTAATAATAAAATTGAATATATGGCTGCTAGCATGTATTTTGGATGTGCACTTTTAAACTTGAATGTGACTAAGGAAATGACATCACTTCCTGTAATTTGTTATTAGGGGTATATAAATCCCTTCAGTTGACCCTCTCTGTATGCCCTGAGGAAGGATCCAGCAGGATTGAAACGCGCTGGTAAATACAGAGGTGTTTGGTGAGTGGGCAGTCCGGAACGCCCGTCTCAAATTTTTTCATCTCTATACACCCTGTGGTCATACTTGTGTTGTGCGGAGTACCTCCATTAAGTTTCTATGTGATTTTATGGACTTTTTTTTGTATTTCTTGTGCATTTTTAAAGATTTTTGTATTTTAACAAATTGTTACCCATTTTTAAATTGTGGATTGGACAAATATTTTAATCGTTTGGGATAACTCAGGATCCAAAGATACCTTGATGGGAAGGTAGCAGCTCCTTGAATTGTGAGTGGGGTACGCCCATCTTGATATATCCATTACCATCATTGGAGGGGGAATTGTGAGTCTTGGTACGTATTAGTTCTCCTATGATTTATCCACTGGTTAAAGGGCGGGATCTTCACACCAAAGATACCTTTATGGGTCCGATTTGGCTATCTGCTGAGTGAGTACGGTACGCCATTTAGGACCTTACACTCTGCACGTCATATGATCCATGAACTAAGAGAATATTGAAAGAGATATTTCTGGGACTTATTTCTTGTGATTGACATACTACTATATTTTCTTTTTTTTATGTTTCCCTCAAATGTCTGGTGAATTTCATTGAGAATTACATCCCCCTAAGAGGAGAAGCATTGGTTATCAGTTACCCAATCGGAGGGAAGTATTGTCATTTAAGCACTATATATCTATGTACACTCTCTTGTTCTGTACCACATCCAAAGAACATTCTGCTGGTGAATGCCAGAACCACAATATCCAGAACCACAATATCCTCATTCAAATGGAAATGGGAGACCACCTTAGGCAAGTATCCCGGTCTGGTATGAACCACAGCCATAGCAGAATGAAAAATTAGGAAAGTAGGGCGACAAGAAAGGGCGCCCAGATTGGACACTGGTCTTACTGATGCAATGGCTAAAAGGAATAAGGTTTTAGGAGTTAGCCATTTGAAATCCACTGTGTCCAACAGTTCAAAAGGAGCCTGTTGAAGAGCATCCAGGACCACCGACAAATCCCACGGAGCCACCAGAGGAACATATGGAGGCTGGACCCTGATGACACCTTTCTAGAATCTGGTAGCAGTGCAATTCTGCGTTGAAACCACACAGATAATGCCAAATTATGTACTTTTGGAGAAGCCAGGTGGAGTCCGAGGTTCAACCCCCATTGGAGGAAGGGCAAAATTCTAGAAACCCTGAAGACAGCTGGGTTATGATGTCTGGAAGCACACCACTGAAAGCAGGTATGCCATATTTGGTAGTAAATTCGTGCAGATGCCGGCTTCCGTGATTTAGAATGGTCTTCACTACTGAGCACGAAAAGCACTTCGCCCTTAGTAAGGAGTGCTCAAGAGCCACGCCGTCAAAGACAGATGTGGCAGGTCCAGGTGTAGGCAGGGCCCCTGAGACAGAGGGTCTGGACGTAGCGGAAGAGGTAGAGGGTCTCCTTTGGATAGACCCTGCAGATTCAAGAACCGGTGTATTCTTGGCCACGTCGGAGCTTCTAGAATGAGATTGCCTCCCTCTAATTTGACTTTCCTCAGGTCCCTTGGCAGAAGGGATCTTGGAGGAAAGATGTACATCAAATGGAATTTCCATTTGATGGAGAGAGCATCCACAAATGCAGCTTAAGGATCTCGATATTGGGCTCCGTACACTGGGACCTTGTTGTTGTGTTATTAGGCCATGAGGTCGACTTCTGAGAGACCTCACCTGTGCACTAGGAGTTGGAATACCTCTAGATGAAGATACCACTCTCCCGCATGGATGTCTTGACAACGTTGAAAGTCTGCTTCCCAGTTGAGGGTCCCTGGAATGTATACTGCTGAGATGGCTGGGAGGTGACGTTCTGTCCAATGGAGAAGGCATACTACCTCCTGCATCACCCTCTGGCTGCAAGATCCCCCTTGGTGGTTAATATATGCCACTGCTGTGGTGTTGTTGGACTGAACCTGAACAGGTCTGCCGTGTAGGACAGTCTATGCCAGAGTCAAAGCTTTGTACATGGCTCACAGTTCCAGGATATTGATTATAAGGAGAGACTCCGTGAGAGACCAATGCCCCTGAAATGAATGTTGTTCCATTACTGCTCCCCAACCGCAGAGACTTGCATCAATGATTAGAAGTACCTATTCTGAAATCCAAAAGGGTCTTCCTTTGTCCAAGTGAGTTGTGAGGAGGTGAGAGACAGACGCATCTTCAGAGTAAGTGTCATCATCTGAGACTTGATCAGATGATGTTGTCCACAGAAAAAGATGCTGACTCGCCGAGTCTTACAGAGCACCCAAATGCAACATCCTTTGAGATGGCATGAGGGAAGAATTTTTCCAATTGATGAGCCATCAGTGTGTTTGAAGTAAGGTCATAGTTAGTTGTAAATGGTTGTGTAAGACTTCTTGTGAAGTAGCTAGCAGTAATAAGTCGTCCATTTATGGAAGCAGTCTGACTCATTGAAGACACAGTTGTGCTGCTATGACTGCCATAACTTTGGTGAAAATTCTGGGCGCCATAGACAGTCCAAACGACAGTGCCCAGAATTGAAAGTATTCTTTGCATATAGCAAAACTTAGGAATTGCTGATGTGAATGAGCAATAGGGATATGCAGGTAAGCATCCTGTATATCCAGGGATACCATAAAATCTCCTGGTTCCATTGCTAGAACCATAGACTGGAGGGTCTCCATCCGTAATTTCAGGAACCTTGAAAATTTTTCTTTTGAGGGATTTGAGGTTTAGGATGGGTTGGTGCGACCCATTTGGTTTTGGTACTAGGAATAGGGAGGAATAATAGCCCTTCCCACTTTGAGAGGGAAGAACCAGTATGATCACTCCTGATTCCAGAAGTGACTGTATAACCTGGGCATCCCTCTGACAAAGTCTTTTGACGAAATGCATTAGGGTGGAGTCTGTGACTGTTTGGTAATCATCGGTGGCAGTGTAAGCACAGTGCACAGCAGCCTGGTGATCACCCGCAGTAGCTTCCAGACCAGGGAGAAGGAGAGGTTTGGATTACATTGTGTCTGCCAGCAAGTGTTCCAGATATCACCAGATGGATATATATTGCTGAGCCATGTGGTAACCAGTCCACCCTGGTTGCTGTTCGGTACAGTTAATATACATACGCTTGTTATTTTCTTGATTGTTTTTAATAAATTCATGGTTTTGCACTATGGAGTGCCCCCCCCCCATTTCTTTGTATATTTAAAATATATATATATATATATATATATATATATATATATATATATAGGCAGGCGACGGCGCGGCACTCCAGGCTTGAGGAAGAGAATAATGGACGACAACCAAGTCTGCAACAACATTTCAATCTTAATCGATTTTCATCAGGTTACAATCAAATCATTAAAACATCCTACCTTATATCCCCCACCAACACCATGTGCGTGTGACGTCCGTGCCGGCGTCCCACCCGTGCCGCCGCGGTCCGATGCCGTCACTACGCATCCATCTGTCAGTCAACACAGGAGCCCCCGGCCACAGCGCCACTTGATGACGTCATCGCGCACAAGCCCGACGCACGTCCCCATCATTATAGCAACCGGACAGTGACATGTAAACTGTTTGAAAACAAGACAGATAGTACAGCAATGTCTACAAAGATAATAACATAACGGGATTCATATCAATATGTAAACCACATATGAACACTTAGTCCTAAAAAGGGGGAAGTAATACCTTATTATCTGTTATAACTAACAGTCATATAGGACTTGATCATTAAGTATCCGTTAGACTTATCAGACAAGCTAAAAGAGAAAATCTTAACTTAGTTTAAATATAACTGATTACAACATAGCACCCAAGTAAGGGGCTTATCGTTAAGCCCCTTAGGTGCCATAACACCTAGTCGGATAATCCACTCTGTTTCTTTTTTAATCAGCAATGCCCCTCTATCCCCACCTCTTTTGGATGCTGGGACATGGTCGATCATACGATACCTAAGACCAGCTAAAGTATGGCGTGCCTCCAAAAAATGTCTCGCGACTGGTTGGTCGCTTGAACCGCTATCTAGCGCCAATTTAATACTAGAGCGGTGTACCGCCATTCGCTCTTTAAATTTTCGTTGGGTCTTTCCAATATACGAAAGTCCGCAGGGACAAATAATCTGGTATACAACGTAACTGCTGTTGCAAGTAAGATGATCTCTGATAATATACTTCTTACCGCTATTAGGATGAAGAAAGGTGTCACCCGGAATCAAGTACTTGCAAGTGGTACATGGACACCTGGTACAACCCCTAGCTACCCTTACAGAATTACTAGATGCCTCTGACCGTGTCCTAGAGATATCATTTTTTACTAGTATATCTTTCAGGTTTTTTGAACGAGTATAACACGGCATCAGATCTTTATCACTGAAAGGAAGTTCTTTGTCTGTTTTAACAATACTCCAAAGTTTTTTGGAGACCCTATTGATATCACGTGAGCAAGTGTTAATTTACTGACCCATGGGATTTTCTTAAGATTTTTATCTTTATCTGTCTTAACCAATAAATTCTTTCTGTCCATATTCAATACTCTATCCTTAATCTGCAACAACTGGTCGCGATCATATCCACGCTCCAAGAATGTATCTACTAGTACATCTAACTGAAGAATTGCAGCACTCCGACTGCTATTAATTCTCCAGATTCTTAACATTTGAGAATAGGGTAAACCCAACTTCAAAATTGCTGGATGACAACTATTATAGTGAAGTAGAGTATTTCTGTCAGTGGGTTTCGAATAAACAGTAGTACATAACTCTCCATCATACAATGTAATCAGTACATCCAAGAAATTCAATGACTCTTGGCTCATGGTTACCGTGAATTTTACCACTGAATCAGAGGAATTTTGTGTCTAAATGTGAGCCATAAGCTCATCCTTACTACCTGTCCATATCATCAACAAGTCGTTGATGAACCGTGTATAAAACATGATTTTATCAGCTATATTTAAATTGTCAAAAAAGATTTGTTTTTCAGTTTTGAACATATACAGGTTAGCGAGTGCCGGAGCCACTGATGACCCCATGGCACACCCGCTAACCTGTAAATAATAATTATTATCAAAAAGAAAATAATTCATACTCAATATCAACTTTAATAGCTTACAGACTACAATTCGCTGCTCAGTGGTAAAATCACTATATATTTCCAAATGCTCACTCACTGCTAATATCCCGTCATTATGCGGAATGACGGTATATAGACTGACTACGTCCATGGACACCAACCATGCATCCTGCGGAATCTAATTTATTAAGTAACATGGTTGTGTCCAACAGGAAGTGTTCTTGACTTTGTGCGATCGGTTGGAGAATAGAATCTAAATAAATTGCTGTAGGTTGCAATAGAGAATCCCTAGCGGACACTATTGGGCGTCCCGGATGGGGGTGTCAGCCCCTTATGAACCTTCGGTAAGGTATATAAGAGTGGTGTCTTGGGAAAATCTAGAAGTAGTAAAGGAAGAACATCCTCGTTGATAAGGTCCACTTCTAAGGCTTCCAACAAGACCTTCTTCAGTTCTATTTTAAACTGAGCCGTCGGGTCATGAGTTAACAATCTATAAACTTCTTTATCCCCCAACTGTCGTAAAACTTCGTTCCTATACTCTTCACGATCCTGAAGCACGACACCTCCACCTTTGTCAGCGGCTCGTATTATCAAGTTGGTGTTTTGGGATAGGGTTCTTAATGCAGTCCTTTCAGACTGATTTAAATTGGGATGCGTTTTGTAATTCTTAACACATTCCCCTACCTCCTCATCTAACATGCGTGAGAATGTTTTAATAGTGGCACTGTTGGACAATGGTTCAAAAGAAGAAGCTTTTTTCAGTGCTTGAAGTTTTGGAGGTATGTTCTTAATTTCCTTTTTATCCGTTACTGGTGGATGTTTCATGAAGAATTCTTTAAGTTTTAGCTGTCGTATCAAACAATGTTTTTCCATTTGCCATTGCACCTTGTCAAATCCTATAGAGGGCACAAAAGACAAACCTTTTGATAAGAGACTTTTTTCACTCGCAGTAAGCTCATAGGACGAGAGATTACAGATCACTTGTTCTTGTTGGAGGGTGGTTTCTTGGTGACGATTGATCTTTGATTTTGTCAACCCCTCCTGTTTAATCTTCTATGCTTCCTCGTGCCTGCATTCTGGTTAGTCGTCCTAAAGGGACAGCAGTTGTAGCTTTATTTTTGTTCTTATTCTTATTGATGACCTTGCGGCGGGCACCACCCGTCTCTGAGCCATTGCTCTCAACAGGAGTATCCCATGATGATTCCGTGTCTAATGTTGATTTAGACTGGTTGCCACGTCTGAAAAAAGGCCTCCTCCTTTGTTCAACTTGGCGCCCACCTGTTAGCCACTGGTATACCTGGTGGTTTTCATAATCTGCCTCCACCTTCCGCAATTTCTCCCTTTTAAATTTTATAAGATCACGTTTATATGCGGCTATTTGGGTTGTGATTTTATTCACCCAATCAGTTTCTGTGTCAGCCTGCAGATTGCCCATGTGTAATTGCTCAAATGCTGTGATTTTATCCTTCACAATAGCAGATTCCTTTCTTGTTTGTTCAATGATTAATAATATGAGATCAAACGAACATTTGTTCAAGATGGCAATCCATCGTTTACAAAAGATGGGGTCATTGCGACCTATGGTGGGGCAATTACGTACCCTCAGTCCTCTGGGGATTCTTTTGCTCCTGAAATAATCGCTAAGGGAGACCCCATGAAGATGGTAATCCACCTCCTTCCTTTTAAGTCTTATCAGGTCACGATACACAATTTCAAGTGGTATATTCTCAATTTGATCAGACATTTGTTCGTTAAGCAAAATTACTTCTGCCTCTGATTCTGAATAACTAAACATTTCTTCCATTGGGAATAATAGTGGATTAAATGCAATATCATCCTGACGTGATTCAGCCATCTTAATAAAAAACTAGCAGTCACCCCAAGAAAATGAACATCCACTTGTCAAAACTTTCAGAGCACTGGCAGTGTGATTGCTTTATCTATAGAATAATTTATAGCAGCAGTCTGTCCAAGAACACAAAAAAGTGCTTAGTGCCAAACAAGCAAGTGTAGCAGCAGTCAATCACCGAATGCCTAAAGTGCTGGTGCAGAGCAATCATTTGTAACAGCGATCTATCACAAAAATGCATAAAGTGCCAATTAGAAAGTGCTTATTCTCGATAAGTTTGTTGATACTAAAAACTGATACTTTGTAAACAATCTTGATTCAATCAATCAGCTTAAAACATGGGAATCTCCACACAAATACCCGCATTAAAACACTTAAAAGTCCAGTGCAATATACCAGGCTAAACATGATGAAGCAGCTGAATACTCAAACAAAAATTTTTTTGCGTGGGTGCCTTGACAAGATACAGGTGGTGAGCCTGTTCTTATGTAGAAGAGCAATAAGTCCGGCACTCCTATGATATGGGTTTTAGCTTGTCTACAAAGTATCAGTTTTTAGTATCAACAAACTTATCGAGAATAAGCACTTTCTAATTGGCACTTTATGCATTTTTGTGATAGATCACTGTTACAAATGATTGCTCTGCACCAGCACTTTAGGCATTCGGTGATTGACTGCTGCTACACTTGCTTGTTTGGCACTAAGCACTTTTTTGTGTTCTTGGACAGACTGCTGCTATAAATTATTCTATAGATAAAGCAATCACACTGCCAGTGCTCTGAAAGTTTTGACAAGTGGATGTTCATTTTCTTGGGGTGACTGCAAGTTTTTTATTAAGATGGCTGAATCACGTCAGGATGATATTGCATTTAATCCACTATTATTCCCAATGGAAGAAATATTTAGTTTTTCGGAATCAGAGGCAGAAGTAATTTTGCTTAACGAACAAATGTCTGATCAAATTGAGAATAGATAAGCTGAAGGCTGCATAAGCCTGAGGCCATATAAGAGATCCACTTTTTGTGATTGGTTGTTAAGTGACTAAGCAGTTGCTAGGCAGATCAGTTTCCCCTTTTGGTTTTTTCCTATTGGATTGGAAGGTTGTGCATCAAGCTTAATAGGAGGGTCTTAGGATAGTATATAGGTGGGGGCCATTTTCCTAGACTTCCTCTTGCCATTCATTTTATGGCCCAGGAAGGTTAAGTACATTGGCACTGTAATTTCATTGCTGTTTTTCCTTTGTATATTAGCTTTTCTGTTCTGCACCCCTCCCCCCCCCTTCCCCCCTTTTCTTTTCAGTGATTCTTCCTGTGACATTTTATTATATTGTATTTATTGGTTCCCCCTCTCCTCCTGGTTTGCCGAGCCCGCGCCGCTCCGCTCCCCCCACCCGCCTCGTGGAGGCCGTGGGCACCCCCCGCTCCCATCCCGCAGTGCAGCCCCTAGGAGACTCCTTTCGGCGTCGGCTGGCACGCGGGGGGTCGGGCCACGACTACCCGCTACCCTGTCAGCGCGAGGAAGACGGCCAATGGCCGCTCTGCACGTGTCGCTGGGGCGAGCGGCTCGGCCGGGCCGCGGTCACCGGCGTCCCCGGCTGCTGCAGCTGCATCTACAGTTCCTTCGCCTGGCGCGCTGGGCAGCGCCGGGTCTCCTCCGCCTTCCCCGACATCGGCTCTGAGTGGCGGCTCGGGCGCCCACGTGGTGTCGGGCGGCCGCGGCGGGGCTGCGGAGGGTGAGGGGGGGGGCTGGGCCAACAGTGGGGAATATGAGTCTGGGGCAGCAGGGTGAGGTGCCCTCTGTCCCCAGTACGGTTTGTGGGGTACAGGTACCCCTGTATGCGGAGGGGCCTGTAGTACCCAGTTAGGGAATGGGGTGCCAGGGGCGCTACCGGGTGTTTCAGGAGTGGGGGGCTTGGCTGGTGCTACCGCAGCGCCCGCCCCTCCTGCGTTTGCATGGCTGGGGTTCCCGGGTGGGAGTCACGCATAAGGGGCCTTTTGGCTGGGCCCCCGGTCGCCCGTTGCACGGCTGCCCGTGTCATCATCCCCGGTCGTCGGGCTCCAGGCGCCTCCTCCCGGCCCGCCGGGGGCGCTGCAGTTGGTGGCGACTCAGTCGTCCATCGTGGCGGCTTACCACCTGCCCGGCCCTGCCCACTCGATGGACGCGCATCAAGGTTTCGCTGGGGACCAATTTTTCCCCGGTGGCCTTCCTTGGCCTATTGCGCCGGCGTTCCCTGCAGCTGCCGGAGCACCCTCCATGGGCCTAACGGTGGCGTCCACACCACAATTTTATCCTTACTTTGACGGCTCGGGCTCCGGCGTCCGGCCCACGTGGTCGGTCGGCGGCCCCCCGGGTTATGGTTCCCCTCCCTGCCTTTTCGGGCTCGCATCACGGGCCGCCCCTAGCTGTAGCCAATCAATTGGCGCAAATTTTGCCGCCCCTTCCTGCCCCTCCACAGTTCCCCCCGGTTTCGTCCGGATTTTCAGGGGCGGGCGGTTACATGCCGCATCCTTCTTGGCGGCCTGCTTACTCCATGGGGGGCGCTGCCTTCCCCCACGCCGTCGGGTACCCCTCAGTTGGGGGTCCTCCCCCGCCGCTCCCCGCCGGCCCTCCGCCGCGGGGCGGCTGTACTTGGCCTCCTCCCCTGCATGCTCACCCCATTACCATTTATGCGCTGGTTTCCCCCGCGCCTGTTGTCCCTTCTGTTTCTCCCTCACAGGTGCTGGCCGGTTCCGGGGCTACGTCGCGTGGGGGACGAAGGTCGCAGAGGGACGCGGCAGCAACGGGGGAAGTTCGGCCACCAACTGAGTCGGGTGCAACGGACGACGCTGTTCCGGGTTCTTCTAGCACTGGTGAGCATGCCCTTCCTTTACACAGTTCATCTAGTTGTTCTTCCTCATCATCTAGCAGTGTTTCTTCAGGCTCTCCGCGGCGCCCGCGTAAATTAGCTAGACGCATCGCGCGGCGCATGGCAAAGGAATCACAGAAAAGGGCAGCGCCAGCGCCGGCAGTTCCCATTGACCCCCTCCCCGTTATGCGGAGATGGTGCAGAGCGCCAACACGGCGGTGACGCGGCTGGTTCATAAGCTAACGCGAGAAAAAATCCGGAAGGGGAAGCACGTTGACATCTTCACCCTTAAGGATGAGATGCGGCAGGTTTTCGACGCAGCTAAGAAACCGGGGGTCACGCAGCAGGTTAAGCCCGCCCCGGACGTCACGGTCAAGAAGCCCGGGGCGGCCGGGGCTCCGGGTTCCCGCTTGATAGGGAAAGGGAAGTGTTTTGCCTACAACGAGGGAAATTTCGTCAAGGGGGTGAATTGTCGTTTTCGCCACTCGTGCAGGTTGTGCGGGGCCAGTCACCCGGCCAAAGATTAGACCTCGACGGCGAGCGGGAAGCCCTCCGCCCCTGCCGAGACCAGGGGAATTGGCAAGTAAGGCCTTTTTCCCCAATTCGAGTTCCCGAGTTGCGGCGCTGGCTGAGCTTATACCCCGACAGGTTGGCAGCGTCATTTCTCTTGGCGGGTTTTTTCTGCACGGTTTTGGTTGCCCATTTCGGATTCAGTGCACGTGCTGGCGCGCCAGAATTTGAGATCGGCGCGCGAATTCCCGCAGGAGGTTAGGCGGAAGGTGGACGGGGAGATCGGCTTGGGGCGCATGTTGGGGCCCCACGCCTTTCCCCCACTGCCCTCCTTGTGCATTTCCCCAGGTGGGGTGGTGCCCAAGAAGGCCACGGGCAAGTTCCGCCTGATACAGCACTTGTCGCACCCTCCGGGCTTTTCGGTTAACGACGCTATTCCGCAGGCTATGTGCAGGGTACGTTATCAGTCTTTGGATGACGCTCTGCGCTTGGTGCGGGTTGTGGTCCGGGGGGCTTGTTGGCAAATTTGGACGTGGAGTCGGCTTTCCGGCTTTTTACACTGCATCCGGATTCCCTGCGGTTTCTGGGTTTCAAAATAGGGGGCGAGTTTTACGTGGATCGGTGGCTCCCCATGGGTTGTTCGGTCTCCTGTGCCCACTTTGAGAGTTTTAGCACATTTTTGCATTGGTGCGTCCAGTCCGCCTCCGGTCAACGCGGGGTGGCTCACTACCTGGACGACTTTCTCTTTGTGGGCCTGGGGGGCAGTTCGATCTGTGGGGATATTCTGTTGGTGGCTAGATCCTTGTTCAAAAGGCTAGGGGTGCCTGTCGCGCAAGACAAATGCGAGGGACCTTGCACTTGTCTTAGCTATTTAGGTATCGAAATTGACACGGTGGGGGGTTGCTGTCGCCTGCCCGAGGATAAAGTGCGTAAGCTTTTGGGTTTAATTACTGACTGTTTAGGCAAACGCAGAGTTCGGCTTAAGCAGGTGCAGTCCTTGCTGGGTTCTCTCAATGTTGCGTGCAGGATTATCCCCATGGGTAGGATTTTCTGTCGCAAACTTGAGCAGGCCACGGCGGGGACGGTCCGGCAGAATCACACCGTGTACCTTTCCCGCGAGATCAGAGATGATTTGCGGATTTGGGTCTCTTTCCTGGTGTCCTTCAACAGGGAAGTTTTGTGGCCCGCGCCTTGTTGTTCCAGTAAGCAGCTGCAATTGTTCACGGATGCCTCAGGCAGTCGAGGTTTAGGGCGCGTTTTTTGCTGGCGCATGGTGCGCTGCGGCTTGGCCGGCCTCGTGGGTAACGCGTGAGTTTACCAAGAAACCTCCTTTTGCTGGAATTGTTCCCGATCATAGTGGCGCTTGAATTATGGGCCGGCCAGTTCGCAAATAGGGACATTTTGTTTCGTTGCGACAACTTGGGGGTGGTACATGCGATTAATAATCAGCGTTCCTCCTCGCCGCAGGCTCTGAGGCTGCTACGGCATCTAGTGTTAGTTTGCTTGCAGCGCAATATTAATTTCAGGGCCCGCCACGTGCCTGGAGTTGACAATGGAATTGCGGATGCATTGTCTCGGTTCCAGTTTGACAAATTCAGGACGTTGGTTTCGGGAGCGACGGCGGAGGGGTTACAGTGCCCACCTTCTGTCTGGCAGATGGTCGAGTCGGTTTAAAATGCTTTAGCCAGGTGTGCTCTGGCTCCTTCCACTCTCCGAGCGTATGATGCAGCCTGGCGGGATTGGTCGGTCTTTCAGAGTAGGTACGGGGTAGCAGGTGAGTCCTCGGCCGTCGCCCTGATGACCTTTGTTTGGGAACATTGCCAAAACGGTAGGTCAAAAGCGACCATGGCATCTGCCCTTGCGGGCATTTCCTTTCACTCGCGGCTCCACGGGATGACGGACCCCACGGGGTCGTTTGTCCTTTCCAGAGCGCTGAAAGGTTGGGCAAGGTTGCGCCCGGCGCCTGCGGATCCACGTAGGCCCGTAACGTTGCAGCTTCTAACGGATTTACTGCGGGTACTGCCTCAAATTGCGTCCTCGGAATTCGAGGTCGCGTTGTTTGGTAGTGCGTATGCCCTGGCCTTTTTCGGGGCTTTTCGGGTGAGCGAGTTGGTGGCATGCAGCAAACGTCTCGGGAGTCGGGTTGGCTTTACGGAAATGTGCGCTTGCAGGAGGGCCTGTTACTCTGTAGGATTGTGCGGTCCAAGACAGATCAAGCAGGTCGGGGTCGCTGGTTGTCCTTGGAGGCTCAGGAAGAACCGGGTGTTTGCCCGCTGCGGTTGACGCAGGAGTATGTACGGTTGAGGCCTCCAGGGGGCGACCAGTTGCTGGTGCACGCGCAGGTTGACCCTCTGACGAAATTTCAATTTGCTGCTGTGTTCAAAAAATGTTTGGCGGCATTGGGCTTGCAGGGGGCGGACTTCGGTACCCATTCCTTGCGGATTGGGGCGGCTACTCATGCAGCGGCTACAGGTTCATCCCCTGCGGCTGTTCGGGAGCTGGGCCGTTGGAAGTCCGCCTCCTATAGGTCATATGTCCGTTTGTATAAGTTATAAGTGCGCCTGTTGCGCTAACCCAAAAACGTGTTTACTCGTCGGTTTTTTGAACGCTTACCGTTCAGGAATCGAGGGTGTGAAGTGAATTTTTAAAATTTTTCCTCCGAGGGGGCCTAATTTCAATTGGCTGTTCTCTCAAGGTCCACGGGAGGTTTTTTGATTTTTCTCCTTCACTTGGGTTTCTTTTTGTTCCGTTGTGTTTTTTGTATGTATTACGTTCATAATCTGATGTTAGGATATTTTCTTTGCAGCTATCATCAATTTTGGGGACCAAATATGGCTGGTTGGTCATTCCTATATTTTTTAGCATCCCACGGCACTTAGGGCAGCGGAGGTTTTTGGATCCAGGCAAGTGAGATGGTTAGGTGTTCTAGGCATGTCATGGGGTGATTTGTTGCGGGTCCTTTTTTCCCGGGAGCGCCGCCAGGGTCGCACCAGTTGTATTGTCATTCATTTGGGTGGGAATGATATAGGTCGAGTTAAGGGATAGATTTGGTTTTGTCCGTTAAGGCGGATGTGGTGGCGATCCATTGTCACTGGCCAGGAGTCTGCATTGTTTGGTCGGAAATGGTGCCTCGTTTCCATTGGCGTGGTGCGGTGCGTTTCTCGGCGCTGGAGAAAGCACGCAAGAAGGTTAATTCGGCAGTGTCTCGTTTTGTTAGGGCCATAGGTGGAGTGGCGATCAGGCATCCTCTACTGGTGCTAAGGAACAGGCAGTTCTACAAGGAGGATGGGGTTCATCTTCCTCCGGAAGGAGTGCAGTTTTTCCTGGAGGATATTTTTTGTCTGTTTCGGTAGAGCTATTTAGTTGTTTTTAGTTGGTTGCTGTTGCGGATGGCGGTGGCGGTTTGGTAAACCTTGGTGGCGGGAAGTCGCTACCAACCAGCTGTCACACAGGCATAAGTGGTCATTGTGGGGCTCCCTCTTTAGAAGGACGGCAGGTGTGTCCTTTTCTTGCGGTTGGACATTTAGACGTTCCCCTGCGGGAACTGAACGTTTGCCAGAGAAAGAGGGGTAAGGCCAGCACAATGCGGGTTATGCGGGAAGGAGGCGGGGTATGTGTACTCCCCTCCTTGGTTTGGTGGTTTTCATCTAGGTGACTGGTGCTGGTGTTTGGCAGCGACTTTCTGTTTGCCATCCTCCAAACTAAATTTAAGTCTATATTCAAAATCAATTCTAATTCGATCACAATTATAGTTTAAAGAGTTGGTCAGCGATTAATAAACATCGTCTGACCTTTAACTCCAGCTACTGTGTCCGTGTCTTTATTTCAGTGTGTGGTGTTGTTTAATTTAGTGATAAGCTAGCTTAAAGAAAAGGTTTATGTAATCACAATAAAGTTATGAGCGCCTTAGATAAGCTGAAGGCTGCATAAGCCTGAGGCCATATAAGAGATCCACTTTTTGTGATTGGTTGTTAAGTGACTAAGCAGTTGCTAGGCAGATCAGTTTCCCCTTTTGGTTTTTTCCTATTGGATTGGAAGGTTGTGCATCAAGCTTAATAGGAGGGTCTTAGGATAGTATATAGGTGGGGGCCATTTTCCTAGACTTCCTCTTGCCATTCATTTTATGCCCGCCCGCCCTCCCGGATTTCAGCTACGGTTTGTTGATTTGCAGTTGGCTATTTTAAAGCCAGATTGGCGGGAAGTCGCTACCAACCAGCTGTCACACAGGCATAAGTGGTCATTGTGGGGCTCCCTCTTTAGAAGGACGGCAGGTGTGTCCTTTTCTTGCGGTTGGACATTTAGACGTTCCCCTGCGGGAACCGAACGTTTGCCAGAGAAAGAGGGGTAAGGCCAGCACAATGCGGGTTATGCGGGAAGGAGGCGGGGTATGTGTACTCCCCTCCTTGGTTTGGTGGTTTTCATCTAGGTGACTGGTGCTGGTATTTGGCAGCGACTTTCTGTTTGCCATCCTCCAAACTAAATTTAAGTCTATATTCAAAATCAATTCTAATTCAATCACAATTATAGTTTAAAGAGTTGGTCAGCGATTAATAAACATCGTCTGACCTTTAACTCCAGCTACTGTGTCCGTGTCTTTATTTCAGTGTGTGGTGTTGTTTAATTTAGTGATAAGCTAGCTTAAAGAAAAGGTTTATGTAATCACAATAAAGTTATGAGCGCCTTATACCACTTGAAATTGTGTATCGTGACCTGATAAGACTTAAAAGGAAGGAGGTGGATTACCATCTTCATGGGGTCTCCCTTAGCGATTATTTCAGGAGCAAAAGAATCCCCAGAGGACTGAGGGTACGTAATTGCCCCACCATAGGTCGCAATGACCCC
The DNA here is from genome assembly GCF_028390025.1 of Pseudophryne corroboree. Classification (NCBI taxonomy): domain Eukaryota; kingdom Metazoa; phylum Chordata; class Amphibia; order Anura; family Myobatrachidae; genus Pseudophryne; species Pseudophryne corroboree. Next base: position 456,187,468 of record NC_086448.1, read on the forward strand.
ATCTTTTGTAAACGATGGATTGCCATCTTGAACAAATGTTCGTTTGATCTCATATTATTAATCATTGAACAAACAAGAAAGGAATCTGCTATTGTGAAGGATAAAATCACAGCATTTGAGCAATTACACATGGGCAATCTGCAGGCTGACACAGAAACTGATTGGGTGAATAAAATCACAACCCAAATAGCCACATATAAACGTGATCTTATAAAATTTAAAAGGGAGAAATTGCGGAAGGTGGAGGCAGATTATGAAAACCACCAGGTATACCAGTGGCTAACAGGTGGGCGCCAAGTTGAACAAAGGAGGAGGCCTTTTTTCAGATGTGGCAACCAGTCTAAATCAACATTAGACACGGAATCATCATGGGATACTCCTGTTGAGAGCAATGGCTCAGAGACGGGTGGTGCCCGCCGCATGGTCATCAATAAGAATAAGAACAAAAATAAAGCTACAACTGCTGTCCCGTTAGGACGACTGACCAGAATGCAGGCACGAGGAAGCATAGAAGATTAAACAGGAGGGGTGGACAAAATCAAAGATCAATCGGTCACCAAGAAACCACCCTCCAACAAGAACAAGTGATCTATAATCTCTCGTCCTATGAGCTTACTGCGAGTGAAAAAAGTCTCTTATCAAAAGGTTTGTCTTTTGTACCCTCTATAGGGTTTGACAAGGTGCAATGGCAAATGGAAAAACATTGTTTGATACGACAGCTAAAACTTAAAGAATTCTTCATGAAACATCCACCAGTAACGGATAAAAAGGAAATTAAGAACATACCTCCAAAACTTCAAGCACTGAAAAAAGCTTCTTCTTTTGAACCATTGTCCAACAGTGCCACTATTAAAACATTCTCACGCATGTTAGATGAGGAGGTAGGGGAATGTGTTAAGAATTACAAAACGCATCCCAATTTAAATCAGTCTGAAAGGACTGCATTAAGAACCCTATCCCAAAACACCAACTTGATAATACGAGCCGCTGACAAAGGTGGAGGTGTCGTGCTTCAGGATCGTGAAGAGTATAGGAACGAAGTTTTATGACAGTTGGGGGATAAAGAAGTTTATAGATTGTTAACTCATGACCCGACGGCTCAGTTTAAAATAGAACTGAAGAAGGTCTTGTTGGAAGCCTTAGAAGTGGACCTTATCAACGAGGATGTTCTTCCTTTACTACTTCCAGATTTTCCCAAGACACCACTCTTATATACCTTACCGAAGGTTCATAAAGGGGCTGACACCCCCTCCGGGACGCCCAATAGTGTCCTCTAGGGATTCTCTATTGCAACCTACAGCAATTTATTTAGATTCTATTCTCCAACCGATCGTACAAAGTCAAGAACACTTCCTGTTGGACACAACCATGTTACTTAATAAATTAGATAAAGTAAAGCGGATTCCGCGGGATGCATGGTTGGTGTCCATGGACGTAGTCAGTCTATATACCGTCATTCCGCATAATGACGGGATATTAGCAGTGAGTGAGCATTTGGAAATATATAGTGATTTTACCACTGAGCAGCGAATTGTAGTCTGTAAGCTATTAAAGTTGATATTGAGTATGAATTATTTTCTTTTTGATAATAATTATTATTTACAGGTTAGCGGGTGTGCCATGGGGTCATCAGTGGCTCCGGCACTCGCTAACCTGTATATGTTCAAAACTGAAAAACAAATCTTTTTTGACAATTTAAATATAGCTGGTAAAATCATGTTTTATACACGGTTCATCGACGACTTGTTGATGATATGGACAGGTAGTAAGGATGAGCTTATGGCTCACATTGAGACACACAATTCCTCTGATTCAGTGGTAAAATTCACGGTAACCATGAGCCAAGAGTCATTGAATTTCTTGGATGTACTGATTACATTGTATGATGGAGAGTTATGTACTACTGTTTATTCGAAACCCACTGACAGAAATACTCTATTTCACTATAATAGTTGTCATCCAGCGAGTTTGAAGTTGGGTTTACCCTATTCTCAAATGTTAAGAATCTGGAGAATTAATAGCAGTCGGAGTGCTGCAATTCTTCAGTTAGATGTACTAGTAGATAAATTCTTGGAGCGTGGATACGATCGCGACCAGTTGTTGCAGATTAAGGATAGAGTATTGAATATGGACAGAAAGAATTTATTGGTTAAGACAGATAAAGATAAAAATCTTAAGAAAATCCCATGGGTCAGTAAATTTAACACTTGCTCACGTGATATCAATAGGGTCTCCAAAAAACTTTGGAGTATTGTTAAAACAGACAAAGAACTTCCTTTCAGTGATAAAGATCTGATGCCGTGTTATACTCGTTCAAAAAACCTGAAAGATATACTAGTAAAAAATGATATCTCTAGGACACGGTCAGAGGCATCTAGTAATTCTGTAAGGGTAGCTAGGGGTTGTACCAGGTGTCCATGTACCACTTGCAAGTACTTGATTCCGGGTAACACCTTTCTTCATCCTAATAGCGGTAAGAAGTATATTATCAGAGATCATCTTACTTGCAACAGCAGTTACGTTGTATACCAGATTATTTGTCCCTGCGGACTTTCGTATATTGGAAAGACCCAACGAAAATTTAAAGAGCGCATGGCGGTACACCGCTCTAGTATTAAATTGGCGCTAGATAGCGGTGCAAGCGACCAACCAGTCGCGAGACATTTTTTGGAGGCAGGCCATACTTTAGCTGGTCTTAGGTATCGTATGATCGACCATGTCCCAGCATCGAAAAGAGGTGGGGATAGAGGGGCATTGCTGATTAAAAAAGAAACAGAGTGGATTATCCGACTGGGTGTTATGGCACCTAAGGGGCTTAACGATAAACTAAACTTGGGTGCTATGTTGTAATCAGTTATATTTAAACTAAGTTAAGATTTTCTCTTTTAGCTTGTCTGATAAGTCTAACGGATACTTAATGATCGGGTTCACTACGGGTGGCCGGCGGTCGGGCTCCCGGCGACCAGCATCCCGGCGCCGGGAGCCCGACCGCCGGCTTACCGACAGCTTGGCGAGCGCAAATGAGCCCCTTGCGGGCTCGCTGCGCTCGCCACGCTACGGGCACGGTGGCGCGCCACACTATTTTATTCTCCCTCTATGGGGGTCGTGGACCCCCACGAGGGAAAATAAGTGTCGGTAAGCCGGCGAAGTGTCGGTAAGCCGGCGGTCGGGCTCCCGGCGCCGGTATACTGAGCGCCGGGAGCCCGACCGCCGGCAAACAGAAGACCACCCTAATGATCAAGTCCTATATGACTGTTAGTTATAACAGATAATAAGGTATTACTTCCCCCTTTTTAGGACTAAGTGTTCATATGTGGTTTACATATTGATATGAATCCCGTTATGTTATTATCTTTGTAGACATTGCTGTACTATCTGTCTTGTTTTCAAACAGTTTACATGTCACTGTCCGGTTGCTATGGTGATGGGGACGTGCGTCGGGCTTGTGCGCGATGATGTCATCAAGTGGCGCTGTGGCCGGGGGCTCCTGTGTTGACTGACGGATGGATGCGTAGTGACGGCATCGGACCGCGGCGGCACGGGTGGGACGCCGGCACGGACGTCACACGCACATGGTGTTGGTGGGGGATATAAGGTAGGATGTTTTAATGATTTGATTGTAACCTGATGAAAATCGATTAAGATTGAAATGTTGTTGCAGACTTGGTTGTCGTCCATTATTCTCTTCCTCAAGCCTGGAGTGCCGCACCGTCGCCTGCCTACATTTTGTCTTTTGCGAGGGCACCGGGTGAAGGTAACCCATATCATAGGAGTGCCGGACTTATTGCTCTTCTATATATATATATATATATATATCATTAATGCAGTCCCCTGGGTGAAGCTGTGTCTGATTTACGATATAAGATCTTGGACCATGTACCGGTATCGATGCGTGGTGGCGATAGAGCGAAGGTACTGGCACAAAAGGAAGCCAGATGGATTTTTACCTTGAACTCACTTACCCCCCATGGTCTCAATGAACAGATGCCTTGGAATGTCTTTTTATAATGTCCTTTCACAATCATATATATGTCTTGGTCTACAGCTTTGGGCTTTCTTATGGGATCCTTATGCTATGTTTTACTTTGGGTATACTTGATTCCTGGTGCTTGTTCCTAATATGTTAAAAATTACTTGTTTACTATAATTATTTTCTATGCATGAGGATGGTGTCCTATCAGGTGTCCTCTCACATTGCTGCATGCTTTATGCTTTATTTTTGCATTCTCCTGTTTTTAATCTTTTAATCATCTTAATGTTTAGCACGTCTGCACTTTTTGCTTATGCATATACTCCTGTCTCTCTCTAATGTTCAGCTTCCTGGTGCCGCGGCTGGAGTACACATTGCGTCCGGTTACCTGGCAACGGTATGACGTCATCAACGGGTGCCGCTGACTCAGTCCCGGAGCGCGCGTGTGGCTCGTCATTGGCGTCCGGAAGTGTGAAGATGCGAGACCTTACACGAGGTGGCTATTTAGGTGAGTACACATGTGGTTTCTGTTCTTTGGTTTGTTTTTCTTTTCTTTTGTTTTTCTAGCACTGTGCACCTTGAAGAAAACGCCTGTGAGGCGTTGAAACGTCGGTTTGCTTTTCTGCACTATGTATTAAGTTTTTTTTGAACATTTATAAAGCTATCTTTTTCAAAAAAATCCGTGGAGTGCCGCCTGGTCTCTGGAGGGTGATTAAACACAGCTTCACCCAGGGGACTGCATTAATGATATTTCCTTACCTGGATGGCACCCCGGTGGCTGAATTTACTGTGAGTGCCTGCTAAAATACTTCTTGTTATGTATCGGACTTTCTTGCATTGAAGTCCATAGAAGTGTGGCACCGGATTCATGAATTGATGATTTGATCATTCAATACTCATTTCAATATTAACAAAACAAAGACTTTTACCACAAGGAGAATGTCGACTGCTAATGCTGGGGCTATCCCCAAATATGCAACGACCATGGATGTTACAGCAGCATTGGGGGATACCTTTTGCTATACAGAGGCACAAGCAGCAGAGATTTTATTTGATGAAAATCTACTTAGTGGACAGGATAATGTCACTATGGATGAAGTATACCACAACTTGTTAAGATTAAAGAAGAAGGAAGTCGACTATTTATTACATGGAACACTGAATACACCACTGCTAGTGGGGTACTCCCTAGAGCAACGAAGGCCTTATGGCCTATCGTTACTTCCGACAGGGATTTACCATGCTTCAAGAATAAAACTATCATGCCAAGTTACAAAAGGGGGAGGAATCTCCGTGATCTATTGGTGAAAACTGATGTGACCCCTAAACGAATGATGATTAATGCTAAAGGATGCTTCAAATGTTTAACATGCGAGACCTGTTGTTACATGGAAACGGGCCCCTGTTTTATACATCCAATTACCCGGAGATCTCATCGGATTCAACATTATGTGACCTGTACAACTCAGTTTGTCATTTACGTTATCTTCTGCCCTTGTGGACTTGTATATGTAGGCCAGACCATTAGGACATTTAGGGAACGCATGGCCCTACATCGCTCTGCGATCAGGGGGGCCCTGGATGGGAAGAAAAATGATCAGCCGGTTGCTCGCCATTTTAAAATGGCGAACCATAAACTATCTGATTTACGATATAAGATCTTGGACCATGTACCGGTATCGATGCGTGGTGGCGATAGAGCGAAGGTACTGGCACAAAAGGAAGCCAGATGGATTTTTACCTTGAACTCACTTACCCCCCATGGTCTCAATGAACAGATGCCTTGGAATGTCTTTTTATAATGTCCTTTCACAATCGTATATATGTCTTGGTCTACAGCTTTGGGCTTTCTTATGGGATCCTTATGCTATGTTTTACTTTGGGTATACTTGATTCCTGGTGCTTGTTCCTAATATGTTAAAAATTACTTGTTTACTATAATTATTTTCTATGCATGAGGATGGTGTCCTATCAGGTGTCCTCTCACATTGCTGCATGCTTTATGCTTTATTTTTGCATTCTCCTGTTTTTAATCTTTTAATCATCTTAATGTTTAGCACGTCTGCACTTTTTGCTTATGCATATACTCCTGTCTCTCTCTAATGTTCAGCTTCCTGGTGCCGCGGCTGGAGTACACATTGCGTCCGGTTACCTGGCAACGGTATGACGTCATCAACGGGTGCCGCTGACTCAGTCCCGGAGCGCGCGTGTGGCTCGTCATTGGCGTCCGGAAGTGTGAAGATGCGAGACCTTACACGAGGTGGCTATTTAGGTGAGTACACATGTGGTTTCTGTTCTTTGGTTTGTTTTTCTTTTCTTTTGTTTTTCTAGCACTGTGCACCTTGAAGAAAACGCCTGTGAGGCGTTGAAACGTCGGTTTGCTTTTCTGCACTATGTATTAAGTTTTTTTTGAACATTTATAAAGCTATCTTTTTCAAAAAAATCCGTGGAGTGCCGCCTGGTCTCTGGAGGGTGATTAAACACAGCTTCACCCAGGGGACTGCATTAATGATATTTCCTTACCTGGATGGCACCCCGGTGGCTGAATTTACTGTGAGTGCCTGCTAAAATACTTCTTGTTATATATATATATATATATATATTTAGATATCAGTATGCAATTACATAGAATCTAAGAACACTCCGTGGAATGTAGTTGCAGATTGCTTATATATTTTATGTATTAAGACACCGCGATAAAAAAGTCTTATGTCTAATATATAGACTGAATCTTAACCACTGCACAGTTCAAGGTCACACAATAGTAATTACCGCACAACAGAGAATCCTGCTAATTAATGCTGCTCTGTCCCAGATATGTTTATGGGCAATACTTGCCATTGAGACACCTCAGTGTCAGCGCAGTTTGAACGTTGCTTCTGTGATCAGGTGAATCTGCAGCTTGTGCCAAGGAATGCAGAAAAACTCAGTGGGGAATATGATGTTGTAACAGGGCAGTGCTTCAGGATGTCAGTAACTGCAGCCAAATGATGATAAGCACGGCACCGGATAACAGCCAATCAGTCCGTGGTGGTCACATAAGTCGCAGGATTCCTGCCAAAGCTGCAGACAGTCCTGTAGATAAGGGGCCCGATGATATTGCTGACAGCTGGCTCAGGCTGCAATTCTGGTCCATCTAGTGCGCAGTCAGCCCCGTGTGCTGGGGGGTGACACTGTTAGCGCTATCAGGTGCAGCCCAGCCCCATGCTGATGACCAATGTGTATGCACAGTGTGAAGCCATGTAGATGGTGTAATAATAAGGATAATACTACTGCTGGCTGTATAAATAAAAAGGCTTAAAGTGGTGGACAAAAGCAGCAATCCCAGGAGAGTGAAAGTCTGTATCCCTCAATGCATTTTACTGCAGACTACAGCTTCTTCAGGAGGCAGAAATGATGTATGTATTAATACATACAATATACAGTAGTGATGTGCACCGGAAATTTTTCGCGTTATGTGTTTTGGTTTTGGGTTCGGTTCCGCGGCCGTGTTTTGGATTTGGACGCGTTTTGCCAAAACCTCACCGAAATTTTTTTGTCGGATACGGGTGTGTTTTGGATTCGGGTGTTTTTTTCAAAAAACCCTAAAAAACAGCTTAATAGAATTTGGGTATCATTTTGATCCCATAGTACTATTAACCTCAATAACCATAATTTCCACTCATTTCCAGTCTATTCTGAACACCTCACACCTCACAATATTATTTTTAGTCCTAAAATTTGCACCGAGGTCCGCTGGATGGCTAAGCTAAGCGACACAAGTGGCCGACACAAACACCTGGCCCATCTAGGAGTGGCACTGCAGTGTCAGGCAGGATGGCCCTTCCAAAAAATAGTCCCCAAACAGCACATGATGCAAAGAAAAAAAGAGGCGCACCAAGGTGGCTGTGTGACTAAGCTAAGCGACACAAGTGGCCGACACAAACACCTGGCCCATCTAGGAGTGGCACTGCAGTGTCAATCAAGACAGGATGGCCCTTCCAAAAAATTGTCCCCAAACAGCACATGATGCAAAGAAAAAAAGAGGCGCACCAAGGTGGCTGTGTGACTAAGCTAAGCGACACAAGTGGCCGACACAAACACCTGGCCCATCTAGGAGTGGCACTGCAGTGTCAATCAAGACAGGATGGCCCTTCCAAAAAATAGTCCCCAAACAGCACATGATGCAAAGAAAAAAAGAGGCGCACCAAGGTGGCTGTGTGACTAAGCTAAGCGACACAAGTGGCCGACACAAACACCTGGCCCATCTAGGAGTGGCACTGCAGTGTCAGGCAGGATGGCCCTTCCAAAAAATAGTCCCCAAACAGCACATGATGCAAAGAAAAAAAAAGGCGCACCAAGGTGGCTGTGTGACTAAGCTAAGCGACACAAGTGGCCGACACAAACACCTGGCCCATCTAGGAGTGGCACTGCAGTGTCAATCAAGACAGGATGGCCCTTCCAAAAAATAGTCCCCAAACAGCACATGATGCAAAGAAAAAAAGAGGCGCACCAAGGTGGCTGTGTGACTAAGCTAAGCGACACAAGTGGCCGACACAAACACCTGGCCCATCTAGGAGTGGCACTGCAGTGTCAATCAAGACAGGATGGACCTTCCAAAAAATTGTCCCCAAACAGCACATGATGCAAAGAAAAAAAGAGGCGCACCAAGGTGGCTGTGTGACTAAGCTAAGCGACACAAGTGGCCGACACAAACACCTGGCCCATCTAGGAGTGGCACTGCAGTGTCAGGCAGGATGGCCCTTCCAAAAAATAGTCCCCAAACAGCACATGATGCAAAGAAAAAAAGAGGCGCACCAAGGTGGCTGTGTGACTAAGCTAAGCGACACAAGTGGCCGACACAAACACCTGGCCCATCTAGGAGTGGCACTGCAGTGTCAATCAAGACAGGATGGCCCTTCCAAAAAATTGTCCCCAAACAGCACATGATGCAAAGAAAAAAAGAGGCGCACCAAGGTGGCTGTGTGACTAAGCTAAGCGACACAAGAGGCCGACACAAACACCTGGCATCTAGGAGTGGCACTGCAGTGTCAATCAAGACAGGATGGCCCTTCCAAAAAATTGTCCCCAAACAGCACATGATGCAAAGAAAAATGAAAGAAAAAAGAGGTGCAAGATGGAATTGTCCTTGGGCCCTCCCACCCACCCTTATGTTGTATAAACAGGACATGCACACTTTAACGAACCTATCATTTCAGTGACAGGGTCTGCCACACGACTGTGACTGAAATGACTGGTTGGTTTGTGCCCCCACCAAAAAAAGAAGCAATCAATCTCTCCTTGCACAAACTGGCTCTACAGAGGCAAGATGTCCACCTCATCATCATCCTCCGATTCCTCACCGCTTTCACTGTGTACATCCCCCTCCTCACAGATTATTAATTCGTCCCCACTGGAATCCACCATCTCAGGTCCCTGTGTACATTCTGGAGGCAATTGCTGCTGGTGAATGTCTCCACGGAGGAATTGATTATAATTCATTTTGATGAACATCATCTTCTCCACATTTTCTGGAAGTAACCTCGTACGCCGATTGCTGACAAGGTGAGCGGCTGCACTAAACACTCTTTCTGAGTACACACTGGAGGGAGGGCAACTTAGGTAGAATAAAGCCAGTTTGTGCAAGGGCCTCCAAATTGCCTCTTTTTCCTGCCAGTATACGTACGGACTGTCTGACGTGCCTACTTGGATGCGGTCACTCATATAATCCTCCACCATTCTTTCCATGGTGAGAGAATCATATGCAGTGACAGTAGACGACATGTCAGTAATCATTGGCAGGTCCTTCAGTCCGGACCAGATGTCAGCACTCGCTCCAGACTGCCCTGCATCACCGCCAGCGGGTGGGCTAGGAATTCTTAGCCTTTTCCTCGCACCCCCAGTTGCGGGAGAATGTGAAGGAGGAGATGTTGACGGGTCACGTTCCGCTTGACTTGACAATTTTCTCACCAGCAGGTCTTTGAACCTCTGCAGACTTGTGTCTGCCGGAAAGAGAGATACAACGTAGGTTTTAAATCTAGGATCGAGCACGGTGGCCAAAATGTAGTGCTCTGATTTCAACAGATTGACCACCCGTGAATCCTGGTTAAGCGAATTAAGGGCTCCATCCACAAGTCCCACATGCCTAACGGAATTGCTCTGTTTTAGCTCCTTCTTCAATGTCTCCAGCTTCTTCTGCAAAAGCCTGATGAGGGGAATGACCTGACTCAGGCTGGCAGTGTCTGAACTGACTTCACGTATGGCAAGTTCAAAGGGTTGCAGAACCTTGCAAAACGTTGAAATCATTCTCCACTGCGCTTGAGTCAGGTGCATTCCCCCTCCTTTGCCTATATCGTGGGCAGATGTATAGGCTTGAATGGCCTTTTGCTGCTCCTCCATCCTCTGAAGCATATAGAGGGTTGAATTCCACCTCGTTACCACCTCTTGCTTCAGATGATGGCAGGGCAGGTTCAGGAATGTTTGGTGGTGCTCCAGTCTTCTGTACGCGGTGCCTGAATGCCGAAAGTGGCCCGCAATTCTTCGGGCCACCGACAGCATCTCTTGCACGCCCCTGTCATTTTTTAAATAATTCTGCACCACCAAATTCAATGTATGTGCAAAACATGGGACGTGATGGAATTTGCCCAGATGTAATGCACGCACAATATTGCTGGCGTTGTCCGATGTCACAAATCCCCAGGAGAGTCCAATTGGGGTAAGCCATTCTGCGATGATCTTCCTCAGTTGCCGTAAGAGGTTGTCAGCTGTGTGCCTATTCTGGAAATCGGTGATACAAAGCGTAGCCTGCCTAGGAACGAGTTGGCGTTTGCGAGATGCTGCTACTGGTGCCGCCGCTGCTGTTCTTGCTGCGGGAGGCAATACATCTACCCAGTGGGCTGTCACAGTCATATAGTCCTGAGTCTGCCCTGCTCCACTTGTCCACATGTCCGTGGTTAAGTGGACATTGGGTACAACTGCATTTTTTAGGACACTGGTTAGTCTTTTTCTGAGGTCTGTGTACATTTTCGGTATCGCCTGCCTAGAGAAATGGAACCTAGATGGTATTTGGTACCAGGGATACAGTACCTCAATCAAGTCTATAGTTGCCTCTGAATTAACGATGGATACCGGAACCACGTTTCTCACCGCCCAGGCTGCCAAGGCCTGAGTTATCTGCTTTGCAGCAGGATGACTGCTGTGATATTTCATCTTCCTCGCAAAGGACTGTTGGACAGTCAATTGCTTACTGGAAGTAGTACAAGTGGTCTTCCGACTTCCCCTCTTGGATGACGATCGACTCCCAGCAGCAACAACAGCAGCGCCAGCAGCAGTAGGCGTTACACTCAAGGATGCATCGGAGGAATCCCAGGCAGGAGAGGACTCGTCAGACTTGACAGTGACATGGCCTGCAGACTATTGGCTTTCCTGGGTAAGGAGGAAATTGACACTGAGGGAGTTGGTGGTGTGGTTTGCAGGAGCTTGGTTACAAGAGGAAGGGATTTAGTGGTCAGTGGACTGCTTCCGCTGTCACCCAAAGTTTTTGAACTTGTCACTGACTTATGATGAATGCGCTGCAGGTGACGTATAAGGGAGGATGTTCCGAGGTGGTTAACGTCCTTACCCCTACTTATTACAGCTTGACAAAGGCAACACACGGCTTGACACCTGTTGTCCGCATTTGTGTTGAAATAATTCCACACCGAAGAGCTGATTTTTTTTGTATTTTGACCAGGCATGTCAATGGCCATATTCCTCCCACGGACAACAGGTGTCTCCTCGGGTGCCTGACTTAAACAAACCACCTCACCATCAGAATCCTCCTTGTCAATTTCCTCACCAGCGCCAGCAACACCCATATCCTCATCCTGGTGTACTTCAACAGTGACATCTTCAATTTGACTATCAGGAACTGGACTGCGGGTGCCCCTTCCAGCACTTGCAGGGGGCGTGCAAATGGTGGAAGGCGCAAGCTCTTCCCGTCCAGTGTTGGGAAGGTCAGGCATCGCAACCGACACAATTGGACTCTCCTTGGGGATTTGTGATTTTGAAGAACGCACAGTTCTTTGCTGTGCTTTGGCCAGCTTTAGTCTTTTCTTTTTTCTAGCGAGAGGATGAGTGCTTCCATCCTCATGTGAAGCTGAACCACTAGCCATGAACATAGGCCAGGGCCTCAGCCGTTCCTTGCCACTCCGTGTCCTTAATGGCATATTGGCAAGTTTACGCTTCTCCTCAGACGCTTTTAATTTAGATTTTTGGGTCATTTTACTGAACTTTTGTGTTTTGGATTTTACATCCTCTCTACTATGACATTGGGCATCGGCCTTGGCAGACGACGTTGATGGCACTTCATCGTCTCGGCCATGACTAGTGGCAGCAGCTTCAGCACGAGGTGGAAGTGGATCTTGATCTTTCCCTTTAACCTCCACATTTTTGTTCTCCATTTTTTAATGTGTGGAATTATATGCCAGTATCAATAGCAATGGCCTACTACTATATTTACTGTGCAAAACTGTCTAAAATGCACCACAGGTATAGAATGTAGATGGATAGTATACTTAATGGATGACAAGTGACGACACAGAGGTAGGTACAGCAGTGGCCTACCGTACTGCTATAAGTATATATAAACTGGTGGACACTGTCAGCAAACTGCAAAACTGTCTAAAATGCACTACAGGTATAGAATGTAGATGGTTAGTATACTTAATGGATGACGAGTGACGACACAGAGGTAGGTACAGCAGTGGCCTACCGTACTGCTATAAGTATATATATAGTATACTGGTGGACACTGTCAGCAAACTGCAAAACTGTCTAAAATGCACCACAGGTATAGAATGTAGATGGATAGTATACTTAATGGATGACGAGTGACGACACAGAGGTAGGTACAGCAGTGGCCTACCGTACTGCTATAAGTATGTATAAACTGGTGGACACTGTCAGCAATCTGCAAAACTGTCTAAAATGCACCACAGGTATAGAATGTAGATGGATAGTATACTTAATGGATGACGAGTGACGACACAGAGGTAGGTACAGCAGTGGCCTACCGTACTGCTATAAGTATATATATATAGTTTACTGGTGGACACTGTCAGCAAACTGCAAAACTGTCTAAAATGCACCACAGGTATAGAATGTAGATGGATAGTATACTTAATGGATGACGAGTGACGACACAGAGGTAGGTACAGCAGTGGCCTACCGTACTGCTATAAGTATATATATATAGTTTACTGGTGGACACTGTCAGCAAACTGCAAAACTAAAATGCACCACAGGTATAGAATGTAGATGGATAGTATACTTAATGGATGACGAGTGACGACACAGAGGTAGGTACAGCAGTGGCCTACCGTACTGCTATATATAGTATACTGGTGGACACTGTCAGCAAACTGCAAAACTAAAATGCACCACAGGTATAGAATGTAGATGGCTAGTATACTTAATGGATGACGACACAGAGGTAGGTACAGCAGTGCACTCTGCATGTACTCCTCCTATATAATATTAATTATACTGGTGGTCCCCACTCCCAGTCCCCACAATAAAGCAGCACACTGAGCACAGATATGGAGTGTTTTTCAGGCAGACAAAGTATACTGGTGGTCACTGTCAGCAAAACTCTGCACTGTACTCCTGCTATAGCTGCTCCCCAGTCCCCACAATTAAGCAGTGTGAGCACTCAGCACAGATATATTATGCAGCACACTGAGCACAGATATGGTATGGAGCATTTTTTTCAGGCAGAGAACGGATAAAAACTGGTGGTCACTTATCAGCAAAACTCTGCACTGTACTCCTAACAGCTGCTCCCCAATCCTCCCCACAATTAAGCAATAAACAACCAATCAACTGTCTTCTACAATGAACGGAGAGGACGCCAGCCACGTCCTCTCCCTATCATCTCCAATGCACGAGTGAAAATGGCGGCGACGCGCGGCTGCTTATATAGAATCCGAATCTCGCGAGAATCCGACAGCGGGATGATGACGTTCGGGCGCGCTCGGGTTAGCCGAGCAAGGCGGGAAGGTTCGAACCTGCCTCGGACCCGTGTAAACAAGGTGAAGTTCGGGGGGGTTCGGTTTCAGAGAAACCGAACCCGCTCATCACTAATATACAGTATATGTAATCTGCAACTCTCATATAATTTCTTGCATACAGTCCCAGAAGTGTTCTTAGATTTTATGAAAATTGTATTTTGATATCTAAATTGACATCTATACAGTATATGCTTTTTAATAAATAAGATATTTGATATTTATTGATTATTGTACTTTTGTGTGCCGCGCCACCTACTACTTTTCCTATAATGCAAACATACGCAAGATAATTCCATAGCATCAGTTCCATAGGATGCACTCACATATCCATGATTATTTCAGAGGGAGTAAACCTATCTCAGAAAACTTCAGAGTTTCAGGAAAGGAACCATCCTATTTTGTAAATGACTCCTTCAGTTTTAATTTTATTTTATTTTGAAAGAATCATATGAAAATAAAATATGTTTTATAACTAAAGCAATCGTGGCTCCCTAACCTCTTCCATGGACTTCAATATATTTATCTATTTGACAATATTTGGCTAATATCTCATGTAAGACTATAGTAAACTGAGTAAGGCACGTATGCTGCATATTACAGGAAACTAATTAGTGCATTAGCGCATAGGATTGTACCACAGTTTAAGTTATTAATTGAAGGGCACAGTACTCAGGAGAGTACTTAATGAGATTCACTGAGAGGTCATTCTTTTTAACATATCCATTAGGAACATCTCCATGCAGAGAAAGAAATTACATTCTGGTGGCGAAATAACCAAAATGATTAACAATTTATTATTTACAACTTAGTAACAGCATGTGCACATACATCACACTCATTATCAAGAGACACAGAACCTACTTCACTGTCCTGACTAAAGTGCTGAAACAGACTGCATGATCCAATTAATCAGACATTATGTTTAGAGATGAGCATTTCAAAACTGTTCTGTGAAGTATTCATCTCATTCTATACTTGGCAGTGACATTTTGCCGGTTTCAGTGGAGAGAATTGTTCTCAAGAGTTGCTAGTTCAACCTGAACGACAACACACATAACACACACCTGAATATATTGGCCCTCATTCCGAGTTGATCGGTCGCAAGGCGAATTTAGCAGAGTTACACACGCTAAGCCGCCGCCTACTGGGAGTGAATCTTAGCTTCTTAAAATTGCGACCGATGTATTCGCAATATTGCGATTACTAACTACTTAGCAGTTTCAGAGTAGCTCCAGACTTACTCTGCCTGTGCGATCATTTCAGTGCTTGTCGTTCCTGGTTGACGTCACAAACACACCCAGCGTTCGGCCAGGCACTCCCACCGTTTCTCCGGCCACTCCTGCGTTTTTTCCGGAAACGGTAGCGTTTTCAGCCACACGCCCCTGAAACGCCGTGTTTCCGCCCAGTAACACCCATTTCCTGTCAATCACATTACGATCGCCGGAGCGAAGAAAAAGCCGTGAGTAAAAATACTTTCTCCATAGTAAAGTTACTTGGCGCAGTCGCAGTGCGAACATTGCGCATGCGCACTAAGCGGATTTTCACTGCGATGCGATGAAAAATACCGAGCGAACAACTCGGAATGAGGGCCATTGAACATTACAATCACAATACTTTCATAGCCTATTAAAGCAGTGAAAAGCAAATTTTCAAACACTGTGACTAAAATGCAGACCACAAAGATTGCATGATAGGAATCTTACAGCTCTATGAAATGATCTTTTCTTTTGCAAAATTCAATTTCAATTCAATTTTGACACCACATAAATTCACTCATCTCTAAATCAGTCATGGCCACCAGTGGACGAAGGAAGATCACTGAAAGTCTGTTACAGAGTGTTTGCAATAGAATACTCGCCAAATGAGAGAGCAGAAACCATCTGCACTAGTAAGTAGAGTATACAGAGAACTATGGGATAGATGTATTATGGCGGAACTGATCATGTCGCTATACCTCTTGCTATCCTCTTTATCAAGGCGAAGCAGGAAGCAATACAGAAGAGCAATGTTAACATTTAGGCTGCCAGAGTGTTGAAGTGAAAACCATCACGAGATCTCACGTGTGCATCCCTGACCTTAGCAGATGACACAGGGCAGCACACATACCGGCAGGTAATACCAGTCAATAAGTGAAAAAATTATAGGCAGCTCTTATCATTATTACTTGTAAATGATTTTCTGTCACCATACAATTTTATGGTGACAGAGAAATTGTTATTTGTTTGCAGATACCATAGAGAAAAGTGTTTTTTAAAATAATATCTATATTATCTGCTTTCAAACATACAGGCTTGTTGCAGTGGAGTAACAAGGGAGGAGTGTGTGGGGCACATGCCCTGGGTTCCACTTCCATGATAGAGGGAATACCAGGGGCCTGACACAGAGCCAGCTTAAGAGGCCATTTGGGCCCAGTTACACACACAGGGCTGGATTAAAGCTGGTGGCTGCCCCAGGCAGCGAATGTGTGGGAACCCCCACTACTAAGATTGACACCACCCCGTGCTCACACACACACATACATACACTAACTTACACTCAACCATTCACACTCACTCACACTCAACCACTCACACTCACCCATACTCATGGAGTAGCACAGCAGTGCACACCAGTAGCTCAGTCATTGTCTCGCGGGATAGTGAAGGGAAATCCTGCGAAACACTGACAGAGGATGCTGAGGGAGATTGCACTGATTTAGAAAGCAGTCTGTAGGGGCCCCTAATATGTAGTGACAGTGGTGGGGGGCAGAGTTAATTTTATTGGTGGGGGCCCCCCAGTGCTGCAAGCATGGTGGTATGGGGTGGTACTGTGTACCGGTCTGAAATTGCCAGCTGGTATGCAGTAGCGCCTGGCCGACCGCCATGCTTTCACCCACTGCTGTGTCAGGGGAGGAGAGCGCAGCGTGGTACCTCAGTGCTCACTGGTCAGGTCTCCGGCGGCGGTGTGTATCTTCTCAACTGAGATGCTGGTTCATACGCCAATCAGAGCTTGCAGACCGGCAGCTGTGGCTCCTGATTGGCTGCCTGTCCACGAGCTAATGAACAGGCACCTCATTTGAGAAGATACAAGCCACCGCCGGAGACCAGAGTCGAACTGAGCATTGAGGGGTCGCGCTGCACTCTCCTACCCTGCCACAGCAGCAGCAGGTGAGCAGTGGGGTGAGGGAGGGGGGTATGCACTGTGGGACATATGTGTATCTGGCACTGTGGGGCATTTGTGTATCTGGCACTGTGGGACATATGTGTATCTGGCACTGGAGGCATGTGTATCTGGCACTGTGGGGCATATGTATATCTGGCACTGTGAGGCATATGTGTATCTGGCACTGTGGGGTCATATCTGGCACTATGGGGGCATATCTGGCACTGCTGGGGGCATATGTGTATCTGGCATGGTGAGGGCATATCTGGCACCATGGGGACATATGTATATCTGGCACTGTGGGGGCATATCTGGCATTGTGGGGGCATATGTGTATCTGGCACTGTGGGTTCATTTGTGTACCTGGCACTGTGGGGGCATATATGGCACTGTGGGGCATATCTGGCACTGTGGGGGGCATATGTGTATATGGCATGTTGAGGCCATGTCTGGCACCATGGAAGCATATGTATATCTGGCACTGTGGGGGCATATCTGTATCTGGCACTGTGGGGGCATGTGTACCTGGCACTGTGGGGCATATGTGTATATGGCACTGTGGGGACATATATGTATCTGGCACTGTGGGCGCATATCTGGCACTGCTGGGAGGCATATGTGTATTTGGCACAGTGGGTTTGTATCTGGCACTGAGGGGGCATATGTGTATCTGGCACTGTGCGGGCATATTTGGCACTGTGGGGGCATATGTGTATCTGGCAGTACTGGGGTCATATGGGTATCTGGCCTACCATAGGTATATCATGCCCCCCATTTTCATTGGCCTTGCCCCATGTGGCATGTGGCCACACCTATTTTTTGGTGTGCGCGCACACAGTACCACTAAGACATTTTTTCAACTTGCACCACAGGGGTCCCCCACACCTTTGTAGCCCCTGGGTCCCCACTAATCTTAATCTAGCCCTGATCAAAAGCATAAGAAGCATGTGAGAAGTTTCTGTTTTTTTGTGCAGTATTCTGGCAGCCAACTGCCCTACTCTCAAGAGACTCAGGAGATGTGTGCCAGTGGCTTGCTCAGATTATCTGTGTAAATTATTATTTTTGTCGAAGAGCCTGACCCCCAGCCCAGACCACTCATAGTTGATCACCAAAAAAGTCAAACCATGACCCTACCCAGTCAACCACACCACTTTTTCGGTAGCACAAGCTAAAGGCAGGGATACTTTTTTAGTTTTTATGATTTGTTGGGGGGGGGCTATTCATATTCTTGCACTGGGCACCAAAGACCCTAGTTACACCCTTGGCTCGTGTTAATTGTGAAATACTGCTGGTTATAGCACATTTTATACATCACAAAATGTCAGTGTAAAAATAAAGTTGCCCAGTATTTGTTCACTATATACTGATACAGCCAGTATTTCTCATGCATGCAAAAAAAAAATGTATATGTACCCTTTCCGTTGCAGCATGGTTATTCCAGGAGCAAGCATACTTTTTTTATTTTACACCTAACTCTAAATAAGGTTCTATAACATAATTTGTTCCCTCACTGATAATACAGTGCCAGGAGGTACCAAGGTGCCAAAATGGACAAGACAAACACAGACAACAAATTGATACTAGTTGTTCACTTCCTATGGGGGTTGTACTTTTTTTTTTTTTCGGGTGCAGGACTCTGGAAAGGTTAGTGTCATTATGGGTTCAAATATTATAAATATGCCAATGCATTGCCCCAAGAAGAGGCTGCTGAAAGTGGATCCTGATTATGAAGGCAAATATAATAATTTTATCCTGTGCTCTCAATGTGGGAGCAATTATGGCTGACTTGTGTTTGACTCAGCATCAGGCTCTTCGACAGTAAGGGACACTCAGTGATCTGCCTGAGCAGTGTCAGACTGGGGCAAGAAGAGCCCACCAGGGAAAGTCAGAAGTAAGCACCCATGCTTAAGAGGTTGGTCCAGCCACCACAAAGAGTATGACAGATAGTTACCACCCTTTATCTCAGGCGCTCCTCAGCTAATAAAAGAGTGTTCAATCTCTCAGATTACAGGAAACATGTGCCCTTAGAAATAGAACATAACAATACATAGTATAATATTGTAGCAACAAGAGAAATAATATGTAAGAAGATCTCTAGAGGTGCCAGACTCGTACCGCATCAGATGGTCTACTTCTAGTAGACAATTGCGCAGTGTTTGGAGCGGGTCACCGTCTTGAATATATTCTGACCCCTTCCAATGCCTCAGGAATGTCTCCTTCTTATTCCAACCAAAGATGCATGTAAATGAGAATGGTACTCCAATAGTGCATTACCATAACAAATTTATTTCCACACACAAAGTTTAAAACTTTAAAAGGTGGGTTCTTACCAGACTGAATGGTCTACAAAAAAGAGTAGACAACAGCGTTTGTTACAAATCAAACAACCAGGCGTCCCCAGGAGTAGTTGTACACAGTCAGGCAAGAGCTCCACACACGTCCTGCTACCTTCACCAACGCTTTTCGATAACAAATAGTTATCTTTTTCAAAGGCCTGGCCATTATAGAGGGCATAGCCTGCAGACAACATGGATATTACAGTACATGATCTGTTCATCCAAGTTCCTGTCTACCAGGTAACTGACCGGGTGGTCTTCTGTATGCCGGCGGTCGGGCTCCCGGCGCTCAGTATACTGGCGCCGGGAGCCCGACAGCCGGCATACCGACACTTATTTTCCCTCGTGGGGGTCCACGACCCCCATAGAGGGAGAATAAAATAGTGTGGCGCGCGTAGCGCGCCACCGTGCCCGTAGCGCGGCGAGCGCAGCGAGCCCGCAAGGGGCTCATTTGCGCTCGCCACGCTGTCGGTAAGCCGGCGGTCGGGCTCCCGGCGCCGGGATGCTGGTCGCCGGGAGCCCGACCGCCGGCCAGCCGTAGTGAACCCAACTGACCATGTAATAGAGTAAAAATGTATAATTCTATGCACTGTCTGAAAACTGACATTAGAAGAGGACAGGCCCTCAGGCAGTGGGGCCAACCTGGGATTTCTCCTGTACCCCTGTCAGCCAGTCCAACACTGTGCCAGAGTACTGTTGATAAGCAGTCAAGGGCGTGTTGTGACAAGGATGAAAAAATCCTTGTAGTACTAAATCTACACTATCACTTTTTGTGACTGAGCGGTCTATTTACTAAGCCTTGTAGAGATATATGAAACTCTTGTCTCTTGCCCAGGGCACTCAGATTGAGAGAATGAGCTAGATAAAAAGAAGAGTAAGTGCATTAACAGACATAGGGGTTTATTTACTAAAGACCCGATTTTTGGCGAGTTTTTTTTTTCTTCTAAGTGTGAAGATGGGAATTTACTAAGCACAAATCTCGGCAGTGTTGAGGCTATTCGTAATGGTTTTCATGGTAGAGGGCAGAAATACGAATTAATACACCATTGGTCAAACGCGGCTGTTTGTTCATACAACACAGGAATTTACTATTCATTCGTATTTTGGTGTTTGTCAGTGAGTGGTCAATTGCGGTCGTTTTTTTTTTCATGGTGTGTTTGGATAGTCATGCACGGATCAGTGAGATCCGTGCATACTTATCTGTGGGAAAGGGTCTTTTTCCATTAAAAAAAAATGTGTGGGTTCCCCCCTCCTATGTATAACCAGCCTCGGCCTCTTTGAGCCGGTCCTGGTTGCAAAAATACATGGGAAAAATTGTGTAGGGTTCCCCCATATTTAAACAACCAGCAACGGGCTCTGCGTAGGGGTCCCTCGTATTTTTTAAACCAGCACCGGGCTCCACTAGCCAGAGAGATAATGCCACAGCCGGGGGACACTTTTGTATAGGTCCCTGCGGCCGTGGCATTACCCCCCCAACTAGTCACCGCTGGCGGGGGTTCCCTGGAGGAGTGGGGACCCCTTAAATCAAGGAGTCCCCCCTCTCCAGGCACCCAAGGATCAGGGGTGAAGCCCGAGGCTTTTCCCCCCATCCGTGGCAGTGGATAGGAGGCTGATAGCCATTGTGTAAAATTAAAGAATATTGTTTTTTGTAGAAGAACAACAAGTCCCAGCAAGCCTCCCCAGCAAGCTGGTACTTGGAGAACCACAAGTACTAGCATGTGGGAAAATAATGGCCCGCTGGTACCTGTTGTTCTACTACAAAAAAATACCTCCAAAAATAAACCATACACAGACACCGTGAAAGTACAATTTTAATTACACACACTCACATACTTACCTACCTCCAACGCTGCGATTCACGTCCAATTGTCCACTGATTACCTGTAAAATTAAAATTATACTTACAACCAATCCAGTGTAGATCTGTCCTCTACTTTCTCGACGTAATCCAGGGACTTGTTTAAAAAAACAAAACGAGAAACCCGAACCACGCACTTAAAGGGGTTCCATGTTTACACATGGAACCCCTTCCCCCAACTGGCGGGACCCCCCCTTGACTTCTGTCAGTGAATGTCCCGCCAGCCAATCAGGGAGATCCACGTCATGGCACTCTTCTGATTGGCTGTGCGCTTCTGCCCTGTCAATCAGGAGGAGCACACTGGTTAGAATGTAGCATAGCGCAGCTACATTGTAACCAATGATGGGAACTTTGCGGTCTGCGGTAGACCGCAAAGTTAATTGGGGTCACCCACAAGAGTGCAAAAGTTCCCATCATTGGTTATAATGGAGCTGCGCTAAGCTACATTGTAACCAGTGTGCTCCTCCTGATTGACAGTGCAGGAGCGCCAGAGCCGGCGCTACCATTAGGCAGCTTCAGGCAGCTGCCTAAGGGCGCCGGCACCTGAGCGGGCGGCTCTGAGGCTGCTGGCATCATAAAGGTGTCTCTCAAATAGACATCCTTATTTTACTTATCACTGGCGGCGGCTGTGGTTTGCATAACCAGAGGCCGCCGCTTCCGCACTTCCCAACTGCTGTCTTGCCGAGTCTGCAGGCATGTCACAGCTTGACATGTCTGGTGCAGCCAGCAGCAGCAGTGCGCTCCGCCCGCCCCCTTTCCTTCTCTGCACAGAGTCCCGGGACCAGCCTCCAATGTTCTGCTTCCCCTCCCGAGGCTCCGCCTTCTCCCTCAGGCTCCGCCCTTTTTCGATCCTCCTTTCCTGACTGTCTTGAGCCTGCAGTGCTATGCTATAGTCTTCTGGAGTTTTACAGTATGGGGGAACCATGATGACTGACAGGAGACTACAGGACCTCCTTCAAGCAGATGTAAGTATAGGTACCCCATGGATTCTACGTGGACAAGGGGACCAAGGTGCTCCGTGTCAACATAGGTAAGTATGTGTGTGTGTAAGTGTGCATGTATGTCAATTAAAGTTGTACTTTCACAGTGTGTGTGTTGTGTATTTTTTTGTTGTAGAACTACAGGTACCAGCGGGCCCTTTATTTTTCCGCATGCTGGTACTTGTGGTTCTCCAAGTACCAGCTTGTGGGGGAGGCTTGCTGGGACTTGTAGTTCTTCAACAAAAAACCAATATTCTTTTTTTACACAAAGGATATCAGCCTCCCATCCACCACCCACGGATGGGGGGGACAGTCTTGGGCTTCACCACTGGTCCTTGGGTGCCTGGAGGGGGGGACCTCTTGATTTAAGGGGTCCCCAGTCCTACAGGGAACTCCGGCCAGGGGTGACTAGTTGGGAAAGGGTAATGCCAGTGCCGCAGGGACCAGTATAACAGTGTACCCCGGCTGCGCGGAGCCTGCCGGTGGGTCCCCGTTGCACATGCGCCACCTGTTGACCTCCTGGCAGGCAGCAGTGGCTGCTGGGAGGTCGTGAGGCTGAGCCAGCATCGAGTGCGGACAGAGAGCAGGGAAGCATTGAGCTTCCCTTCCGTCTCTGCACCACATTTCAGGTTACACCATCCTGAGATGGTGAACCTGAACTCCATGGAGAAGCAGAAAGCAGAGCTTTTCACTCCTTCATGAATCGCACTCACCATACAAAAGTATGGTGATGCGATTCAGGCACAGAGCGGGGATGCCGCTGGGGAAGTCGGGGACTGCTCCCCGGTAACCCGCTGTGTGGATTGCACTAGGCAGAGAAAAGCCCTGTTTTACGCAAAACTGGGCTTTTTTCTGCTACTTGAATAGACCCCTTACAGCCCTATCTACAGTACATGTTAAACATCAATACATCCGCTTAATGAGTTCCCACAAAATATTAGTACAGCCCCCCCCCCCACACACAAATTTAAGTCACCCACAAATAAAATCAATATACCAAAATAAAACATTAATCCATGACTCCATAATAATACTACACCCCCACCCCATATAATATTGCTGCAATACCCGCCTCCCCAGATTATATTAATAAACTCCAGATTACATGCAAATGCCTCAATAAAAAATAAAAAATAATATATGTATGTATATATATATATATATATATATATAAAATCACCATAAGATACTTACATCTGCTTGAAGGAGGTCCTGTAGTCTCCTGTCAGTCATCATGGTTCCCCCATACTGTAAAACTCCAGAAGACTATAGCATAGCACTGCAGGCTCAAGACAGTCAGGAAAGGAGGATCGAAAAAGGGCGGAGCCTGAGGGAGAAGGCGGAGCCTCGGGAGGGGAAGCAGAACATTGGAGGCTGGTCCCGGGACTCTGTGCAGAGAAGGAAAGGGGGCGGGCGGAGCGCACTGCTGCTGCTGGCTGCACCAGACATGTCAAGCTGTGACATGCCTGCAGACTCGGCAAGACAGCAGTTGGGAAGTGCGGAAGCGGCGGCCTCTGGTTATGCAAACCACAGCCGCCGCCAGTGATAAGTAAAATAAGGATGTCTATTTGAGAGACACCTTTATGATGCCAGCAGCCTCAGAGCCGCCCGCTCAGGTGCCGGCGCCCTTAGGCAGCTGCCTGAAGCTGCCTAATGGTAGCGCCGGCTCTGGCGCTCCTGCACTGTCAATCAGGAGGAGCACACTGGTTACAATGTAGCTTAGCGCAGCTCCATTATAACCAATGATGGGAACTTTTGCACTCTTGTGGGTGACCCCAATTAACTTTGCGGTCTACCGCAGACCGCAAAGTTCCCATCATTGGTTACAATGTAGCTGCGCTATGCTACATTCTAACCAGTGTGCTCCTCCTGATTGACAGGGCAGGAGCGCACAGCCAATCAGAAGAGTGCCATGACGTGGATCTCCCTGATTGGCTGGTGGGACATTCACTGACAGAAGTCAAGGGGGGGTCCCGCCAGTTGGGGGAAGGGGTTCCATGTGTAAACATGGAACCCCTTTAAGTGCGTGGTTCGGGTTTCTCGTTTTGTTTTTTTAAACAAGTCCCTGGATTACGTCGAGAAAGTAGAGGACAGATCTACACTGGATTGGTTGTAAGTATAATTTTAATTTTACAGGTAATCAGTGGACAATTGGACGTGAATCGCAGCGTTGGAGGTAGGTAAGTATGTGAGTGTGTGTAATTAAAATTGTACTTTCACGGTGTCTGTGTATGGTTTATTTTTGGAGGTATTTTTTTGTAGTAGAACAACAGGTACCAGCGGGCCATTATTTTCCCACATGCTAGTACTTGTGGTTCTCCAAGTACCAGCTTGCTGGGGAGGCTTGCTGGGACTTGTTGTTCTTCTACAAAAAACAATATTCTTTAATTTTACACAATGGCTATCAGCCTCCTATCCACTGCCACGGATGGGGGGAAAAGCCTCGGGCTTCACCCCTGATCCTTGGGTGCCTGGAGAGGGGGGACTCCTTGATTTAAGGGGTCCCCACTCCTCCAGGGAACCCCCGCCAGGGGTGACTAGTTGGGGGGGTAATGCCACGGCCGCAGGGACCTATACAAAAGTGTCCCCCGGCTGTGGCATTATCTCTCTGGCTAGTGGAGCCCGGTGCTGGTTTAAAAAATATGGGGGACCCCTACGTCTTTTGTCCCCCGTACTTTTTGAACCAGGACTGGATGCAGAGCCCGGTGCTGGTTGTTTAAATATGGGGGAACCCTACACAATTTTCCCCCTGTATTTTTACAACCAGGACCGGCTCAAAGAGCCCGAGGCTGGTTACGCATAGGAGGGGGGACCCCACACAATTTTTTACATTTTTTTAACCCTTTCATCACTTAGTAGAATATACACAATCTCCTTGATCCAGCCAGGATTCATTGTGTTATGTCCAGCAGTGTTTTACTAATCACTCCCATAAAACACTGCCCGACAATACGAATTACTTAGACATCGGAAAAAACATAAATAGAAACTCGGCAGCTTAGTAAATTTCCGTAGATGGATTCAAAAAGTTGCAGTAAAATACGTCCGATAAATTCGAGATCAAACTCCCTAAAAATCGGCACAAGCACGAATACTAGTAAATAAACCCCATGGTCATCCATTGATAATCAGTTTAGCAGGGGTCAGACAAACATTGTGGAGACAGAGAATAGAAAGAGAGACAAGCATACGGGCTGATGATGGGGTCATACAAGGAAAATGAGGTGACTAATAAGACAGACTACAAGGTAGGAAAAGGCAACATGAGGCAGGTAATCATAAATAATACACAAAGGAAGAACAATGAAATATGAGGGTAAGGCAAGAGAAAAAATATGTACAGAAGCAAGTGGAGACAAAAGAAGGAAGGAGGACAAAGTGAAAGATAGAAAAACAGGCAACAGAAGGAGAGCAATGCACAAATGGTTTTTTCCTATAAAAAAAATATGTACAGAAGCTCTTATCAGGAGAGTTGCCCTTTGCGATACTAATAGCATATGTTAGTACACATGCGATTAGTGTCTGTACGATATGTGGTGGGATGTACCACAAGAGGTTGGTACATCCTGCCCCCCCTCCACAGACACATATACAATACCCCAACCACCTCCCTTTCACACACATATATGTCAGCCACCTACCTCTCCTCACAAATATATACCATGCCCTGCCCCACCCACTTCCCTCTCATACACATATACCTCAGCCACCTGCCTCTAACACATATAGATATCTTAGCCCTGCCTCACCACTATCATATGGAGTTTCCCACTGTGCCACTTGGTCTGCCATGATCCTACAGATGTATGGGTCTATGTACTAAGCCTTGGAGACAGATAAAGTGGACAGAGACAAAGTACCAGCCAATCAGCTCCAAACTGTCAAACACAGCCTGTAACATGGCAGTTAGGAGCTGATTGGCTAGTACTTTATCTCCATCCACTCTATCTCTCTCCAAGGCTTAGTACATAGACCCATTGAAATACGGTGCCTTCTCTCTGGCTTATGTTTCTGATTTGGAAGTAAAGAAAAAAAAAGCAGGTAACTGTGCACTTTGATTGACTACATGTTTGTGTAACACCCCCGGGGTTGGCAAGGTATGTCTAAGTGGTTGAGAGAGATATCACAGGTGTTGGGTGTCTATGTGACTGACCTTTCCCCGAAGTGTTGTTCCCTGTACCTTGTCTCAGAGATGTAGGAAAGATTGATATGAGTCAGCAATTCCAACAAGAAGTCTTTTATTAATCTGCAAAAAACTCCGTAAAGCAGACCCCACTAGAAGAGGCCGGTGAATCCTGGCCAGAAAATCTACTGACATGTCCCATAACTGCCTGCAGCTGAGCTGGACCCGGAAGAGTAGGCGCACACTTGTGCTGCACAGTCACTGTGTGTGAGAGGCTTCTGTCACTCTGAGGCTGCGCCCACACCACCTACAGCTTGCTGCCCTATTTGGACAAGACAGCTCACATCCATGTCAGGCACTAAGTGGTGTATCCTTGGGACCCCTCTGATCCTTGGGAGCTGGTACAGGTGTCCCCTTTGACCCCCTGTCACTGTCCACGGCTCGTCTCTGCTTCAGTGCGTGGCATAAAGTCATGCACGCTGTAGAATAAACTTGATTGTGCAGCAACAGTAGCTTGTACAACCAGGGCCCTTCCTCCAGTTTGAGGAATGGGCGGCAGTCTGCGAGAAGCGGGAGAATAGGTGCCCACCATCACTTTACTGCATAGGCAGTGGTGGTGGGAGTACGGGGGGCCCATTTCACCATGTGGCAAAACAGCAGGCAGACAGTATAAGCAGCCTTCTACATTCTGCTATGTTACAGCCTTATTCCAAAATGGAATAAATTTATTTTTGCCATAAAATTCTATACACAATACCCCATAATCACAATGAGAAAAACAAAATTTTGGGAGATTTTTGCAATTGTATTAAAAATAAAAAAACTAAGAAATCACATGTACATAAGTAATCACAGCCTTTGCTCAATACATTGTTGATGCACCTTTGGCAGCAGTTACAGCCTCAAGTATTTTTGAATATGATGCCACAAGTTTGGTACACCTATCTTAGCAGTTTCGCCAATTACTCTTTGCAGCACCTCTCAAGCTCCATCAGGTTGAATAGGAAGCATTGGTGCACAGCCATTTTCAGATCTCTCCAGAGATGTTTCATCAGATTCAAGTCTGGGCTCTGGCTGGGCCACTCAAGGACATTCACAGAGTTATCCTGAAGCCACTCCTTTGATATCTTGGCTGTGTGCTTAGGGTTATTGTCCCGCTGAAAGATAAACCGTCGCCCCAGTCTGAGGTCAAGAGCGCTCTGGAGCAGGTTTTCATCCAGGATATCTCTGCATTGCTACATTCATCTTTCCCTCTATCCTGACTAATCTCCCAGTTCTTGCCCCTGAAAAACATCCCCACAGCATGATGCTGCCACCACAGTGCTTCACTGTAGGGATGGTATTGGCCTGGTGATGAGCAGTGCCTGGTTTCCTCCAAACATGATGTCTTGCATTCATGCCAAAGAGTTCAATCTTTGTCTCATCAGACCAGAGAATTTTGCTTATCATGGTCTGAGAGTCCTTCAGGTGCATTTTGGCAAACTCCAGGGTGCTGCCATGTGCTTTTTACTAAGGAGTGGCTTCCGTCTGGCCACTCTACCATACAGGCCTGATTGGTGGATTGCTGCAGAGATGGTTGTCCTTCTGGAAGGTTCTCCTCTCTCCGCAGAGGAATGCTGTAGCTCTGACAGAGTGACCATCAGGTTTTTGGTCACCTCCCTGACTAGGACCCTTCTCCCCGGATCGCTCACCTTAGACGGCCGGCCAGCTCTCAGAAGAGTCCTGGTGGTTCTGAACTTCTTCCATTTACGGATGATGGAGGCCACTATACTCATTGGGACCTTCAAAAGCAGTAGATATTTTTCTGTACCCTTCCCCAGATTTGTGCCTCGAGAAAATCCTGTCTCGGAGGTCTACAGACAATTCCTTTGACTTCATGGTTTGTGTTCAGACATGCATTGTCAAGTGTGGGACCTTATATAGACAGGTGTGTGCCTTTCCAAATCATGTCCAATCAACTGAATTTACCACAGGTGGACTCCAATTAAGCTGTAGGAACAGCTCAAGGATGATCAATGGAAACAGGATGCACCTGAGCTCAATTTTGAGCTTCATGGCAAAGGCTGTGAATACTTATGTACATGTGATTTTATTTTATTTTTAATAAATTGGCCAAAAAAACTTTTTTTCGCGTTGACATTATGGTGTATTGTGTGTAGAATTTTGAGGGAAAAAATTAATTTAAACCACTTTGGAATAAGGCTGCAACATAACAAAATGTGGAAAAAGTGATTACTTTCCTGATGCACTATATATATATATATTAGTGATGTGCACCGGAAATTTTTCGGGTTTTGTGTTTTGGTTTTGGGTTCGGTTCCGCGGCCGTGTTTTGGGTTCGAACGCGTTTTGGCAAAACCTCACCGAATTTTTTTTGTCGGATTCGGTTGTGTTTTGGATTCGGGTGTTTTTTTTTTTAAAAAACCCCTAAAAAACAGCTTAAATCATAGAATTTGGGGGTCATTTTGATCCCATAGTATTATTAACCTCAATAACCATAATTTACACTCATTTCCAGTCTATTCTTAACACCTCACACCTCACAATATTATTTTTAGTCCTAAAATTTGCACCGAGGTCGCTGGATGGCTAAGCTAAGCGACCCAAGTGGCCGACACAAACACCTGGCCCATCTAGGAGTGGCACTGCAGTGTCACGCAGGATGGCCCTTCAAAAAAATACTCCCCAAACAGCACATGACGCAAAGAAAAAAAGAGGCGCAATGAGGTAGCTGTGTGACTATGCTAAGCGACCCTAGTGGCCGACACAAACACCTGGCCCATCTAGGAGTGGCACTGAAGTGTCAGGCAGGATGGCCCTTCAAAAAAATACTCCCCAAACAGCACATGACGCAAAGAAAAAAAGAGGCGCAATGAGGTAGCTGTGTGACTAAGCTAAGCGACCCAAGTGGCCGACACAAACACCTGGCCCATCTAGGAGTGGCACTGCAGTGTCACGCAGGATGGCCCTTCAAAAAAAATACTCCCCAAACAGCACATGACGCAAAGTAAAAAAGAGGCGCACTTGCAGGGGGCGTGCAAATGGTGGAAGGCGCAAGCTCTTCCCGTCCAGTGTTGGGAAGGTCAGGCATCGCAACTGACACAATTGGACTCACCTTGGGGATTTGTGATTTCGAAGAACGCACAGTTCTTTGCTGTGCTTTTGCCAGCTTAAGTATTTTCTTTTTTCTAGCGAGAGGATGAGTGCTTCCATCCTCATGTGAAGCTGAACCACTAGCCATGAACATAGGCCAGGGCCTTAGCCGTTCCTTGCCACTCCGTGTCGTAAATGGCATATTGGCAAGTTTACGCTTCTCCTCAGACGCTTTTAATTTTGATTTTTGGGTCATTTTACTGATCTTTTGTGTTTTGGATTTTACATGCTCTGTACTATGACATTGGGCATCGGCCTTGGCAGACAACGTTGATGGCATTTCATCGTCTCGGCCATGACTAGTGGCAGCAGCTTCAGCATGAGGTGGAAGTGGATCTTGATCTTTCCCTATTTTTTTAACCTCCACATTTTTGTTCTCCATATTTTAATGCGCACAACTAAAAGCCACCACAGCTATACAATGTAGATGGATGGATAGTGTAGTATTATATTACTTATGGACGACGAGTGCACTGACGACACAGAGGTAGGTACAGCCGTGGCCTACCGTACTGCTTATATATATAATATACTGTATAACGGACCTGGTGGACACTATCAGCAGACTGCTAAACTAGTATGAAGAAAAAAAAAGCCACCACAGGTATACAATGTAGATGGATGGATAGTATAGTATTATATTACTTATGGACGACGAGTGCACTGACGACACAGAGGTAGGTACAGCCGTGGCCTACCGTACTGCTTATATATATAATATACTGTATAACGGACCTGGTGGACACTGTCAGCAGACTGCTAAACTAGTATGAAGAAAAAAAAAGCCACCACAGGTATACAATGTAGATGGATGGATAGTATAGTATTATATTACTTATGGACGACGAGTGCACTGACGACACAGAGGTAGGTACAGCCGTGGCCTACCGTACTAGTTATATATATAATATACTGTATAACGGACCTGGTGGACACTGTCAGCAGACTGCTAAACTAGTATGAAGAAAAAAAAAGCCACCACAGGTATACAATGTAGATGGATGGATAGTATAGTATTATATTACTTATGGACGACGAGTGCAATGACGACACAGAGGTAGGTCCAGCCGTGGCCTACCGTACTGCTTATATATATAATATACTGTATAACGGACCTGGTGGACACTGTCAGCAGACTGCTAAACTAGTTTGAAGAAAAAAAAAAGCCACCACAGGTATACAATGTAGATGGATGGATAGTATAGTATTATATTACTTATGGACGACGAGTGCACTGACGACACAGAGGAAGGTACAGCCGTGGCCTACCGTACTGCTTATATATATAATATACTGTATAACGGACCTGGTGGACACTGTCAGCAGACTGCTAAACTAGTATGAAGAAAAAAAAAGCCACCACAGGTATACAATGTAGATGGATGGATAGTATAGTATTATATTACTTATGGACGACGAGTGCACTGACGACACAGAGGTAGGTACAGCCGTGGCCTACCGTACTGCTTATATATATAATATACTGTATAACGGACCTGGTGGACACTGTCAGCAGACTGCTAAACTAGTATGAAGAAAAAAAAAGCCACCACAGGTATACAATGTAGATGGATGGATAGTATAGTATTATATTACTTATGGACGACGAGTGCACTGACGACACAGAGGTAGGTACAGCCGTGGCCTACCGTACTGCTTATATATATAATATACTGTATAACGGACCTGGTGGACACTGTCAGCAGACTGCTAAACTAGTTTGAAGAAAAAAAAAAGCAACCACAGGTATACAATGTAGATGGATGGATAGTATAGTATTATATTACTTATGGACGACGAGTGCACTGACGACACAGAGGAAGGTACAGCCGTGGCCTACCGTACTGCTTATATATATAATATACTGTATAACGGACCAGGTGGACACTGTCAGCAGACTGCTAAACTAGTATGAAGAAAAAAAAAGCCACCACAGGTATACAATGTAGATGGATGGATAGTATAGTATTATATTACTTATGGACGACGAGTGCACTGACGACACAGAGGTAGGTACAGCCATGGCCTACCGTACGGCTTATATATATATAATATACTGTATAATATAATAACGGACCTGGTGGACACTGTCAGCAGACTGCTAAACTAGTATGAAGAAAAAAAAAAGCCACCACAGGTATACAATGTAGATGGATGGGTAGGATAGTATTATATTACTTATGGACGACGAGTGCACTGACGACACAGAGGTAGGTACAGCCGTGGCCTACCGTACTGCTTATATATATAATATACTGTATAACGGACCTGGTGGACACTGTCAGCAGACTGCTAAACTAGTATGAAGAAAAAAAAAGCCACCACAGGTATACAATGTAGATGGATGGATAGTATAGTATTATATTACTTATGGACGACGAGTGCACTGACGACACAGAGGTAGGTACAGCCGTGGCCTACCGTACTGCTTATATATATATAATCAGGGCCGGTTCTTAGCTTTGTGGCACCCCGGGCAAAATATAGGGGCATGGCTTCAAATGGGGGCGTGATCACGACGCTGAAAGAAAAAATGAAAGAAAAAAAAAGTATACTTACCATCCCCGTTCCTGATCCAGACCGCTGCAGACCCCCTCCGCCGGCGGCGCCGCTCTTCTCCTCTCCTCTCTTCTCTTCGATCTATGGGAGAGACGTTATTACGTCTCTCCCATAGAACAGCATAGACACTAGAGGTCAATTATGACCCCTAGTGTCTGTGCCACTATGCTGTGCGGTGCGTGATGACGTCATCGCGCATCGCACAGCAAAGGTCCTCTACATGAAGGGAAACTAGACCGTAGCGTCTAGTTTCCCTTCATGGAGAGGACCTTTGCTGTGCGGTGCGCGATGACGTCATCGCGCACCGCACAACTAAGGTCTTCTCAATGAAGGGAAACTAGACGCTACGCATCTGGTTCCCTTCAAAGCGGGGGGCACAGCAGGGCACTGCGGGGGGCACAGTGGCGGATCTTGCCCTGGTGCGGCGCCCTCCGGATGGCGCCGGCGCCCTCCGGAAGGCGGCGCCCCGGGCAAAAGTACCGCTTGCCCGTGGCAAGAACCGCCACTGTATATAATATACTGTATAATATAATAACGGACCTGGTGGACACTGTCAGCAGACTGCTAAACTAGTATGAAGAAAAGAAAAGCCACCACAGGTATACAATGTAGATGGATGGATAGTATAGTATTATATTACTTATGGACGACGAGTGCACTGACGACACAGAGGTAGGTACAGCCGTGGCCTACCATACTGCTAGATATATATAAAATAAATATAATATACTGTATAATAAATAATAACGGACCTGGTGGACACTGTCAGCAGACTGCTAAACTAGTATGAAGAAAAAAAAAGCCACCACAGAGAGGAGTGTTTTTCAGGCAGACAAACGTATACTGGACTGGTGGTCACGGTCAGCAAAACTGTGCACTGTACTCCTGCTATAACTGCTCGCCAGTCCCCACAATTAGGCAGTGTGAGCAGTGCACTCAGCACAGATATATCATGCAGCAGTGCAGCACACTGAGTGAGCACAGATATGGTGGAGCGTTTTTTTCAGGCAGAGAAACAAACAAAGGATTAAACTCACTGGTGGTATAATCAAAACCCTGCACTGTACTCCCTAACAGCTGCTCCCCGTCCCCAATCCTCCCCACAATTATAAGTAAGTCACTCAGTCTTTATACTCAGTCTTTTTCTACTATAACGGAGAGGACGCCAGCCACGTCCTCTCCCTATCAATCTCAATGCACGTGTGAAAATGGCGGCGACGCGCGGCTCCTTATA
Organism: Pseudophryne corroboree; assembly: GCF_028390025.1. NCBI lineage: Eukaryota > Metazoa > Chordata > Amphibia > Anura > Myobatrachidae > Pseudophryne > Pseudophryne corroboree. Next base: position 456,220,850 of record NC_086448.1, read on the forward strand.
TAGAATCCGAATCTCGCGAGAATCCGACAGCGGGATGATGACGTTCGGGCGCGCTCGGGTTAACCGAGCAAGGCGGGAGGATCCGAGACGCTCGGACCCGTGAAAAAAAAGGTGAAGTTCGGGCGGGTTCGGATCCCGAGGATCCGAACCCACTCATCACTAATATATATATATATATATATATCTATATATATATATATATATCTATATATATATATATCTATATATATATATATATATATATATATATATATATATATATATATAGGAAACGCATGTCCGGCACTCCATGTTTCAAACAGCAGCTGCGGCGGTGCCCTCACAAAGGAAGAATACAATTTGCAGAGGTGCGGCACTCATACCAAATAACGAGGATTCAGAGACGTAATACCTTTTGCATCAACGTTTCAATATTTACATATTGTCTTCAGGATACAGAATACAAGTACAACATACCTTATAAACAGGTCCACCACATGTGAAATGCTGACGTCAGGGCCGGGACTGCACACCCTCCCCGCCGTCGCGCTGATTGGTGACGTCATCCCAAACGGGCCGTACACCTGTGTGCAAAATCTTAACCATTCACCATACAGAAAGAATTGTAGTACCGCTACGGTGATTATAGTACAAATCATTATAAAAAGGAAGCAGCGAAAAATACATAGCGAAACAGCAAGCAATTGCATGATACATTCTTAGTTAGCTAAACCATATGAAAGGTGATGTTGTTATAACAAAGCTAAAAATCATATCTACCTCCGATGGGGCGAACCATAATGTCGCAAACCTAGTTAGAATAAATTTAGCGTAGAGCTGCATAAGAAATAGTGTCATTTAACCCTTTGGGGTAGATGACATTTAAACGATGAATCCATCGTGCTTCGCATCTTAATAACTGCAGCGATCGGTTCCCACCTCGTCTGCTCAGTGGAACCGTATCTATCATCCTATACCTAAGGCTTGTTAAGGAGTGTCTAGCCTCTGCAAAATGACGTGCGACAGGCTGGTCGCTTGTGCCTGACACTAATGCTGCCCGTATGGCAGCTCGATGGTTACCCATACGCTCCTTAAATTTAGACTCGGTCTTGTCGATATAGCAAAGCCCACAAGGGCAGAGGATTTGGTACACAACAAAGGAAGAATTGCAAGTAAAATAGTGTAAAATTTTATATTTTTTACCTGAATGAGGATGACTAAACGAGTCACCCGTAAGCATAAATTGGCACGTTGTGCAGGTGCATTTAAAGCAACCCACCCGATTATTACTCAAAAAAGTGGCCTGCTTTAAAGATTTCCTTGTGGTGTCTGTTTTAACCAAGATGTCTTTCAAGTTGCGGCCTCGTGCATAACTGGGCATCAATCTATAATCTTTTAAATTAAGTTTAGGATCACTCTGAACCATTGGCCATAATGTTTTTGCTGTTGAAATAATGGCTGGTGTTGCCACGTTAAACTTATTTACCCAAGGTAACACTTTGGGACTTGTATTATTTGTGGATGTGGGGACATTCACAAGGGAATCCCTGTTCAAAGATAACACTTTTTGTTTACAAATAGCCAAAGCACGAGCATTATAGCCACGTTCCAAGAATTTTTGAACCATCGAATCAATCTGTTAGATGGCCTTAACGGGGTCACTATTTATGCGGAAGGCTCGCAACATTTGGGAATAAGGGAGTCCGTTAATCAGAGATCTTGGATGGCAACTTTGTGCTTTCAGTAAAGTATTTCTATCAGTGGCCTTTGAGAACAGGCTAGTATGCATAACCTGATCTATGACAGAAATATGTACGTCCAAAAAATCCAATGTGTCCCTACTAAAAATATAAGTGAACTTGATTGGATGATCAGTCGCATTATGTGTCTCGAGAAGCGAGCGAAGAATGTTAATATCGCCCCTCCAAATCAGAAAAAGGTCGTCTATGTACCTTAAAAATAGAACGATGTGCTCACTAATCCTAGCATCAGCAAAGAACAACAACTGTTCAACAAAGAACATTACTATGTTGGCATAGGCCGGTGCCATGGAGCTACCCATGGCACAGCCTTGTACCTGCAAATAAATATCAGTTTCATAAAGAAAAAAATTATTATGCAAAATAAGATCAAACAGTTGTATGATATTATCAATTTTGTCACCAGAAAAAACATTTTTAGATTCTAGGAAACTACGTAAAGTATGTAAACCAAAATGGTGTGGAATAGAAGTATAGAGATTTATGACATCTATACCAACCAACCAATACTCATTATCAAATATAGGGACAGTCTGTAATTTCCTCAAAAAGGTGGTAGTGTCCAATAGGAATGTCGCTTCGTTTTGGATTAAAGGTTGCAGGATAGAGTCCAGGTATGTAGCGACCGGTTGAAATAATGAACCTTGTGCTGATACAATGGGGCGTCCCGGGGGAGGATTCAATCCCTTGTGTACTTTAGGGATTGTATAAAAAATTGGCATAATAGGATAATCTGGGTAAAGCACATCTTTCAATTCCTCCGTTATTAATCCTGTATCTATAGCAGATAAAAGATTGCACAATTCCTTTCTGCAGCTTTTAGTGGGATCTTTGGCCAGTTTAACATAAATTGTTGTGTCTGACAATTGGCGTAAGACTTCTTGATGGTAATTGAGATAGTCCTGGAGGACAATGGCCCCTCCTTTATCCGCCTGGCGGATGATCAAATCTTTATTGTTTGCTAAAGATTTAAGAGCTTGACGTTCCACTTGAGTAAGATTCGGATGAGACCGATCTGCAATCTTAATAGAGGAATTCACTCCTTCATCTAGTAAACGTATATAGGTCTTAATTGTGGAATTATTGGAAGGAGGATCAAAATGGGAACGCGGGCAGAATTTCTTCAACTGTGGGGGTATCGGGGAAGCTGTTCCGGCATCGCCAGTGCCAAAATGTTCTTTGAGTCTAAGGCTTCTGGCTAACTCATATTTTTCAGATCCCCAAAGAAAGCTGTCAAATCGCGAGGTAGGAACAAAAGATAGTCCCTTTGATAAGAGGCTGATTTCTCCATCCGATAGCTCATAAGAGGAGAGGTTAAAAATTAAGTTTTTCTGGACAGAGGGGGGCGACCCACTCTGCCCTTGCCTTTTTGACTGGTGACCCCTCCGCGTGTATTTCCTTTTTGGCTTTCTGGAGGGTTGTCTTTGTTGGCCTTGGGGCGAGCCCCTAAAGGGGCCGAAGCCGTGTCTGATTTCTCCTGCTCACTATTGGAGCTGTTATAATCATTAGAGGACTCAGTCTCAAATCGGGTAGTATTGCGTTTGTATTGGTGTTTATTCCTTCTGAAAAAAGGTTGATTGCGTTCTTGTGAAGGGTTTCCGGACAACCATTTGTATACAGTATGTTTCTCGTAATCACCTTCCACTTTTAACAACTTCTCTTTCTTAAATTGGAGAAGCTCCCTTTTATATATGGCCAATTGTTGCTTTAACCGCTCCAACCAGTTTGTGCTTTCATCTAAAGTTAGAGTGGTAAGGTGGGTTGCTTCAAATTGTGCAATCTTATCTTTAATCAGCAAAAATTCTTTATTAGCTTGCTCTATTACCAAAATCATAAGGTCAAACGAACATCGGTTTAAAATACCTATCCACTTTTTACAAAAAGATGGATCAAACCTCCCTATTGTGGGGCAGTTGCGTACACGGAAACCACGTGGAATTTTTTGGCTTTATAGTAATCACTTAAAGAAAGACCATGTAAATGGTAATCTATTTCCTTTTTTCTTAATAGCAAAAGATCTCTATAAACAATGTCAGGTGCTGTAGCTTCTGCTTCATCATTCATCCCTTTGTTGTGTAAGATAGCTTCCACCTCAGATTCTGAAAAGGTGTGTGTATCCCCCACGGGAAAATGGAATAATGCTGCCGCATCTTCTGCATTCGTCACTGCATCCACCATCATAAAACCCTGGGGTTGCTTATAGCAACAACCACCGAGTACAAGAGTTCAGCTCCCGTAGCAGGGAGAAGTCCAAAACCAATACTGTTAAAATAGTTGCTCAAATAGCAGCAAAGAGTCACTTCCACTATGATAGACAGCAAATGAAAGCAGCAGGGTGCCCTGACAGAGTACTCACTCCACGGTGTCTACTCTATGTAGGAAACGCAGGTCCGGCACTCCATGTTTCAAACAGCAGCTGCGGCGGTGCCCTCACAAAGGAAGAATACAATTTGCAGAGGTGCGGCACTCATACCAAATAACGAGGATTCAGAGACGTAATACCTTTTGCATCAACGTTTCAATATTTCAACGTGCCAATTTATGCTTACGGGTGACTCGTTTAGTCATCCTCATTCAGGTAAAAAATATAAAATTTTACACTATTTTACTTGCAATTCTTCCTTTGTTGTGTACCAAATCCTCTGCCCTTGTGGGCTTTGCTATATCGGCAAGACCGAGTCTAAATTTAAGGAGCGTATGGGTAACCATCGAGCTGCCATACGGGCAGCATTAGTGTCAGGCACAAGCGACCAGCCTGTCGCACGTCATTTTGCAGAGGCTAGACACTCCTTAACAAGCCTTAGGTATAGGATGATAGCTACGGTTCCACTGAGCAGACGAGGTGGGAACCGATCGCTGCAGCTATTAAGATGCGAAGCACGATGGATTCATCGTTTAAATGTCATCTACCCCAAAGGGTTAAATGACACTATTTCTTATGCAGCTCTACGCTAAATTTATTCTAACTAGGTTTGCGACATTATGGTTCGCCCCATCGGAGGTAGATATGATTTTTAGCTTTGTTATAACAACATCACCTTTCATATGGTTTAGCTAACTAAGAATATATCATGCAATTGCTTGCTGTTTCGCTATGTATTTTTCGCTGCTTCCTTTTTATAATGATTTGTACTATAATCACCGTAGCGGTACTACAATTCTTTCTGTATGGTGAATGGTTAAGATTTTGCACACAGGTGTACGGCCCGTTTGGGATGACGTCACCAATCAGCGCGACGGCGGGGAGGGTGTGCAGTCCCGGCCCTGACGTCAGCATTTCACATGTGGTGGACCTGTTTATAAGGTATGTTGTACTTGTATTCTGTATCCTGAAGACAATATGTAAATATTGAAACGTTGATGCAAAAGGTATTACGTCTCTGAATCCTCGTTATTTGGTATGAGTGCCGCACCTCTGCAAATTATATATATATATATATATATATAATAATTTCACTTCAGATTTATAGATAACCTTAGTGACTGAGGTAATGAAGTTTTTTACTGCATCCATAGCTAGGTAGCACTCATGAATCCATCACGTACTTAACTATTGATGCAGACACTGAATATTTATACTGTATTTGCCATGCTGTAAAACATCACACTTTATCTCCCTAGTGTCTCCCAACTTGAAGTTTGCTGTACAATGCATTTTAGGTGACAAAGAAATAGAGGTCACTGCTTTCATATTTTTCATTTCCTATTTTGGAAGCAATATAATCTCTGCCAGATGAGATGGCTGCATTCAGCTGCTGCCAAGATAGCATATGACAGCTGAGCACTGCCTGCACCCAGCTGCTGAAACATAGAGAAGGATAGTCTGATACATCCAAACCTTCCAGGATTTAATCCTGAATCCCCAAACTCAAACCTCCTTATATTGCCTGGTATATGTTTGACATTTTCTCTGGTATCTTAGTTTAATCTGTCAACATTTGCTGACTACACATATATTGGCTAGGGCTTTTGAGACTTCAGAATAAAATAATCTATTTTCATATATTTCTTTCACATCTCATATAATGCTGAGATCACATGGATCACACTGGTGGTTTCCTGTTAACGTTTACATCCAATCCGAGATTGCTGGCAAGTGTTAGCTGAGCAGGGGCTAGTACAGTGTCTGTAGTCAGGGGCGGATTGGACATAGGGCTCACAGGGAGGATGTCAGGTGGGCCAATGTGCATGCAGGGCCTGTTTTGTTTGTTGACTTGTGGGGGCCATTGTGCTTTATTTTTTCTTGTGCAATGTTTTTCATCTGCGCTTGCGTCTGAGTTAAGTATGGGCGTGTTGCTGAAAGTGGTTATGTATAGAGACATTGAATTGTTCACATTGAAGGCCATACTCAGACAGATGATCTGCACCTAGCATAGGGCTAGTGAAACTTACAATGGTGCGACCGATGGGTGCATCTAAAGACGCACAAAGATGATTACATCATCTTTTGGCACTGAAAGTGGGCATCTCTGTTCTTGCATATGTGGATGCATGGATGTACACCAGGGAAGGGCTCTGTAGTGTCATTAGCATAAAGTTACAGACGCAACAGCAGCAAAAGATGCAAAGAAGACTGCAACTGCGCCAAACTCAGAATCAGACTATGAGGTCTATTTATCACCATCCGCATCTAATGATGCAGATGACAGGTGATAAACTCGACCAAACTTGCACTTCGATAATTGAGAACATTGCATGGATTTATCAATTATCGCCACCGTCGTGTTCCCCTCCCCTCTGTCGCAACTACCCCAGTGCCGGATAAAGCACCCCCCCTTCCTTCCGGATTCATACTTACCAGTCCAGGAGCCGGTGTCCTCTGCACCGAGGAGCGCTGCCGGGAGCTGGGTCCTCCTTTTGTGCTGTGACTTGCGGTGCTGTAAAGTGAGCATCACTTTAGTGCACCGGGGTTACAGCGCAGCATATGGGGGACACCCGGTGCCCGGAAGTGCTCACCGCAGCAAATAAAGGGTTTGGTACAATTAAAGGGTTTTTTTCATGAAAACTGCTCCAAATGCCCTTTAATACATTCAGTTGTTACTAAAATAATGGGAAAAGGGTCTGAAAACACCCTTTTTCACATTATTTTAGTAAAAATAATGTGAATAAATAGGCCCTATATGAGGAGGAATCCTGCCCCGTCATCAGACTCCACCCCCACAACAGATCCCAACCCCATTAGGGCTGCTTCCATAAAATTACAGGGCTGGTTTTACATCCCAATCTGCCCCTGTCTGTTGTTGCCACCTGCCCTACAGTTAGCATTATGCCAGTGCCTGCCAGCTGTTAGGACCTAGAAACTGGAGTGGTTACTGTGCTTGTCTGGTGCCCATGGCCAGGTCTTGCCACGATGCTTGTTGTTGTCGGCTGCCTGGAATTGAGAACTTGCACAGGGGCTGTGGTTACTGGTTATTTTGGGTCAGGAACACTGGTATGATTGCCAGCTATTACGGGTTTTTCCATAAACATCTTTGTTGATAACCAAAACCATATATATAGCATACCCTCCAACATTTTACACATAAAAACCAGTACAAATTAGGAAAAGAGGCGTGGCCATGAGTAAAGGGGGCGTGGTCACACCCCCTTTCCTATACTATCAATGGAAGTTTGGAGAGTCAAAAGGACTAATTCAGACCTGATCGTAGCAGCAAATTTGTTAGCAGATGGGCAAAACTATGGGGGTCATTCCGACCCGATCGCACACTGCGCTTCTTCTCAGCCGCACGATCGGGTCAGAACTGCGCATGCACGGTGGACACATTGCGCGGGCATGTCGTTGCCTGGCGATGGCCGTCGCCAGGCAGCGACGCCGCTAGCGAAGAAAGCAGTTGCAGCGGCGACCGCAAGAAGATTGACAGGAGGAAGGCGGATCCGGGCGGTAACTCACCGTTTTCGGGGAGTGGTGAGTCCAACATAGGCATGTCCAGACGTTTGGAGGGCGGATGTCTGACGTCAATTCCGGGATCTGCATCGCTGGATCGATCGCACAGGGTAAGTAACTCTTACCCTGGTCTTCTTTTACAGGAACCTTATTTGCATAGCAGGGCTGCACAAGTGTTCGCAGCCCTGCTATGCAGAAATACACTCCCCCATAGGCGGCGTCTAGTTCATCACACGGGCAGCAAAATGTTGCTATGTGCAATCAACACGGAATGACCCCCCATGTGCACTGCAGGGGGGGAGATATAGCATGTGCAGAGAGACTTAGATTTGGGTGGGTTATTTTGTTTCTGTGCAGGATAAATACTGGCTGCTCTATTTTTACACTGCAATTTAGATTTCAGTTTGAACACACCCCACCCACATCTAACTCTCTCTGCACATGTTATATTTGCCTTTCCTGCAGTGGACATGGTTTTGCCCAACTGCTAACAAATTTGCTGCTACGATCAGGTCTGAATTAGGCCCAAAAATCAGTACAAAGCCCTTTTTGGCAGGTACAAACCATAGAAAAAGCTACTGTACCTGCCAAAAAGGTATAGTTGGAGGGTATGTATATAGGCAGATATTTTTGGTATTTGACATACGCTACTTGACATACTGTATGCACTTGTGAAAGGAGAGTATACATTTACCTGTTAAGAGCATTTTAGGAAAACTAATGAAATACATACTATAATAAGCTTTATGGGGGAGGTGGGGATGTATATATAAAGATAATATTATTTGTAAAAGTAACAACTATTTTGTTATACTGTAAATGTAACAGCTACAAGGTCATATAGTGTTTCTAGAACAAAAATCCCTCTTTTAACTTATGTGATCTCTGAATTTTATACTATTTGGTAAAACAAAGTGAAATCCCTTAATTTTAGAATGATTTTGCATCACGTAAGTGCAATACATAAAACATTTAAGGATGGTACAGTATACCTGAGTACCACCATTGCTCATCTCATGTACAGCAGAGTGCAGAACATCGTCCTGTGAAATTTCAGGGTCAATCTCACACTGCTCAGAGGCATCGGAATGGGTTGGGGAAGGGGGTAGCTCGTCCCCCCAAACATGAGAGGCGCCGTCAATGTACACAGGAAGAGCGGTATGCAGTCATTTCAAAGACCACACATCACAACCTTCATGCAGCGCTAGGATGAGGCTACAGCGCTCTCCCACCCCCAACTCCAAGCAGAGCAGACCCACTGCCGCAATTCGTGGGTGTTTATGGGGCATGGCCTAATACCGAAGAGTGCCCTCCTCCATGAGAGACCTGTGGCTGTGCTGCTGTGTATTCAGGACAGGTACAGTAATGTCTCTCCCACTTCATCTCTCTTCCCGTTCCCCTCTCTCTCCCTGTTCCACTCTCTCTCTCTTTCTGAAACACTCTTGTTCCTCTCTCTCTTTCTGTACCTAACACTCTCTCTCCTCTCTCTCACTACCTAACACTCTGTTCTCTTTCTCCCCAACACTTTCGCTCCCCCCTCTCTCTGTCTCCATAACACTCTCGCTCCTATTTCTCTCTTTTTATCTCCCCAACACTCTCGCTCCCCACTCTCTCTGTCTCTCCCTAACACTCTTGCTCCTATCTCTCTCTCTCTTTCTCTCCCTAACACTCTCTCTCTCCTCTCTCTCTCTCCCTAACACTCACTCCTATCTATCCCCTTAACACTATCGCTCCATTCTCTCTTTCTCTACCTAATACTCTCTCTCTCCACTCTCTCTCTCCCTAACACTCTCCACTCTCTCCCTAACACTTTCTCTCCTCTATCTCCCTAACACTCTTTCTCCACTCTCTCTCTCCCTAACACTCCTGCTCCTCTCTCTTTCTCTCCCTAACACTCTCTCACCTCTCTCTCACTACATAACACTCTCTCTCCTCTCTCTCTCTCTCTCTCCCTAACACTCTCGCTCCTCTCTATTTCTCTCCCTAGCACTCTCTCTACTCTCTTTTACTAACATTCTTGCTCTTATCTCTCTCTCTCTTTCTCTCCCTAACACTCTCGCTCCTTTCTCTCTCTCTCACTTTCTCTCCCTAACACTCTCGCTTCTCTCTCTCTTCCTAACACTCTTGCTACTCTCTCTATCCCCTTAACACTCTCGCTCCTTTCTCTGTCTCTCCCTAACACTATCTCTCTCCACTCTCTCTCTCCCTAACATGCTCTCTCTCTCCCTGACACTCTCTCCTCTCTCTCCCTAACACTCTCGCTCCTCTCTCTCTCACACTTCTCTCCATAACACTCTCTCTCCTCTCTCTCTCTCCCTAACACTCTTGCTCCTCTCTATCACCTTAACATTCTCGCTCCTTTCTCTCTTTCTCTACCTAACACTATCTCTCTACACTCTCTCTTTTCTAACACTCTCTCTCTCCCTAACACTCTCTCTCCTCTCTTTCCCTAACACACTCTCTCTCTCTTTCTCTCCCTAACACTCTCTCTCCTCTCTCCCCCTAACACTCTCTGTCCTCTCTCTCTCTCCCTAACTCTCTCTCTCCACTCACTCTCTCCCTAACACTCTCTCTCCCCAACACTTTTGCTCCTATCTCTCTTTCCCTAACACTCTCGCTTCTCTCTCTCCCTAACACTCTAGCTTCTCTCTACCCCCTTAACACTCTTGCTCTCTCTCTCTCATTCTCTCCCTAACACTCTCAATTTGTGTATTTATTTATTAACAGTTTCTTATTTAGCGCAGCATATTCCGCGCTTTACAATTAGAGCAACAGTAATAGAACAAAACAGGGTAAAAACAGACAGACATAGAGGTAGGAAGGCCCTGCTTGCAAGCTTACAATCTATAGGGAAATAGGCATTGATACACAAGGATAGATGCTACCTATTGCATAATGGTCCACCATATTGCTAGGTTCTTAATGGGTTGTATGATATGATCACCCCAGAATGTTGGCCACGTGTCAGGAGGATGTGAGAGTAAAGAAAGACAAGATATGTAATGTTGTGTGTACTGTACAGAGAGGATGTAATTGGACATGGAAGCATTGAAGGTTATGTGGGTGGGTCTGGAATTTGGTAGGCTTGTCTAAAGAGGTCAGATTTCAGGGAACGTTTAAAGGTTTGGAGACTAGAGGCGAGTCTTATTGTGCGTGGGTGAAGCCCTGATAAAGTTCTGTAATTTTGAGTGTGAACAAGTAATGTGTGTGGATGAGAGACACAGATCTTGTGCAGAGCGGAGAAGTCGGGTAGGGAGATATTTTGAGATGAGTGAAGAGATGTATGTTGGTGCAGTTTGGTTAATAGCCTTGTATGTCAGTAAAAGTATTTTAGATTTAATATGGTAGAATACCGGTAACCAATGGAGGGACTGACAGAGCGGATCTGCAGACAATGAACGTCTAGCGACTTAGATCAGCCTCGCAGCTGCATACAAAATGGATTGTAGTGGTGAGAGCCTATCTTTGGGAAGACCGGTCAGGAGACTATTACAATAATCAATGCGGGAGATAATGAGAGCATGGATTAGAGTTTTTGCTGTGTTTTGTGTAAGATATGGTTGTATTCTGGATATGTTTCTTAGATGTGTGTAACATGATATTGAGACAGTTTGAATGTGGGGAACAAAGGACAGTTCAGAGTCAAGAATGACACCTAGGAAGTGAGCTTGTGGGGCAGGGATGATTGCTGAGTTCTCAACAGTGATAGAGATATCAGGTTGGTAACTACTATTGGCTGGTGGAAATATAATTGATTCTGTTTTGGAATATTAAGTTTGAGGTGGCGAGATGTCATCCAAGATGAAATGGCAGAAAGGCATTCAGTGACACGGCCCAATATAGAAGGTGACAAATCTTGGGAGGATAGGTGTTAGGTGCCGCGGTCCGCGACGCCGCTCGGTCTGCTTCCGAGCGATGCTCGCGGCCACCGCACCTCCCTCCCTGCCCGCCCGGCGCCTAGCAACGCCAGGACGCCATGCGTACTGTAGCCGCCGGGTCCCTGGCAACGCTAGGACGCCGGGCGTCCGCAGCTGCTGGGTCCATAGCAACGGGGACGCCATTGGCGGACCGCGTTCCCCGTTGCCAGATAGGATTGATTAGTTGCTAGTGCAGCAGGGCAGCTGCACGGCAACTAGTAATTAGGGTCTGGGGGCTGGTCTTGCTGGCCCTCCTGTCATTGGCCAGCAGGGTCTTTTTATGGGAGCCAGCACACTGCAGCCTCGCCGGTGATAGCTTCCTGTATGCTGTTCCTGCCTTGCAATGTCTGTTCCTGGTCAGCTGTATCTGGTCAATCCTGTTCCCTGTGCTCCTGAGTCTGGAGTTCTGAAGCCGGTCCTGGGAATCCTTCCTGTCCAAGTGAACCTGTTGCAGTCATCTGGGGGTTCTCGCTTGTTGGGGTTCTCTCCCGGTTTCGTGAGTAGCGGCTTCTGCCGCGTGTTGCGGCCTAGGCCGCTTAGTCCTTGTGTTAATTTTGTATTGGTGGTTTTTGCGGAGGTTTCCGCTTTTCACTGTTCTCCCCGGAACTCGGCGGTGCAGTGTGGGGGAGTGGACAGTGGTATCTTTTGTTGTTCTTTTCCTTTGGCGGCGTGCCGCACATATATTTAGTTTTAGGGTAGCTAGTAGCCAGGGGCGTATCTAGCCATTGGCCAGGATGGCACTTGCCAGGGGCGCCAGCTGAGGAGGGGCGCCGCCTGGCTGTGCCACCCGTGGCCAAGGGGCAGATTCACTATGCCCCTGTGTCCCCCACCTGCAGGGACACCCGGCAAAGACCACAGAAGGCAGCAGCGGCAGCCACTGTTTTTGTCTCTGGGGTTCGGCACTGCTCTGCAGTCTGCACTACAATCAAGTAACTCTGCTGTGAGCTCCCAGCAGCAATGGCTGCTGGGAGCTGTAGTGTTGTAGAGTTACTTGATTGTAGTGCGGACTGCGGAGCGGTGCTGAACCCCGGAGACAAGAACAGTGGCTGCCGCTGCTGCCTTCTGTGATTTTTGTCTGGCATCCCTGCGGGTGAGGATCTGCCCTGGCAGGGGAAATGATGCCAACACATGCTGCAACGGCAGATGACAGACCACTGGTTGGCCGCCTCCCTCCCTTCCTGCTAACTTCAATGGCCGTGTCCCTCCCCCTTTGGCCGATTCCTATATCCGTGGCTACAGCGATATGAGCGCATGCGCAGAACAGAAGCTCATTCAAATTGGAGCCGCGGCAGTGAAGCTAGTGTGTACTGAGGCAAGTGACTAGGGACAGCGAGCGCACAGAGGGGCCAGGCAAACAGTGTAATAGCACGGGGTGCTCTGGAGCCATACAACCCTTGGTCCCTAGGACCCAGCAGCCTGCAGCAACTGGAATCGAGACCTTGTCCTCAGACGGAAGCATGTGCAGGTTAGTGGTGCTGGTGACTCTTTGATCATCTCTGAGATTGTGTCTGACTGCAATGCACCCTTCCAAGTTCCCTTCCCCTTATCTTGATTTTTCAGCTGCACGGTCAAGATGGGGCTGTGCTGTGATGGGAGGTCGGGGGTTGGATGCCTAGGAGAGCTGCAGTATCAGGAAAGTTATTCCTGAATCAGCCAGCTTCCAGCCTTGGGCAGGTCACACAGCCAGAGTGTGTGGGGTGTAAAAAGTTCAGTTTAAGGAGCTGTTTATCTGCAGTTAGCAGAGATGGGCATTTAGTAGCAGCTAGCAGCAGCAGCATGTGAGATCCTCTCCTCACGGCCACACTACAACCTCTCTCCCCAATCTCTTGCAGTGACTCTTCAGCTCTCCCTCATCTCTAGCAGTGACTCTAAGGTCTCTCCTATCTCTTGCAGTTTTGCTGTGTGCAGGGGCAGATAGGGCGCTACCGTGTCCCCCTTTCACCCAGCTGCAGTGGCTTACACTTTACCACCCCAACTCCCACCTGGTGGCTGTGGCTTGCACTCTCTACTCCCCCTCCCCCCTCCCACTTGGCGGCTGCATGCGGGGAGGCAAACAGGGAGAGTGGGGTAGCGGGTGTCCAGCCAGTCCCATTCTGATGATGGCACTACTGTGTTGCATAATGTATATAATGTGTACTACTATGTAGCGTAATGTAAATAAGGGACTCTAGTGTGTGGTGTTATGTATATAAGGGTTACTACTGCGTAGCATAATGTGAATAATGGACATTATTGTGCAGTGTAATGTGAGTAAGGGACACTACTGTGTGGTGTAATATGAAATAAGGGTACAATTGTGTGGCCATGCCCCTTTTTTTGGCACACCCGACTTCCATATTTTAACTATGGGGGTTGGAGCCAGTCCTTCACTTTGCCAGGGGTGCTCGGACCCCTAGATACACCCCTGCTAGTAGCCCCTAGCTTTCTGTTTGCTTTAGTTAGAGGTCCCCTTGTTATTATCCTGTCTCGGTTCACGCCTTGTCTCACTCTAAGACCTGGGGGCATCGGAGTTGGGCAGACCTAATCCGTCCTTCAAACGCGGCTGCCGTGGGCCCAAGAAACCATAGTCACTCAGGTGTGAACTGACCACATGGGTAAAACAATGGAGGTAGGGTGCTAGGGGCTATTCCCGTACCACCCATTATTTCAGCGTCACGTCCTGGTGCTCTGGACTCACTACGCAACATCTCTCTAGTTCTGAGCATCAGGAACGTAACATTATCACCGGCCAAAAAAAAAAAAAAAAAGAATAATATAAAGAGTTATTTGTTTTTGGTGGGCCTTGAAATTCGGCCTCATGAATCCGGCAGTATTTGGACCTAATCCCAGCCAGCTTTTGGCCAACCAGATTCAGGAACTAACTCAGATGGTTCAGGATCTTACTCTTCGGGTGAGATCGCGGGAAGATCTTTTGCGAGCCTCCCCGAGTATGATTCCAGAACCAAAGATGCACCTTCCTGACCGTTTTTCAGGTAACCGAAAGGATTTTTTTAATTTCAAGGAAGCTTGTAAGCTTTATTTTCGTTTAAGGCCCTGATCCTCTAGTACTGAGTCTCAACGGGTCGGGATTGTGATGTCTTTGCTACAAGGGGATCCGCAAACCTGGGCTTTTGGGCTAAAAGCCGATGATGTTGCCTTGCTTTCTGTAGATGCCTTTTTTAAGTCTCTAGGCCTTCTGTACGATGACCCTGATAGAGAAGCGTCGGCTGAGAGCCACCTGTGTGCACTTAAGCAAGGGAAAAATCCAGCAGAGGCGTATTGTACCGAGTTTCGCCGTTGGTCGAACGACTGTGGCTGGAATGACCCGGCCCTGCGTAGTCAGTTTCACCTCGGTTTGGCTAAATTCTGGTCTTTGCTTGTATTGTGGTGGCAAGGGACATATCGTACGTAATTGCCCGAATAAGCAGGGAAACGCTCTGACCAAGTGAATTGTGAGGGGGTTCACTTGGGTCTGCAATTGATCTCCTCTACCGATTCCTTATTAGTTCCTGTAAAAATTTCCTTTGGTAGTCTCAGTTCGTTGGTGTCGGCCTTCGTCGACAGTAGAGCTGCGGGAAATTTCATGGATCTTGGTTGGGCTCAGGCTTTGGGCGTTCCACAGATACCTTTGGATAAACATATCACCATGCACGGCTTGGATGGTGGTCCGCTTTCTAATGGGGTAATCACTCACCGCACACCTCCAGTACAACTGACAGTGGGGGCCCTACATTCGGAGAAAATCGAATTTTACCTTATCCATTGACCGGCTGTTCCCGTAGTTTTGGGTCACCCCTGGCTTGCCTTTCATAATCCCACCATAGATTGGCGGTCTGGGGAGATTTCCCGATGGGGTCCCTTTTGTATTAAGGAATGTATTTCCCGTCCAGTCCGGGTTGCGGCAGTCACCCCAGAACTTATTCCTGTGGAATATCAGGACTTTGCCGATGTTTTCTCCAAGGGTAATGCGGATATTCTGCCTCCTCATCGGTCCTATGACTGCGCAATTGACTTAGTTTCCGGTGCCTCTTTGCCTAAAGGGAGACTATATGCCTTGTCTGGGCCGGAAACTACGGCAATGAATGATTATGTACAGGAGAGCCTAAAAAAAGGCTTCATTAGGCCCTCGAAATCTCCATTGAGTGCAGGGTTCTTTTTTGTTGAGAAAAAAAGATGGGTCGCTCAGACACCTACCCCTTGCCACTGATTTCAGTACTATTTGATCAGCTCCGGACTGCCGTTATCTTTTCCAAGATCAATCTTAGAGGGGCTTACAATCTCATCCGAATAAAATCTGGGGATGAGTGGAAGACGGCTTTCAGCACACAGTCGGGACATTATGAATACCTGGTGATGCCGTTTGGGCTGTCTAATGCTCCTACTGTATTTCAAGATCTCATTAACGACGTCCTTCGCGACTTTCTAGGAAAGTTCGTAGTCGTTTTTTTAGACGACATTTTGATTTACTCTGAGTCTTTTGAACAACATATTACCCATGTGCGACTGGTCCTTCAGAAGTTACGGGAAAATAATTTATACGCCAAACTGGAGAAATGTGATTTCCACATCACAGAAGTGTCCTTCCTGGGGTATATTATTTCTCCTAAGGGGTTTTTCATGGAACCAAAAAAACTCCAGGCCATCCTAAATTGGGCACAACCCACGAACTTAAAAGCAATTCAGCGTTTTTTGGGTTTGCAAATTACTATAGGCGTTTTATTCATACCTTCTCAGATTTGGTTGCGCCTATTGTGGCATTGACTAAAAAAGGAGCGGACCCTTCCAATTGGTCGCCTGAAGCCAAGTCTGCCTTCCTTGCCTTAAAGCAGTCCTTTGTCTCAGCTCTAGTACTCAGACACCCTAACCCGGATCTCCCCTTTATTGTCGAGGTAGATGCCTCAGAGGTTGGAGTGGGGGCTATCCTTTCTCAGGAAGACCCGGAGTCTCAGGAATTACACCCATGTGCCTTCATGTCCAGAAAATTCTCCTCCGCAGAATCCAACTATGATGTTGGTAATCGAGAATTGTTGGCAGTTAAATGGGCTTTCGAGGAGTGGAGGCACTGGCTGGAAGGAGCAAGGCATACCATTACGGTGTTTACTGACCACAAGAACCTGCAGTATATTGAGTCAGCTAAACGGCTTAATGCTCGACAGGCACGTTGGGCGCTGTTTTTTACTCGTTTCAGGTTTATTATCACCTTCAGGCCCGGTTCCAAGAATACAAAAGCCGATGCCCTGTCACGTTGTTTTCTTCCAGTTCACAATAACCACCCGGCTACTACCCCCATAGTCCCATCGTCTGTCATCCGGGCTGGCCTCACACAGGATTTGTTTACACGGCTAGTCCAGCTTCAGCAGCAGGCTCCCAAAGTCACTCCTGCAGATCATCTCTTCATCCCTGAATTTCTGAGAGGCACTGTTCTAGCTGAGTTTCATGATAATAAGGTTTCTGGTCATCCGGGTATCACTAAGACCTTGGAGTTAATCTCTCGTTCAGTTTGGTGGCCTAATCTTTCTAAAGATGTAAGGGAATTTGTCCGTTCCTGATAGGTTTGTGCGTTTAAGTTTAAGTATAAGGTATCTCGATTGTTGCCGGTCGGGCAACTCATGCCTCTAGCCGTTCCTCTCAGGCCATGGTCACATATATCCATGGATTTCGTGGTGGACCTTCCTCTTTCAGCTGGATTTCGAGTCATTTGGGTGGTAGTAGACCGTTTTAGTAAGATGGCCCACTTCATTGCTCTCCCCCGATTACCCTCTGCTCAAGGGTTGGCAGTTTTGTTTCTCCGCCATGTGTTCAGGCTCCATGGTTTACTCAGGGATATTGTTTCTGATCGGGGACCGCAATTCATCGCCCGTTTCTGGAAACGTTTTTGTGCCTCATTAAATATGAAACTCTCTTTAACATCTGGGTACCATCCACAGTCTAACGGACAAACTGAACGTGTTAATCAGTCGTTAAAACAGTATTTACGGCTATATTCGGCCAAACTTCAGAAAGATTGGTCTGAATTTCTTCCTTTGGCCGAGTTTGCCTATAATAACTCTTGTCATTCTTCCACCAAGTAGTCCCCATTCTTTTCGGTCTTGGGCTTTCATCCTAGAGCCAATTCTTTTTACCCTCATTTTCCAGTCTCCTCGTTGACCTTAACTTCCCGTCTCAGAATGATTTGGAAAAAGGTGCACCTTGCCCTTAAGAAGGCTGCCTTCCGAGAAAAAAAAATTTCTGATAGGTTCCGACGCCCATGTACTTTTAAGGTGGGAGATAAGGTGTGGTTGTCAACCCGCAACATCAAGCTCCGACAACCCTCGGCTAGATTGGGACCCAAATTTATTGGACCGTTCCTTATCGTTAAGAAGGTCAACCCAGTTGCTTTTCGGCTATGCTTGCCTAAATCACTCAAAATTGGCAATACTTTTCACTGTTCCCTTCTGAAGCAGTATTTTTCTTCCAGGAGATTCCCTCTGAAGACTTCCCAGGGTAGACCTCCGGTGGATGTTCAGGGGCAACAAGAGTTCTTGGTGGAGAAGGTTTTAGATTCCAAAGTTTCTCGGGGCCGGCTTTATTTTTTGGTTCACTGGAAAGGCTATGGCCCGGAAGAAAGGTCTTGGGTCCTGGATAACAATTTACATGCCCCTAAACTTAAGAGATTATTCTTTCAGGAATTTCCTCAGAAACCCGGCTTTAGGGGTTCTTTAACCCCTCCTCAAGGGGGGGGTACTGTTGGGTGCCGCGGTTCGCGGCGCCGCTCGGTCTGCATCCAAGCGACGCTCACGGCCGCCGCACCTCCCTCCCTGCCCGCCCAGCGCCTAGCAACGCCAGGATGCCGTGTGTACTGTAGCCGCCTGGTCCCTGGCAATGCTAGGACGCCGGGCGTCCTCAGCCGCTGGGTCCATAGCAACGTGGACGCCATTGGCGGACCACGTTCCCCGTTGCCAGAAAGGTTTGATTAGTTGCTCGTGCAGCAGGGCAGCTGCACGGCAACTAGTAATTAGGGTCTGAGGGCTGGTCTTGCTGGCCCTCCTGTCATTGGCCAGCAGGGTCTTTTTATGGGAGCCAGCACACTGCAGCCTCGCCGGTGATAGCTTCCGGTATGCTGTTCCTGCCTTGCAATGTCTATTCCTGGTCAGCTGTATCTGGTCGATCCTGCTCCCTGTGCTCCTGAGTTCTGGAGTTCTGAAGCCAGTCCTGGGAATCCTTCCTGTCCAAGTGAACCTGTTGCAGTCATCTGGGGGTTCTCGCTTGTTGGGGTTCTCTCCCGGTTTCGTGAGTAGCAGCTTCTGCCGCGTGTTGCGGCCTAGGCCGCTTAGTCCTTGTGTTAATTTTGTATTGGTGGTTTTTGCTGAGGTTTCCGCTTTTCACTGTCCTCCCCGGAACTCGGCGGTGCCGTGTGGGGGAGTGGACAGTGGTATCTTTTGTTGTTCTTTTCCTTTGGCGGCGTGCCGCACATATATTTAGTTTTAGGGTAGTTAGTAGCCCCTAGCCTTCTGTTTGCTTTAGTTAGAGGTCCCCTTGTTATTATCCTGTCTCGGTTCACGCCTTGTCTCACTCTAAGACCTGGGGGCATCGGAGTTGGGCAGACCTAATCCGCCCTTCAAACGCGGCTGCCGTGGGCCCAAGAAACCATAGTCACTCAGGCGTGAACTGACCACACGGGTAAAACAATGGAGGTAGGGTGCTAGGGGCTATTCCCGTACCACCCCTTATTTCAGCGTCACGTCCTGGTGCTCTGGACTCACTACGCAACATCTCTCTAGTTCTGAGCATCAGGAACGTAACAATAGGTAGATTTGAGTATCATCAGCATACAGATGGTACTGAAATCCGATAGAGTTGATTAGTTTGCCAAGAGATGTGGTATAGATAAAGAAAAGCTGAGGACCTAGGACTGAGCCTTGCGGTACTCCAACTGAGAGAGGTAGCGACGAGGAGGTGGAATCAGAGAAACGAACACTGAAGAAGCGACTAGATAGGTAGGATGAGAACCAAGAAAGTGCTGTGTCCTGAATTCCTAGGGATTGTAGTGTTTGTATGAGAAGAGAGTGGTCAACAGGGTCAAAAGCAGCAGAGGGATCAAGGAGAGTAAGTAGTGAGAAATGGCCTTTAGATTTAGCAGTGACCAAATCATTCACTACCCTAGTCAGTGCTGTCTCTGTGGAGTGTTGGGCACGAAATCCTGACTGAAGTGGGTCCAGTAGGCAGTGTGAGTTAAGAAAGTGTGTGAGGCGAGTGTAGGCAAGTCTCTCAAGTAGCTTGGAGTGTTATCCCCTTAACACTCTCTCTCCCTAACACATTCTCTCTCCAATCTCTCTCTCTCCCTAACAGTCTCACTCCTATCTCTTTCCCTAACACTTTCTCTCCTCTCTACCCAACACTCTCTCCTCTCTCTCTCCACACTCTCTCTCTCCCTAAGACTCTCGCTCATCTCTATTTCTCTCCATAACACTCACTCTACTCTCTCTCTAACACTCTTGCTCCTATCTCTCTCTCTTTCTCTCCCTAACACTCTCCGCTCTCCCTAACACTCTCGCTCCTCTCTCTCTCACTTTCTCTCCCTAACACTCTCACTTCTCTTTCTCTCTCTCTCCCTAACACTCTTGCTTCTCTCTCTATCCCCTTAACACTCTTGCTCCATTCTCTCTCTTTCTCTCCCTAACACTATCTCTCTCCACTCTCTCTCTCCCTAACATGCTGTCTCTCTCCCTAACACACTCTCTCCTCTCTCTCTCCCTAACACTGTCTCTCACTTCTCTCCCTAACACTCTCGCTCCTCTCTCTCTCTCTTTCTCTCTCTAACACTCTCGCTCCTCTCTATCACCTTAACACCCTCACTCCTTTCTGTCTCTTTCTCTCCCTAACACTCTCTCTCCTCTCTCTCACTAACACTATCTCTCCTCTCTCTCTCCCTAAATCTCTTTCTCTACTCACTCTCTCCCTAGCACTCTCTCTCCCCAACACTCTTGCTCATATCTCTCTTTCCCTAACACGCTTGCTTCTCTCTCTCGCTAACACTCTCGCTCCTCTCTATCCCCTTAACACTTTCACTCCATTTTCTCTCTTTCTCTCCCTAACACTCTCTCTCTCCACTCTTTCTCACCCTAACACTCTTGCTCTCTCTTTCTCTCCCTAACACTCTCTCTCTCTAACACACTCTCTCTCTCCAATCTCTCTCTCCCTAACAGTCTCACGCCTCTCTTTCTCTCCCTAACACTTTCTCTCTCCCTAACACTCTCTCTCCTCTCTCTCTCACTTTCTCTCCCTAACACTTTCGATTCTCTCTCTCCCTAACACTCTTGCTCCCCACTCTTTCCCCTTAACACTCTTGCTCCATTCTCTCTTTCTCTCCCTAACACGATCTCTCTCAACTCTCTCTCTCCCTAACATGCTTTCTCTCCCTGACACTCTCTCTCCTCTCTTCCTAACACTCTCGCTGCTATCTCTCTCCCTAACATTTTCTATCGTCTCTCTCTCTCTCCCTAACACTCTCGCTCCCCTCTCTCTCTTTCTCCCTAACATTCTCTCTCCTCTCTCTCTCCGTAACACGCTCTCTCTCCCTAAGACACTCTCTCTCCTCTCTCCCTAACACTCTTGCTGCTATCTCTCTCCCTAACATTCTCCGTCGTCTCTCTCTCTCCCCCTAACACTCTCGCTCCTCTCTATCCCCTTAACACTCTTGCTCCTTTCTCTTTCTCTCTCTAACACTCTCTCCACTCTCTCTCACCCTAACACTCTTGCTCTCTCTCTCCCTAGCACATTCTCTCTCCACTCTCTCTCTCCCTAACACTCTTGCTTCTCTCTCTATCCCCTTAAGACCCTCGCTCCATTCTCTCTCTCTTTCTCTCCCTAACACTATCTCTCTCCACACTCTCTCTCCCTAATACGCTCTCTCTCTCCCTAACACACTCTCTCCTTTCTCTCTCTCCCTAACACTGTCTCTCACTTCTCTCCCTAACACTCTCACTACTCTCTCTCTCTCTCTCTCCCTAACACTCTCGCTCCTCTCTATCACCTTAACACTCTCACTCCTTTCTCTCTCTTTCTCTCCCTAACACTCTCTCTCTCCACTCTCTCTTTCCCTAACACTCTCTCTCTATCTCCCTAACACTCTCTCCTCTCTTTCCCTAACACTCTCTCTCCTCTCTGTCTGTCCCTAAATCTCTTTCTCAACTCACTCTATCCCTAGCACTCTCTCCCCAACACTATTGCTCCTATCTCTCTTTCCCTAACACGCTTGCTTCTCTCTCTCCCTAACACTCTTGCTCCCCTCTATCCCCTTAACATTCTCGCTCCATTTTCTCTCTTTCTCTCCCTAACACTCTCTCTCACCCTAACACTCTTGCTCTCTCTCTCTTTCTCTCCCTAACACTCTCTCTAACACACTCTCCCTCCAATCTCTCTCTCCCTAACACTCTCACGCCTCTTTCTCTCCCTAACACTTTCTCTCCTCTCTCCCCCCCTAACACTCTCTCACCACACTCCTCCCTAAGACTCTCGCTTCTCTCTATTTCTCTCCCTAACGCTCTCTCTACTCTCTCTCTCCTAGCACTCTTGCTCCTATCTCTCCCTAACACTCTCCTCTCTTCCTAACACTCTCGCTCCTCTCTCTCTCACTTTCTCTCCCTAACACTTTCGATTCTCTCTCTCCTCCTAACACTCTAGCTCCCCACTCTTTCCCCTTAACACTCTTGCTCCATTCTCTCTCTCTTTCTCTCCCTAACACAATCTCTCTCCACTCTCTCTCTCCCTAACACGCTCTCTCTCCCTAACACACTCTCTCTCCCTAACACTCTTGCTGCTATCTCTCTCCCTAACATTTTCTCTCTCATCTCTCTCTCTCCTTAACACTCTTGCTCCCCTCTCTCTCTTTCTCCCTAACATTCTCTCTCCTCTCTCTCTCCCTAAAACTCTTGCTGCTATTTCTCTCCCTAACAATCTCCCTCGTCTCTCTCTCTCTCTCTCTCTCCCTAACACTTTTGCTCCTCTCTATCCCCTTAACACTCTTGCTCCTTTCTCTCTCTTTCTCTCCCTAACACTCTCTCCACTCTCTCTCACCCTAACACTCTTGCTCTCTCTCTCCCTAGTACACTCTCTCTCTCCACTCTCTCTTCCTAACACTCTTGCTTCTCTCTCTATCCTGTCGAAGTCGGAAAATATTACGGTACACACATCACGTACAAACACCACACAGATGGCCTCCGTGTGCATACTCATTCTGCCATGCGTGCGCATATCCGCAAGTTGCATATGATCGCTCACGCGGTCTTGTGTATTATCGCGTGGTATGAGTAATTATGGTAGCATTTGTAATCGCATGGAAAAGCCACAAAGACATATCTCATATTTAATCTACATAGTGCACAATGTACACATAGCTCACATGCACCACACCAGCAAGTTATACTTGTTTAAAAGGTACAACAACAAAGGGATTCACCTTTGCAGGATATGAGGGGACAGCATTAGGTTATGAGGTGGTGTTTGGTATCCAACTGTAGGGTATTTTAAGGGCAACATTCCGGTAGCAGTTTGCAGAAGATAGCACGCTCCTGCGCATAATTATGCGCAGGAACAGGATATTAATATTATACTGTGTTTACTGTACTCTGATATTCGGCGGGTATTCAGTGGAGACCAACTGCAAGCACACCTGGACCAGACATCGCCCACCTATTCAAACCAACCTATGACCCCTCCTGTACTGTAAATGACCAGCCCTTTGTCCTGTAGATGAAGACGTTACAGTTTCTGTTGTATTGTGTTTTTACCAACTGTATTAAAGCCAAGCTGCCTAGCCGGTCATTCATCTCTCTCCGCAGGTCATCTTGCTTGATTGACTGAGCACCGGACCGCGTGGTGCTGGCGAAACCAAACGTATGTACCATTGATTGTAGCCTCTTTTCTGTTATTGTAATTGTATATCTGTTGTAACCCTCTTTCAGCAATTATATGTTGGTGGGTCGGATCCCAACATCTTAAATACAATTGGTGTTGTGTCTCCTTCCTGCTAAGGTTTAAAGTGTATTTCAGTCACACGTGTAGCTGCATTGTGCTATCAGTGTGTTGGTGTGTGTGTGTATGCAGTGCGTGTACTTTGTACGTCTGTCACGGCGTGTGTACGCAAAGTGCGTACACGATACGGGCCTTTGTACGCTAACTGAGTAAAAAGTACGTAGGTACGTAGGTTAAGGATTACATACAGCGGCCGCAGCAGCTCGAATTAAAGGGTATTGAGTGTATTAAGGTATTGCTTTTAGTCCTGTAAGTAAATCAGCATTTACAATCCCCTTAACACTTTCACTCCATTCTCTCTCTCTTTCTCTCCCTAACACGCTCTCTCTCCACACTCTCTCCCTAACACGCTCTCTCTCTCCCTAACACTCTCCTCTCTCTCTCTCTCTCTCCCTCCCTAACACTGTCTCTCACTTCTCTCCCTAACACTCTCACTCCTCTCTCTCTCTTCCTAACACTCTCGCTCCTCTCTATCACCTTAACACTCTCTCTCCATTCTCTCTCTTTCTCTGCCTAACACTCTCTCTCCACTCTCTCCCTAACACTCTCTCTCTCTCTCTCTTTCTCTCCCTAACACTCTCTCCTATCTTTTCCTAACACACTCTCTCTCATTCTCTCCCTAACACTCTCTCTCCTCTCTCTCTCTAACACTCTCTTTCCTCTCTCTCTCCCTAAATCTCTTTCTCCACTCACTCTCTCCCTAGCACTCTCTCTCCCCAACACTCTTGCTCATATCTCTCTTTCCCTAGCACGCTTGCTTCTCTCTCTCCCTAACCCTCTCGCTCCTCTCTATCCCCTTAACACTCTCTCTCCATTTTCTCTCTTTCTCTCCCTAACACTCTCTCTCTTCACTCTCTCTCACCCTAACACTCTTGCTCTCTCTCTCTTTCTCTCCCTAACACTCTCTCTCCCTAACACACTCTCTCTCCAATCTCTCTCTCCCTAACAGTCTCACGCCTCTCTCTTTCTCTCCCTAACACTTTCTCTTCTCTCTCTCCCCCTAACACTGTCTCTCCACACTCCTTCTTCCTAAGACTCTCACTCCTCTCTATTTCTATCCATAACACTTTTTCTACTCTCTCTCTCCCTAACACTCTTGCTCCTATCTCTCTCTCTCTTTCTCTCCCTAACACTCTCCTCTCTGCCTAACACTCTCGCTCCTCTCTCTCACTTTCTGTCCCTAACACTCTCCATTCTCTCTCTCTCTTTCTGTCCCTAGCATGATCTCGCTCCACTTTCTCCCTAACATGCTCTCTCTCTCCCTAACACACTCTCTCTCTCTCTCTCTTCTCTCTCTCCCTAACACTCTCTCTCACTTCTCTCCCTAACACTCTTGCTCTTCTCCATTCTCTCCCTTACTCTCTCTCCACTATCTCTTTCCTTAACACTCTCTCTCTCTTTCTCTCCCTAACACTCTCTCCCCTCTCTCTCCCTTACACTATCTTTCCTCTCTCTCTCTCCCTAACACTCTCTCTCCACTCACTTTCTTCCTAACACTCTCTCCTCTCTCTCTCTCTCTCTCTCTCTCTCTCATTAACACTCTCGCTCCTACCTCTCTTGCTCCTCTCTCTCCTAAACACTCTTGCTCCTCTCTATCCCCTTAACACTCTCGCTCCTTTCTCTCTCTTTCTCTTCCTAACACTCTTGCTCCTCTCTCTATCTCCTTAACACTCTCGCTCCTTTCTCACTCTCTCTTTCTCACCCTAAAACTCTCTCTCTCCACTCTCTCTCTCCCTAACATGCTTGCTCTCTCTCTCCTCTCTCTAACACTCTCTCTCTCCTCTTTCTCTCCCTATCACTCTCGCTCCTCTCTCAGTCTCTCTCCCTAACACTCTCGATCCTCTCTCTCGCTCACTTCTCTCTCTTCACTCACTCTCTCCCTAACACTCTATCTCCCTAACACTCTTAGCCCTATCACTCTTTCCCCTAGCACTCTCATGCCTCTCTCTCTTCCTAACCCTCGCTCCTCTCTATCCCCTTAACACTCTCGCTCCTTTCTTTCTTTCTCTTTCTCTCCCTAACACTCTCTCTCCTCTCTCTCTTTCTAACACTCTCACTCCTCTCTCTCTGTCTCCCTAACACTTTCTCTCCTCTCTCTCTTTTCCTAACACTCTCACTCCTATCTCTCTCTTTCTCTCCCTAACACTTTTGCTTCTCTCTCTCTATCTCTCCCTAACACTCTTACTCCTCTATCTATCCCCTTAACACTCTCGCTCCTTTCTCACTCTCTCTCTTTCCCTTAAACTCTCTCTCTCCACTCTCTCAATCCCTAACACGCTTGCTCTCTTTCTCCTCTCTCTAACACTCTCTCTCCTCTTTCTCTCCCTAGCACTCTCACTCCTATCTCTCTTTCTCTTCCTAACACTCTCTCCTCACCCTCTCTCCCTAACACTCTCTGCCCTCTCTCTCTCCTTAACTCCCCTCTCTCTCCACTCACTCTCGCCCTAACACTCTCTCCTCTCTCTCTCTCACCCTAACACTCTTGCTCTCTCTCTTTTTCTCCCTAACAGTCTGTCTCTCTAACACACTCTCTCCACTTTCTCTCTACCTAACACTCTCGCTCCTCTTTTTATCTCCCTAACACTCTCACTCCCCTCTCTTTCTCCCTAAAATTCTCTCTCCTCTCTCTCTCCCTAACACTCTCGCTGCTATCTCTCTCCCTAACACTTTCTCTCGTCTCTCTCTCCCTAACACTCTCGCTTCTCTCTATCCCCTTAACACTCTTGCTCCTTTCTCTCTCTCTATCTCTCCCTAACACTCTCTCTCGCCACTCTCTCTCACTCTAACACTCTTGCTCTCTCTCTCTCTCCGTAGCACACTCTCTCTCCACTCTCTCCTTAATACTTTTGCCCCTCTCTCTTTCTCTTTCTAACACTCTCTCCTCTCTCTCTCCCTAATGCTCTTGCTCCTCTCTCTGTCTTTCTCTCTCTAACACTCTCTCATCTCTCTCCCCCTAACACTCTCTCCTCTGTCACTCTCTCTCCCTAACACTCTTGATCCTCTCTCTCTCACACACTTTTCTCCCTAACACTCTCTCTCTCCTCTTTCCCTAACACTCTGCCCTCTCTCTCTCCCTAACACTCTCTCTCTCCTCTCATTCTCTCCCTAACTCTCTCCCCTCTCTCTCACCCTAACACTCTCGCTCCCCTCTCTCTTTCTCCCTAACACTCTCTCCTCTCTCTCCCTAACACCGTCTCTCGTCTCTCTCTCTCTCCCTAACACTCTCGCTCCTCTCTATCCCCTTAACACTCTTGCTCCTTTCTCTCTCTTTCTCTCCCTAACACTCTCTATTTCCACTCTCTCTCACACTAACACTCTCGCTCTCTCTCTCTAACGCACTCTCTCCCTAACACACTCTCTCTCCACTCTCTCTCCTTAACACTATCACCCCTCTCTCTTTCTCTCTCTAACACTCTCTACTCTCTCTCCCTAACTCTCTCTTTCCTCTCTCTTTCTATCCCTAACACTCTCTCCTCTCTCTCCCTAACATTATCACCTCTCTCTCCACTCTCTCTCCCTAACACTCTTGCTCCTCTCTATATCTGTCCCTAACACTCTACTCTCTCAACGTGTGGTCTTCTGTATGCCGGCGGTCGGGCTCCCGGCGCTCAGTATACCGGCGCCGGGAGCCCGACAGCCGGCATACCGACACTTATTTTCCCTCGTGGGGGTCCACGACCCCCATAGAGGGAGAATAAAATAGTATGGCACGCGTAGAGCGCCACCGTGCCCGTAGCGTGGCGAGCGCAACGAGCCGGCAAGGGGCTCATTTGCGCTCGTCACACTGTCGGTAAGCCGGCGGTCGGGCTCCCGGCGCCGGTATGCTGGTCGCCGGGAGCCCGACCGCCGGCCAGCCATAGTGAACCCCTCTCAACCTAACATTCTTGCTCCTATCTCTTTCTCTCTCTAACAATCTCCTCTCTCTCTCTCTCTCTCTCTCCCTAACACTCTTGCTCCTCTCTCACTTTCTCTCCCTAACACTCTTGCTTCTCTCTCTCTCTCCCTAACACTCTTGCGCCTCTCTCTATCCACTTAACACTCTCTCTCCTTTCTCACTCAATCTTTTTCTCCCTAAAACTCATTTCTCCACTCTCTCTCTCTTGCTAACCTGCTTGCTCTCTCGCTCCTCTCTCTAACACTCTCTCTCCTCTTTCACTAACACTCTCACTCCTATCTCTCTCTTTCTCTCCCTAACACTCTCCTTCTCTCTCTCTTCCTAACACTCTCAATTCTCTCTCTCACACTTCTCTTCCTAAAACCCTCTCTCCCTACCACTCTCTCCCCTCTGTCTCTCCCTAACACTATCTCCTCTCTCTCACCCTAACACTCTTGCTCTCTTTCTTTCCCTCCCTAACATTCTCTTTCCCTAACACACTCTCTCTCCACTCTCTCTCACTAACACTCTCTTTCCTCTATCTCTTCCTAACACTCTCGCTCCTATCTCTCTCCCTAAAACTCTCACTTGTCTCTTTCTCTCTACCTAAAAACTCTCGCTCCTCTATCCCCTTAACACTCTTGCTCCTTTCACTCTCATTCTCTCCCTAACACTCTCTCTCGCCCTAAAACTCTTGCTCTCTCTCTCCCTAACACTCTCTCCCTAGCACATTCTCTTTCCACTCTCTCTCCCTAACACTCTCGCTCCTCTCTCTTTCTCTCCCTAACACTCTCTCTCCTCTCTCTCCCTAACACTCTCACTCCTCTCTCTCCCTAACACTCTCTCTCCTCTCTCTCCACTCTCTCTCTCCCTAACACTCTTGCTCCTCTCTATTTCTCTCCCTAACACTCTACTCTACTCTCTCTTCCTAACACTCTCGCTCCTATCTCTCTCTCTTTCTCTCCCTAACAATCCCCCCTCTCTTTCTCTCTCTCTCTCTCCCTAACACTCTCACTCCTCTCTCTCTCTCTCTCTCTCCCTAACACTCTCTCCTCTCTCTCCCTAACACTCTCTATCCTCTCTCTCCACTTTCCCTCTCCCTAACACTCTCGCTCGTCTCTATTTCTCTCCCTAACACTCTACTCTCCCTAACACTCTTGCTCCTCTCTATTTCTCTCCCTAACACACACTCTCTCTCTCTCTCCCTAACACTCTCGCTCCTCTGTCTATCACTTTCTCTCCCTAACACTCTTGCTTCTCTCTCTCCCTAACACTCTTGCTTCTCTCTCTCCCTAACACTCTTGCTCCTCTCTCTATCCCTTAACACTCTTGCTCCTTTCTCTCTCTTTCTCTCCCTAACACTCTCTCTCCTCTCTCACTTTTTCTCCCTAAAACTTTTGCTCCTCTCTCTCTCTCTCTCTCTCTCTCTCACACACACACACACTTCTTTCTGTAACACCCTCTCTCCTCTTCTCTTTCCCTAACACTCTCTCTCCTCTCTAACTCCATAACTCTCTTTCTCACCACTTACTCTCTCCATAACACTCTCTCTCTCCCTATCACTCTTGCTCCTATCTCTCTTTTCCTAACACTCTCGCACCTCTCTCTCTCCCTAACACTCTCGCTTCTCTCTATCCCCTTAACACTTTTGCTCCTTTCTCTCTCTTTCTCTCCCTAACACTCTCTCCATTCTCTCTCACCCTAACACTCTTGCTCTCTTTCTCTCTCTCCCTAACACTCTCTCTCCCTAACACATTCTATCATTCTCTCTCCCTAACACTCTCGCTCCTCTCTTTCTCTCCCTAACACTCTCTCTTCTCTCTCTCCCTAACACTCTCACTCCCCTCTCTCTCTTTCTCCCTAACACTCTCTCTCCTCTTTCTCTCTTCCTAACACTCTCGCTACTATCTCTCTCCCTAACACTCTCACTCCTCTCTATCCTCTTAACACTCTTGCTCCTTTCTCTCTCTTTCTCTCCCTAACACTCTCTCTCTCCACTCTCTCACCCTAACACTCTCTCTCTTTCTCTCCCTAACACACTCTCTCCCTAGCACCAGAGCCGGCTTAACGGTGCGGAGGAAGGAGCGGCCGTCTTCCCGAGGCCCCCACACACTGTCCTCACAACTGCAAAAAAAATTGGACTAGGAGTACAGCATTTACCTGTCTCCTCTCCGTCCTCCTCGGCAGCTGAGAAGTTCCATTACAGCTGCGGCCACCGAGGAGCTTCACTCACTGCAGTATGAAGTCTCGCGAGATTTGACATTATCTCGCGAGACTTCACACTGCAAATTTGACATGATCTCGTTCCTCTCTATTTCTCTCCCTAACACTCTCTCTACTCTCTCTCTCCCTAACACTCTCGCTCCTATCTCTTTCTCTACCTAACACTCTCACTCCTCTTTCACTTTCTCTCCCTAACACTCTTGCTTCTCTCTCTCCCCCTAACACTCTTGCTCCTCTCTCTATCCCCTTAACACTCTCACTCCTTTCTCACCATAAAACTCTCTCCACTCTCTCTCTCCCTAACATGCTTGCTCTCTCTCTCCTCTCTCTAACACTCTCTCTCCTCTTTCTCTCCCTAACACTCTCGCTCCTATATCTTTCTTTCTCTCCCTTACACTCTCCTCTCTCTCTCTCTCTCTCTCTCTCTCTCACTTCTCTCCCTAAAACTCTCGCTCCTCTCTATCCCCTTAACACTCTCGCTCCTTTCTCTTTATCTCCCTAACACTCTCTTTCCACTCTCTCTTTCTCTAACACTCTCTCTCTTTCTCTGCCTAACTCTCTCTCTCTCTCCTCTCTCTCCCCCTAACACACTCTCTCCACTCTCTCTTTCCCTAACACTCTCGCTCCTCTCTCTTTCTCTCCCTAACACTTTCTCTCCTCATTCTTGCTCCTTTCTCTCTCTCTCTCTCTCTCTTCCTAACACTCACTTTCTCTCTCTCCCTAACACTCTCACTCTATCTCCCCCTAACATGCTCCTCTCTCTCTCTCCCTAACACTCTCCTCTCTCTTTCTCCCTAACACTCTCTCCTCTCTCTCTAACACTCTCACTCCTATCTCTCCTCTCGCTCTCTCCCTCCCTAACACTCTCTCTCCACTGTCTCTCCCCCTAACACTCTTGCTCTCTCTCTTTCTCTCCTTAACACTCTCACTCCTCTCTCACCCTAACACTCTCTCCTCTCTCTCCCTAATACACTCTCTAATCTCTCTACCTAACACTCTCTCTACCTAACACTCTTGATCCCTCTCTCTCCCACTAACACTTTCTCTTCTCTCTCTCACCCTAACACTCTCCTTTTTTCTTTCTCCCTAACACTCTTGCTCCTCTCTATCTTTCTCCCTAACACACTCTCTCCTCTCTCTCTCCCTAACATGCTCTCTCTCCTCTTTCTCTATCCCTTACACTCTCGCTCCTCTCTCTCCCTACCACTCTCTCCCCTCTCTCTCCCTAACACTCTCTCTCTTCTTTCTCTCTCCCTAACACTCTCTCATCTCTCTCTCCCTAACACTGTCGCTCCTCTCTCTCTTTCTCTTTTCTCTCTCCTCTCTCTCTCTTCTCTCTCTCTCACTAACACTCTCACTCCTCTCTCTCTCTTTCTCTCCTTAACACTCTTGCTCCCCTCTTTCTCTTTCTCTCCCTAACACTCTCTCTTTCCTCTTGCTCCTCTCTCTCCTTGACACTGTCTCTCTCTTAACCTGACACTGTCCTTCTCTCTCCCTCTCCCTGGCACTTAGTCTCTCTCTCTCTATCCCTCTTTCTTTCCCTGACACTCTCCCTCTCTCTTCCCACATCCTCCCCACAGTGGTACTCCTACTGCCTCCATTTCATTCCCGTAGTACCGCCTCCTCCACCCCAGTGGCTCCGCCCCCAGGGCTGCCATATTAGGGTCTATCTTGCCCCCCAGCACATAAATGTTCTGATGCCCCTGATCTGGCTATAGATATATCTGCAGATCCATTGATCTGCAGATCTTTCTTCCAGTGTGTACCCACACTGCTGCTTGACACTTTGACAGGGGGGAATTCGAGGAATTTTCATTATTTTTCCATACTATAATGACATAATTTGGCTTTAAAAAAATAATAATT
The DNA here is from genome assembly GCF_028390025.1 of Pseudophryne corroboree. Taxonomy (NCBI): domain Eukaryota; kingdom Metazoa; phylum Chordata; class Amphibia; order Anura; family Myobatrachidae; genus Pseudophryne; species Pseudophryne corroboree. The sequence goes on from NC_086448.1 coordinate 456,252,344, forward strand.
GAATTTCAGCAGGTTTTTTGTTTTTACCCTCTTTGCCAAGTTCATTTGTATTTTTCTTTGTTTTCACCTACCATCCTCATCTCCAATTTCCTCCAGACTTCATGTCTGTACACAATAGGCGATTCTCACGCAACGCAGCATTTATCAGCAGACTGTGCCTGTGCTGTGGTCGCAATGCATATGTGCAGGGCAGTTTCTAGCCAATTTGGTCTCCCAGTGAGAACAGTAATAAATGTGCCACCCCATGGACATTATTAAATCTAAACAAAAGTGTGTATGGCCTCACTGCAAGGGGCATGGTGTGGCAGGAAAAGACTACATTATACCCCAGTTTTGCACCCTGCACCACCAGACATTGGCCACCACAGGAAAAAAAATCCTGATTCATGAAACCTTACTTTATATGTCATTTTTCTCCTTATAGTAATGCCCCTTACACATTATGCACCACACCGTAATGCCCATTACATAATATTCCATGCAACGTAATGCCCCTTGCACCATATTATGCACTTCAATGTAATGCAAGGGAGCACCATATTATGCCTCGCACTAATTCCCCCTGCACCATAATAAGCAATACTCAGTAATGCCCCTGACACTTTATTATGCCCCACACAGTAATGTCCCCTGCACCATAATAAGTCATACACAATAATGCCCCTGAAACTTTATTATGACGCACACAGTACTGTCCAGTACACCTTATTAAGCCACACAGTTATGCTCCTGACACATTAATTTTCCTCACAGTATGGGTACTTTTTAAACTTCTTGCTCATTGTCAGGGGGATTCATGCCATGGGCCGGGTCCCATTTGGCACCCATGGTCAATTGGGTCACTGCAGCATCTCCCCGGCGGCTCCCAGTATCTCCATGGTGGCTCCTGGCACTTCCAGGTAATGCTCTAGCTAGGACCTCTAGCATCTGTCTCCTCTAAGGTGGTGGTCATTTTGGGTGGGACATTTTCAACAGTATTCCATGCGGTCAGCTACACTGCATTGAATGCTGCTGCAGACACTGGCCACGGCACCCCGTGCACAGCTCAGCCAGTCCTAGAAATGGCTCTGCACATGTGCCAAGGTGCCGCTGTGATCTCACTCACAATGAGAATTTCATGTAAAAGTGATTGACAGGAACTGACCATTTGGAGGTATTAATGAGGAGTCATCGGGGGTTGCTGCAAAAACGTAGGCTTGTCATGACCATTTTTGGAGCGTGTATCTGCATTTATCTGCAATCATGTACGCAGATAAACATGGCATTAGTGTCACTACTGCTGCAGCCAGTCAGCATAGCCATAGGGTAACCCTTGATGTTCCTCATTTACTGATCAGGGCCAGAGCTGACGTCACAAATCCTCCCACAAAACATCCTGCGTTTTTCCAGACACTCCCTAGAAACAGTCAGTTGCCACCCACAAATGCCCTCTTCCTGTCAATCTTCTGGCGATCACCAGTGTGATCGGATTTGTCACACCATCCCATCACTGCCCAGCGCTCCCCGGCGCTGCGGACCGTCGTGCCTGCGTATTGTGGTGCATATGCATGTGCAGGTAAGACCTGATTGCCCGCTGTGTGAAAATGCACAGCAGCGATCAGGTCTGAATTAGACCTCGAGTCTGACTTACCATAGTGCTCCCATATATCATATACAAATGAATGCTTTGTGTTTGTTAGAACAAATAAGTGCAATACATTCACAATACACAGGTCATATTTATTTTCTGCAAATTTCTTTTATTTTCTGCAAATATGAAGAACACATAATTGTTCTTTCAAAATGTAAAACCTTACTTCCAGTGTTAATTTTGACAAGAGTTTTAAATTTAGTTTTAGTCACTTTTTTTGCTTTCATTTTAGTCTAGTTCTAGAATAATTTAGGGGGTAATTCAGACCTGATCTCTAGGCTGCGTTTTCTCACAGCCTGCGATCAGGTCCGAATTGCGTATGCATATGAACACTGGTTCCTGTAGGCACCCATGGTATTTTCCTATTGCAGTGTATTATGGTTGGTTGGTTGGTTGTTTGTTGTTGTGTATTGATGGGCTACACCGATTCTGGTCATCCTTTCTTTTTCACCATACAGTTTTATTTTAATGATTTTTCAATAAATAGAGATGAGTAGTTTGGATTTTAAGAAATCCGAACTGCTCCGAACTTCCAGGACCCGAGACTGTGAAGCCAGGGCTCGGACCTGACCCGGCTGCCTTGGGCTGGGAAACAACGAGTTCCCGCTGTCGGATCTCGCGCTTCGGGCTTGGGCACCAATTTCAAAAGTCCCATTAAGTCAATGGGCTGACCGATGATTGGCTGAGAGAGCCGTCTGTCACAGCTCACAGCCAATCAGCATGTCCCTTTGACTTTAATGGGACCAGATGGTGGTCCGTACTGTGGTAATTACACTGCCACCCGCAATGCCTACACCACATCCTACACTGACAACACCCCCACACTGCTGACACCCCCGCACTGAGGATACCGACGGCACTCCCACTCTGTTGACACTCCTCACACTGAGGACACTGCCGGCACTCCAGCAGTGCCAACACTGCTGGCACCCCTGCACTGAGGACATTGCCAGCACTGTTGCAATACCAACACAACCAACACCCCAGCACTGCTGACTCAGCCGGCACCCCCATACTGATGACACCACCGACACTCCTGCACTATAGACACCAACAGCACCCTAGCAGTACTGACACCACCGGAAACCCCACACTGAGGACACTGCCAGCACTACCGACATTGCCAGCACCCCTGCAGTGAGGACACCCCTTGCACCCCCACACTGCCAACACAGCCATCAGTACCGACTATGTCAGCAACTCCACACTGAGAACACCACTATCAATGCCGACACCGACATCAACCCAGCAGTACCGACACTGCTGGCAACCCCACAATGAGGATTCTGCCAGCACCCCTACACTGCCGACACTACTGCACTGAGTACACCACTGGCATCCCCTGTCACAGTAAGTGCACTATTGGTGTATCCGCCCTGCACTGTATCCTGCATTGTATTCTACCCACACTGTATCACACACTATATCCATCTCCCACTGTATCCAGCCCACACTGTATCCCACACTGTATCCCACACTATATCCATCCCACACTGTATTCAACCCACACTGCATCCCGCACTGTATCCAACTTGCACTGTATCCAACCAGCAATGTATCCCACACTGTATACAACCCACACTGTATCCAAACCCGCACTGTATCCTGCACTGTATCCAAACAGCAATGTATCCAGCACTGTATCTGACCTGAACTGTATACCGCACTGTATCCAACCAGGAATATATCCAGAACTGTATTTGACCCAAACTTTATCCGACTTACACAGTATCCAACCCGCACTGTATTCGACCCACAGTGTATTCTGCACTGTATCCGACCTACAGTGTATCCTGCACTGTATCCAACCCTCATTGTATCCAGCCTGTACTGTTTCTATCCTGCACTGTTTCCCACAATGTATCCAACCAGTAATATGTTCCGCATTGTATCCGACCCACACTGTATCCAATGCACACAGTATCCAACCAGCACTGTATCCAACCCACACTCTATCCCGCACTGAATCCAACCTGCACTGTATCCAAGCCACACAGTATCCAACCAGCACTGTATGCAACTCACACTGTATCAAACCCACACTGTATCTAGCCAGCCCTGTATCCAACCCACACTGTATGCGACCCGCAGTTTATTCTGCACTGTATCTAACCCACAGTGTATTTTGCACTGTATCCAACCTGCACTGTCCCCAACCCCCACTGTGTCCCACACTGTATCCAACCAGTAATATATCCTGCACTGTATCCAACCCACACTGTATCCAACCCACACAGTATCCAACCAGCACTGTATTCAACCTGTCCTGTATCCCCCACTGTATCCAACCTGTCCTGTATCCCGCACTGTATCCAACCCACACTGTATACTGCAGTTTAGCCAGCCAGCCTTTGGCCAATATTAGTGAAACAATATTGTGAGCTGTGAGGTGGTCAAAATGGAGTGGAACTGACTGGAATTTTATGTTATTGAGGTTAATAATACTCTAGGAACAAAAAAGGCCCAAAATAAGTGATTTTAGCTTTTTTTGTAATTGTTTTAAAAAAAAATCCAAATCAAAAGCCAATCACAGTGGTTTGGCAAATCCAAATCCAAAGCAGGCTGACAAATCAGAACCAAATCCAGATCCAGCAAAAATGGCCTGGTACACATCCCTGTAAATAACTGACCTTATCTGCCAATCCCCATCTCTTATTTATGTTTATTTACAGTACATCACATGCACAAGACATCCAGCTTTAGCTGATACCAGGATTATGATAAAAAGGAAGCAAATTATGCTTAGTTTGTGCTCTATACTGTAATTCTGGATTAATCTTTAACTTTGACAATTGGGAGAACAACTGTTTAGTGAACTTAAACAATAGAAGACAATAAAAATAGATTTTGCTGTCAGATTCTTATTTCACATCCAAATGTAAACGTGAGGGGGTTTTATTCATAGTTTTGTACCACTACAGCATTGTATGTTGTTATTTATGATAATAACACAGATAGCAGCCAGTTTATCCTTCTGAGAAATTAAGCACTGTAATTGGATTAAGTTTATACTCTTGAGAACAGAGATTTTAATAAAATGTGCACAAAGGAATAATTGTGCTTTCATATGATAGCAGGTGACAAAGTATACAGAAAACCCTCGTATATGGTAGTAATAAATTGCATGTAAACACAAGTTGCACCTTTTTTTTTTTTTACACAAATTATTATTATGTATTTCTATTGTGCATGTGGACATCTGTCCCTGTGGTGACTTGGATGCTTTTTGTGCTTTCGACTTATGCTTAGAGAGACATACAAGCACTGGCAAGTTACAGTAAGACATGTTTGAACAAAACATAAATTACTGACCACAAAAACCATGGCCAGTATTTACTAAAAATCCGAGTTTGGTCGATTTGTGTTTTTTATTCTAAGTCCCAATCCGGGAATTTACTAAGCACCAATCTCGGCAGTGTCTGGTCTATATGTAATGGTTTGAATGACAACGTCCCAAAATACGAATGAATAGACCATCGGTCAAACGTGGCTGTTATTTCATAGAATACGGCCATTCACTATTCATTCGTATTTGGGTGTTAGTTTCTGAGTGCTCAAGTGCGGGTCTGTTTTTTTTCGAATCGTTAAAAAAAGCAGCAAAAAAATAGACCTGCTTTTTCCAGTCGAGTTTGGATAACCATGCATGGATCAGTGAGATCTGTGCATGGTTATCTATGGGAAAGGGTCTGTTTAGTTTAAAATCAGAAAAAAAAATTGCGTGGGGTCCCCCCTCCTAATCATAACCAGCCTCGGGCTCTTTGAGCCGATCCTGGTTGAAAAAATATTGGGGGGAAAATGACAGGGGTTTCCCCATATTTAAACAACCAGCACCGGGCTCTGCACCTGGTCCTGGTTCCAAAAATATGGGGGACAAAAAGCGTAGGGGTCCCCCGTATTTCTGAAACCAGCACCGGGCTCCACTAGCTGGGGAGATAATGCCACAGCCGGGGGACACTGATATCGGTCCCTGCGGCCGTGCCATTAAAACCCCAACTAGTCACCCATGGCCGGGGTACCCTGGAGGAGTGGGGACCCCTTCAATCAAGGGGTCCCCCCCCTCCAGCCACCCAAGGGCCAGGGGTGAAGCCCGAGGCTGTCCCCCCCATCCAAGGGCGGCAGATGGGGGGCTGATAGCCTTTTTGAAAAAATGTGAATATTGTTTTTAGTAGCAGTACTACAAGTCCCAGCAAGCCTCCCCCGCAAGCTGGTACTTGGAGAACCACAAGTACCAGCATGCGGTGGAAAACCGGGCCCGCTGGCACCTGTAGTACTACTACTAAGAAAATACCCCAATAAAAACAGGAGACACACACCTTGAAAGTATAAGTTTATTGCATACATGCACACCTCCAAACATACATACTTACCTATGTTCACATGAGGGTCGGTCCTCTTCTCCATGTAGAATCCATGAGACACCTGTGGAAAAAATTATACTCACATAATCCAGTGTAGATCGGTCCTCTTCTGTTCTCTGTATAATCCACGTACTTGTCAAAAAAATAAAACGCAAACCCAACCACGCACTGAAAGGGGCCCCATGTTTTCACATGGGACCCCTCTCCCCGACTGCCAGGACCCCCCCTGACTCCTGTCTAAGAGGGTTCCTTCAGCCAATCAGGGAGCGCCACGTCGTGGCACCCTCCTGATTGGCTGTGTGCTCCTGTAGTGTCTGTCAGGCAGCACACGGCAGTGATACAATGTAGCGCCTATGCGCTCCATTGTAACCAATGGTGGGAACTTTGTGGTCAGCGGTGAGGTTACTTTCGGTCAACCGCTGATAAGCATGGGGCCCCAATCCAAAAATCAGTCTTGAGGGGAGCTTTTGCATAAAGCGTATAGAAGTGACTATGAAATAGGGTGTTTTGGGGCATGAACTGGTCGATGTCAAAGCAATCGCACAGAACCACCCTGACTTATGGGAGTGTGTTGGGCATCTATAAAATGCTCCTTGTGTTTCCGATTTAAACCTATGGGGAATGGAAGCCTGTTTGTGACAGATCTCATGCATCTAGCATGCACCTGGTGGCGGTGCATATGAAATACTAATGATGAAGACTGCCGCAACAAATGGGCGACATTGCACACACACCATCTCTCACAGTAGTTGAACAGATGCTTGCAGTAGCATAAAGTAGAAAAACAGGCTGTCCTATGTGCCTGCAACTACAGCCACTTTGTATGCAACTCAGGATCAGCCACATTTTGTGTATATATTTCCCATTCCTGGCAGGCATGCTGGAATTTGTAGCACCACCAGGAACCAGAAACTTTAGATTTTTTAAATAATGTATGGTGGTCAAGTGGTTACCAAGACCACAGGGCATTATGAAATTAAGCCAATCAAAATTAAATAAAATGGTTAAAGTATATATTTAGTAGAGCTACATTATGTTGTATTCCTGAACATTATCTCCAAGGAATTTACAGAGAAAAGAAAGAAAAAAATTGTTAGAAGATGTTTTCCAGCTGTTGGAGAAAGTAATTCCACATCATTGGATGAGCCACAAGCTGCCAACGTATAAGGTAATCTATAGTGATGAAGTAGTCCCCAATATTCCTTATATATTACCCCATAAAAAAAGTATCAGGAGCTCAATGGAAAAGTATCCCAAAATGTTTCAACTAATCACATTGCACAGAAATAAGCAACCCTAGGGGCACATACAAGCTTCTACACTGGTTCAGCTACCATTTGCAGGGTGGTTGAAGAAAATGTAATTAATTCTAACTCTAGCTCTTCTGGTTTTTCCTATGGACACATTACATTTTTCGTGTTCATGCATTTTTAAGAACTGCAGCAATTTTCCACTGAGGACAAACACCTGGGGGTTTATTCGTCATTTTTCACTGTGTTTGAAGCAACTGCATAGCGCATCATTGACCCCCACTTTGCTGTCCTGTATATAGTACTTAGGGGTTTGGAGGGTTAAAACTAAAATTGATGTATAGTTATATAGATGTATAGATGTATGCAGTGATGTATAGTTACAGTATAGCAGACACCTAAGGGGAGATTTGCTGTGTGTGGGTTCAGTCGAATTCAGTAATAAAAGAACAATACGATTGATTTTGCAAACAATAGACTCAGAAAACAGTTAAAAGCGATCAAAAGCGATGAAAAGCTTGGAATTTTCCTGTCATTTTCATATTGGTAGAAAGCACTACATGCAATGTGTCATTTATTACAATTCCCTTATAATAATGCCCCAAACACATGCATTGTGGTGGATTTAGTTAGAAGGAGTTTACACTTGACTTAAGAGTAGAGTTATTGATAGAATTTATTGATTAGTAAGTGATTTTGGGGGTTGTCTTGTGTTTATCGATTGTTTTCTCTCATATTACAGTTTGTCTACATATTTAGCTTTTTTCTTGTCAGTATTTGCGTGTGTCTGTGATGTGTGTGTGAAGAGTGTGTGCTTAGGGGGTAATACAGACCTGATCGTAGATGCGAGTAAAAACGCACATATATGATCAAATTCTTTGACATGCGAGCGGACACCCAGTACAGGGCAAGTCCTCCACGCATGTCGGCTCCTGCCCCTCGCAGACATGTGAAAGCATCGCACGGCAGTGATGCTTTCATATGTTTCGAGTAGCCTTTTGCCATGCAGCCTAGTTGCAAAGGCAGAAGGCTACCTGCCATGTTTTTGGTCACAGCGGCGGCGTGTGACATCACGAAGCTGCCGCGACCCGCCCCAGCAATGGTCCAGACATGATGTCCGTTGTCTGGACCGCGCCCCTTAAACAGAGCGTCGACACCCACAAAATGCGGCGTTGACACCCCGTTCCCACCTCCCTCCAGATCTTTAACTGCGTTCTGCAGAGAATACAGTTTAGGACCTTGCACATGCACGTACCGGCATATGTGCATGAGCAGGTGTGCAAAAATCACTTCACAGCGATTTTTGCACATCAGCAATGGGGTCTGAATTAGGCCCTTAGTTTGCTGTAGTGTAGGTTTTCCTCAGTGTATTTTCTCAGTGTTTTGTGTTCTATGTTATAATGGAGAGTGAGAGTGGTAGGAGCAAGCCTCAGGAGGCAGAGTTTGATTTGGAGGAGGAGGAGGTTGTAGTGCAGCAGCCAGTGGTAGTCTATGATTTTGAAGAGGATGATGATGATGATGACTCCACTATGTACACCAAAACCAAGAGCAGATGTAATGTGCCCTTCTCTGATTCAGTAAGTGTGACGTTGTGGGACACTAGTCCTCTGGAAGTGATGCAGGAAGTACATGTACATGACACAGATGTCACCGAGGACTGGTGAGTCTACTTTTATTTTCTCAGGTATTTATTTTGTTTATAAAATAAAGTCTGTAATATACTTCTGTACCATTCTTTGTTAAAGTTTAAAAGGAAGTTTGTTATGTACATGTTAATGACTGTTTTCAGCATGAAAAATTATGTAGCCCTAGTACCATTACAGTTAGTCTTGCCACATCATTACTTTGATTCCAAATACCTATGATTTAAACAATTTCTGTTGCTGCCTAAATAAAATGAGTCATTTAATCTGGTTTTAAACAGCGACTAAAAGTATGTAAATCATAGGTGTCCATAATAAAAGGAATATTATGGGAAGACTACAGCTGGCCATATGCCTTAAGATTCATCTGTCCAACCAACCATATCATTGGTTAGAAAAAATATCAGGCAATACATGGGAGCAAAGGACACCCAAACAGCATTGATTCTTCTAGGTACACTTACACACAGTTTTTGAAGGAACTCAGCAGGGAGGTTGTTCCAAACAGCTTGGAGAACTGACCTCAGATCTTCTTTGGATGTAGTCTTGCTCAATTAATTTTGTCTCTTCATGTAATCCCAGACAGACTTGATGATTAGGGCTCTGTGGGGGCCATATCATTACTTCCAGGACTCCTTATTCTTATTTGCACTGAAGATAATTATTAATGACATTGGCTGTATGGTTGGGGCCATTGTTCTGCACAAAGCATGTGTTTGAAACAGCATTCTTGGATGGTGGAGGAATACATATTAATTACGCTGGTATCTATGGTACGGGCTCAGATAAGAGTTCATAATAATAATTTATATAGTGCACTTTCTCCAACAGGACTCAAAGCGCTTTACAGACATAAAAAAACATGCACAAAATTCAGAGGATCTAAGTAATACAGCAATAGATAAGCTACGCAGACATAAAAGAAAACCTTGTGTAACACCCCCAAAGTAGATGATGGGAAACAGAAGGTGGGGTGTGGGGGGTGATCACAAGGCCAGATTCGGGTGATCAGAGAGGCAGGCCAGGTTGGAAAATTCCCTCAGACACAATGACCAAAACAACAAAATGTGGTATAACGCAATTTTATTTTAACAGCTTTTCAGAATGAAGAACAATACCATAACTTCAATACTTATCTATTAAGAAAAACACACAATGCAATAGTATACTGATGCTTGCCTTTCGTGTTTTGGTTTTGGATCTGGATGATTTTAGAAAAAAAACATAAAAACAGCTAAAATCACAGAATTTGGGGGTAATTTTGATCCTACGGTATTATTAACCTCAATACCATTAATTTCCACTCATTTCCAGTCTATTCTGAACCCCTCACACCTCACAATATAGGTGGTCATTCTGAGTTGATCGCTCGTTATTTTTTTTCGCAACGGAACGATTAGTCGCTAATGCGCATGCGCAATGTCCGCAGTGCGACTGCGCCAAGTAAATTTGCTATGAAGATTGGTATTTTACTCATGGCATTACAAGGTTTTTTCTTCGTTCTGGTGATTGTAGTGTGATTGACAGGAAGTGGGTGTTTCTGGGCGGAAACTGGACGTTTTATGAGAGTGTGTGTACCGTTTCAGGGAAAAACGCGGGAGTGGCTGGAGAAATGAAGGAGTGTCTGGGTGAACGCTGGGTGTGTTTGTGACGTCAAACCAGGAACGACAAGCACTGAACTGATCGCAATGGAAGAGTAAGTCTCGAGCTACTCAGAAACTGCACAGAGAAGTCTTTTCGCAATATTGCGAATCTTTCGTTCGCAATTTTGATAAGCTAAGATTCACTCCCAGTAGGCAGCGGCTTAGCGTGTGCAATGCTGCTAAAAGCAGCTTGCGAGAGAACAACTCGGAATGAGGGCCATTGTTTTTAGGCCTAAAAGCTGCACCGAGGTAGCTGTATGACTAAGGTAAGCGACACAAGTGTGCGGCACAAACACCTGGCCGATCTAGGAGTGACACTGCAGTGGCAGACAGGATCGCAGAATTAAAAAATAGGCCCCAAACTGCATCATGCAAATAAGTAAAAGAGGTGCAATGAGCTACAGTAGCTGTATGACTAAGCTAAGCAACTCAAGTTTTCCGGACAAACACCTGGCCCATCCAGGCGTGGCACTGCAGTTGCAGACAGGATGGCACTTAAAAAAACTAGGTCCCAAAGAGCACATCATGCAAAGAAGAAAAAGGGGTGCAATGAGGTAGCTGTATGACTAAGCTAAGCGACACAAGTGTGCGGAACAAACAACATGGGATATGATAGAATTTGCCCAGATGTAATACACGCACAATATTGGTGGCACAGGAGAGCGTACCCCTAAACCACACACACACACACACGGCAAAGCCTGTAAAATTCATTTGGATAATAATAACTCTTTTATTTGGAGCTATTATAATAATATGCAGCACAGGCGAGCGTACCCCTCTACACCACACAGGGCAAACCCTGTAAAAATTATTTGGATAATAATATAAGTAATGTATAAAACCCTTTTATTTGGAGTAAATAATATACAGCACAAGACACCACAACTGGACTGATGCATCACAATACAGCACCACTGGACTGGACTTACACGGCAGTACCCCATGACTTATACGGCAGTATCCCTGGAGTTGTACAGCAGTGTCAGACAGGATGACACTTTAAAAAACTAGTCCCCAAATAGCACATGATGCAAACAAGAAAAAGAGGTGCAAGATGAAATTGTCCTTGGGCCCTCCCACCCACCCTTATGTTGTATAAACAGGGCATGCACACTTTACCAAACCAATCATTTCAGTGACAGGGTCTGCCACACGACTGTGGTTGAAATGACTGGTTTGTTTGGGCACCCACCAAAAATGAATCAATCAATCTCTCCTTGCACAAACTGGCTCTACAGAGGCAAGATGTCGACCTCATCCTCATCCTCCGATTCCTCACCCCTTTCAGTGCGTTCATCCTCCTCCTCACAGAGTATTAATTCGTCCCCACTGGAATCCACCATCACAGGTCCCTGTGTACTTTCTGTAGGCAATTGCTGGTAAAGGTCTTCCCGGAGAAATTTATAATTCATTTTGATGAACATTATCTCCACATTTTGTTGAAGTAACCTTCTATGCTGATCGCTGACAAGGTTACAAGGCTGCACTAAACACTCTTTTGGAGTACACACTGGAGGGGGGGCAACTTAGGTAAAATAAAGCCAGTTTGTGCAAGGGCATCCAAATTGCCTCTTTTTCCTGCTAGTATACATGCGGACTGTCTGACATGCCTACTTGGATGCTGTCACTCATATAATCCTAAACCATTCTTTAAATAGTGACAGAATCATATGCAGTGACAGTAGACATGTCAGTAATCGTTGGCAGGTCCTTCAGTCCAAACCAGATGTCAGCACTCGCTCCTGACTGCCCTGCATCACCGTCAGCGGGTGGGCTAGGAAATCTTACCCTTTTCCTTGCAGCCCCAGTTGCGGGAGAAAATGAAGGCAGAGCTGTTGACGGGTCACGTTCCGCTTGAGTTGACAATTTTCTCACCAGCAGGTCTTTGAACCTCTGCAGACTTGTGTCTGCTGGAAAGAGAGATACAACATAGGCTTTAAACCTAGGATCGAGCACTGTGGCCTAAATGTAGTGCGCTGATTTCAACAGACTGACCACCCTTGAATCCTGGCAAATCGAATGAAGGGCTCCATCCACAAGTCCGACATACTTTGCGGAATTGCTCCGTCTTAGCTCCTCCTTCAACTTCTCAAGCAGCTTCTGCAAAACCCTGAGGAGGGGAATGACCTGACTTAAGTTGGCAGTGTCTGAACTGACTTCACATGTGGCAAGTTCGAAGGGTTGGAGAACCTTGCACAAGACAGAAATCATTCTCCACTGCTCTTGAGTCAGGTGCATTCCCCCTCCTTTGCGTATATCGTAGGTGGATGTATAGGCTTGAATGGCCTTTTTCTGCTCCTCCATCCTCTGAAGCATATAGAGTGTTGAATTCCACCTCATTACCACCTCTTGCTTCAGGTGATGGCAGGGCAGGTTCAGGAGTGTTTGCTGACGCTCCAGTTTTCGTCACGCATAGGCTGAATGCCGAAAGTGGCCCGCAATTTTTCGGGCCACCGACAGCATCTCCTGCATGCCCCTGTCATTTTTCAAAAAATTCTGCACCACCAAATTAATTGTATGTGCAAAACATGGGACGTGCTGGAATTTGCCCAGATGTAATGCACGCACAATATTGGTGGCGTTGTCCGATATCACGAATCCCCAGGAGAGTCTAATTGGGGTAAGCCATTGTGCAATGATGTCCCTCAGTTTCTGTAAGAGGTTGACAGTGGTGTGCCTCTTACGGAAAGTGGTGATACATAACGTAGCCTGCCTAGGAATGAGTTGGTGTTTGCGAGATGCTGCTACTGGTGCTGCTGCTGTTGTTGCAATACATCTACCCAGGGGGCTGTCACAGTCATATAGTCCTTAGTCTGCCCTGCTCCACTTGTCCACATGTCCTTGGTTAAGTAGACAGTGGGTACAACTGCATTTTTAGGACACTGAGGACACTTTTTCTGATGTCTCTGTACATTCTCGGTATCGCCTGCCTAGTGAAGTGGAACCTAGATGGGATTTGGTACCGGGGACACAATACCTCAAACAATTCTCTAAGTCCCACTGAACTAATGGCAGATACCAGTCGCACATCTAACACCAACATAGCTGTCAAGGCCTCAGTTATCCGCTTTGCAAAAGGATGACTGCTGTCATATTTCATCTTCCTCACAATGGACTGTTGGACAGTCAATTGGTTAGTTGAAGTAGTACAAGTGGCCTTCCGACTTCCTCTCTGGGATGACGATCGACTCCCAGCAGCAACAAGAGCAGCGGCAGCAACAGCAGGCGTACCACTCAAGGATTCTCCTGAGGCATCCCGATTATGAGAGGACTCCTCAGTCTTGCCAGTGACATGGCCTGCAGGACTACTGACGTTTCTGACTGAGGAGGAAGTTGAGAGAGTTGATGGTGTGGCTTGCAGGAGCTTTGGTACAAGAGAAAGAAGGGATTTAGGTGTCAGTGGACTGCTTATGCTCTTACCAAAGTTTGACACTGACTTCTGATGAATGCGCTGCAGGTGACGTATAAGGGAGGATGTTCCTAAGTGGTTAACGTCCTTACCCCTACTTATTACGGATTGACAGAGGCAACACACGGCTTGACATCTGTTGTCTGGATTTGTGGAGAAATAATTCCACACCGAAGAGGTGGCTTTTTTGGTATTTTGCCCAGGCATCACAATGGGCTTATTCATCCCATGGACACAGGTGTCTTCCCTGGTGCCTCATTTAAACAAACCACATCACCATCAGAATCCTCATCATCAACTTCCTCCTCAGTGCCAGCAACACCCATATCCTCATCCTGGTGTACTTCAACAGTGACATCTTCAATTTGAATATCAGAAACTAGACTGTGGGTGCTCCTTCCAGCACTTGCAGAGGGCGTACAAATGGTGGAAGGAGCCACCTCTTCCCGTGCAGTGTTGGGAAGGTCAGGCATCGCATCCGCCGACACACTTGGACTCTCCTTGGGGATTTGTGATACCATCTTAGAATGCACAGTTCTTTGCTGTGCTTTTGCCAACTTAAATCTTATAATTTTTCTAGTGGGAGGATGAGGGCTTCCATCATCGTGTGAAGCTGAACCACTAGTCATGAACACAGGCCAGGGCCTCAGCCGTTCCTTGCCACTCCGTGTCATAACTGGCATATTGGCAAGTTTACATTTCTCCTCAGACCATTTAAATTTATTTTTTGGGGTCATTTTACTGAAATTTTGCTTTTTGGATTTTACATGTCCTCTACTATGACATTGGGCATCGGCCTTGGCAGACGACGCTGATGGGTTTTCATCATCTATGTCATGACTAGTGGTAGCAGCTTCAGCACTAGGAGGAAGTGGTTCTTGATCTTTCCCTATTTTATCCTCCAAATTTTTGTTCTCCATTATTTTTCTGGAGATTTATAAAAATATGCGGTATAGGAGAGCGTACCTCTACACCACACAGGGCAAACCCTGTGAAAATGATTTGGTCTAAATATTAATAACCCTTTTATTTGGAGTAAATAATATACAGCACAGGACAGCACCACTAAACTTATATGGCAGCACCACTGGACTGGATTTAAACGGCAGTACCACTGGACATATATACGGCAGTATCACTGGACTGATACACCAGTACCACTGAAATTATATGGCAGGATCACTGGAATTATGTGGCAGGATCATTGGAATTATACGCCAGTACCACTGAAATTATATGGCAGGATCACTGGATTTATACGCCAGTACCACTGGAATAATACATCAGTATCACTGGATTTATATGCTAGTACCACTGGAATTATATGGCAGGATCACTATAATTATATGGCAGTACCACTGGATTTATACAGCAGTACAACTGGAGTTATATGGCAGTACCACTGGACATATATTGCAGTATCACTGGACTGAATTTATACGCCAGTACCACTGGAATTATATTGCAGGATTACTGGAATTATACGGCAGGATCACTGGACTGGATTTATACGCCAGTACCACTGTAATTATACTACAGGATCACTGGAATTATACAACAGTACCACAGGATTTATATGGCAGTACCACTAAACATATACGGCAGTATCACTGGACTGGATTTTGTATGCCAATTCCACTGGGATTATAAACCAGGATCACTAGAATTATACGGCAGTATCACTAGACTTATACGGCAGTACCACTGGACATATATGGCAGGATCACTGGAATTATATGGCAGGATCACTGGATTTATACGGCAGGATCATTGAAATTATACAGCAGGATCACTGGAATTATATGCCAGTACCACTGGAATTATATGGCAGGATCACTGGATTTATACGCCAGTACCACTAGAATTATACAGCATGATCACTGGAATTATACGGCAGTACCACTGGATTTATACGGCAGTACCACTGGACCTATACGGCAGTATCACTGGACATACACTGCAGTACCACTGGAATTATTCGTCAGGATCACTGGAATTATACGACAGGATCATTGAAATTATACGGCAGGATCACTGGATTTATATGGCAGGATCACTGGAATTATGTCAGGATCACTGGATTTATACACCAGTACCACTGGAATTATACGGCAAGATCACTGGATTTATACGCCAGTACCACTGGAATTATACGGCAGGATCACTGGAATTATACGGAAGTACCAATGGATTTATACGGCAGTACCACTGGACTGGATTTATATGCCAGTACCACTGGAATTATACGGCAGGATCACTGAAATTATACACCAGTACCACTGGAATTATACAGCAGGATCACTGGAATTATACGGCAGTACCGCTGGATTTATATGGCAGTACCAATGGAAATATACAGCAGTATTACTGGACTGGATTTATATGCCAATTCCACTGGGATTATACGGCAGGATCACTGGAATTATACGGCAGTACCACTGGATTTATATGGCAGTAACACTGGACATATATGGCAGGATCACTGTAATTATATGGCATTATCACTGGATTTATACGGCAGGATCACTGGAATTATACGGCAGGATCATTGGAATTATACGGCAGGATCACTGGATTTATACGCCAGTACCACTGGAATTATATGGCAGGATCACTGGAGTTATACGCCAGTAACATTGGAATTATACAGCAGGATCACTGAAATTATATGGCAGTACCACTGGACTTATACGGCAGTACCACTGGACCTATACAGCAGTATCACTGGACATATACGGCCGTACCATTGGAATTATTTGTCAGGATCACTGGAATTATATGACAGGATCACTGGAATTATATGTCAGGATCACTGGATTTATGCGCCAGTACCACTGGAATTATACGGCAGGATCACTGGATTTATACGCCAGTACCACTGGAATTATACGGCAGGATCACTGGATTTATACGCCAGTACCACTGGAATTATACGGCAGGATCACTGGAATTATACAGCAGGATCACTGAAATTATACGCCAGTACCACTGGAATTATACGGCAGGATCACTGGAATTATACGGCAGTACCACTGGATGTATTTGCCAGTACCACTGGACATGTACGGCAGTATTACTGAACTGGATTTATACGCCAGTACCACTGGAATTATATGGCAGGATCACTGGAATTATAAGGCAGGATCACTGGATTTATAAAGCAGGATCACTAGAATTATAAATCAGGATCACTGGAAATATGTGGCAGGATCACTGGATTTATATGCCGGTAATACTGGAATTATACAGCAAGATGACTGGATTTATACGCCAGTACCACTGGAATTATATGGCAGGATCACTGGAATTATATGGCAGTATCACTGGATTTATATGTCAGTACCACTGGACATATATGGCAGTATCACTGGACTGGATTTATACGCCAGTACCACTGGAATTATATTACAGGATCACTGGAATTATACGGCAGGATCACTGGATTTATACAGCAGGATCACTAGAATTATAAATCAGGATCATTGGAAATATATGGCAGGATCACTGGATTTATATGCCGGTAATGCTGGAATTATACGGCAGGATCACTGGAATTATACGGCAGTACCACTGGACATATACGGCAGTATCACTGGAGTGGACTTATACGCCAGTACCACTGGAATTATACGGCAGGGTCAGTGGAATTATACGGCAGAATCACTGGATTTATATGGCAGTACCACTGGACATATTCAGCAGCACAGGGACACCACCACTGGACTGTTGCAGGACAACACAGCACCACTGCAATGGACTGGATTTATATATCAGCACTGGACATATGGCAGCAGAGGACACCACCACTGTGACTGGACTGATGCTGCACAATAAACCACCACTGAACTGATACAGCACAACACAGCACCACTGGACTGGATTTATACAGCAGCACTTGACATATGGCAGCCGGGGACACAGCCACTGTGACTGGACTGATGCAGCACAAGACACTAACACTGAACTGATGCAGGACACTGAAGACGGAGACACGTCCTCTCTCTACAATCTCCAATGTCAGAGTGAACATGGCAGCAACGCGCGGCGACTTATATGGAATCCAAACCCCGCGAGAATCCAACAGCAGGATGTTGACATTTTGCATCATTCTGGTTTCCGAGTCAGGCGGGAAAACCCGAGCCTGACTCTGATCCGGACTTGGGTGGTGAAGTTCGGGGGGGTTCGGTTCTCTGAGAACCGAACCTGCTCATCTCTACTTATGACCTAACAGGATTTTCTTCTGTATGCTGTGGCAGTCAAGCAGTAGGTAATTAACACAATCAGAATAACAGGCGCTTTTAATAAATGAATACAATATATATGTATACACAGTATACTCAGCAGAACATCCCTGAGGTGTGCGGAAGTGATGGAACTCCAAATCACAACGTGAATGGCCTTCTTCCTTTTTCTGAAGAAATTCTCTCCCCTCAGGTTGATGTTAACATGAAAAGAAAATGGTATATATATGTGTAGTAATGTTTCAATAATAAGCAAGTCTCTCTCAATGCTATAGACGTTCACACGGCAAGGACAATATTCATCCACCGAAGAGGCGTACCCCAACTCACTTTCCAAACGAAAGGTAAAAGCCTATAAAGGTATCTTTTATCCACCTCTGTGTCAGAAAACATAAATTTGGATGATGAACCCTCTTTACCGGGAGAATAAGCGTACCTCACTCACACAAAAGAGGTATAGTTGAAGCACATAAAGGTATCTTTTATACTTTATAAGTTGAATGTAAGGCGTACCCTACTCACGGAAATTAAGATTATATTCAGACGCATCTGGGTTTATTTCGATGGTCAACCATGTTAATTGTTAGCACCAATATTTCCCATGTGTGAAAGTTCCAGAGAGGGTATCAAACAAAGATATGAATCATGATGAATCCACATAAAAAAAATATTTTATTAAAAAAACGCCCCATACATTTGGGGTATGGCACAACAGGATCAATAAAAAAAGACAGAATCCAAAATATATACAAGAAAAACAAGAAAAAAGAAAAAGACATGTCTTGATAAAGGCTTATGATAGACCGAAACATGTTGACCAGCTGAGAGTGTGGACCTTCTACTATACCATTTAGGTATGAACTGATACTGCTTTTAAAAAGAGATTTTTTCTTTTTTCTTTTTTCTTGTTTTTCTTGTATATATTTTGGATTCTGTTTCTGTTTGTTCCGGATGCATAAGTCATGCTGCTATAACATCTAATGGACTTTGCACACCTTTTTATTGATCCTGTTGTGCCATACCCCAAATGTATGGGGCGTTTTTTTAATAAAATAATTTTTTTATGTGGATTCATCGTAATTCATATCTTTGTTTGATGCCCTCTCTGGAATTTTCACACATGGGAAAAATCGGTGCTAACAATTAACACGGTTGACCATCGAAAGAAACCCAGATGCGTCTGAATATAATCTTTATTGCCGTGAGTAGGGTACGCCTTACATTCAACTTATAAAGTGTAAAAGATACCTTTATGTGCTTCAACTATACCTCTTTTGTGTGAGTGAGTTATGCTTATTCTCCTGGTAAAGAGGGTTCATCATCCAAATTTATGTTTTCTGACACAGAGGTGGATAAAAGATACCTTTATAGGCTTTTACCTTTCGTTTGGAAAGTGAGTTGGGGTACGCCTCTTCGGTGGATGAATATTGTCCTTGCCGTGTGAACGTCTATAGTGACAATGCCTATTCTATACCTTGTACAAAACACGCTAAAAGGTTAAAGAACACAGTACGCAATTGGCGCACGAGGTACCGTAAGGGTACGCCCTTAGCGTAGCGGACGCTGTATCGGGAGCGAGCCGCTCGAGCGACACAAACGCTCGCGAGAATACGCTGTTGGTATCGGGCACACTATAGGTGAGCGACTACCGTAATGCTACGCTATCAGCGTAGCGGACGCTCGAGACCACGAGGAGATCACGAGCGGCGCAGACGCTCACAGACTTAAACCTTTATAACTATACCATAAACAATGTACTTATACTGTAAACCCTTGTGCAGTGCTAAGGTGTAAATGCAACACAGTGTAACCTTGTTAGTTTAAAAGCTGTATGAGCGTATGTGACGCTCAGAGAACCCCTTAGCAATGTAATAAACACTCAAATACCGGTCTAAGGGTCTAACGCCTTTTAAGGAAATGAATGAACGTTCAATGGCAAAAGAATAATACAATACAAGTTATACACTACCAAGATAACATAAAATACCTAACCGGATAACTACACATAAAATACAATACAGATACAATTACATTTAAAGGGGGGAAGGAGAGAGAGAGAATGGCTTATAACATAAAATAAGAGACAATATGGTTGCAGAGAACTTACGCACCAGGGGAAACAATCGCAAGCGCCTTTTCTGGATATCCAGCTCCCGATTATCAGCAATGAGAACCGTTGAAGAGAGTAGAGAGCTGGCCCAGATCGGCTTGTCCTTTTATACACTACACACAATACAGTACAATGGTCCCTATATTCTTATCGTTCATTGGACACAGGAATTCGTCTTCGCATTATAACAAAAGGTCATAGGTTGATTCATACAGGTGGGCTGTGACTATTCCTAACTGCTCAGGTGGGTGGGAAACTAGGTTTCCCGCCGCATGGATAATAAAGTGCAAATACAGTAAAAGTCCATAAACTTCTTATGTCCATAACTATTCGCACGAGCGAGTTATCCGCTTCAAACCAACACCGGAATATTGCTAATTAAATACTCTTCCGATGGATACTAAACACCACTGTATAACCCCTGTCCGACCCTTCGTATTAAACAAAGAGGGATGTCTTTGTCTATGAACATGCTACATTAACTGAACTTTCAGATTCTATCAAAGGGACCATAATCTACAAAATACATTATATGGTTAAAATATGTTACGATTGAGTCGCACGCTAGGCGCGCATAAACTCTACCGTAAATGCGCATACCGTGCGCCTGCGGGTGCACGCAACGGCGAGTATGCGCACGCACGGCAGGGCTCATGAACGTGCAGCAGGCACTCGCATGGGGTGCAAATATGGCAGTGTGTAGCGTGATATTTTTCTGACTTTGACAGTCCACCCTTTGGCAGTCACCAATAACTGCCACTTTCTAAAACATTTCAAAAAGAGAAAAATATATGTCATGTATAATACATTTCTATGATTGGGTAGGGGAGGAGAGGAGAAGGTAGGAAAAGGGTATGGCCTAGTGAGATAGCAGAAGCATGTGTGTATGAATCCATGTTTGGGGGGGTCATGTATCATCGTGCCGTACGTGTTTTAAATCAAGCTTCGAGGTATTGCGAAGTATACATTTGAATTCCTTCTTATCCCGTGGTACGGGTCTGTGGATGGGCTGTCAAACTTTACCGAGCTCTCTTCGGCTTTTGGTTGCAACAAAATGGGGGAGCACATTTTAGTTGATGATACATGAGTAGGGGAATATGTGAGTGCTGATATCTGTGCCTATATTCCCTATCGACTATGTGTGTTATTACCTGAAGGTTGTAGAGATGAAGATAAAGAACAATTATGGTAAATGCAGTGATAAACTATGTGAGTTTAATATACATTTGCCGATTGAGGTCTTGTCTTGTCTTGTCTCGATGTACATGTTGACTGTAGTCTCTTTGTGCTTTTGCCAATAAACGCAAGCAAAGCTTTATCAATGTCCATAGACTTACAAAAAGTGTTGGGCTAGCGTAAAATTAAAAGTACTAGGGATATGGGGGTCTATGGCATAGTCCATCAGTTGTCTGTGTAAAAGGTTGTCAAATTCTTCTTCCAGGCGGATGTCTTTTTACCTTGGAGGAAAACAAAGGAGAAACGGGTGAAAGAAACGGACCGTGGAATCACATTTTTATCACAACATTATCTCTATCGTTGGGTCATAAATCAAATCAGTCGTTGTTATTACAGTATCTTCACTCCTTAAACTCATCACTCGGGCGCTACGTTTACACTTTGTTAAAACCCGAACGCATCTAAATATCAGACCGACCAATATGATGACACCCAGAATACACAAAAGGAATTTCCCTACATCCATGATAATACCTTGGGTCCATTCTCCTAAACCAGAGAACCAATTTCGCGGGTTCAACCATGAAACCCAACTGGTCAGCTCATTACCCACAGCGGCAAGGGTGAGATTGTGTTTCCTTCGGAACTCCCATTTTAATTGCAAAATGTCATCCATCTTTTTGTCTATGACCTCGACCGGGTCCTCGGTGCTGTTTGTAATATATGTGCAGCACTTTATTCCATACTGAGTCGCTAGGGTAACACAATACCCGCCTGTCACAGCTGTGAGATAATTGAGAATCATCCTATGCTGAACCAGTTCTGTTTTATAAGCTTGGAGCTCCCTTCCGGTATACCTGAATGTGTCATCATACATTTCGGTGATATTGTCTAATAAATTTGCAAGCGCAGATATGTATTTATAATTTATCACTCCTCTGGCGGTACGAGTGATATCTAACGCAATTAGGAATTGAATCCCGGTGGATTCATTGATCAGGTCAGAGGCCGGATGCTCTGTTCTTTCTATCAGGTGCCGTTTAACGACGTGCTCGTAATGAGTGTGAGTATAAGGAGCTTGGGCACTGCGGTGAATATCCTTCATTTTAGTGTGGGATATGGTCATTACCTCAGGCAGTACTTTTCCAATATAACATAACCCTTCTGAGTTTGGGGCAAGCCACTTATACGCCTTCCTCCCGCATATGAAATATGCATCATCGGGGAGAACATATGGGACGGAGTAGGACATTACCATATTACACATTTTCCATATGAAATCTCCTAACCCTAATTCTCCCATCTGTTTAGTACACGTATCGGTTTGTACGATATGTGCACAGTATCCTGGTGATACCTCTCCAACTCTCCTGGTCCTACTTCCTAGGGTATACCTATATCGGAAATATTTTCCACTACCGGCTATGTGGCGTATAAGTTCTGTATCTGTTGGCATTCTATCGGCTCTGTATGAAAAGGTCATGGTTTGGTTATTCCATGACACTTCCCAATTTCCCGGCTTTCGGGGATTGGAAATGTTAAAACATACTAGGGATCTATCCACATGATATTGGTGGAGCTTCAAACTAGGAGGACTGGAGATATTAAACCTCCTGTCCACCGGCCTCCCACCACTTAGCTCAAGTACCTCCCCTATAGTTAAAGGGAAGGGCACTAATCCTGATTTGCTATGGCCTTGAGGTACTTGAGAGCATACCCAACAATCTGTCTGATTTAACACTTTACCCACTAAGGAGTGATAGTCACTCAATGGATGCCGGTCCATGTGGATATTAAAACTGGATTGGCATTTCTTGATACACCCATCCTCAACTACACTGTCACAGAGTCTACAGATACAGTTCTCTTCAGCTAACAATCCTTCACAATTTCTTCTATTGTCAATGCTACCAGATCGTTTTCTGATACTCGCCTTTACTTGTTGGTTATGTTGTTCTTGGAAAACTACGCCTCCATCTTTGTCATCAGAACCCATTCCAGAACCTCTCTCGACCTCCATGGTACTCTCGCCGGAACAGACTGCTCTGGTCAACATCATGGTCAACAGGAAAATCCGGATCACAGTCTCTTGGGGCAAGTCCATCTTATAGGAGGAAATGGAGAAGAATGAGAAGGGGGAAAGAAATAATTGAGGGAGATGGGATGGGAAGTGGAGAAAAACAATAAAAGGGAACAGGGGATCGACAACTGCCTCCGATCTTATTATTTTCAATGCTCAGGTGCCGTCTCAGTCCTCCTGAAACAGACACTCCAGTGATACAACTTCCTCTACCGTCTGTTCTTTATCACGGGACCTCTCTGGATCAGCAACCTTCTTACAATGGGACGAATGGACCCAAGTCTCTCTCTCGGCAACCTTCAATGCTGTCGTGCTAATCAATAAGACTTGGTATGGTCCTTCCCATCTGTCAATAAGGCAACCTGAGCGTAGAAAATTCCGTATCATTACATAATCCCCAGGTTCAATGTCATGACAATTACTATCTGGCAAATCAGGAATCACTAACTTCAGATTGTCATTCTGATTCCTTAGCTGTTTACTCATGTTAACCAGGTATTTTACAGTCACTTCATTGTTACACTTCAAATCATCCTGAGGGTTAATCATAACATGCGGTTGTCGACCAAACAGAATTTCAAAAGGGGATAGATTAAGAGGAGACCTGGGAGTGGTTCTGATGCTGTATAATACAATGGGTAAAGCTTCTGGCCATGTTAATCCTGTTTCTGCCATAACTTTGCTCAATTTATTTTTAATAGTGCTGTTCACTCTTTCTACTTTCGCACTCGCCTGGGGGCGGTACGGAGTGTGCAACTTACTATCAATTCCCATCAACTTACACATTCCTTGAAAGACATCACCTGTAAAATGGGTACCCCTATCACTTTCAATTATTCTAGGGATACCGTATCTACACACAAATTCCTGTACAATTTTCTTAGCAGTAAACATTGCGGTATTTGTGGCCGCTGGAAATGCTTCAACCCAATTTGAAAACACATCTATACAAACAAGTACATATTTCAAATTTCGACAAGGGGGTAATTGTATAAAATCAATCTGTATTACCTGAAAAGGGCCGCCTGTAGGTGGGATATGAGATGGTTCTGTTGGTATTGCCTTTCCGATATTCTTCCTCAAGCAGGTAAGGCATGACATTGCTCTCTTACCTGCATGGGATGAGAATCCTGGGGCGCACCAATATGCTCTTACCAACTTGCACATTCCTTCCTTGCCCAGATGAGTCAGCCCATGTGCTGCTTCAGCCAAACTTGGAAGGTATGCTCTGGGTTCCACTGGTTTACCCTGTCCATCTGTCCAGAGTCCTGAGGACTCCTGGCCATATCCCTTTGCCCTCCAAACTGCCTTTTCCTGTGTGGAACACAAATTTTGCATGTCACACAATTTCTGTGTGTTGACGGTATTAAATACCATCAGTTGTGTGGTGTCTGTCTGTCTGGGGGTACCAGCTGCTAACTTAGCAGCTTCGTCTGCTCGGCTGTTACCAAGTGATACTGGGTCTTGGCTATATGTATGTGCTTTACACTTGATAACAGCCACTCTGTCGGGTTCCTGTATCGCTGTTAGAAGCCTTTTGATGTGAGCTGCATGCGCTACCGGTGTACCAGCTGCCGTCATGAAATTTCTGAGGTGCCATAGGGCTCCGAAATCATGGACTACCCCGAAGGCGTATCTAGAATCGGTGTAGATATTGGCTGACTTGCCCTTAGCCAATTCACATGCTCTGGTCAGGGCAACCAGTTCAGCAACCTGGGCTGAGTGAGGTGGGCCTAGCGGTTCTGCTTCTATGGTGCCTTGGTCATCTACGACTGCGTATCCAGTACACAAGTCTCCCGAGTCCGTCTGTCTGTGACAACTACCGTCAGTGTAGAAAGTAAGATCTACATCTTCCAGTGGGTTGTCATTGATGTCAGGCCTTGCCGTGAAATTTTGGGTCAAATATTCCATACAATCATGCATGTCATTTCCTGTATTAAATCCTCCTTCCCCATCACTCTCATCCTCCACCCTTTGTGCCTGTGCAGGCACACCTGGGAGATACGTTGCAGGATTTAATGCACTGCATCTCTTTATGGTGATGTTTACGGGGGCCATTAATGCCAATTCCCATCTTGTAAACCGCGCTGATGAGACGTGCCTGGTTTGGGCAGAATTCAGCAAGGCTGACACTGCATGCGGTGTATGGATTGTGAGGTTGTGTCCTAGCACTACATCTTCGCTTTTTGTAACTAGCAATGCTATCGCTGCAACACTTTGCAAGCATGTGGGGAGGGATCGCGCTACCGTATCTAGCTGAGCGCTGTAGTATGCTACCGGCCTGCTGGCATCACCGTGTTTTTGGGTTAGGACTCCTGCCGTGCAACCAGCACTTTCTGTTCCGTACAGCTCAAAGGGTTTCCCATAGTCTGGCATACCTAATGCTGGTGCCTGCGTTAGGCACTGTTTAAGTCTCTTAAATGCCATCTTGGATTCGTCTGTATGCGAAATCCGATCAGGTTTGTTTGATGAGACCATCTCCTGCAAAGGTAATGCTAGAATGGAAAAACCTGGGATCCAGTTACGGCAATACCCACACATTCCTAGAAATGTTCTGATCTGTTGCTGGGTTTGTGGCAGAGTCATGTCTCGAATTGCTTGAATTCTATCAGCGGTCAGGTGTCTCAGTCCTTGTGTCAGACAGTGTCCCAGATATTTTACTTTAGTCTGGCATAATTGCAACTTGTCTTTGGAAACCTTGTGTCCTGTGTCTGAAAGATGAAACAGGAGCTGTTTCGTATCTTTCAGGGACGCTTCCAGTGAATCTGAACATAGTAGTAAATCATCCACATATTGGATCAATACTGATCCACTCTCTGGTTGGAAAGACTGTAAACAATCATGCAAAGCCTGTGAAAATATACTTGGGCTGTCTATGAAACCTTGTGGTAATCGAGTCCATGTGTATTGGACTCCTCTGTATGTGAATGCAAACAAATATTGGCTGTCAGGGTGCAGAGGTACCGAGAAGAAGGCGGAGCAGAGGTCAATAACAGTGAAAAATTTCGCAGTGGGAGGGATTTGCATTAGGATGACAGCTGGATTTGGCACTACGGGGAACTGACTCTCAACTATTTTGTTAATCCCCCTTAGATCCTGTACTAGCCTGTAACCCCTCCCCCCACTCTTTTTCACAGGGTAGATGGGACTATTGGCAGTGCTGGATGTTCTTACCAGAATGCCCTGTTGTAGCAAGCGCTCTATTACGGGATATACTCCTAACTCCACCTCTGGCTTCAGAGGGTATTGTGGGATTTTTGGAGCTATCCTACCATCTTTTACTTGCACAACTACTGGAGCTACGTTTGCCATTAATCCAGTGTCTTGTCCATCTTTAGTCCAAAGTGACTCTGGTATTTGGGATGTCATTTCTTCTACCTGGGATGGATTTCTATTTATCATAACAGTATGTGACATTAATTTTGATGGGGAGTCTAGCATGTCTCGCACTTCCTGAGCGTGATTCTCAGGTATGTCTAAGAATACACCTTCAGGCGTACAATAAATGACGCACCCCATTTTACACAATAAATCTCTTCCCAGGAGATTAGTCGGTGCCGATGCCGCCAGCAAAAAGGAATGCTTGGTATGCAAAGGCCCTATTGTAATCTCTGCTGGTTTGCTAACAGGGTAGTGTTGTACTACTCCCGTTACTCCCATGGCTGGAATTGTCTTACCAGTGGTTCTCATGCCCACTGTCGAATTTATCACTGATTTGGCCGCCCCCGTATCTACAAGGAAATTTAATGATTTACCAGCTACATCAATTGTAATCTCGGGTTCACTTCCAAGACTTGCAATCAATTTCACTGGCTGCAGATTACAGGTGTGGCCACACCCCTATTGGGTATGGTGACCTCCCTGAATCGCGCTGGCAGCAATTACTTGTGGTGGGGGTAGATGGGAACTATCAGAGATTTGCCAGTCTCTTCTTGGGGGATACCTTTTTGTTTCCCCTGCATGTGGCTCATAGCTCCGCCCTTTCGGTCCTTGATCCCAATGTCTCGTGTCAGGTCGTTGTCTAGGGGATTGATATGAATTTTGCCTTTGTTTTGTTTTACAATCACGTGCTATGTGTCCCTCTCTATGGCAATAATAACATTTTACACCAATTGACTTACCCACAGGGGTCACAGTTCTGGGCTGAGGTGGCCGGGTAGTGAGGGCCTGTATGCTCACAGCCATTAACTTATCACTCTGTGACTCCCTGTGTCTGATGATATTGCGATCATGCCCAGCAGCAGCCTCTCCCAATGCATCCACCGACATACCTCTCCAATCAGGCCTAGTGGTTTGTATCCTATTCTTTAAAACCTCTTTTAGACCGTCCATTAACACTGAAACAGCTACTTCCCTGTGGTGTACATTTGTTTCAATGTCATCTATACCAGTGTACCTAGCCATATCCTGCAGAGCCCGGTGAAAATACTCTGGTGTGGATTCACTTTCTTTTTGTTTTATTGTAAAGATTTTATTCCACTTTACTACTGCAGGGAAATATACCCCTAACTGTATGTTGATTCTCTTTACATTATCCTGATTATACTCATCTGTTAGTTGTACTTCCTCATCTAACTTGTAATCAGCGATAAACTTTAACGGATCAACACTGGGGGGTAAACATGCCCTCAACACTGTCCTCCAATCTTTGTTATTTGGCTCTGCAGAATTTCCTAGCTCTCTAATATACTTTTGACATGCAGCTAAGTCTTTTCTAGGATCAGGGAAT
Source organism: Pseudophryne corroboree (assembly GCF_028390025.1). Lineage (NCBI taxonomy): Eukaryota > Metazoa > Chordata > Amphibia > Anura > Myobatrachidae > Pseudophryne > Pseudophryne corroboree. The sequence goes on from NC_086448.1 coordinate 456,280,616, forward strand.
TCAGACATCATTGACCTTAATTCCGTTCAGGAAAAGGGACAGTGCATGGCGATGTTTCTGATAGGGGTTGCCCCTGAAGTATCAGTCTTCCCATTTGGCACTGCTATTACCCTAACGGGATTAAGTCTAATAACATCTGTCTGTGTAGATTCTACAATACTTGGTGAAATGGTTTCAGCGTAGTGCATGGTGCCGTACTTACCAGTCGATACGACCTCACCTGTCCCTCCGCTAGGGGCCTTTGATGCTAATCTTACGGGTTGAGTCGTGCCTACTGCTGTTTCTGATATGGTGGCTGCTAGGGAGAGTGCTGATATTGTTGTGGGCTCATCCTCTTGGTCACAATCCTGGGGAAAGTTCAAAACAGGGTACAACTTGCACGGATTAGTGTTAGCATTAATTACTTTGGTTACATTATCCTTAACTTCTACACATTTAACATGACCCTGAGTGCCATTCTCTGCAACCAATTTCTCTCCAGGTATGTATGGTGGTGGGGGAGCAGTGGCTATCAGTTTCCTGATAGGGTTAGATCCAGTGGCTTGCGCCAACCCCCTTTGTATTTCACCTTCCTGTTGCCACAATGTTAAATAATCATAATGTCTAATACGCCTTTTTGAAGACTTAATCAGGCAAACTCTTCTCCTTAAATTCTGTAACACTTCTGGATTAAAACTACCTACCCGGGGAAACTTTTCCCCGTCATGCACAGTCATCCTTTCCCATTCATTGCACAATGTCTCTGTGTGATGACCATATTTTTCACACATGATATACCTTGCCGACCCGATTGGTCGGTTTACCAAATCAACCAGAACCTGGGTTGATCGCCCCTTACCTGAACAAGTGGCCCCCATCTCTGCAGGCGTTGCTTTCACTACCTCTGACTTCCAATCAGGGTCTCCGGCAACCCTCACAGAAAACCAAAATGTCCGGGGTAAGGCTGCGGTGGGGGTTTTGCCTCGAGGTCTGCCCACTTAACTCCGCCCACGCTGGCCAATACGGCGACCAAAGTTCCCAGAGGTTCCGTACCCAACCTAGGGCCCCTACGTACGTCTACTTGCTCGGGCGTGTGGGAGTGTCTTACCCTCCCCAGCAAGTGTCAGTCGCTGGAATGTCCCCGAGTGATCAGGCTACTTCCCTTAAAATAAAAAAAAATTACACAAATCACGTTAACAATGTGCAAGTAGCGTTCTTCTGAATTCAAGACACGCTAATGCACACAATCACATGCGGTACAATCGTATTTGCACACAAGCAACTAATCTTATGTGCGGAACGATCAGTGGAATTGAAAATTTCTGCTGCAAATTCCTTCAGCGATGAGCTTCTTTAACCTATATGGGTCTCGCACCAACCCCTCTTCGGTTGTGCTCTCTACTTCTAGTCTGCTGTACCTGAACCTCTTGTTCTGTGACCTCCTGGTCTGTGACCTCCTGGTCTGTGACCTCCTGGTCTGTTACCTATGTACAGCAGACTCTACTGCTCATTAATGTGTCGAGTCTAACAAGGGACGCCTCCCAAGCCACCCCACGATATCACTCTCGCTGGTGTATCTCTTTCTACTGGCCTATGGTTCCCACTTCCGTAATAAAAGAGAAATCTTATATATATACACACTCTTACCACATGTACACTTTAATTTTTATTTCTGCGCAGAAATCCTTTCATTCGGTATTAGCTTAACCCAGAAGAATTGCAACAGAGAAAGTCTTTTTCTTTTAACTTTTAAACTTTTGGATTTTAGATAGATTTGTGTTATTTTCGCGTTATTTCCTTATCGCTTACTAAACTATCGTGCGGTTTGTATAATGTGGGCGTATCCGTACGCTCCGTTGCGTAATACACGCTCCGTGCGTCGACCCTTGCTGCGTACGCCCTGCCCTTGTAAGGACACGTGTACACAGACCAAGTACGTCCACAGTTACACACTACACGTTTATCAATGTGAATGATTTTTTTTTAACAGTAATCCTTCACTGACCACCACTCAAATCTCCCTTGTATTCTAGGCGAGATTGTGTGTGTGCCTTTTACAATTATTCCCTTAAATATTACTTTTAAGTATTAATAACAACAAATGTCTCAACACGTTTATCACTAGTATGTGGCAATCAGGAGAATGAGGCACGAAAACAATACTAAACAAGAAATACAGATGTGTATGCTTATTGCTTATGCGTACGTTCGCAAAACAGAAACTAAACAGGTTTTAAAAGACAATAACGTACTGTTCCTACCTTTCGGTTCTGGATTCCTTCAGCACTCCTTACTAAGCGAAGCAGACGCTTATCTGGTCAGCACTGCGAGGGATAGCACCTTCCCGCCTTTTGCTGATCGATAATGTCTGCTGAAATTACCTAGTGCAGATATGTGAAGAGCGGGCGAGTCCCCAATTGACAATGCCTATTCTATACCTTGTACAAAACACGCTAAAAGGTTAAAGAACACAGTACGCAATTGGCGCACGAGGTACCGTAAGGGTACGCCCTTAGCGTAGCGGACGCTGTATCGGGAGCGAGCCGCTCGAGCGACACAAATGCTCGCGAGAATACGCTGTTGGTATCGGGCACACTATAGGTGAGCGACTACCGTAATGCTACGCTATCAGCGTAGCAGACGCTCGAGACCACGAGGAGATCACGAGCGGCGCAGACGCTCACAGACTTAAACCTTTATAACTATACCATAAACAATGTACTTATACTGTAAACCCTTGTGCAGTGCTAAGGTGTAAATGCAACACAGTGTAACCTTGTTAGTTTAAAAGCTGTATGAGCGTATGTGACGCTCAGAGAACCCCTTAGCAATGTAATAAACACTCAAATACCGGTCTAAGGGTCTAACGCCTTTTAAGGAAATGAATGAACGTTCAATGGCAAAAGAATAATACAATACAAGTTATACACTACCAAAATAACATAAAATACCTAACCGGATAACTACACATAAAATACAATACAGATACAATTACATTTAAAGGGGGGAAGGAGAGAGAGAGAATGGCTTATAACATAAAATAAGAGACAATATGGTTGCAGAGAACTTACGCACCAGGGGAAACAATCGCAAGCGCCTTTTCTGGATATCCAGCTCCCGATTATCAGCAATGAGAACCGTTGAAGAGAGTAGAGAGCTGGCCCAGATCGGCTTGTCCTTTTATACACTACACACAATACAGTACAATGGTCCCTATATTCTTATTGTTCATTGGACACAGGAATTCGTCTTCGCATTATAACAAAAGGTCATAGGTTGATTCATACAGGTGGGCTGTGACTATTCCTAACTGCTCAGGTGGGTGGGAAACTAGGTTTCCCGCCGCATGGATAATAAAGTGCAAATACAGTAAAAGTCCATAAACTTCTTATGTCCATAACTATTCGCACGAGCGAGTTATCCGCTTCAAACCAACACCGGAATATTGCTAATTAAATACTCTTCCGATGGATACTAAACACCACTGTATAACCCCTGTCCGACCCTTCGTATCAAACAAAGAGGGATGTCTTTGTCTATGAACATGCTACATTAACTGAACTTTCAGATTCTATCAAAGGGACCATAATCTACAAAATACATTATATGGTTAAAATATGTTACGATTGAGTCGCACGCTAGGCGTGCATAAACTCTACCGTAAATGCGCATACCGTGCGCCTGCGGGTGCACGCAACGGCGAGTATGCGCACGCACGGCAGGGCTCATGAACGTGCAGCAGGCACTCGCATGGGGTGCAAATATGGCAGTGTGTAGCGTGATATTTTTCTGACTTTGACAATAGCATTGAGAGAGACTTGCTTATTATTGAAACATTACTACACATATATATACCATTTTCTTTTCATGTTAACATCAACCTGAGGGGAGAGAATTTCTTCAGAAAAAGGAAGAAGGCCATTCACGTTGTGATTTGGAGTTCCATCACTTCCGCACACCTCAGGGATGTTCTGCTGAGTATATATTAGAGATGAGCGGGTTCGGTTCCTTGGGATCCGCCCCCCCCCCCCCCCCCCCCGAACTTCACCTATTTTACACGGGTCTGAAGCAGCCTCGGATCTTACCGCCTTGTTCGGTTAACCAGAACGCGCCCAAACGTCATCATCCCGCTGTCGGATTCTTGCGAGATTCGTATTCTATATATGGAGCCGCGTGTCGCCGCCATTTTCACTCGTGCATTGGAGATTGAACGGAGAGGACGGGGCAGCGTTCTCTCCCTGAAAAGCTCCGTAATCTGTGTTCAGTGTGCTGCAAATATCTGTGCTCAGTGTGCTGCAAATAATCTGTGCTCAGTGTGCTGAAAATATCTACGTTCTCTGCCTGAAAACGCTCCATATCTGTGCTCAGTGTGCTGCAAATATCTGATCAGTGTGCTGCAATGTGGGGACTGGGGACCACCAGTATATAATAATTATAGTAGTACAGTACAATAGGCCATTGCTGTATCTTGCAGCTCTGTGTCACTGCAAGTATCCATTCCATATCTGTGCTGCATTTTTGTGAGCTGTATATATAGTATTACAGTGCAGCATTTTGGTGACTAACAGTATATAGTTGTACAGTAGGCCATTGCTGTATCTTGCAGCTCTGTGTCACTGCAAGTATCCATTCCATATCTGTGCGGCATTTTTGTGAGCAGTATATATAGTATTACAGTGCAGCATTTTGGTGACTAACAGTATATAGTTGTACAGTAGGCCATTGCTGTATCTTGCAGCTCTGTGTCACTGCAAGTATCCATTCCATATCTGTGCGGCATTTTTGTGAGCAGTATATATAGTATTACAGTGCAGCATTTTGGTGACTAACAGTATATAGTTGTACAGTAGGCCATTGCTGTATCTTGCAGCTCTGTGTCACTGCAAGTATCAATTCCATATAGAGATGAGCGGGTTCGGTTTCTCTGAATCCGAACCCGCACGAACTTCATGTTTTTTTTCACGGGTCCGAGCGACTCGGATCTTCCCGCCTTGCTCGGTTAACCCGAGCGCGCCCGAACGTCATCATGACGCTGTCGGATTCTCGCGAGACTCGGATTCTATATAAGGAGCCGCGCGTCGCCGCCATTTTCACACGTGCATTGAGATTGATAGGGAGAGGACGTGGCTGGCATCCTCTCCGTTATAGTAGAAAAGAGTAAAGACTGAGTGACTTAGTTATAATTGTGGGGAGGATTGGGGACGGGGAGCAGCTGTTAGGGAGTACAGTGATTTAGATTAGGAGAGAGAGAGAGAGAGAGATTGACCTGATTTACTGGAGCTTAGGAGTACTGTAGAAGAGAGTGCAGAGTTTACTAGTGACTGACCACAGTGACCACCAGACAGTGCAGTTTTATTTAATATATCCGTTCTCTGCCTGAAAAAAACGATACACACAGTGACTCAGTCACATACCATATCTGTGTGCACTGCTCAGCCCAGTGTGCTGCATCATCTATGTATATATTATATATCTGACTGTGCTCAGCTCACACAGCTTATAATTGTGGGGGAGACTGGGGAGCACTGCAGTGCCAGTTATAGGTTATAGCAGGAGCCAGGAGTACAAGACAGTCACATACCATATCTGTGTGCACTGCTCAGCCCAGTGTGCTGCATCATCTATGTATATATTATATATCTGACTGTGCTCAGCTCACACAGCTTATAATTGTGGGGGAGACTGGGGAGCACTGCAGTGCCAGTTATAGGTTATAGCAGGAGCCAGGAGTACATATTATATTAAAATTAAACAGTGCACACTTTTGCTGCAGGAGTGCCACTGCCAGTGTGACTGACCAGTGACCTGACCACACTGACCACCAGTATAGTTAGTAGTATACTATATTGTGATTGCCTGAAAAAGTTAAACACTCGTCGTGTGACTTCACTTGTGTGGTGTTTTTTTTTTTATTCTATAAAAAACTCATTCTGCTGACAGACAGTGTCCAGCAGGTCCGTCATTATATAATATATATACCTGTCCGGCTGCAGTAGTGATATATATATATTTTTTATATCATTATTTATCATCCAGTCGCAGCAGACACAGTACGGTAGTTCACGGCTGTAGCTACCTCTGTGTCGGCACTCGGCAGTCCGTCCATAATTGTATACCACCTAACCGTGGTTTTTTTTTCTTTCTTCTTTATACATACATACTATGACATCTCTTTATCAACCAGTCTATATTAGCAGCAGACACAGTACAGTACGGTAGTTCACGGCTGTGGCTACCTCTGTGTCGGCACTCGGCAGTCCGTCCATAATTGTATACCACCTAACCGTGTTTTTTTTTTTCTTCTTTATACGTACATACTACGACATCTCTTTATCAACCAGTCTATATTAGCAGCAGACACAGTACAGTACGGTAGTTCACGGCTGTGGCTACCTCTGTGTCGGCACTCGGCAGTCCGTCCATAATTGTATACCACCTAACCGTGGTTTTTTTTTCTTTCTTCTTTATACATACATACTACGACATCTCTTTATCAACCAGTCTATATTAGCAGCAGACACAGTACAGTACGGTAGTTCACGGCTGTGGCTACCTCTGTGTCGGCACTCGGCAGTCCGTCCATAATTGTATACCACCTAACCGTGGTTTTTTTTTCTTTCTTCTTTATACGTACATACTACGACATCTCTTTATCAACCAGTCTATATTAGCAGCAGACACAGTACAGTACGGTAGTTCACGGCTGTGGCTACCTCTGTGTCGGCACTCGGCAGTCCGTCCATAATTGTATACCACCTAACCGTGGTTTTTTTTTCTTTCTTCTTTATACATACATACTACGACATCTCTTTATCAACCAGTCTATATTAGCAGCAGACACAGTACAGTACGGTAGTTCACGGCTGTGGCTACCTCTGTGTCGGCACTCGGCAGTCCGTCCATAATTGTACACCACCTACCCGTGGTTTTTTTTTCTTTCTTCTTTATACATACATACTACGACATCTCTTTATCAACCAGTCTATATTAGCAGCAGACACAGTACAGTACGGTAGTTCACGGCTGTGGCTACCTCTGTGTCGGCACTCGGCAGTCCGTCCATAATTGTATACCACCTAACCGTGGTTTTTTTTTCTTTCTTCTTTATACATACATACTACGACATCTCTTTATCAACCAGTCTATATTAGCAGCAGACACAGTACAGTACGGTAGTTCACGGCTGTGGCTACCTCTGTGTCGGCACTCGGCAGTCCGTCCATAATTGTATACCACCTAACCGTGGTTTTTTTTTCTTTCTTCTTTATACATACATACTACGACATCTCTTTATCAACCAGTCTATATTAGCAGCAGACACAGTACAGTACGGTAGTTCACGGCTGTGGCTACCTCTGTGTCGGCACTCGGCAGTCCGTCCATAATTGTATACCACCTAACCGTGGTTTTTTTTTCTTTCTTCTTTATACATACATACTACGACATCTCTTTATCAACCAGTCTATATTAGCAGCAGACACAGTACAGTACGGTAGTTCACGGCTGTGGCTACCTCTGTGTCGGCACTCGGCAGTCCGTCCATAATTGTATACCACCTAACCGTGGTTTTTTTTTCTTTCTTCTTTATACATACATACTACGACATCTCTTTATCAACCAGTCTATATTAGCAGCAGACACAGTACAGTACGGTAGTTCACGGCTGTGGCTACCTCTGTGTCGGCACTCGGCAGTCCGTCCATAATTGTATACCACCTACCCGTGGTTTTTTTTTCTTTCTTCTTTATACATACATACTACGACATCTCTTTATCAACCAGTCTATATTAGCAGCAGACACAGTACAGTACGGTAGTTCACGGCTGTGGCTACCTCTGTGTCGGCACTCGGCAGTCCGTCCATAATTGTATACCACCTAACCGTGGTTTTTTTTTCTTTCTTCTTTATACATACATACTACGATATCTCTTTATCAACCAGTCTATATTAGCAGCAGACACAGTACAGTACGGTAGTTCACAGCTGTGGCTACCTCTGTGTCGGCACTCGGCAGTCCGTCCATAATTGTATACTAGTATCCATCCATCTCCATTGTTTACCTGAGGTGCCTTTTAGTTGTGCCTATTAAAATATGGAGAACAAAAATGTTGAGGTTCCAAAATTAGGGAAAGATCAAGATCCACTTCCACCTCGTGCTGAAGCTGCTGCCACTAGTCATGGCCGAGACGATGAAATGCCAGCAACGTCGTCTGCCAAGGCCGATGCCCAATGTCATAGTACAGAGCATGTCAAATCCAAAACACTAAATATCAGTAAAAAAAGGACTCCAAAACCTAAAATAAAATTGTCGGAGGAGAAGCGTAAACTTGCCAATATGCCATTTACCACACGGAGTGGCAAGGAACGGCTGAGGCCCTGGCCTATGTTCATGGCTAGTGGTTCAGCTTCACATGAGGATGGAAGCAATCAGCCTCTCGCTAGAAAAATGAAAAGACTCAAGCTGGCAAAAGCACAGCAAAGAACTGTGCATTCTTCGAAATCCCAAATCCACAAGGAGAGTCCAATTGTGTCGGTTGCGATGCCTGACCTTCCCAACACTGGACGTGAAGAGCATGCGCCTTCCACCATTTGCACGCCCCCTGCAAGTGCTGGAAGGAGCACCCGCAGTCCAGTTCCTGATAGTCAGATTGAAGATGTCAGTGTTGAAGTACACCAGGATGAGGAGGATATGGGTGTTGCTGGCGCTGGGGAGGAAATTGACCAGGAGGATTCTGATGGTGAGGTGGTTTGTTTAAGTCAGGCACCCGGGGAGACACCTGTTGTCCGTGAGAGGAATATGGCCGTTGACATGCCAGGTGAAAATACCAAAAAAATCAGCTCTTCGGTGTGGAGGTATTTCAACAGAAATGCGGACAACAGGTGTCAAGCCGTGTGTTCCCTTTGTCAAGCTGTAATAAGTAGGGGTAAGGACGTTAACCACCTCGGAACATCCTCCCTTATACGTCACCTGCAGCGCATTCATAATAAGTCAGTGACAAGTTCAAAAACTTTGGGTGACAGCGGAAGCAGTCCACTGACCAGTAAATCCCTTCCTCTTGTAACCAAGCTCACGCAAACCACCCCACCAACTCCCTCAGTGTCAATTTCCTCCTTCCCCAGGAATGCCAATAGTCCTGCAGGCAATGTCACTGGCAATTCTGACGATTCCTCTCCTGCCTGGGATTCCTCCGATGCATCCTTGCGTGTAACGCCTACTGCTGCTGGCGCTGCTGTTGTTGCTGCTGGGAGTCGATGGTCATCCCAGAGGGGAAGTCGTAAGACCACTTTTACTACTTCCACCAAGCAATTGACTGTCCAACAGTCCTTTGCGAGGAAGATGAAATATCACAGCAGTCATCCTACTGCAAAGCGGATAACTGAGGCCTTGGCATCCTGGGTGGTGAGAACCGTGGTTCCGGTATCCATCATTACTGCAGAGCCAACTAGAGACTTGTTGGAGGTACTGTGTCCCCGGTACCAAATACCATCTAGGTTCCATTTCTCTAGGCAGGCGATACCGAAAATTTACACAGACCTCAGAAAAAGAGTCACCAGTGTCCTAAAAAATGCAGCTGTACCCAATGTCCACTTAACCACGGACATGTGGACAAGTGGAGCAGGGCAGGGTCAGGACTATATGACTGTGACAGCCCACTGGGTAGATGTATGGACTCCCGCCGCAAGAACAGCAGCGGCGGCACCAGTAGCAGCATCTCGCAAACGCCAACTCTTTCCTAGGCAGGCTACGCTTTGTATCACCGGTTTCCAGAATACGCACACAGCTGAAAACCTCTTACGGCAACTGAGGAAGATCATCGCGGAATGGCTTACCCCAATTGGACTCTCCTGTGGATTTGTGGCATCGGACAATGCCAGCAATATTGTGTGTGCATTAAATATGGGCAAATTCCAGCACGTCCCATGTTTTGCACATACCTTGAATTTGGTGGTGCAGAATTATTTAAAAAACGACAGGGGCGTGCAAGAGATGCTGTCGGTGGCCAGAAGAATTGCGGGACACTTTCGGCGTACAGGCACCACGTACAGAAGACTGGAGCACCACCAAAAACTACTGAACCTGCCCTGCCATCATCTGAAGCAAGAAGTGGTAACGAGGTGGAATTCAACCCTCTATATGCTTCAGAGGTTGGAGGAGCAGCAAAAAGCCATTCAAGCCTATACAATTGAGCACGATATAGGAGGTGGAATGCACCTGTCTCAAGCGCAGTGGAGAATGATTTCAACGTTGTGCAAGGTTCTGATGCCCTTTGAACTTGCCACACGTGAAGTCAGTTCAGACACTGCCAGCCTGAGTCAGGTCATTCCCCTCATCAGGCTTTTGCAGAAGAAGCTGGAGACATTGAAGGAGGAGCTAACACGGAGCGATTCCGCTAGGCATGTGGGACTTGTGGATGGAGCCCTTAATTCGCTTAACAAGGATTCACGGGTGGTCAATCTGTTGAAATCAGAGCACTACATTTTGGCCACCGTGCTCGATCCTAGATTTAAAGCCTACCTTGGATCTCTCTTTCCGGCAGACACAAGTCTGCTGGGGTTGAAAGACCTGCTGGTGAGAAAATTGTCAAGTCAAGCGGAATGCGACCTGTCAACATCTCCTCCTTCACATTCTCCCGCAACTGGCGGTGCGAGGAAAAGGCTCAGAATTCCGAGCCCACCCGCTGGCGGTGATGCAGGGCAGTCTGGAGCGACTGCTGATGCTGACATCTGGTCCGGACTGAAGGACCTGACAACGATTACGGATACGGACATGTCGTCTACTGGCACTGCATATGATTCTCTCCCCATTGAAAGAATGGTGGAGGATTATATGAGTGACCGCATCCAAGTAGGCACGTCACACAGTCCGTACTTATACTGGCAGGAAAAAGAGGCAATTTGGAGGCCCTTGCACAAACTGGCTTTATTCTACCTAAGTTGCCCTCCCACAAGTGTGTACTCCTAAAGAGTGTTTAGTGCCGCCGCTCACCTTGTCAGCAATCGGCGTACGAGGTTACATCCAGAAAATGTGGAGAAGATGATGTTCATTAAAATGAATTATAATCAATTCCTCCGCGGAGACATTGACCAGCAGCAATTGCCTCCACAAAGTACACAGGGAGCTGAGATGGTGGATTCCAGTGGGGACGAATTGATAATCTGTGAGGAGGGGGATGTACACGGTGATATATCGGAGGATGATGATGAGGTGGACATCTTGCCTCTGTAGAGCCAGTTTGTGCAAGGAGAGATTAATTGCTTCTTTTTTGGTGGGGGTCCAAACCATCCCGTCATTTCAGTCACAGTCGTGTGGCAGACCCTGTCACTGAAATGATGGGTTGGTTAAAGTGTGCATGTCCTGTTTATACAACATAAGGGTGGGTGGGAGGGCCCAAGGACAATTCCATCTTGCACCTCTTTTTTCTTTTATTTTTCTTTGCGTCATGTGCTGTTTGGGGAGGGTTTTTTGGAAGGGACATCCTGCGTGACACTGCAGTGCCACTCCTAAATGGGCCCGGTGTTTGTGTCGGCCACTAGGGTCGCTAATCTTACTCACACAGCTACCTCATTGCGCCTCTTTTTTTCTTTGCGTCATGTGCTGATTGGGGAGGGTTTTTTGGAAGGGACATCCTGCGTGACACTGCAGTGCCACTCCTAAATGGGCCCGGTGTTTGTGTCGGCCACTAGGGTCGCTAATCTTACTCACACAGCTACCTCATTGCGCCTCTTTTTTTCTTTGCGTCATGTGCTGATTGGGGAGGGTTTTTTGGAAGGGACATCCTGCGTGACACTGCAGTGCCACTCCAAAATGGGCCCGGTGTTTGTGTCGGCCACTAGGGTCGCTAATCTTACTCACACAGCTACCTCATTGCGCCTCTTTTTTTCTTTGCGTCATGTGCTGATTGGGGAGGGTTTTTTGGAAGGGACATCCTGCGTGACACTGCAGTGCCACTCCTAAATGGGCCCGGTGTTTGTGTCGGCCACTAGGGTCGCTAATCTTACTCACACAGCTACCTCATTGCGCCTCTTTTTTTCTTTGCGTCATGTGCTGATTGGGGAGGGTTTTTTGGAAGGGACATCCTGCGTGACACTGCAGTGCCACTCCTAAATGGGCCCGGTGTTTGTGTCGGCCACTAGGGTCGCTAATCTTACTCACACAGCTACCTCATTGCGCCTCTTTTTTTCTTTGCGTCATGTGCTGATTGGGGAGGGTTTTTTGGAAGGGACATCCTGCGTGACACTGCAGTGCCACTCCTAAATGGGCCCGGTGTTTGTGTCGGCCACTAGGGTCGCTTATCTTACTCACACAGTCAGCTACCTCATTGCGCCTCTTTTTTTCTTTGCGTCATGTGCTGTTTGGGGAGGGTTTTTTGGAAGGGACATCCTGCGTGACACTGCAGTGCCACTCCTAAATGGGCCCGGTGTTTGTGTCGGCCACTAGGGTCGCTTATCTTACTCACACAGTCAGCTACCTCATTGCGCCTCTTTTTTCTTTGCGTCATGTGCTGTTTGGGGAGGGTTTTTTGGAAGGGACATCCTGCGTGACACTGCAGTGCCACTCCTAAATGGGCCCGGTGTTTGTGTCGGCCACTAGGGTCGCTTATCTTACTCACACAGTCAGCTACCTCATTGCGCCTCTTTTTTTCTTTGCGTCATGTGCTGTTTGGGGAGGGTTTTTTGGAAGGGACATCCTGCGTGACACTGCAGTGCCACTCCTAGATGGGCCAGGTGTTTGTGTCGGCCACTAGGGTCGCTTAGCTTAGTCATCCAGCGACCTCGGTGCAAATTTTAGGACTAAAAATAATATTGTGAGGTGTGAGGTATTCAGAATAGACTGAAAATGAGTGGAAATTATGGTTTTTGAGGTTAATAATAATATGGGATCAAAATGACCCCCAAATTCTATGATTTAAGCTGTTTTTTAGGGTTTTTTGAAAAAAACACCCGAATCCAAAACACACCCGAATCCGACAAAAAAAATTCGGTGAGGTTTTGCCAAAACGCGGTCGAACCCAAAACACGGCCGCGGAACCGAACCCAAAACCAAAACACAAAACCCGAAAAATTTCAGGCGCTCATCTCTAATTCCATATCTATGCGGCATTTTTGTGAGCAGTATATATAGTATTACAGTGCAGCATTTTGGTGACTAACAGTATATAGTTGTACAGTAGGCCATTGCTGTCTCTTGCAGCTCTGTGTCACTGGAAGTATCCATTCCATATCTGTGCGGTATTTTGTGAGCAGTATATATAATATTACAGTGCAGCATTTTGGTGACTAACAGTATATGGTTGTACAGTAGGCCATTGCTGTATCTTGCAGCTCTGTGTCACTGCAAGTATCCATTCCATATCTGTGCGGCATTTTTGTGAGCAGTATATATATTATTACAGTGCAGCATTTTGGTGACCAACAGTATATAAGCACATGAGGTAAGAGGGCCCTGCTCGTGAGAGCTTACAATCTAAAGGGGAGGGGTAGACAGACATGGGTGACACAGATGGGGTACATAGAGAACGTGGAACAGAGGGTTAGGAATCAGGATGAGATTTGGCTGGGTTTGGTGAAGAAGTGGACCCCCAGAAGGCACAAGTCAATACTTATCATTGCAACATTTTACTGGGCTATGCAGGAGAAAATTAAAAATAGGGGGGGGGGAAAATCGATAACTTCTACCGCTTTCAAAAAGGTCAATGGAAGCTGAAATAATGGACAACTACCTTATGGAAGCCAGATACAGTATACCAAACAGTACTTAGCAGAGTTAGGAATGAGTGCTTATGAAATACAGTAACATTTTGTCATAATATTTCAGAAACTGCATGGCTGGTCTCTTGCACTCTTTTGCTCTAATGCACCACCTGCTTTAGGATTTATATTCAAAAATATTATGTCTCCATAATCCCAAAAACGTCAGTCTTCTTGGAATGTGGTTTGTTCCTTTGAAAGGGAAAGTGAACAAACGTACTCAAACAACGGTTTCTCAATTTCTTTTTCCTCTGGGAAGGGATTGTGTATTAGCAGGAATATCTGAGCATTTCTGTAATCAGAAAGCAGCGACTTTCTACAAATGTTTAAGAATAATTCCAGTGATTTTGTCATTTTCTTCCAGTGATTTGGACCAATAATACCATTGATTAGAACGAATAATTTCAGTGATTTTGTCATTTTCTTCCAGTAATTTGGACCAATAATACCATTGATTAGAACGAATAATTCCAGTGATTTTGTCATTTTCTTCCAGTGATTTGGACCAATAATACCATTGATTAGAACGAATAATTCCAGTGATTTTGTCATTTTCTTCCAGTGATTTGGACCAATAATACCATTGATTAGAACGAATAATTCCAGTGATTTTGTCATTTTCTTCCAGTGATTTGGACCAATAATACCATTGATTAGAACGAATAATTCCTGTGATATTGAGGTGTTTGTGTCGCTTAGCTTAGCTGTCCAGCGACCACAGTGCAGCTCTTTTTCTCTTTCCTTTGCATCATGTGCTGTTTGGGGCCTAGTTTTTAAAAGTGCCATCCTGTCTGACCCTGCAGTGCCACTCCTAGATGGGCCAGGTGTTTGTGCCGCCCTCTTGTGTCGCTTTGCTTAGTCATCCAGTGACCTCTGTGCAAATTTTAGGACTAAAAATAGTAGTGTGAGGTGTTCAGAATAGACTGGAAATGAGTGGAAATTGTGGTTTTTGAGGTTAATAATACTATAGGATCAAAATTACCCCCAAATTCTATGATTTAAGATGTTTTTGAGGGGTTTTTGAAAAAAAAAAAACACCCGAATCCAACAAAAAAATTTCAAGGAGGTTTTGCCAAAACGCGTCCGAATCCAAAACCAAAACACAAAACCCGAAAAATGTCCGGTGCACATCTCTAGTATATATACATATATATTGTATCCATTTATTAAAAGCGCCTGTTATTCTGGGTCCCACACATGTGCATTTAAATCTGTGGAATTACTTGAACTTTTGGTGAGGTTCTGTTGTGGTGAACTAGCTCGCGGGCTGCTCTTTTGTGCGCCAGTTAATAGGGATTCACAAACCATTATTCTTTCTCAATTAACACAATCAGTATGGTACCTGTTTTGCACTGGCTTGAACACAGTCCCGCAATGGTGCAGTAGAAAACAATATAATATCTTAAAACACTGGCGTTTTCCTGTGCACGGATGGCTGTAGCTGTAGCAGTCAAGCAGTAGGTAAGTAGCACAGTCAGTATGGTACCTGTGAGACACTGGATTTGAACACAGTCCTGCAATGGTGCAGTGGTACACAATATAATAACTTTAAACACTGGCGTTTTCCTGTGCACGGATGGCTGTAGCTGTAGCAGTCAAGCAGTAGGTAAGTAGCACAGTCAGTATGGTACCTGTGAGACACTGGATTTAAACAAAGTCCCGCAATGGTGCAGTGGTTCACAATATAATAACTTTAAACATCTAATGGACTTTGCACACCATTTTTATTGATCCTGTTGTGCCATACCCCAAATTTATGGGCCGTTTTTTTTAATAAAATAATTTTTTTATGAGGATTCATCATGATTCATATCTTTGTTTGATGCCCTCTCTGGAACTTTCACACATGGGAAAAATCGTCGCTAACAATTAACACGGTTGACCATCGAAAAGTAACCCAGATGCGTCTAAATATAATCTTTATTGCCGTGAGTAGGGTACGCCTTACATTCAACTTATAAAGTGTAAAAGATACCTTTATGTGCTTCAACTATACCTCTTTTGTGTGAGTGAGGTACGCTTATTCTCCCGGTAAAGAGGGTTCATCATCCAAATTTATGTTTTCTGACACAGAGGTGGATAAAAGATACCTTTCTAGGCTTTTACCTTTAGTTTGGAATATGAGTTGGGGTGCGCCTCTTCGGTGAATGAATATTGTCCTTGCCGTGTGAACGTCTATAGCATTGAGAGAGACTTGCTTATTATTGAAACATTACTACACATACAGTATATACACCATTTTCTTTTCATGTTAACATCAACCTGAGGGGAGAGAATTTCTTCAGAAAAAGGAAGAAGGCCATTCACGTTGTGATTTGGAGTTCCATCACTTCCGCACACCTCAGGGATGTTCTGCTGAGTATATATTAGAGATGAGCGGGTTCGGTTCCTCGAGATCCGAACCCCCCCGAACTTCACCCATTTTACATGGTTCCGAGGCAGCCTCGGATCTTCCCGCCTTGCTCGGTTAACCAGAACGCCCCCGAACGTCATCATCCCGCTGTCGTATTCTCGCGAGATTCGTATTCTATATAAGGAGCCGCGTGTCGCCGCCATTTTCACTCGTGCTTTGGAGATGATAGCGAGAGGATGTGGCTGCATTCTCTCAGTTTCTCTGTTCACTGTTCAGTGTGCTGCAAATATCTGTGCTCAGTGTGCTGCAAATATCTGTGCTCAGTGTGCTGCAAATATCTGTGCTCAGTGTGCTGCAAATATCTACGTTCTCTGCATGAAAACACTCCATATCTGTGCTGCATTGTAGGAGGACAATGCAGAATTTTGCTGACCACCAGTATATATATATAGCAGTACGGTACATTAGTCCATTGCTCTACCTCTGTGTCGACAAGTATACTATCCATATCTGTGCTGCATTGTAGTTGTGCACAGTATATAGTAGGAGGACAGAGCAGAATTTTGCTGACTACCAGTATATATATATAGCAGTACGGTACATTAGTCCATTGCTCCATCTCTGTGTCGTCAAGTATACTATCCATATCTGTGCTGCATTGTAGTTGTGCGCAGTGTATAGTAGGAGGACAGTGCAGAATTTTGCTGACTACCAGTATATATATATAGCAGTACGGTACATTAGTCCATTGCTCCATCTCTGTGTCGTCAAGTATACTATCCATATCTGTGCTGCATTGTAGTTGTGCGCAGTGTATAGTAGGAGGACAGTGCAGAATTTTGCTGACCACCAGTATATATATATATAGCAGTACGGTACATTAGTCCATTGCTCCATCTCTGTGTCGTCAAGTATACTATCCATATCTGTGCTGCATTGTAGTTGTGCGCAGTGTATAGTAGGAGGACAGTGCAGAATTTTGCTGACCACCAGTATATATATATATAGCAGTACGGTACATTAGTCCATTGCTCTACCTCTGTGTTGTCAAGTATACTATCCATATCTGTGCTGCATTGTAGTTGTGCGCAGTATATAGTAGGAGGACAGTGCAGAATTTTGCTGACCACCAGTATATATATATTGCAGTACGGTACAGTAGTCCATTGATCTACCTCTGTGTCATCAAGTATACTATCCATATCTGTGCTGCATTGTAGTTGTGCGCAGTATATAGTAGGAGGACAGTGCAGAATTTTGCTGACCACCAGTATATATAGATATAGCAGTACGGTATAGTAGTCCATTGCTCTACCTCTGTGTCATCAAGTATACTATCCATATCTGTGCTGCATTGTAGTTGTGCACAGTATGTAGTAGGAGGACAGTGCAGAATTTTGCTGACCACCAGTATATATATATATATATATATATATATATATATATAGCAGTACAGTACATTAGTCCATTGCTCTACCTCTGTGTCGTCAAGTATACTATCCATATCTGTGCTGCATTGTAGTTGTGAGCAGTATATAGTAGGAGGACAGTGCAGAATTTTGCTGACCACCAGTATATATATATATATATATATATATAGCAGTACGGTACATTAGTACATTGCTCTACCTCTGTGTCGTCAAGTATACTATCCATATCTGTGCTGCATTGTAGTTGTGCACAGTATATAGTAGGAGGACAGTGCAGAATTTTGCTAACCACCAGTATATATATATAGCAGTACGGTACATTAGTCCATTGCTCTACCTCTGTGTCGTCAAGTATACTATCCATATCTGTGCTGCATTGTAGTTGTGCACAGTATATAGTAGGAGGACAGTGCAGAATTTTGCTGACCACCAGTATATATATATTGCAGTACGGTACAGTAGCCCATTGCTCTACCTCTGTGTCGTCAAGTATACTATCCATATCTGTGCTGCATTGTAGTTGTGCACAGTATATAGTAGGAGGACAGTGCAGAATTTTGCTGACCACCAGTATATATATATATATATAGCAGTACGGTACAGTAGTCCATTGCTCTACCTCTGTGTCATCAAGTATTCTATCCATATCTGTGCTGCATTGTAGTTGTGCACAGTATGTAGTAGGAGGACAGTGCAGAATTTTGCTGACCACCAGTATATATATATATAGCAGTACGGTACAGTAGCCCATTGCTCTACCTCTGTGTCGTCAAGTATACTATCCATATGTGTGCTGCATTGTAGTTGTGCGCAGTATATAGTAGGAGGACAGTGCAGAATTTTGCTGACCACCAGTATATATATAAAGCAGTATGGTACATTAGTCCATTGCTCTAACTCTGTTTTGTCAAGTATACTATCCATATATGTGCTGCATTGTAGTTGTGCGCAGTATATAGTAGGAGGACAGTGCAGAATTTTGCTTACCACCAGTATATATATAGCAGTACGGTACAGTTGGCCATTGCTATTGATATATTACTGGCATATAATTACACAAATTAAAGGATGGAGAACAAAAATGTGGAGGGTAAAATAGGGAAAGATCAAGATCCACTTCCACCTCGTGCTGAAGCTGCTGCCACTAGTCATGGCCGTGACGATGAAATGCCATCAACGTCGTCTGCCAAGGCCGATGCCCAATGTCATAGTAGAGAGCATGTAAAATCCAAAAAACAAAATTTCAGTAAAATGACCCAAAAATCAAAATTAAAAGCGTCTGATGAGAAGCGTAAACTTGCCAATATGCCATTTACGACACGGAGTGGCAAGAAACGGCTGAGGCCCTCTCCTATGTTCCTCATGAATAGTGGGTCAGCTTCACATGAGGATGGAAGCACTCATCCTCCCACTACAAAAATTAAAAGACTTAAGCTGGCAAAAGCACAGCAAAGAACTGTGCGTTCTTCTAAATCACAAATCCCCAAGGAGAGTCCAATTGTGTCGGTTGCGATGCCTGACTTTCCCAACACTGGACGGGAAGAGGTGGCGCCTTCCACCATTTGCACGCCCCCTGCAAGTGCTGGAAGGAGCACCCGCAGTCCAGTCCCTGATAGTCAAATTGAAGATGTCACTGTTGAAGTACACCAGGATGAGGATATGGGTGTTGCTGGCGCTGAGGAGGAAATTGACCAGGAGGATTCTGATGGTGAGTTGGTTTGTTTAAATCAGGCACCCGGGGAGACACCTGTTGTCTGTGGGACGAATATGGCCATTGACATGCCTGGTCAAATTACAAAAAAAAATCACCTCTTCGGTGTGGAATTATTTTAACAGAAATGCGGACAACAGGTGTCAAGCCGTGTGTTGCCTTTGTCAAGCTGTAATAAGTAGGGGTAAGGACGTTAACCACCTAGGAACATCCTCCCTTATACGTCACCTGGAGCGCATTCATCAGAAGTCATTGACAAGTTCAAAAACTTTTGGTGACAGCGGAAGCAGTCCACTGACAACTAAATCTCTTCCTCTTGTTGTAACCAAGCTCCTGCAAACCACACCACCAACTCCCTCAGTGTTAATTTCCTTTTTAGACAGGAAAGCCAATAGTCCTGCAGGCCATGTCACTGGCAAGTCTGACGAGTCCTCTCCTGCCTGGGAATCCTCCAATGCATCCTTGAGTGTAACGCCTACTGCTGCTGGCGCTGCTGTTGTTGCTGCTGGGAGTCGATCGTCATCCCAGAGGGGAAGTCGGAAGACCACTTGTACTACTTCCAGTAAGCAATTGACTGTCCAACAGTCCTTTGCAAGGAAGATGAAATATCACAGCAGTCATCCTGCTGCAAAGTGGATAATTCAGGTCTTGGCAGCTTCAGTGGTGTTAAACGTGTGTCCGGTATCCACCGTTAATTCACAGGGAACTAGAGAATTGCTTGAGGTACTGTGTCCCCGGTACCAAATACCATCTAGGTTCCATTTCTCTAGGCAGGCGATACCGAGAATGTACACCGACGTCAGAAAAAGAGTCACCAGTGTCCTAAAAAATGCAGTTGTACCCAATGCCCACTTAACCACGGACATGTGGACAAGTGGAACAGGGCAGACTCAGGACTATATGACTGTGACAGCCCACTGGGTAGATGTATTGCCTCCCGCAGCAAGAACAGCAGCAGCGGCACCAGTAGCAGCATCTCGCAAATGCCAACTCGTTCCTAGGCAGGCTACGCTTTGTATCACCGCTTTCCATAAGAGACACACAGCTGACAACCTCTTACGGAAACTGAGGAACATCATCGCAGAATGGCTTACCCCAATTGGACTCTCCTGGGGATTTGTGACATCGGACAACGCCACCAATATTGTGTGTGCATTACATGTGGGCAAATTCCAGCACGTCCCATGTTTTGCACATACATTGAATTTGGTGGTGCAGAATTTTTTTAAAAACGACAGGGGCGTGCAAGAGATGCTGTCGGTGGCCCGAAGAATTGCGGGCTACTTTCGACATTCAGGCACCGCATGCCGAAGACTGGAGCACCAGCAAACACTCCTGAACCTGCCCCGCCATCATCTGAAGCAAGAGGTGGTAACGAGGTGGAATTCAACCCTCTATATGCTTCAGAGGATGGAGGAGCAGCAAAAGGCCATTCAAGCCTATACAGCTACCTACGATATAGGCAAAGGAGGGGGAATGCACCTGACTCAAGCACAGTGGAGAATGATTTCAACGTTCTGCAAGGTTCTGCAACCCTTTGAACTTGCCACACGTGAAGTCAGTTCAGACACTGTCAGCCTGAGTCAGGTCATTCCCCTCATCAGGCTTTTGCAGAAGAAGCTGGAGAGATTGAAGGAGGAGCTAAAATGGAGCGATTTCGCTAGGCATGTGGGACTTGTGGATGGAGCCCTTAATTCAATTAACCAGGATTCACGGGTGGTCAATCTGTTGACATCAGAGCACTACATTTTGGCCACAATGCTCGATCCTAGATTTAAAACCTATGTTGTATCTCTCTTTCCGGCAGACATAAATCTGCAGAGGTTCAAAGACCTGCTGGTGAGAAAATTGTCAAGTAAAGCAGAACGTGACCCGTCAATAGCTCCTCCTTCACATTCTCCAGGAACTGGGGCTGCGTGGAAAAGGCTAAGAATTCCGAGCCCACCAGCTGGCGGTGATGCAGGGCAGTATGGAGCGAGTGCTGACATCTGGTCCGGACTGAAAGACCTGCCAACAATTACTGACATGTCGTCTACTGTCACTGCATATGATTCTGTCACCATTGAAAGAATGGTGGAGGATTATATGAGTGACCGCATCCAAGTAGGCATGTCAGACAGTCCGTACGTATACTGGCAGGAAAAAGAGGCAATTTGGAGGCTCTTGCACAAACTGGCTATATTTTACCTAAGTTGCTCCCCCTCCAGTGTGTACTCCGAGAGAGTGTTTAGTGCAGCCGGTCACCTTGTCAGCAATCGGCATACGAGGTTACTTCCAGAAAATGTGGAGAAGAGGATGTTCATCAAAATGAATTATAATCAATTCCTCAGTGGAGACATTCACCAGCAATTGCCTCCAGAAAGTACACAGGGACCTGAGATGGTGGATTCCAGTGGGGACGAATTAATAATCTGTGAGGAGGGGGATGTACACAGTGAAAGGTGTGAGGAATCGGACGATGAGGAGGAGGTGGACATCTTGCCTCTGTAGAGCCAGTTTGTGCAAGGAGAGATTGATTGCTTCTTTTTTGGTGGGGGCCCAAACCAACCAGTCATTTCAGCCACAGTCGTGTGGCAGATCCTGTTGCTGAAATGATGGGTTTGTTAAAGTGTGCATGTCCTGTTTATACAACATAAGGGTGGGTGGGAGGGCCCAAGGACAATTCCATCTTGCACCTCTTTTTTCTTTAATTTATCTTTGCATCATGTGATGTTTGGGGCCAATTTTTTTAAGTGCCATCCTGTCTGACACTGCAGTGCCACTCCTAGATGGGCCAGGTGTTTGTGCTGGCCACTTGGGTCGCTTAGCTTAGCCATCCAGCGACCTTGGTGCACCTCTTTTTTTCTTTGCATCATTTGCTGTTTGGGGACTATTTTTTTAAGTGCCATCCTGTCTGACACTGCAGTGCCACTCCTAGATGGGCCAGGTGTTTGTGCCGGCCAGTTGGGTCGCTTAGCTTAGCCCTCCAGCGACCTTGGTGCACCTCTTTTTTTCTTTGCATCATGTGCTGTTTGGGGACTATTTTTTTAAGTGCCATCCTGTCTGACACTGTAGTGCCACTCCTAGATGTGCCAGGTGTTTGTGCCGTCCACTTGGGTCGCTTAGCTTAGTCATCCAGCGACCTCGGTGCAAATTTTAGGACTAAAAAAAATATTGTGAGGTGTGAGGTGTTCAGAATAGACTGGAAATGAGTGGAAATTATGGTTATTGAGGTTAATAATACTATGGGATCAAAATGACCACCAAATTCTATGATTTAAGCTATTTTTTAGTTTTTTTTTTTTTTTAAAACCACCCGAATCCAAAACACACCCGAATCCAACAAAAAAATTTCAGGGAGGTTTTGCCAAAACACGGACTCGGAACCGAATCCAAAACCAAAACACAAAACCCGAAAAATGTCCAGTGCACATCTCTATATATATGTTGTATTCATTTATTAAAAGTGCCTGTTATTCTGAGTCCCACACATGTGTATTTAAATCTGTGGAATTACTTGAACTTTTGGTGAGGTTCTGTTGTGGTGAACCAGCTCGCGGGCTGCTCTTTTGTGCGCCAGTTACTAGGGATTCACAAACCATTAATCTTTCTCAATTAACACAATCAGTATGGTACCTGTTTTGCACCGGATTTAGGGGGTAATTCTGAGTTGATCGCAGCAACAAGTTTGTTAGCAATTGGGCAAAACCATGTGCACTGCAGGGGGGGGGGCAGATATAACATTTGCAAAGAGAGTTAGATTTGGGTGAGTTATTTTGTTTCTGTGCAGTGTAAATACTGGCTGCTTTATTTTTACACTGCAATATAGATTTCAGTTTGAACACACCCCACCCAAATCTAACTCTCTCTGCACATGTTATATCTGCCCCCCCTGCAGTGCACATGGTTTTGCCCAATTGCTAACAAACTTGCTGCTGCGATCAACTCAGAATTAGGCCCTTAAACACAGTCTCGCAATGGTGCAGTGGAACACAATATAATAACTTTAAACACTGGCATTTTCCTGTGCACAGATGGCTGTAGCTGTAGCAGTCAAGCAGTAGGTAAGTAGCACAGTATATAAGCTTTAACAGGCAC
The DNA here is from genome assembly GCF_028390025.1 of Pseudophryne corroboree. NCBI lineage: Eukaryota > Metazoa > Chordata > Amphibia > Anura > Myobatrachidae > Pseudophryne > Pseudophryne corroboree. The sequence continues at coordinate 456,303,915 of NC_086448.1, forward strand.
TGTTGGGCGGAGCTTGCATAAAACAGTCAATAATAAGCCCGCCTTTGTAATAATAAGCACACAGATATATCAGCTTCAATAGGCACTGCTGGTCGGAGTTTTCACAAAACAGTCAATAATAAATCCGCCTTTGTAATAATAAGCAGACAGGTGAATTATACAGGCATTCACAATAGATATAACCACCTTCAGCATCAATGGAAGCACTAAGTCTTAACTTCAACGTACTGCAATAACACACTTCACACTTAGAGACACTACCACACCAAAAAACTGCAGCTGTATATTCCTAGTATAACAGCATTAACACACATTTGTTTCCATTTACGGTAACCCATTAAGCGTTGAACTCAGCACATTTTTCATATACAATTAACAATGCATCGGTCCCTTGGAACAGGGATCTAAAACCAACTTTCCTCTTTCTTTTCCCAAAAGGGGATTGACCCAGTGCAGCCTTTTTAATAATAAAACACCCAGTTGTAAGGGGAGCCAACCACCTCTTTAATAAAAAAAATGCAGGGCACCAGTAACTTAAGGGAGCCAACCCCTTAATTAACTAAACTTAAGGGGAACCTACCCCCTAGAATACAATATATGGCCCCACACTGCAGAGTATGGGCAGTGGAAGGGTTAAATCAGGGGCAGTTACTTGAGAGGAGCCAACCCCCTATAAAATAACTGTATGTAGGGGCACAGAAGTAAGGGGAGCCTACTCCCTTTTATATGTCCCCATTAGCAGAGTGTTGCAGTGGAAGGTGAAGTAGGGGCAGAGTAATGCAGCGGAAGGGCTTGATAGAGTTCTCACCACTGCTGCGCCACTTCTGCCACCTCCTATTTGGCCTCCGGTGTCTTCGGCGGCACCAGGGATGCAAAGAACCCTTGTCTTGCGGTCAATGGTGCTCCGGGGGTCTTGTCTCCCTCTGCAGGCTCCGGTCTGCGCTGTCCTGACGCCTTTGGTCCATGCCGTCCTTCTGTCTCCCAGCCCAGGGTCCTCGGTGAAGGGTTCTCTATATGCCGCGTCATCCTCAGCTGTGCCTGTGCGCCCATCACCTGCCTCTGCCGGGTCCCACGTCTTCTCGAAGCAGCAGCCTGGGAAGTCCTCTGGTGGGCCATTCCTCCACCCACTCCTCTTCAGTATGGATACGCGCCGGACTTCTCCAGTTGTCCCCGTGATCCTCTTCACCGGCAGGCAGTGGCATAGACGGCTCATCCTCCACAGGGATCCTCACTCAGGTCTCCGGCTCTCAGCATCCACTGTCTCATCTTCCAGAGGCTGGGCAGAAAGCAGGACATTCCCCAATTTGGTCACGATCCCCGCAGCGGCTCGGCTTAGCAGCAGGCAGACTCCAGCGGGTGACCATGATCTTCTGGCTTCTGGTGGCTACATGATGGCACCACCTCCAGGTAACCTTCCCATCCTGAGCTCCCCTCTCCCACGCTGGGGACCTGCTTTAAAGGGTCTTACTCTCCTTGGACCTTTCCTGTACTGCACTGTCACTGGCTCCCAGGGCCCCAGCAATAACCCTCCCCTAGTCTAGTCTGCTCTGCGACCCAGGGACCCAATAGCTAGGGGTCAATTTTCCCTGGCTAGGGCTGTTTCTGGACAGAGGGGAACACATTCCTGGGCAGTGGCGCTAAAGCTCCCTGTCCAGAGCTGACAGGGTCAAACAAAGTCCAGAAACTCACTGACCTTTTATACACACACACTGTTTACAAGCAAACAGATCACAGGTGAGGATGGTTACCTTTAGTAGCCATTCAAACCCGTTTATGTCAACTTGTGTGCATGTTATCAGGCCAAAATCTCCAGGGTATGTAAACTTTTGATCAGGGTCATTTGGGTAGTTTCTGTTGTCATTAGGATTTAAAAAGAGTAAACACAGTTGTTTGACAATAAATGACTTCACCCAACCACTAACCATGTGTGAAAGAAAAGTTTGTGAGTTATCATTCATATTCTCTGACAAATGGCCAGAAAATCACACATTCTGCTAGGGTATGTAAACTTATGAGCACAACTGTATACTCAGCAGAACATCCCTGAGGTGTGCGGAAGTGATGGAACTCCAAATCACAACGTGAATGGCCTTCTTCCTTTTTCTGAAGAAATTCTCTCCCCTCAGGCTGATGTTTACATGAAAAGAAAATGGTATATATATATGTGTAGTAATGTTTCAATAATAAGCAAGTCTCTCTCAATGCTATAGACCAGAGGTTCTCAAACTCAGTCCTCGGGGGCACACACAGTGCATGTTTTGCAGGTCTCCTCACAGAATCGCAAGTGAAATAATTCGCTCCACCTGTGGACCTTTTAAAATGTGTCAGTGAGTAATTAATACACCTGTGCACCTGCTGGGTTACCTGCAAAACATGCACTGTGTGTGCCCCCGAGGACCGAGTTTGAGAACCTCTGCTATAGACGTTCAGACGACAAGGACAATATTCATCCACCGAAGAGGCGTACCACAACTCACTTTCCAAACGAAAGGTAAAAGCCTAGAAAGGTATCTTTTATCCACCTCTGTATCAGAAAACATAAATTTGGATGATGAACCCTCTTTACCGGGAGAATAAGCGTACCTCACTCACACAAAAGAGGTATAGTTGAAGCACATAAAGGTATCTTTTACACTTTATAAGTTGAATGTAAGGCGTACCCTACTCATGGCAATAAAGATTATATTCACATGCATCTGGGTTTCTTTCGATGGTCAACCGTGTTAATTGTTAGCACCAATTTTTCCCATGTGTGAAATTTCCAGAGAGGGCATCAAACAAAGATATGAATCACGATGAATCCACATAAAAAAATTATTTTATTTAAAAAAGCCCCATACATTTGGGGTATGGCACAACAGGATCAATAAAAATGGTGTGCAAAGTCCAGTAGATGTTATAGCAGCATGACTTATGCATCCGGAACAAACAGAAACAGAATCCAAAATATATACAAGAAAAAACAAGAAAAAAGAAAAAAAATCTCTTTTAAAAGCAGTATCAGTTCATACCTAAATGGTTTACTAGAAGGTCCACACTCTCAGCTGGTCAACAAGTTTTGGCCTATCATAGGCCTTTATCAAGACATGTCTTTATCTTTTTCTTGTTTACACACCTTTTTTATTGATCCTGTTGTGCCATACCCCAAATGTATGGGGCGTTTTTTAAATAAAATATTTTTTTTATGAGGATTCATCATGATTCATATCTTTGTTTGATGCCCTCTCTGGAACTTTCACACATGGCAAAAATCGGCGCTAACAATTAACACGGTTGACCATCGACAGTAATCCAGATGCATCTAAATATAATCTTTATTGCCGTGAGTAGGGTACGCCTTACATTCAACTTATAAAGTGTAAAAAATACCTTTATGTGCTTCAACTATACCTCTTTTGTGTGAGTGAGGTACGCTTATTCTCCCAGTAAAGAGGGTTCATCATCCAAATTTATGTTTTCTGACACAGAGGTGGATAAAAGATACCTTTATAGGCTATTACCTTTAGTTTGGAAAGTGAGTTGGGGTACGTCACTTCGGTGGATGAATATTGTCCTTGCCGTGTGAACGTCTATAGCATTGAGAGAGACTTGCTTATTATTGAAACATTACTACACATATATATACCATTTTCTTTTCATGTTAACATCAACCTGAGGGGAGAGAATTTCTTCAGAAAAAGGAAGAAGGCCATTGACGTTGTGATTTGGAGTTCCATCACTTCCGCACACCTCAGGGATGTTCTGCTGAGTATATATACATACATATATATTGTATTCATTTATTAAAAGAGCCTGTTATTCTGGGTCCCACACATGTGTATTTAAATCTGTGGAATTACTTGAACTTTTGGTGAGGTTCTGTTGTGGTGAACCAGCTCGCGGGCTGCTCTTTTGTGCGCCAGTTACTAGGGATTCACAAACCATTATTCTTTCTCAATTAACACACTCAGTATGATACCTATTTTGCACCGGCTTTAAACACAGTCCCGCAATGGTGCAGTGGAACACAATATAATAACTTTAAACACTGGCATTTTCCTGTGCACGGATGGCTGTAGCTGTAGCAGTCAAGCAGTAGGTAAGTAGCACAGTCAGTATGGTACCTGTGAGACACTGTATTTGAACACAGTCCTGCAATGGTGCAGTGGTACACAATATAATAACTTTAAACACTGGCGTTTTCCTGTGCACGGATGGCTGTAGCTGTAGCAGTCATTCAGTAGGTAAGTAGCACAGTCAGTATGGTACCTGTGAGACACTGGTTTTAAACACAGTCCCGCAATGGTGCAGTTGTTCACAATATAATAACTTTAAACACTGGTGTTTTCCTGTGCACAGATGGCTGTAGCTGTAGCAGTCAAGCAGTAGGTAAGTAGCACAGTATATAAGCTTTAACAGGCACTGCTGGGCGGAGCTTGCATAAAACAGTCAATAATAAGCCCGCCTTTGTAATAATAAGCACACAGATATATCAGCTTCAATAGGCACTGCTGGGCGGAGTTTTTACAAAACAGTCAATAATAAATACACCTTTGTAATAATAAGCAGACAGGTGAATTCTACAGGCATTCACAATAGATATAACCACCGTCAGCATCAATGGAAGCACCAAGTCTTGACTTCAACGTACTGCAATAACACACTTCACACTTAGAGACACTACCACACCAGCAAACTGCAGCTGTATATTCCTAATATAACAGCATTAACACACATTTATTTCCATTTACGGTAACCCATTAAGCGTTGAACTCAGCACATTTTTCATATACAATTAACAATGCATCATTCCCTTGGAACAGGGATCTAAAACCAACTTTCCTCTTTCTTTTCCCAAAAGGGGATTGACCCAGTGCAGCCTTTTTAATAATAATACACCCAGTTGTAAGGGGAGCCAACCCCCTCTTTAATAAAAAAAAATGCAGGGGCACCAGTAACTTAAGGGAGCCAACCCCTTAATTAACTAAACTTAAGGGGAACCTACCCCCTAGAATACAATATATGGCCCCACACTGCAGAGTATGGGCAGTGGAAGGGTTAAATCAGGGGCAGTTACTTGAGGGGAGCCTACCCCCTATAAAATAACTGTATGTAGGGGCACAGAAGTAAGGGGAGCCTACTCCCTTTTATATGTCCCCATTAGCAGAGTGTTGCAGTGGAAGGTGAAGTAGGGGCAGAGTAATGCAGCGGAAGGGCTTAATAGAGTTCTCACCACTGCTGCGGCACTTCTGCCACCTCCTATCCGGCATCTGGTGTCTTTGGCGCCACCCGGGATGCAAAGCACCCTTGTCTTGCGGTCAACGGTGCTCCGGGGGTCTTGTCTCTCTCTGCAGGCTCCAGTCTGTGCTGTCCTGACGCCTTTGGTCCATGCCATCCTTCTGTCTCCCAGCCCGGGGTCCTCGGTGAAGGGTCCTCTGTATTCCGCGTCATCCTCAGCGGTGCCTGCGCGCCCATCACTTTCCTCTTCCGGGTTCTGTGTCTTCTCAAAGCAGCAGCCTGGGAAGTCATCTGGGGGTCCATTCCTCCACCCACTCCTCTTCAGTATGGATACGTGCCAGACTTCTCCAGTCATCCCCGTGATCCTCTTCACCAACAGGCAGTGGCATAGATGGCTCGTCCTCCACAGGGGTCCTCACTCAGGTCTCTGGCTCTCAGCATCCACCGTCTCATCTTCCAGAGGCTGGGCAGAAGGCAGGACATTCCCCAAGCTGGTCATGATCCCCGCAGCGGCTTGGATTAGCAGCAGGCAGACTCCAGCGGGTGACCATGATCTTCTGGCTTCTGGCGGCTACATGATGGCACCACCTCCAGGTAACCTTCCCATCCTGAGCTCCCCTCTCCCACGCTGGGGACCTGCTTTAAAGGGTCTTACTCTCCTTGGACCTTCCCTGTACTGCACTGTCACTGGCTCCCAGGGCCCCAGCAACAACCCTCCCCTAGTCTAGTCTGCTCTGCGACTCAGGGACCCAATAGCTAGGGGCCAATTTACCTGGGCTAGGGTTGTTTCTAGCCAGAGGGGAGCACATTCCTGGGCAGTGGCGCTAAAGCTCCCTGTCCAGAGCTGACAGGGTCAAACAAAGTTCAGCCCTGTCATTACTATAGGGCTGTGGGGATGTTCTGGCTAAGTGGGGGGACAATTTATTAATAAAAGAAAAACAGTGGGGTCTCTTTCAAATTAACGCAATGGAGGTATTACACTAAAGCACATAGAAAGCATAATGCATGATTGGTGTAGGCATTTTGGGTAATTACTTCCAAGGGTTGTGTATTCCACCCTCACAAGGTACCAGGTGCGGCAGCCATCTTGGGCGCACAGCATAGGATTACCCAGGGTGGAATAGTCTACCCCTAGAAGAGATGACACAAAATGGGGGTGATTTCAGAGTCCTAAAGTTCAGAGTAGGGTTCCAACAAAATAACCAGGTCCATGTATTTTTTCATCACATCCACAAGTGTACCAGATGGGGCAGCCATGTTAGGCACACTACGAAGGTTACACTGTGGGAGGTTAGCCATATAAGGTGTTATAGCAGTTCAAAATAACTGAAGATAAATGAAGTCTCTTTGAACGATTTATTGCATTGTGAAATTCACAGGGCTCACAATAAAAGAATGTCATGAACTGCACATTGACACATTGATTTAATCTTATATACTTTCATTACAGCATTACATAGTCCAATCAAATTAATAGGCCAATCATATACATAGCCCAATCACAATTCATTTCAAATATCAGAATATATTATAATTTATAAACTCCCCTTATGGGAGATTTCCAATCAATTAGCTCAGCATGTTGTGATTATGACTGTTATATTAAATATATACTTTTACCTTCAACATACTTTCGACTTCCCTTTTCTAATAGGATACTAGCTAACCACAGTCTATGAAATACTGGGGGGTAATTCCAAGTTGATCGCAGCAGGAATTTTGTTAGCAGTTGGGCAAAACCATGTGCACTGCAGGGGAGGTAGATATAACATGTGCAGAAAGAGTTAGATTTGGGTGGGTTATTTTGTTTCTGTGCAGGGAAAATACTGCCTGCTTTATTTTTACACTGCAAATTAGATTGCAGATTGAACACACCACACCCAAATCTAACTCTCTCTGCACATGTTAAATCTGCCTCCCCTGCAGTGCACATGGTTTTGCCCAACTGCTAACAAAATTCCTGCTGCGATCAACTTGGAATTACCCCCACTGTAAAGCTAGACTAACTTCCTTAATTGCTACTAAAATCAAAGTTTCTGCAAACATATAAGAATCACATTTAAAACAACAGTTTCTTTTAAGCAATAGACAAACTGACATCAAGTTTCCATTTTGTGTATTCACTTATCTATATCATTCCTCTCTCTGCCAATATACTTGGCACTCTAATACACAAAGCAGAAGGTTCAGATTCACAATTCCTAGTGAGGGTTAGGTAGATGCACAACAAAGGCCAAATGTTATGTTCACGGGGATGGGCCTGGCGCCAATGCTCACCGCACTGGACGGGAATCCCTATGCTTTGATGTGAACCTTCCGGTATTGACTAGGAGGGTTTTGATATAGTTAATTGAAACTCATCTGTACTTCATCTGTACTTCATGTCGAACATACTCATCCTGGTCAGTTTCCACCTTGTTATCCATTTCATAAATTAAATTGACGTGCTGAGTACCTTCCCTACCTTCCTGATCTCTTTCTAAAGTCTGATATATGGGATTAACTTCCATAAGCTGTAAACTTTCATAAGATTTTTCATGTCAGCATATACTACCTGTCTTTCCTTCTGCCCCTGGCTAGTTCCCTGAGTCACCTGTTCTAGTGGAACCTCATCATCTACCACCACAATGGTCATCTCATGGTGCACTTTCAACCTTTTAAATCCTTTACCACATTGTACACAAACTACTGGTCCACACTTGATGGTAAGGTATATGATTCCTACAACCAGGGCAACAAATACAATGTACTGCAATATTCCAGAGAAAAGCTTTGCAATGCTTCCTCCTATCAAAATCATCCTGTTTAGCATTGTCTTTGGTGTCCTTGATCTTCACAGTACTCTTCCAGGAGTTATGTGCCCTCCACAGAGATACTGCGTTGGCAAGTGGCTCAAGGAATTATTATGCCCGAACCACTCGCTTGCTGGTTTTACTGGGGAAGTGAAGAGGAGTCTTGGAGAATATCTTCCACTTGTGCTGTCTCATGAGGCATGACTTTTCTGCAATGAGTGGAGTGAATCCACGATGTCTTCTCCTTTATCTTAACAGCAGTTGGAGTTGTCAGCAAGACTTGATAAGGTCCTCCCCACCGGTATGTCAGCGAGCCCGATCTCAGGAAATTTCTGACCATCACCAGGTTGTAGATTATGACAAGCACCTTTCACAGGAGTTGGTTGTGTGCTGGTCACAGTACCTTGGATCTTCTTTAGCTGATTGCTTAATGAAATAAGATAGTTCACAGTTAAGTCATTTGTTTTACTGAGTCCACATGCGGGTGCAATAGCAACATTGGACAATTTTCCAAACAATATTTCATAGTGAGAAATGTTCAACTCCCCCTTGGTTTTGTTCTGATTGAATGTAACACTAATGGCAAAGCTTCTTGCCACTACAAGCTAGTCTCTTTACATATCTTGGCCAGCTTATTTTTAATAGTCCCGTTATATTGTTCCACTTTGCCGCTCGATTGTGGATGTTATGCGGTGTGTAGTTGTTTAATGCCAAGAAGCTGAACACTAGTCCAGTAAAATGTGTACCTTGGTCTGATGATATCACATATGGTATTCCATAATACAAACAAATTCTTGTACCAGTTTCTTTGCTGTGATTGCTGCTGTTGCACTGGCCACACCGTATCCCTCCACCCAACCGCTAAATGTGTCGACACAAACCAAAACATGCTAAAACATCCTAACCTTTGGAAGCTGAATGATATCAATCTGTATAACTTGGAAAGGACAGTAGTCTGGGGAAGATGTGAAGGTATAGTCTTAACTGGTCTTCCTGCATTCCTCTGCAAGATGATGCAAGAAGCACAGTATTTGGTTGCAACTGAGGAAAAACCAGGTGCATCCCAGTAAGTCTGAACCAGGCTAACTATGGCCATCTTACCTGCATGGGTCAGTCCATGAGACATCTGTGCCAATGCTGGCAAGAGTGATTTTGGGGCAACAGTCTTACCTTCAGAGCTGTGCCACAAGCCTTCATTGCATTTTCCCTCTTTAGTCCTTTCCTGTAAATAACAAGCTTTTTGCATTTTGATTAACATTGGTTCAATTAGTATACATATATCTTTAGTAAACATGTAAACATTTTTATTACAATTTCTCTTTGTTCTGCTGCTTTGGAAGCTGTTATCAACATAGTCAGGGTTCTTCATACGTAAGAGGGGTTACACTTTCCTCCCCCCATTCCTCTCTCTGACACTCATCAGTTTCATTAACCAGTAGTAAAGTAGCAGACTTCAAAATATTACATTTGACCAGGGTAATGGTGGTAGGAATAATGAGGACTGGTTCCCATTCTGGTATAAGCGTGCCGCAGTGGCATGTTGGGTTTTCAGACAAGTTAGTAGAGCTGCTATTATTATTATTATTATTATTTTGCCCTGCAGGGATTTCTGTTAGCATGGTTTGTTATACAATATGAGGTGAAATTACATTATATGCTTAATAAACAATATATATTTTATTATTCTCTGGAACTGTCCTCCCCAGCATGGTCTGCAGGTCAAATTAACAACTTATTATCTGCAGTTGGCTTCTACAGAATTAACAAACAATTTCAGCCCAGCAGTGCAAGTATCCAGTTGATCAGTCTAGACATCTGCCTGTTTCACGCTGAAACTGTCTATGTCTAGGGGTGGTACCTTTCTGTTGCCCAACCAGCCATATCACAAGTGTCACGCCGCCGCCCCGGGCCCCTTACTTACCTCTCCGGGCGCGCTGGTCCTCTCTGCGGCCGTCCTCGCTTGCGGCTCCCGGCTTCCGTTGCTCGGCTCGGCATCTTGGCGGGTGACGTCATCAGGCACTTCCCACCAACCAGCTGGTGGTGGGAAGTATAAATTCAGGCACCAGGCACTGCATCAGTGCCTGAGTATCATCAGTTCCCCAGGAGTGAGGATCGCCAGACTTCCGTGCCTCCAAGCACCTCCGTGCCTCCCAGCACCTCCGTGCCTCTGAGCATCTCCGTGCCTCCCAGCACCTCCGTGCCTCCGAGCATCTCCGTGCCTCCCAGCACCTCCGTGCCTCCAAGCACCTCCGTGCCTCAAGCACCTCCGTGCCTCCCAGCACCTCCGTGCCTCAAGCACCTCCGTGCCTCCAAGCACCTCCGTGCCTCAAACACCTCCGTGCCTCCAAGCACCTCCGTGCCTCCAAGCGCCTTAGCGTCTCCACGCGCCTCAGCGCCTCCAAGCACCTCAGTGCCTCCAAGCGCTTCCAAGCACTTCAGCGCCTCTCTGCACCTTAGTGCTTCCAAGCACTTCAGCGCCTACAAACACTTCAGTGTCTCCAAGCCCCAGTGCACGTTTGCGCAGTTGTGACTCCAGCACCTGGTATTCTTCTCTGATTCACCAGCACCTTTCAAGTTCTGTCTTTCAGGAGACCTTCAGCGTCCACGCGTGCCTCCTGTCTGCCGACCTGATCCTGCATGAGGAAAACTTACATTCGGCCATCTCTGCTGCGGCCCAGTTGCGGTTCCTCTTCCCGGTCACCGGAAGAAACCCCGAGTCCACAACACTCCCAAACCAGGTCATGGATAGTATACTCAGGCCTCATGGACCCGGGGAATCGGAACACAGACTCAAGTGCCATCCAGAATCTGGCCTCCCGAGTACAAAGTCAGGAAGCGGCACAAGGTCAGGTGATGCAGTACCTCCAGGAGTTGTCCGGGCGTCTGGATCAGATTCAGGCGTCTCTAGCCTCTGTAATTCCGGCACCAGTTCCAGTAGCCGCACCAGTTGCCGCTTCCAGCAATGTTCAACCATCGGCCGGTGCCACTCCACGCCTTCAGCTGCCTACTCCGTCCCGTTATAATGGGAATCCTAAAAATTGTCGTGGTTTTTTAAACTAATGCGAGGTACATTTCGAGCTACTTGCACATAACTTTCCTACAGACCGGTCCAAGGTGGCATATATTATTTCTCTGCTGGAAGGATCTGCCTTGAATTGGGTGTCTCCATTATGGGAACGTTCTGATTCACTGGTTTCCAATTACTCCGAATTCATCACGTCTTTTCAACGAATTTTTGACGAGCTCGGCAGGATGACTTCGGCCTCTTCTGACTTGACCCGCATCTGTCAAGGCTCCCGATCCGTGGGTCAGTATGTGGTTCATTTTCAAACCATTGCCTCTGAGCTTCGCTGGAATAATGAGGCTCTGAGAGCTGCTTTCTGGAACGGTCTCTCTGATCGCCTGAAGGATGAGTTGGTCACTCGGGAGCTTCCGGATTCTTTAGAGGAATTGATCTATCTCTGTGTCAAGGTAGATCTCCGGATGCCGGAACGTGGAGGTGAACGTAGTCGATCGGATCGTTCTAGGTTCCGGCTTCCCCCTGCAAGGCAAGCGGTGGTCCCAAGTCCGGACGAACCCATGCAGATTAACCGATCCCGATTGTCCCCGGAGGAGCGACAGCATCGTCATGAGGGTAAACTCTGTCTGTACTGCGGAGCTGCGGGTCACTTCATCAAGTCCTGCAAATCCCGTCCGGGAAACGGGCAGGCCTAGCTTGTTCCGGAGGAGTCAAGTTGGGGTTACGACCAAATCTTCTCCGACTTCGGACTGTTTGCTTCCTGTAATGTTAACCACAAAGGTTACTTACAAGTCTTTTGAAGCCCTGTTGGACTCCGGGGCTGCGGGGAATTTCGTTTCTTCCCTCTGTGTCCAAGGCCTGAATTTGGAAGTACGGTCTATCGAACGGCCTATTTCCTTGACAGCTATCAATGGTACTAGGATATCCAAGGGTATCATAACAGAACGCACGGTTCCAGTTAAATTACAGGTCGGGGCTCTACATCAAGAATATTTGGAGTTCCTGGTGATTCCGGAAATGCATCACGATCTGGTTCTCGGAATGCCTTGGCTCAAAATTCACAATCCCCATATTGATTGGAAGACCGCACAGATTTGGTCTTGGAGTTCTTTTTGTCACGCTAACTGTCTCACCCCTGTCTTTCCGCTTCGTGTTTCTACTAAGGCGGAGGAAGAAATTATCCTGGAGACGTACCAAGAGTTCAAGGATGTGTTCTCGGAACAGGCGGCTGACCAGTTACCACCCCATAGGTCTTGGGACTGCCCCATTGACCTCATCCCAGGGAAAATGCCGCCCCGGGGTCGCATTTATCCTCTGTCCCTTCCAGAGACACAAGCTATGTCAGACTATATCAAGTCCAATCTTCACAAGGGATTTATTCGCCCCTCTATCTCCCCGGCTGGAGCGGGCTTCTTCTTCGTAAAAAAGAAGGACGGAGGGTTAAGACCATGTATCGACTACCGCGGCCTAAATGATTTTACCATCAAAAATAAATACCCCTTGCCTCTAATCACAGAGCTATTTGATAGAGTTCGTGGTGCCCACGTTTTTTCCAAGCTCGATTTGAGGGGGGCCTATAACCTTATACGCATCAGAGAGGTAGATGAATGGAAGACCGCCTTCAATACCTGGGATGGGCATTATGAGTATCTGGTGATGCCGTTCGGCCTTAGCAATGCTCCTGCTGTCTTCCAGGGATTCGTCAATGAAATCTTCCGAGACATGTTATACCTAAGTGTCGTGGTGTATTTGGATGACATACTGATTTTTTCCAAAGACCTTTGCTGAACACAGGATATAGGTCAAAGAGGTACTCCGCCGTCTACGTGAGAATCATCTCTATGCCAAGATATCAAAGTGTACCTTCAAAGTAACATCTATACCGTTCCTCGGTTATATCATCTCGGGGATGGAGCTTTGCATGGACCCGGAGAAACTTTCCGCCATACGGGACTGGGCACAGCCACTTTCCTTGAAAGCAATACAAAGATTCCTGGGTTTTGCAAACTATTATAGAAAGTTCATTAGAAGTTTCTCCACCATTGTTGCACCCATTACCGCCTTGACGAGAAAGGGTTCCAACCCGGGTTTGTGGCCTCCCGAAGCCATAGAGGCCTTTTCCTACTTGAAATCGGCTTCTATGTCCGCTCCAGTACTCCAACAACCAAATTTTGAGGAACCTTTCTTCCTAGAAGTTGACGCATCCTCTGTCAGAGTTGGGGCCGTTCTCTCTCAGTACGCCTCAGATAAGAAATTACATCCGTGTGGCTTTCACTCTCGTAAATTCTCTCTGGCTGAACGAAATTACACTATTGGAGACCAGGAACTCTTGGCAATTAAATCTGCCTTGGAAGAGTGGAGATATCTCTTAGAAGGGGCCAAACATGTGATTACCATTTACACTGATCACAAAAATTTGTTGTATAACAAAACCGCACAGTGCTTGAATCCTCGCCAAGCTAGATGGGCACTCTTCTTCACTCGATTTTATTTTGTTATCAAGTACCGAGCCGGGACTTTCAATACTAAAGCGGATGCACTGTCCCGTTCACAAACTCCCACAGATGAAGAGGATTCTATTGAGCGGAGTTTAATTCTGAATCCAATTTCTTTCTCCGCTGCCTCAACTACTCCAGGTCCTCCCCCTGGAAGAATGTCCATACCAGCTAAATTCAGGTCGAGGAGACTACAGTGGGCCCATATCTCCAAGTTTTCCGGTCATCCCGGCGCCCAGAAGATGTACAAGTTTCTGCAAAGATCTTACTGGTGGGACACCATGAGGAAGGATGTACAGGATTACGTTAATTCCTGTCCACAGTGTACACAGCATAAATCTCCCCGCCTACCTCCTGCTGGGTTACTTCGTCCTCTGTCCATTCCTATGAAACCCTGGACTCACATTTCCATGGACTTCGTCACCGACTTGCCCTGTTCCAAAGGTTTCAACACTGTCTGGGTGATCGTCGACCGTTTTTCGAAGATGGCGCATTTCGTTCCATTGACTGGTCTGCCGACAGCTCCTAAATTAGCTCTAATATTTGTCCGAGAACATTTTCGGTTGCATGGGTTGCCTCAAGAAATAATCTCTGATCGAGGGGTACAGTTCACCGCAAGGTTTTGGAAAGCTCTCTGCTCGGCCTTACAAATTAAACTTAAGTTTTCGTCCGCTTATCACCCTCAAACTAATGGGCAAACGGAATGAGTCAATCAAGACTTGGAGACTTTCCTCCACCTGTATCTATCCCCTTCACAGGACAACTGGGTAGAGTTATTGCCTTGGGCAGAGTTTGCACATAACCATTCATTTCATTCCTCCACTGGCGAATCTCCGTTCTTCATCAACTATGGCTTCCACCCACAAGTTCCAGAATTACCAATTCTTCAAACAGGAGAGGTTCCAGCTGTGACTTCCACTCTACTACACTTCAGACAAATTTAGAATAAGGTTCATGCTAGTCTTAAAAAGGTTTCTGTCCGATACAAGTTCTTCGCGGACAAGAAACGGCGAGCCGCTCCTCAATACAAGGTTGGTGACAGGGTATGGCTCTCCACAGGTAACCTCCGGCTAAAGGTACCCACCATGAAGTTCGCCCCAAGGTTCATCGGTCCATACCCTGTGCAACAAATCCTGAATCCTGTGGTCTGCAAGTTGGGATTACCTTCCCATCTACGCATACCGAATGCCTTTCATGTTTCTCTCCTTCGTCCTCTCATCCTTAATCATTTTCATTCTAAGCCCTCAAGCCCCACTTCAGTAGAAACTGAAACTGGGACAGACTTCGAGATCAAAACTATTCTGGACTCTCGTTATCTTCATAAGAACCTGCAATATCTGGTAGAATGGAAAGGTTATGGTCCTGAGGAGAGAAGTTGGATAGGAGCTTCTGAGGTCTCAGCTCCTCGACTAATCCGGATCTTCCACGCCAAGCACCCTACGAAACCTGGGAAGTGTCCAGGGGCCACCCCTAGAGGAGGGGGTACTGTCATGCCACCGCCCCGGGCCCCTTACTTACCTCTCCGGGCGCGCTGGTCCTCTCTGCGGCTGTCCTCGCTGGCGGCTCCCGGCTTCCGTCGCTCGGCACAGCATCTTGGCGGGTGACGTCATCAGGCACTTCCCACCAACCAGCTGGTGGTGGGAAGTATAAATTCAGGCACCAGGCACTGCATCAGTGCCTGAGTATCATCAGTTCCCCAGGAGTGGTGATCGCCAGACTTCCATGCCTCCAAGCACCTCCGTACCTCCCAGCACCTCCGTGCCTCCGAGCATCTCCATGCCTCCCAGCACCTCTGTGCCTCCCAGCACCTCCGTGCCTCCGAGCATCTCTGTGCACCCCAGCACCTCCATGCCTCTGAGCATCTCCGTGCCTCCCAGCACCTCTGTGCCTCCCAGCACCTCCGTGCCACCCAGCATCTCCATGCCTCCCAGCACCTCCGTGCCTAAAGCACCTCCGTGCCTCCAAGCACCTCCGTGCCTCAAACACCTCCATGCCTCCAAGCACCTCCGTGCCTCCAAGTGCCTTAGCGCCTCCAAGCACCTCAGTGTCTCCATGCGCCTCAGCGCCTCCAAGCACATCATTGCCTCCAAATGCTTCCAAGCACTTCAGCACCTCCCTGCACCTCAGTGCCTCCAAGCACTTCAGCGCCTACAAACACTTCAGTGTCTCCAAGCCCCAGTGCACATTAGCACAGTTGTGACTCCAGCACGTGGTATTCTTCTCTGATTCACCAGCACCTTTCAAGTTCTGTCTTTCAGGAGACCTTCAGCGTCCACGCGTGCCTCCTGTCTGCCGACCTGATCCTGCATGAGGAAAACTTACATTCAGCTATCTCTGCTGCGGCCCAGTTGCGGTTCCTCTTCCCGGTCACCGGAAGAAACCCTGAGTCCACAACACTCCCAAACCAGGTCAGTGATAACAAGTGGCTTCAGCAACTTTAACTTGTAGGTTCATAAGATTAGTTTTCTGTTTGGAACTTTATTAAACACCAAGTTATCTTCATGGTGTACTGCTACACTATGGGACTTGTGTGTGCCACAGTAGATCATTAATGGTCAACCAATTTTTGATATGTGGTCTAAGACTCTCAACAAAAGCAATGGTGAACATTGTAAAACATTTCTTGTGATCAAATATCTCTTTCATTTGTCCATAATTTTGTACCCAATAATCTCTAGTATATTTCTCTGTAGGTCCCTGAGAAACATCTTTTCTTACTCCATTTGTATCCTGTGTGTTTGAAATGAATGTTTTCTCAGGTTGCTTCTTTAGTGAGTGCCTTTTATTCTTCAGCTGTTAATAAACCAGTAAACAATTGTACCATATCACTATGTGTAAATGAATGTGTCTTATACAACCATACTAGCTGATTAACTGTTATGCACACCAGTGCCTGCAGGAAAGTACTGGTGTCAGAACTGTTATGCACTCCAGTGCCTGCAGGAATGTACTGGTGTTTGAACTGTTATGCAAAACAAATGGACTCACAGACAGACTGGGGAATATGACATAACGTACACAGAAGGTGATAGGGTAACAAAATACACACAAGGTGAACAGAGAAGCCCAGAGGCTAAGGAACTGGGTATCTCCCTTGTATTAGAACTGCTCCGATGGGAAGAGCAAGATGTTGTGTTTTAATACATAGAGAACCCGAAATGCTGTTGCTAAGGGCAACAGCAAAACCCTAAAGGGTTACCAACGGGTGTGGCAGTAAACTCCTTGGTCAGAGATGGAATGATAGACACAAGGAGAGTCTCCACAATCCTAATTCTCACTTGCAGTGCACAGGTTCAGCTTACTGCCACTAAACTGACCCCTGACACCTAGCACAGTGAGACAGGATTAGACAGGCAAGTCTTAGAATACAGCCGCAAACTTGCTAAATTCACAGAGTAGTAACAGAACCCCAGCAAGCTAAACGACTGACTCCAGTCTTACTGCTAGGTCTGGATTGGCAGAGTGTAATACCAAATCCCCAGGCCTATTTGCAGTAAGCAACAAACAAATACAAAGCTACACAGTACTGGTTAACTTTCAGGAACTGACTAACCAACAAAGATTCAGCAGCATCTGCTTACCCTGAGAAGAGGCCTTATAAAGCAGGTGCTGTCCACGCCCCACTCAGACCTCACAGACTGTGAGCACAAAAACCAGCACCGGATCCCCTGCCGTGCACAGAGCCTATAACCACTGCACAGCAAAAGACCCGAACCGGAGTATCAGCTGCGCTCAGGTTACTCCGCTAGCACTTGTCTCCCGGTTGCCATGACGACGTGGCAGCACAGGGCAGGAGACCCTAACAGTACCCCCCCTCTGACGAGGGGTCAAAGAACCCCTACCACCGGGTTTATCGGGGAACTGCGAGAAGAAAGAGCGTATCAGTCTGGGGGCATGAAGATCACAACTGCGCACCCACGACCGCTCCTCCGGGCCATACCCCTTCCAGTGCACCAAAAATGACAGCCGACCCCGAACCACCTTGGAGTCAAGAATCCTTTCAACAACAAACTCCCTCTGGCCACGTATCAGAAGAGGGGAAGGTCTTCCACTGGAAGAAGGATTACTAATCGCCCATTTTAAAAGGGAACAATGAAATGTTTTATTGATACCCAAAGAACGGGGCAGATCTAACTGAAATGCCACCGGATTGATAACCCTGGTGATCTAATAAGGGCAGATGAACCGGGGGCCTAACTTATGAGATGGCTGTCTCAACTTCAAATTCTTGGTAGACAACCAGACGAAGTCTCCTAATTTGAAGCTGCAGGGTCTTTTCCGCTTATCAAAAACCCTTTTGGTCACTAATGACACAGACACAAGGGCTTTCTTCACTTTCCGCCAAATACCTCTAAGGACCGAAACCACAGAGGAACCACCAGGCGTGGAGTCCAGGGGGTCAAAAGAATTGGCCTTAGGATGATGCCCATACACACAAAGGAAGGGAGAGATCCCTGTAGCAGAGTGAGCCGCGTTGTTATAGGCAAACTCCGCCATGGACAGATGAGCAACCCAGTCAGTCTGACACTTGGAGACATAACACCTGAGGAACTGCTCCAAGGACTGGTTCACCCTTTCAGTCTGCCCATTAGACTGCGGATGGTAGCCTGACGACAAGCTGACAGAAATCTGGAGATCGGAACAAAATGCCCTCCAGAATTTGGCCACAAACTGGGATCCGCGGTCAGAGACCACATCAAGTGGCAACCCGTGGAGACGCACAACATGCAGCATAAATAATTCAGACAGGCGTCTGGCCGATGGCAGCCCAACCAGTGGAACGAAGTGCGCCATCTTCGAAAACCTGTCAACGACAACCCAGATGGCTGTCATCCCCGAGGATTTGGGCAAGTCCACCACAAAATCCATTGAAATGTGGGTCCATGGCTTAGATGGGATAGAGAGTGGATGTAATGGGCCAACAGGAACCCCTCTAGGAGTCTTATTTCGGGCACAGATGTCACATGCCCGAACCCACTGATCCACATCCTTAGCCACCGAGGGCCACCACACCGCCCTAGATAGCAACTCCCGAGTTCTGGCAATACCCGGGTGACCTGCCGACTTCTTGGCATGGAATTCCAGGAACACTCGCTGTCTTAACCTAGGAGGCACAAACAAAAGACCTACCGGAAGGTCTGGAGGAGCCTGCTCCTGTGCTCTAAGGACTAATGATAAGAGGTCCTGGGTAATGCCCACTTTAATACATGATGGGGAAACAATGGGCAATGGCTCCTCGGTGGTCTCCTGGATTGGAGCAAAACTCTGCGAGAGCGCATCAGCCTTGATGTTTTTTGACCCAGGGCGATATGTTATCAAAAAATTAAAGCGAGCAAAAAACAAAGCCCATCGTGCCTGCCTGGCATTGAGACGCTTTGCTGACTCTAAATATGCCAGATTCTTATGGTCAGTGAGAATTGAGACCACAAACTTAGCCCCCTCAAGCCAGTGTCTCCACTCCTCGAGTGCATCCTTAATAACCAACAATTCCCGGTTACCCACGTCATAATTCATCTCGGCAGGCGAAAATTTACGGGAAAAGTAAGCACAGGGATGAAGGCGATTATCAGACACTCCCATCTGAGAAAGCACTGGCCCAATACCCATCTCAGAGGCATCCACCTCCACCACAAAAGGACGCTCTGGATCTGGGTGTCGCAGCACCTTGGCCGAAACAAATGCCCTTTTGAGACGGGCAAAAGCCGCTTTAGCCTCACAAGACCAGTGAGCAACATCCGCCCCTTTCTTAGTGAGTGCCACCAAGGGCGCCACTATAGACGAAAATCCAGCGATAAATCGTCTATAAAAATTCGCAAAGCCCAGGAAACGCTGAAGCGCCTTCAAACTAGTGGGCTGCACCCAATCCAGGACTGCCTGTACCTTGGAACCCTCCATTTGGAAACCTTCTGGGGAGATAATATATCCTAGAAATGCGATTTGCTGAACTTCAAATTCGCACTTCTCCAGCTTCGCCCCAAGCCGGTGGTCTCTGAGTTTCTGGAGGACTAAGCGTACATGCTTCCGATGTTCCTCCAGGGAATGGGAGAAGATTAGGATGTCATCTAAGTATACAACTAAGAATCTATCCAAATATTCCCTGAGCACATCATTCATGAAATCCTGGAAGACTGCCGGGGCATTACAGAGCCCAAAAGGCATCACCAAATATTCATAATGCCCTGAGTGGGTATTAAAGGCAGTCTTCCATTCATCCCCCTCTCTTATTCGGATTAGATTGTACGCACCGCGTAGGTCAATCTTAGAAAAAATGGTGGCAGTACGAAGCTGGTCAAACAAGACCGAAATGAGAGGCAGTGGGTATGAGTTTTTAATCGTGATACGGTTCAATTCCCTGAAGTCGATGCAGGGTCGCAACGAACCGTCCTTTTTACCCATGAAGAAGAACCCCGACCCAACTGGAGACTGTGAAGGTCTGATAAATCCCTTAGCCAAGTTCTCCTGAATGTACTCTGCCATAGCCTGAGTCTCAGGACGTGACAGGGAGTACAACCTGCTCTTGGGAAGCTTAGCATTTGGCAACAAATCAATGGCACAGTCATAGGGGCGATGGGGAGGTAGTACCTCTGCAACTTTTTTGGAGAACACGTCCGCAAAATCTGCATAACACCCTGGCAATCCTGGCAAACTTAGCTGCGAGAGCCTGACTGGAAGGCTCAAGCAACTCCTGAAACAATCAGTACCCCAACTAAGAATCTCCCCAGAGACCCAGTCAAATTGAGGATTGTGGGCCCTTAACCAGGGTAACCCCAACACCAATGGGGCAAAAGTACAGACAGTCACATAAAAGGACAATTTTTCAGAGTGTGTGGCTCCAATAAACAAAGAAATCTGGCTAGTGCAAGAGGTAATTTTACCTTGGGATAATGGTTCCCCGTTTAACCCACAAATCTCAATTTCCGATGCCAAGGGTACTAAGGGAACAGAGTGTTTCAGGGCGAATTGGCGGTCCATAAAAACCCCGTCGGCCCCACTGTCCACAAAGGCCTCAGTCTTGACAGTTTGACCGAGGATCTTCAAGGTCACCGGAATGATAAAAGTCTTCTTGGGAAATTCTGACTTCTGGCCTGACAGGATATTTCCCATCACCCTCAGGCCCTGAAGTTTTCCGGCTTTTCTGGGCATGATACTACCACATGACCTTTATTTCCACAGTACAAACACAACCCCTGCTGTCTCCTCCGCGTCTTCTCACGCGAGGAGAGGCGGGTAGCCCCAATCTGCATAGGCTCCTCGGAAAATTCCTCAGAGTCTGAGGTTCCCTTGGGAAGGAAGGAAATCTCAGTCTCCCTTTCAAGCCTACGCTCTCTCAGCCGTCTATCCACCCGGATGGATAACTGCATGAGCTGATCCAAGCTATCAGGCAAGGGATATTGTACCAGTTGGTCCTTTATCTGGTTAGAAAGACCTCTTCGGTACTGGTGTCTCAGGGCTGGGTCATTCCACTGGGTATCATGGGCCAACCTCCGAAACTCCGTACAGTAAACCTCAACTGGCCTTCGCCCTTGCTTAAGGATCGAAATCTGAGCCTCGGCTGAGGCCGTCTTGTCAGGGTCATCATACAACATGCCCAGTGCCGTAAAAAAAGCATCAACACTTTTAAGCGACGGACAGTCAGGCTGCAACCCATATGCCCAGACCTGTGGGTCTCCTTGTAGCAAGGAAATCACTATGCCCACCCGCTGAATCTCCGAACCAGAAGACTGAGGCCTAAGCCGGAAGTATAGCTTGCAGCTCTCCTTGAAACAAAAGAACTGCGAGCGATCTCCAGAAAAACGATCCGGGAGATTTACTTTCGGCTCCTTAACCCCTGCAGGTGCTGCTGCTGCAGGAGCTCCGCCAGCAGCCTGGGAGGTGTGCATTTTAATGGACAAATCATTAAATTGTCGAGTCAGGACCTGCACCTGATCGACCACCTGTTGCAACGTATTTTGAGGGGTATGCTCCATATTCCCACAAAATTTCAACAGGAGTATTAGGCTGCTGAATATGTTATGCACACCAGTGCCTGCAGGAAAGTACTGGTGTCAGAACTGTTATGCACTCCAGTGCCTGCAGGAATGTACTGGTGTTTGAACTGTTATGCAAAACAAATGGACTCACAGACAGACTGGGGAATATGACATAACGTATACAGAAGGTGATAGGGTAACAAAATACACACAAGGTGAACAGAGAAGCCCAGAGGCTAAGGAACTGGGTATCTCCCTTGTATTAGAACTGCTCCGATGGGAAAAGCAAGATGTTGTGTTTTAATACGTAGAGAACCCGAAATGCTGTTGCTAAGGGCAACAGCAAAACCCTAAAGGGTTACCAACGGGTGTGGCAGTAAACTCCTTGGTCAGAGATGGAATGATAGACACAAGGAGAGTCTCCACAATCCTAATTCTCACTTGCAGTGCACAGGTTCAGCTTACTGCCACTAAACTGACCCCTGACACCTAGCACAGTGAGACAGGATTAGACAGGCAAGTCTTAGAATACAGCCGCAAACTTGCTAAGTTCACAGAGTAGTAACAGAACCCCAGCAAGCTAAACGACTGACTCCAGTCTTACTGCTAGGTCTGGATTGGCAGAGTGTAATACCAAATCCCCAGGCCTATTTGCAGTAAGCAACAAACAAATACAAAGCTACACAGTACTGGTTAACTTTCAGGAACTGACTAACCAACAAAGATTCAGCAGCATCTGCTTACCCTGAGAAGAGGCCTTATAAAGCAGGTGCTGTCCACGCCCCACTCAGACCTCACAGACTGTGAGCACAAAAACCAGCACCGGATCCCCTGCCGTGCACAGAGCCTATAACCACTGCACAGCAAAAGACCCGAACCGGAGTATCAGCTGCGCTCAGGTTACTCCGCTAGCACTTGTCTCCCGGTTGCCATGACGACGTGGCAGCACAGGGCAGGAGACCCTAACATTAACTTACTTTGGCCTTCTCCTATAATGGTTTAATTCTTCTCTGGTCCAGGGCACGTGGATTGACCATAACTTGCCCTAACCAATAGTTACTACTCTCAGTGGAGCATGTAAAAATGTTTGTTGCTGTGCTACCTTACTTCATGTACTTCCATTTGCAGTAATGTTATCTGGGTGTAGGTTGACATAATTTGCAGCCCTTTTTTATTTTATTTTTTCCCTTTTTAAGTGGAACACATTTATTGTTTTAATTTCTCTTTAAACAATGATATCTGTGCTAAATAGGCTAAAGGAGGAACATAACGAGATGTTTCTAGCCATAATGTATATATCTTCCATTCTTCAGCCTTTTTCCTTTAATTTATCTCTTAGTTCTTTCCACTTGTCTATGCTAAAGGTTCCTATCAATGATATATCAAGGTATTTTGCATGCCATCTCCTGAGAAATTTCACAGCCTCACTCCCATGTCTCTGATACATCACACTCGCTGGACTGCCATGCGGGATCTCTAACATAGAAGAGCCCATCGGTGTGGACATCTCTTGACCCATTGTAATGGCTAATCTTTATTTTACAGTCCAGCCTCAATGTCCAATACAGTGGTAAACAGGGACGCTCCCCTTGTTTAGAGAGACATTACTCAAATTAGCAAACCTCACCACCTCATCAGGTGCCACGGCTCTGAAAAGGAACACATGTTCCACACTCTGCTAAGATTGGCCTTATAGTATAAAAGGTGCTTTTTCACAGTGGGTAAGTATCCCTGATACTATCCAGCATAGGAGAGTTTAACCAGAGCCTCTCTCCTACGTGGGCCCTGTCCAGACTCTGCCGGCATGAAGCCTCGGCTAATCACACTCACAATCACTCACAGACTTCACTCTCAATTTAGCAAGATATGGCAGGCAAAAGATCCCATAAAATCTTTAAATACGATAATGACAGAAATTACAATCTTAACACTCTATACAAATCACTGCAACTGGTAATAAAATGCAGTTAAAATCAATTTGGTTCCATACTTACAATCTCCAAAAAGACTTCAAGTAGAGATGAGCGCCTGAAATTTTTCGGGTTTTGTGTTTTGGTTTTGGGTTCGGTTCCGCGGCCGTGTTTTGGGTTCGACCGCGTTTTGGCAAAACCTCACCGAATTTTTTTTGTCGGATTCGGGTGTGTTTTGGATTCGGGTGTTTTTTTAAAAAAACACTAAAAAACAGCTTAAATCATAGAATTTGGGGGTCATTTTGATCCCATATTATTATTAACCTCAAAAACCATAATTTCCACTCATTTTCAGTCTATTCTGAATACCTCACACCTCACAATATTATTTTTAGTCCTAAAATTTGCACCAAGGTCGCTGGATGACTAAGCTAAGCGACACTAGTGGCCGACACAAACACCTGGCCCATCTAGGAGTGGCACTGCAGTGTCACGCAGGATGTCCCTTCCAAAAAACCCTCCCCAATCAGCACATGACGCAAAGAAAAAAAGAGGCGCAATGAGGTAGCTGACTGTGTGAGTAAGATAAGCGACCCTAGTGGCCGACACAAACACCGGGCCCATTTAGGAGTGGCACTGCAGTGTCACGCAGGATGTCCCTTCCAAAAAACCCTCCCCAATCAGCACATGACGCAAAGAAAAAAAGAGGCGCAATGAGGTAGCTGACTGTGTGAGTAAGATTAGCGACCATAGTGGCCGACACAAACACCGGGCCCATTTAGGAGTGGCACTGCAGTGTCACGCAGGATGTCCCTTCCAAAAAACCCTCCCCAATCAGCACATGACGCAAAGAAAAAAAGAGGCGCAATGAGGTAGCTGACTGTGTGAGTAAGATTAGCGACCCTAGTGGCCGACACAAACACCGGGCCCATTTAGTAGTGGCACTGCAGTGTCACGCAGGATGTCCCTTCCAAAAAACCCTCCCCAATCAGCACATGACGCAAAGAAAAAAAGAGGCGCAATGAGGTAGCTGACTGTGTGAGTAAGATTAGCGACCCTAGTGGCCGACACAAACACCGGGCCCATTTAGGAGTGGCACTGCAGTGTCACGCAGGATGTCCCTTCCAAAAAACCCTCCCCAATCAGCACATGACGCAAAGAAAAAAAGAGGCGCAATGAGGTAGCTGACTGTGTGAGTAAGATTAGCGACCCTAGTGGCCGACACAAACACCGGGCCCATTTAGGAGTGGCACTGCAGTGTCACGCAGGATGTCCCTTCCAAAAAACCCTCCCCAAACAGCACATGACGCAAAGAAAAATAAAAGAAAAAAGAGGTGCAAGATGGAATTGTCCTTGGGCCCTCCCACCCACCCTTATGTTGTATAAACAAAACAGGACATGCACACTTTAACCAACCCATCATTTCAGTGACAGGGTCTGCCACACGACTGTGACTGATATGACGGGTTGGTTTGGACCCCCCCCAAAAAAGAAGCAATTAATCTCTCCTTGCACAAACTGGCTCTACAGAGGCAAGATGTCCACCTCATCATCACCCTCCGATATATCACCGTGTACATCCCCCTCCTCACAGATTATCAATTCGTCCCCACTGGAATCCACCATCTCAGCTCCCTGTGTACTTTGTGGAGGCAATTGCTGCTGGTCAATGTCTCCGCGGAGGAATTGATTATAATTCATTTTAATGAACATCATCTTCTCCACATTTTCTGGATGTAACCTCGTACGCCGATTGCTGACAAGGTGAGCGGCGGCACTAAACACTCTTTCGGAGTACACACTTGTGGGAGGGCAACTTAGGTAGAATAAAGCCAGTTTGTGCAATGGCCTCCAAATTGCCTCTTTTTCCTGCCAGTATAAGTATGGACTGTGTGACGTGCCTACTTGGATGCGGTCACTCATATAATCCTCCACCATTCTTTCAATGGTGAGAGAATCATATGCAGTGACAGTAGACGACATGTCCGTAATCGTTGTCAGGTCCTTCAGTCCGGACCAGATGTCAGCATCAGCAGTCGCTCCAGACTGCCCTGCATCACCGCCAGCGGGTGGGCTCGGAATTCTGAGCCTTTTCCTCGCACCCCCAGTTGCGGGAGAATGTGAAGGAGGAGATGTTGACAGGTCGCGTTCCGCTTGACTTGACAATTTTCTCACCAGCAGGTCTTTCAACCCCAGCAGACTTGTGTCTGCCGGAAAGAGAGATCCAAGGTAGGCTTTAAATCTAGGATCGAGCACGGTGGCCAAAATGTAGTGCTCTGATTTCAACAGATTGACCACCCGTGAATCCTTGTTAAGCGAATTAAGGGCTCCATCCACAAGTCCCACATGCCTAGCGGAATCGCTCCGTGTTAGCTCCTCCTTCAATGTCTCCAGCTTCTTCTGCAAAAGCCTGATGAGGGGAATGACCTGACTCAGGCTGGCAGTGTCTGAACTGACTTCACGTGTGGCAAGTTCAAAGGGCATCAGAACCTTGCACAACGTTGAAATCATTCTCCACTGCGCTTGAGACAGGTGCATTCCACCTCCTATATCGTGCTCAATTGTATAGGCTTGAATGGCCTTTTGCTGCTCCTCCAACCTCTGAAGCATATAGAGGGTTGAATTCCACCTCGTTACCACTTCTTGCTTCAGATGATGGCAGGGCAGGTTCAGTAGTTTTTGGTGGTGCTCCAGTCTTCTGTACGTGGTGCCTGTACGCCGAAAGTGTCCCGCAATTTTTCTGGCCACCGACAGCATCTCTTGCACGCCCCTGTCGTTTTTTAAAAAATTCTGCACCACCAAATTCAAGGTATGTGCAAAACATGGGACGTGCTGGAATTTGCCCATATTTAATGCACACACAATATTGCTGGCGTTGTCCGATGCCACAAATCCACAGGAGAGTCCAATTGGGGTAAGCCATTCCGCGATGATCTTCCTCAGTTGCCGTAAGAGGTTTTCAGCTGTGTGCGTATTCTGGAAAGCGGTGATACAAAGCGTAGCCTGCCTAGGAAAGAGTTGGCGTTTGCGAGATGCTGCTACTGGTGCCGCCGCTGCTGTTCTTGCGGCGGGAGTCCATACATCTACCCAGTGGGCTGTCACAGTCATATAGTCCTGACCCTGCCCTGCTCCACTTGTCCACATGTCCGTGGTTAAGTGGACATTGGGTACAACTGCATTTTTTAGGACACTGGTGAGTCTTTTTCTGAGGTCCGTGTACATTCTCGGTATCGCCTGCCTAGAGAAGTTGAACCTAGATGGTATTTGGTAACGGGGGCACACTGCCTCAATAAATTGTCTAGTTCCCTGTGAACTAACGGCGGATACCGGACGCACGTCTAACACCAACATAGTTGTCAAGGCCTCAGTTATCCGCTTTGCAGCAGGATGACTGCTGTGATATTTCATCTTCCTCGCAAAGGACTGTTGAACAGTCAATTGCTTACTGGAAGTAGTACAAGTGGGCTTACGACTTCCCCTCTGGGAAGACCATCGACTCCCAGCAGCAACAACAGCAGCGCCAGCAGCAGTAGGCGTTACACGCAAGGATGCATCGGAGGAATCCCAGGCAGGAGAGGACTCGTCAGAATTGCCAGTGACATTGCCTGCAGGACTATTGGCATTCCTGGGGAAGGAGGAAATTGACACTGAGGGAGTTGGTGGGGTGGTTTGCGTGAGCTTGGTTACAAGAGGAAGGGATTTACTGGTCAGTGGACTGCTTCCGCTGTCACCCAAAGTTTTTGAACTTGTCACTGACTTATTATGAATGCGCTGCAGGTGACGTATAAGGGAGGATGTTCCGAGGTGGTTAACGTCCTTACCCCTACTTATTACAGCTTGACAAAGGGAACACACGGCTTGACACCTGTTGTCCGCATTTCTGTTGAAATAGTTCCACACCGAAGAGCTGATTTTTTTGGTATTTTCACCAGGCATGTCAACGGCCATATTCCTCCCACGGACAACAGGTGTCTCCCCGGGTGCCTGACTTAAACAAACCACCTCACCATCAGAAACCTCCTGGTCAATTTCCTCCCCAGCGCCAGCAACACCCATATCCTCCTCATCCTGGTGTACTTCAACACTGACATCTTCAATCTGACTATCAGGAACTGGACTGCGGGTGCTCCTTCCAGCACTTGCAGGGGGCGTGCAAATGGTGGAAGGCGCATGCTCTTCACGTCCAGTGTTGGGAAGGTCAGGCATCGCAACCGACACAATTGGACTCTCCTTGTGGATTTGGGATTTCGAAGAACGCACAGTTCTTTGCGGTGCTACTGCTTTTGCCAGCTTGAGTCTTTTCATTTTTCTAGCGAGAGGCTGAGTGCCTCCATCCTCATGTGAAGCTGAACCACTAGCCATGAACATAGGCCAGGGCCTCAGCCGTTCCTTGCCACTCCGTGTGGTAAATGGCATATTGGCAAGTTTACGCTTCTCCTCCGACAATTTTATTTTAGGTTTTGGAGTCCTTTTTTTACTGATATTTGGTGTTTTGGATTTGACATGCTCTGTACTATGACATTGGGCATCGGCCTTGGCAGATGACGTTGCTGGCATTTCATCGTCTCGGCCATGACTAGTGGCAGCAGCTTCAGCACGAGGTGGAAGTGGATCTTGATCTTTCCCTAATTTTGGAACCTCAACATTTTTGTTCTCCATATTTTAATAGGCACAACTAAAAGGCACCTCAGGTAAACAATGGAGATGGATGGATACTAGTATACAATTATGGACGGACTGCCGAGTGCCGACACAGAGGTAGCTACAGCCGTGAACTACCGTACTGTGTCTGCTGCTAATATAGACTGGTTGATAAAGAGATGTCGTAGTATGTATGTATGAAGAAGAAAGAAAAAAAAACCACGGGTAGGTGGTATACAATTATGGACGGACTGCTGAGTGCCGACACAGAGGTAGCCACAGCCGTGAACTACCGTACTGTACTGTGTCTGCTGCTAATATAGACTGGTTGATAAAGAGATGTCGTAGTATGTATGTATGAAGAAGAAAGAAAAAAAAACCACGGGTAGGTGGTATACAATTATGGACGGACTGCCGAGTGCCGACACAGAGGTAGCCACAGCCGTGAACTACCGTACTGTACTGTGTCTGCTGCTAATATAGACTGGTTGATAAAGAGATGTAGTAGTATGTATGTATGAAGAAGAAAGAAAAAAAAACCACGGGTAGGTGGTATACAATTATGGACGGACTGCCGAGTGCCGACACAGAGGTAGCCACAGCCGTGAACTACCGTACTGTACTGTGTCTGCTGCTAATATAGACTGGTTGATAAAGAGATGTAGTAGTATGTATGTATGAAGAAGAAAGAAAAAAAAACCACGGGTAGGTGGTATACAATTATGGACGGACTGCCGAGTGCCGACACAGAGGTAGCCACAGCCGTGAACTACCGTACTGTACTGTGTCTGCTGCTAATATAGACTGGTTGATAAAGAGATGTCGTAGTATGTATGTATAAAGAAGAAAGAAAAAAAAACCACGGTTAGGTGGTATACAATTATGGACGGACTGCCGAGTGCCGACACAGAGGTAGCCACAGCCGTGAACTACCGTACTGTACTGTGTCTGCTGCTAATATAGACTGGTTGATAAAGAGATGTCGTAGTATGTATGTATGAAGAAGAAAGAAAAAAAAACCACGGTTAGGTGGTATACAATTATGGATGGACTGCCGAGTGCCGACACAGAGGTAGCCACAGCCGTGAACTACCGTACTGTACTGTGTCTGCTGCTAATATAGACTGGTTGATAAAGAGATGTAGTAGTATGTATGTATAAAGAAGAAAGAAAAAAAAACCACGGGTAGGTGGTATACAATTATGGATGGACTGCCGAGTGCCGACACAGAGGTAGCTACAGCCGTGAACTACCGTACTGTGTCTGCTGCGACTGGATGATAAATAATGATATAAAAAATATATATATATCACTACTGCAGCCGGACAGGTATATATATTATATAATGACGGACCTGCTGGACACTGTCTGTCAGCAGAATGAGTTTTTTATAGAATAAAAAAAAAAACACCACACAAGTGAAGTCACACGACGAGTGTTTAACTTTTTCAGGCAATCACAATATAGTATACTACTAACTATACTGGTGGTCAGTGTGGTCAGGTCACTGGTCAGTCACACTGGCAGTGGCACTCCTGCAGCAAAAGTGTGCACTGTTTAATTTTAATATAATATGTACTCCTGGCTCCTGCTATAACCTATAACTGGCACTGCAGTGCTCCCCAGTCTCCCCCACAATTATAAGCTGTGTGAGCTGAGCACAGTCAGATATATAATATATACATAGATGATGCAGCACACTGGGCTGAGCAGTGCACACAGATATGGTATGTGACTGTCTTGTACTCCTAGCTCCTGCTATAACCTATAACTGGCACTGCAGTGCTCCCCAGTCTCCCCCACAATTATAAGCTGTGTGAGCTGAGCACAGTCAGATATATAATATATACATAGATGATGCAGGCATGCAGCACACTGGGCTGAGCAGTGCACACAGATATGGTATGTGACTGAGTCACTGTGTGTACCGTTTTTTTCAGGCAGAGAACGGATATATTAAATAAAACAACTGCACTGCTGGTGGTCACTGTGGTCAGTCACTAAACTCTGCACTCTCTTCTACAGTATCAGCCTCAGGTCAATCTCTCTCTCTCTCTCCTAATCTAAATGGAGAGGACGCCAGCCACGTCCTCTCCCTATCAATCTCAATGCACGTGTGAAAATGGCAGCGACGCGCGGCTCCTTATATAGAATCCGAGTCTCGCGAGAATCCGACAGCGTCATGATGACGTTCGGGCGCGCTCGGGTTAACCGAGCAAGGCGGGAAGATCCGAGTCGCTCGGACCCGTGAAAAAAAACATGAAGTTCGTGCGGGTTCGGATTCAGAGAAACCGAACCCGCTCATCTCTAGTTACAAGCCAACAATAACACACAAAGGCAGCAGACCGAGGCAGGGACACATGGAGCAGAAGTAAGATAACAGCTCTTACCTGTGGCCATGGTTGATCTAGGTACCCCGGCACCAGTCCACCTTCTTCGTGTATCAATGTTGGATTGATCTCGGTGGGACCTCCAAAATGTTATAGCAGTTCAAAATAATTGAAGAAAAATTAAGTCCCTTTGAAAGATGTATTGCATTGTGAAATTCACAGGGTTCACGATAAAAGAATATCATGAACTGCACATTGACACATTGATTTCATCTTATATACTTTCATTACAGCATTACATAGTCCAATCAAATTAACAGGCCAATCATATACATAGCCCAATCACAATTCATTTCAAATATCAGAATATATTATAATTTATAAACTCCCCTTATGGGAGATTTCCAATTAATTAGCTCAGCATGTTGTGATTATGACTGTTATATTAAATATATACTTTTACCTTCAACATACTTTCGACTTCCCTTTTCTATAGGATACTAGCTAACCACAGTCTATGAAATACTGTAAAGCTAGACTAACTTCCTTAATTGCTACTAAAATCAAAGTTTCTGCAAACATATAAGAATCACATTTAAAACAACAGTTTCTTTTAAGCAATAGACAAACTGACATCCAGCTTCCATTTTGTGTACTCACTTATCTATATCACAAGGGCCCAGTGTATATATGGAAAAACTGACACTTGTGTAGTAGTATGATGTAAAAAAGGGGGGCCTGGACTGCACACCCTAATACTAAAGATTTCAAGAGGTGCTATCATGCTGAGGCTTCTAATACTATGCTGGAGGAAGAGAGATGCAAATGCACACTCCTAGCATTAAGAACACTGACAGTAAAAATAATTTAAATAAACTCTCACAATTAAAATGGAGTATAATTGAAGTTCTTAGCACACATTTGCGCAAATATGCAGGCCCATGCACCGCGGCCAGGTGACTTCATCACATGGGTCCCTAACATTCCTAATACTATCACATTCTATAAATTTATTCAGGACTTACCTCTAAATAGGGCCTTATCAATGTGTGATCTGAAATGCAGGAACCCAGCTAATTAAAACACCTGAGGGTGAATGGGAAGAGTGCCAATCCAGAGGAAGGAAGCCTTGCCTTCCAGTGTACAATATATACACAAATATAGTGGAAAAAAGGGGGAGACCTGGACTGCACTTCCTATTACTAAAGATTTCAAGAGGTGCTATCATGCTGAGGCTTCTAATACTATGCTGGAGGAAGAGAGATGCAGATGCACACTCCTAGCACTAAGAACACTGATAGTAAAAATAATTTAAATAAACTCTCACAATTAAAATGGAGTATAATTGAAGTTCTTAGCACACATTTGCGCAAATATGCGGGCCCATGTACCGCGGCCAGGTGACTTCATCACATGGGTCCCTAACATTCCTCATACTATCACATTATATAAATGTATCCAGGACTTACCTCCAAATAGGGCCTTATCAATGTGTGATCTGAAATGCAGGAACCTAGCTAATTAAAACACCTGAGGGTAAATGGGAGTGGTGCCAATACCAGAGTAAGGAAGCCTTGCCTTCCAGTGTACAATATATACACAAATATAGAGGAAAAAACGGGGGCCTGGACTGCACACCCTAATACTAAAGATTTCAAGAGGTGCTATCATGCTGAGGCTTCTAATACTATGCTGGAGGAAGAGAGATGCAGATGCACACTCCTAGCACTAAGAACACTGATAGTAAAAATAATTTAAATAAACTCTCACAAGTAAAATGGAGTATAATTGAAGTTCTTAGCACACATTTGCGCAAATATGCGGGCCCATGTACCGCGGCCAGGTGACTTCATCACATGGGTCCCTACCATTCCTCATACTATCACATTATATAAATGTTTACAGGACTTACCTCTAAATAGGGCCATTTCAATGTGTGATGTACCCTGTATGAAGAGCACAATGGCAGGTTGTGCAATCAGTGGAGGTAAACATGGGGGTGGAAGAGAAAAAAAATTGGGGGGGGGGGGGGAACAATTGCAGGTAACCAGTGGCAGAAGGAAAATTGGGATAACATTATTTTGATAAAATCATAGTACTGGTGGGTATAAGAATGTGGGGGGCACACTCAGGAGCAATGGAGACATCCTTGCTGAGCCTGGTCCTGGTCTCCCCCCACAGTTCACTGCTCATCTTGAGGGTTAGGCCCAGGGGCAGACTTGATGTTTTCAACCAGAGATGTGGTAAGCCTGGTCCTGGTGTTCTTATGGTAGAGGTGAGGAGAGGCCACATAATGATCCTGAGTTTTGTGGTTGTAATGCAGTCCTTCTGTTATCTTGTTGGTTGGTTGGTTGGTTGGTTGGTTGGTTGGTTGGTTGGTTGGTTGGTTGGTTTGCCTTCTGTTTTCCTTTGGTTTAACACAGGTATAACACTGCCATTGATTTTAGCTGTCACTTTATAACTAGCCACTTCATATACTAGGCACTGCAGCATCCTAAAGGACTGGCATCCTGGCCTATACTGAGGTCTGCAGACACATGTTCATCCTGATTACAACCCCCTCCCCCACACAGCAACCCTCCACCTTCAGCAAAAGGTGTTAATCAAATCTAACAAATGTAAGGTCAGTAAACCACACTATCACTATAAGTTCTTTGCATAGTACAGTTATAAATCCACTTAGAACAACTTTCTAAAGTTTTAACCATGTAATGTAAGTTGGAATAGACCGCAATATTGTTTACCTAGTAATACTTCAGTAAAAACAGTTGGAATAGGCTGCAATATTGTTTACCTAGTAATACTTCAGTAAAAACAGTTGGAATAGGCTGCAGTATTATTGGAGTTCACTCCAGCGATGAGTAAAAAGTAACGTGATAGCTACCACTATCTCTTTACTTTCAAGTTTGGACCAGATGGTGCTATTATAAACAGCTGTATGTGCAAATCAAAATATTGCAGTTAAAATGCCGCCGGATGGGATCCTGGCGTCGAAATAACGATGCCCAAAATCCCGATAGTTCTTTCAGTGGGATGCGCTCACGTCCTGTCATGAGGGGTGAGGCATTAGAAGTATAGATGTGCGGCGGGCACATTTCATGTTTAGTGTTTTGGTTTTTGGTTCTGGTTCAATGCTCGTGTTTTGGATCTGGATTGGTTTTGCTAAAACCACCCTTTCGTGTTTTGGTTTTGGTTCTGAATTATTTTTTTTTAAAACATAAAAACAGCTAAAATCACATAATTTGGGGGTAATTTTGATCCTATGGTATTATTAACATACATTAACAATAACATTAATTTCCACTCATTTCCAGTCTATCTGAACCCCTCACACCTCACAATATTGTTTTTAGGCCAAAAGGTGGCACAGAGGTGGCTGTATGACTAAGCTAAGAAACACAAGTGTGCGGCACAAACACCTGGCCTTTCTAGGAGTGTCACTGCAGTTGCAGACAGGATGGCACTTAAAAAAACTAGGCCCCAAACAGCACATTATGCAAAGAAGAAAAAGAGGTGCAATGAGGTAGCTGTATGACTAAGCTATGCGACACAAGTGTGCGGCACAAACTGTCAGCAGCAGCGGGTCGCACCGGCTCCAGGCCACTGCTAGGCAACAGGGCCGGTGAGTCACTTCCACCACTGACTCCCTGCCACGGCCGGTTGCCTATAATAGGGCAGCACCACCGGTGATAGCTTCCTGTGAAGTCTGTCTTCCTGCTCCTGGTGTGTCCCTGCTTCCAGCTTGTGTCTCCTGTATCCGGTGTCCAGATCCCCAAGTTCGGTCTGAGGGATTGCTTCCTGCTGTTCTCCTGGTTTGCTATCCAGTGGAGTGGTCCGGTATCTGAAGCCTCAAGGTTCTGGTAATTTCCTGCGCGCACCTCTCGTGGTGTCGTGAGTAGCGGCTCTGCCACACCATTTGGCAGAAGCCGTATTTTCTTTATCTGTTTTTGATAGTGTTTTTCTTGCGGAGGCTTACGCATTGCTGTCTCCGCCTTATTACAACGGGTTTGTATTTCGCAAGTTAGGCTGCATAATTTTGGTTTGCTGTTTGTTCCTGGTGGCCGCGCCACACATACATATTTATTTTCTGTATCCTTTTTTTATAGTCGTGTCTGTCTTAGTTAGTTTTCCCCTTGTTCTCTCTGTCTCGGTTAATGCCTTGTCACCTATTAAGACCGGGGGGAATCGGAGTCTGGGCGGACCTAATTTGCGTATTCAAATGCGGCTGCCGTGGGCACAAGAAACCATAGTCCTGCAGGCATTAATCGACCACTGGGAAGGACAACGGAGTCAGGGGGTTTTTGTTAGGGGAAGCTGCGTATCTCAGTTCTGCCGCAGCTTCACACATCTGTACTTGGAACTCTTCTGTTACCAACCACTCTCCAGGGTTCCAAGTACGTAGAACATAACATTATCACTGGCCAACATAAAGACAGGATGGCCTTGACATTTTTTCCCCATGAATCCTTCAGTGCCAGGTCAGAATCCCAGCCAAATATTGGCTAGCCAGATCCAGGTTTTTACTCTGTGGGTTAGGTCCCGGGAGGATCTTTTACAAACTTCCCCAAGTGTAGCTCCTGAACCCAAGATGAATCTTCCTGACCGCTTTTCGGGAGAGTTGTAAACTTTACCTTCGCTTAAGTCCCCAGTCCTCAGGTTCAGAATCTCAGCAGGTGGGCATAGTTATGACTTTACTTCAGGGAGACCCACAAACTTGGGCTTTTGGGCTTAATCCCGATGATGCAGTGTTACTTACTGTTGATGCCTTTTTTAAATCTTTAGGTCTGTTGTATGATGATCCTGATAGAGAAGCATCTGCAGAGAGCCATTTACGGGTGTTAAGACAGGGTAAAAATGCCACTGAGGCGTATTGTACTGAGTTGATCCTGCTTTGTGCAGTCAGTTTCACCTTGGCTTGTCAGAAGTGATCAAAGATAGTCTCATTCAGTACCCAGTTCCGGAGACTTTAGATAAGATCATGGAGCTTGCTATTAAGATCAATCACCATCTCCAAGAGCAGAGGACTGAAAGAGGGGCTAGTTTTAAGCCCAGACCATGTGTGTTTGCTCTCCCATAGGACGTTGAGCAACCCATTCAAGTGGGTTTGTCCTGACTTTCCTCTGAAGAGAGAACCAGGAGGTTAAAATTAGGGCTCTGCTTATACTGTAGCGGCAAGGGACATGTTGCACGCAGCTGCCCAAATAAGCAGGGAAATGCCCTGACCAAGTGAAAGTTGAGGGGGTTCACTTAGGTCTTCAATTAGTCTCCTTACATGATTCCTAGTTCCTGACGAAGTATCTTCAGGGAATCAGAGTTCTTTTGTTTCTGCATTTATTGATTGCAGAGCTGCTGGGAACTTCATGGATCTTACTTGGGCTGAAACTCTAGGAATTCCACAGCTCCAGCTCAGTAGACCTATTACCATGTGCGGTCTGGATGGAGGCCCTCTCTCTAACAGGGTAATTACTCATCAGACTCCACCATTGCATTTGACTGTGGGTGTATTACTTTATGAGAGGATTGAATTCTTTCTCACCCATTGTTCAGCTGAGCATCTAGTCTTGGGTCACCCCTGGCTTGCCATCCATAATCCAACCATTGATTGGCAATCTGGGGAAATTTCATGGTGGGGTTCCAACTGCTCTGAGAGGGGTATTACTCGTCCGGTACGGGTCGCTGTCATTGCTTCAGAACCTATTCCATTAGTTTACCAGGACTATGCCGATGTTTTTTCTAAGGGTAATGCGGATGTCCTTCCACCCCATCGTTCTTATGATTGCTCCATTGACCTCATTCCTGGTGCTACTTTGCCTAAAGGGAGACTCTATGCACTGTCTGGCCCAGAGACTAAGGCCATGGACAACTATGTGCACGCAAGTCTAAAAAAGGGGGTTATTAGGCCCTCTAAGTCCCCTTTAAGTGTGGGGTTCTTTTTTGTTGAAAAAAAAAAGATGGGATCTCTTAGGCCGTGCACTGATTATCGGGCCCTGAATAAGATTTCTGTCACGAACACTTACCCCTTACCTCTCATTTCTGTGTTGTTCGATCAACTCCGCACTGCAGTAATTTTTTCTAAAATTGACCTTAGAGGAGCGTTGGATTGTCAGTGCTGCCTGAGACCTGAAGGAGGTACAGCTTAGTAGGGGGAGCTTTATGTCAAATAAACTCCTATATGCTTTGTTATGTACCTTCCCTAGAAGGTTTACGTTTGGTACACATGTTTTTGGCATTTTAATATCTTTTTAATAATCAAAGTTGATGGTATACACTATGGTCTGTCCAACTTTTATGTTTTGCATGAATTCACCTAAAAGAGGTCGTTAAAATTAAAGGTGGAACAGGATCTAAGTGAATGCCTCATCAGAAGAATATTGTGAAATAAGTGATTGCTATCATCGCTCGCCTGGTTGGATACACTTAGCATTGTCTCCAAGTTCGGCAAGTGCTTCAAAAATTTGCGAGAGAATCACTTACATGCCAAGTTGGAAAAATTTGATTTTCATGTTATGCAGGTGTCCTTTTTAGGATATATTATTTTATTTATTTATTATTTATTAGCAGTTTCTTATATAGCGCAGCATATTCCGTTGCGCTTTACAATTAGAACAACAATTATAGAACAAAACTGGGCAGAGACAGACAGACAGAGGTAGGAAGGCCCTGCTCGCAAGCTTACAATCTATAGGGAAATAGGCATTGATACACAAGGATAGATGCTACCTGTCACATAATGGTTCCCCAGGTTGCTAGGTTCTTAATGGGTTGTATATGATATGATCACCCAGCAATGTTGGAAGACAAAATGTGAGTTTATGTGGACTGTACAGAGGGGATGTAACTTGATAGGGAAGCTGTGAAGGTTATGTGTGTGGGTCTGAAATTTAGTAGGCTTGTCTGAAGAGATGAGTTTTCAGAGAACGTTTAAAGGTTTGGAGACTAGAGGAGAGTCTTATTGTGCGTGGGAGTGCATTCCACAGAGTGGGTGAAGCCCGGGTAAAGTCCTGTAATTTTGAGTGGGAACAGGTAATACATGTGGATGAGAGACGCAGATCTTGTGCAGAGCGGAGAGGTCTGGTAGGGAGATATTTTGAGATGAGTGAGGAGATGTATGATGGTGCAGTTTGGTTAATAGCCTTGTATGTAAGTAAAAGTATTTTATATTTGACACGGTAGAATACCGGTAACCAATGGAGGGACTGACAGAGCGGATCAGCAGATGAAGAACGTCTGGCGAGGAAGATTAGCCTCGCAGCTGCATTTAAAATGGATTGAAGTGGTGATAGCATATGTTTGGGAAGACCAGTAAGGAGACTATTACAATAATCAATGCGGGAGATGATGAGTGCATGGATTAGAGTTTTTGCAGTGTTTTGTGTAAGATAAGGGCGTATTTTGGATATGTTTTTAAGGTGCATGTAACATGATTTAGAGACAGATTGAATGTGTGGAACAAAGGACAGTTCAGAGTCAAGGGTGACACCTAGGCAACGAGCTTGTGGGGTGGGGTGGATAGTTGCATTGTCAACAGTTATAGAGATATCAGGTTGGTAACTACTCTTAGCTGGTGGGAAAATAATTAATTCGGTTTTGGAAATGTTGAGTTTGAGGTGGCGAGATGACATCCAAGATGAAATGGCAGACAGGCATCCAGTGACACGAGCCAATACTGGTGGTGACAAATCTGGGGAGGATAGGTAGATTTGAGTATCATCAGCATACAAATGATACTGAAATCCAAAGGAGCTGATTAGTTTACCAAGAGAGGAGGTATAGATTGAGAAAAGCAGAGGACCTAAGACTGAGCATTGCGGTACTCCAAATGATAGAGGTAGAGAAGAGGAGGTAGAATCAGAGAAGTGAACACTGAAAGAGCGATTAGATAGGTAGGATGAGAACCAAGAAAGGGCTGTGTCCTGTAGACCTAGGGATTGTAGTGTTTGTATGAGAAGAGAGTGGTCAACAGTGTCAAAAGCAGCAGAGAGATCTAGAAGAATAAGTAGTGTGTAATGGCCTTTTGATCTAGCAGTGACTAGATCATTTACTACTTTGGTCAGTGCCGTCTCTGTGGAGTGTTGGGCACGAAAGCCTGACTGAAGTGGATCCAATAAGTTGTGCGAGTTAAGAAAGTGTGTAAGGCGAGTGTAGGCAAGCCTCTCAAGTAGCTTGGAGGGACTGGGTAGCTGAGAAATGGGACGGTAGTTAGAGAGTGTGTTTGGGTCAGAGTTGTGTTTTTTTAGAATGGGAGTAATGACTGCATGTTTAAACAGAGAGGGAAAGATACCAGTAGAGAGAGAGAGATAACAGATTTTAGTTAAGGTTGGGATATGCACAGGAGACAAAGTTTTACTGACCTGTGAGGGTATAGGATCAAGAGGAGAGGTAGTGGAGTAGGAGGATGAAAAGAGTGTTGATACTTCATCTTCACTTGTGGGATCAAATGAAGAGAAAGTGCCAGAGGGTTCAGGTAGGGAATTGAGCAGGTCACTGGCTGAGTTAGAGCATACCATTTCATCTCGGATTTTATCAATCTTATCCTCAGGGCCGGCGCCACCATTAGGCAGCTTTAGGCAGCTGCCTATGGGCGCCGGCCACTGGAGGGTGGCACCGCACGCTGCACAGAAATGCGTCTTTTCTCTTATTCCCTTATGTGTGCTCCTCGTCTTTCTTATGAGACTTGGAGCCGCCCATCAATTACCAGCCGCCGCTGACAGAGTGAGTCAGTGTGTACCATCAGCTGCTCTACGTGTAAGCTGGCTCTCGTTATATAAAGCACTCCCTCTGCAATCCTCCCCGAGCACCCCCCCGCGATATCACATGGCATTTCCCACCCCACAACAGCATCTCCCCCCCCTCCAAATCGCATCCCGGATTTTCTCTCCCTCCAAACTCCCCCCCCCCCCCCCAGCAAATTGGTCAGCTTTCCATTCAGCCTCCCCCCCCCCCCATGACCGCATCCTGCATATTCTCTCCCTCTACCATTCATGACCACCGCCCGAACACCCCATCCCTGCTGAACAAACTGACCAGCTGTCAACTTTGTGCAGCTTCCCACCCCACAACAGCATCTCCCCCCCCCCCCCCCAAATCGCATACCGGATTTTCTCTCCCTCCAACCCCCCCCCCCCCCCCCCCAGCAAATTGGTCAGCTTTCCATTCAGCCTCTCCCCCCCCCCCCATGACCGCATCCTGCATATTCTCTCCCTCTACCATTCATGACCACCGCCCGAACACCCCATCCCTGCTGAACAAACTGACCAGCTGTCAACTTTGTGCAGCCAGCTGGACTAGCTGGGCGCATGGAAGGAGGCTGGATCCATTGGCGGATCCAGCAGGGGGTGATGAGAGCGATCGCGCCCCGTAACACATCAACATAGCCCGCCCACTTGGTCCTGCGGGCAGCAGAGGGCAGGGGAGCTGAGTGCGACGGCCGCGACCAGGCCGCATTGACAGGGCAACTGAGATGGTGCTGGGGGCCTGGTGGGACCACCCAGTGTGCCCTGGCCCTTGCTAGTAGCGGCAGCAGCACAACTCTCTGCGCCCCGTCCTTGTTCGCTCCTTCAGCCGCGGAGGAGCTGCTGCAGCCATGTCTATGAGATCGTGAACCACATGGACACCCAACAGGTGAGGTGCTGGGAGAGGATGGGAGGCGATTAGCTAGTGAGGAGAGAGCGGCCAGAGTGCTGTGCTGGTGAGAGCCAGGGCAAGAGAGATAGGGGACTCGTCCCGGCAGATGGAGGAGGAGGAGCGCTGCGTGGACGGGACTCTATCCTATTGTGTCTGTGTATATACTTTATACATCACTAGTGTCTATATGTACATGGAGTGTTACTAAAGTCTGTCTGTGTGTGTCTCAGCATTGTATGCATGGTGTATCACTAGTGTATGTATGGTGTAACACTAGTGTGTGTGTGTGTGTGTGTGTGTGTGTGTGTGTGTGTGTGTGTGTGTGTGTGTTAGTAGTGTGTGTGTATGGCGCATCACATGTATGTGTGTTAGTAGTGTGTGTGTATGGCGCATCACATGTATGTGTGTTAGTAGTGTATGTATTATGTATCACTAGTGTGTGTGTATGGTGCATCACATGTATGTGTGTTAGTAGTGTATGTATTATGTATCGCTAGTGTGTGTGTGTGTGTGTCAGTATTGTATGTATGGTGTATCACGTGTGTGTGTGTTAGTAGTGTATGTATGGTGTATCACGTGTGTGTGTGTGTGTGTGTGTGTGTGTGTGTGTGTGTGTGTTAGTAGTGTATGTATGGTGTATCACGTGTGTGTTAGTAGTGTATGTATGGTGTATCACGTGTGTGTGTGTGTGTGTGTTAGTAGTGTATGTATGGTGTTTCACGTGTGTGTTAGTAGTGTATGTATGGTGTATCACGTGTGTGTGTGTGTGTGTTAGTAGTGTATGTATGGTGTATCACATGTGTGTGTGTGTGTTAGTAGTGTATGTATGGTGTATCACGTGTGTGTGTTAGTAGTGTATGTATGGTGTATCACGTGTGTGTGTGTGTGTGTGTTAGTAGTGTATGTATGGTGTATCACGTGTGTGTTAGTAGTGTATGTATGGTGTATCACGTGTGTGTGTGTGTGTGTGTGCGTGTGTGTCAGTATTGTGTGTATGGTGTATCACTAGTGTGTGTGTCTGTGAATATTGTATGCATGGCGTATCACTAGTGTATGTGTGTGTGTGTGTGTGTGTGTGTATGTATGGTGTATCACTAGTGTCTGTGTGTGTGTGTTAGCGCATGTATGGTGTATAACGTGTGTGTGTGTGTCAGTATTGTGTGTATGGTGTATCACTAGTGTGTGTGTGTGTGTGTGTGTGTGTGTGTGTGTGTGTGTGTGTGTGTGTGTGTGTGTCGATGTGTTAAGTAGTGTATATATGGTGTATCACGTGTGTCTGTGTGTATGTCAGCATTGTATGTAAGGTGTATCACTAGTGTGTGTGTGCTAGTGTATGTATAGTGTATCACTAGTGTGTGTGTGTGTCAATATTGTATGTATGGTGTGTCACTAGTGTGTGTCAATATTGTACTGTATGTATGGTGTATCCTTAGTGTATGTTTGTGTGTTAATAGTGTATGTATGGTGTATCACTAGTGTCTGCGTGTCTGTTAGTAGTGTATGTATGATGTATCACTAGGGCTTAGCGGACTGGAAGGGGGAGGAGTCCGGATTAATTTTAAAACCGCCCCCCCCCCTATAGAAGAAGTCTAGATCCGCCCCTGGCTGGATCCCTGCGTTAGGAGGAGGAGACAGTCAGTAAAGCATAAGTAAAGACAGGCTGTATTCATTCTATTTTTTTTTTGTGACCAACTAAATTTGAGTTTTAGGCTGTGGTTTTTTTTATATATATATATATATATATATAGACACACACATACAGGCATACATACATATGTGTGTGTGTGTCTATATATATATGTGACCAGCACTCCACTGAACTGAGAAGTAATGCCTGGGTGCCTTCCCTTGGGTTACCAGCCAGCCCCCAAACACACATTCCATTACAGCAGGCGGCACTCCACAGACTTTTTATGAAAGAAAAAACAGCCAATGCAGCTAATTCATATCATCAACGTTTCAGGTGTTTAATCCTACACCTGATGAAAGGTGTAGGATTAAACATCTGAAACATTGATGACATGAAGTAGCTGCAATGGCTGTTTTTTCTTTCATAAAAAGTCCGTGGAGTGCCGCCTGCTGTAATGGAATGTGTGTGTGTATGTATATATATATATATATATATAGTTAGTAGTATAATGCCAACAACTATTCTCCCTCTGAGGGGAGAATAAAAAATGTGGTGCGCAAAGTGCTCCAATGTGCCCGCAGTGTGGTGAGCAAAGCTGCAGGCATTTTGGTGTCCGGCATCCCACTGCCAGGATTCTGTTCACCGGGATGCCAGCTGCCGGCATATATATATATATTAGAATTATCAACTCCTGCACTGTATGTCTATATACCCAGGGGCGGAACTGCAATGGAGACTTTTGCCGCCGGGCTCCAGCCCTGAAGGGGGCACTTTCTCCATTGTCCACCAGCTGTTCTGTGCCCTTCCCACTATAATATACAGAGGAGCCCAGTGTATACAACCCAGGGCCCTACTTATGGCCGCGCCTTATTATCCACTCCTTAAGTGACCCAGCCTGACAGCTCTGGCCCGCTGCCATCTCCGCTAGCGGCAGCACTGCCAGCGGTGGGGTGCGCCGGGCATCTCGCTCCACCACAGACAGCCAAGAA
Source organism: Pseudophryne corroboree (assembly GCF_028390025.1). Taxonomy (NCBI): domain Eukaryota; kingdom Metazoa; phylum Chordata; class Amphibia; order Anura; family Myobatrachidae; genus Pseudophryne; species Pseudophryne corroboree. The sequence continues at coordinate 456,346,532 of NC_086448.1, forward strand.
GCGCTGCAGCTTCCGGCCTGCATGCTCAGCCCCCTCCTGACTCCTGGCTTCTGCTGCCTCCCAGTCCACAAGTGGAAAACTATACGCTACCAGGAGCCAGATGCTGGAAGTGCCTAGTGGGAAACAAAGAGTATGTGGTGGAGGAAAGTGATTATGACTGTGAGAGGGGAGTAGAGAGGCACAGGTATGGGACGAGAGAACGGCGCGGGGTGCAGGGCTGGGAAGTGGCTGAGCGTTTGGCCTGTTAGGTACTGTACCGGAGTGTCAGGTAACTGACCACAATGCCCGCTGCTCACAGGGTCCATTTACTAAGTCTTCCATCTCTCCTGTCCCTGTCACCTCTGTGCTGGCCCTGTCATCTCTCTTTACTGACCCTTATGTTCTGTCCCTGTCCCCTCTGTCCAGTCCCTGTACATACCTGCTGCTTGTTCCCCTCCTCTGGCGGGACCAGTGATTAGTACTACTAATCAAGCTACTGGCACATGCTTGTTGTATTAGTGCTCGCAGGCTTACACTCTATAGGTAGCATTGATACACAAGGCTACGTGCTACCTATTACCAGTTGATTGGGTATGGGATGCTGGTGGTCAGACTGTTTGAAATCCCGACTGGGGCAGTGGAGGTAAGTATACCTAATCCTAACCCAAACCCTCCCCTTCCCACAGCCTAACATTTACCTCCCAAGTATACTTGCATTCGGAATTCCGGCTGTCGGGATTCTGGCGTTGGCATTCTGACAGGTCTTGGGATTCGAGCGCTTGTATCCCAACTACATCCCTTACCAGTTATTTATATAGCGCACACATATTCCGCAGGACTTTACAGAGCATATTTGGCCATTCACATCAGTCCCTGCCCCAGTGGAGCTTACAATCTATATTCTCTACCACATGCACACACATTTACACTATTGTTAATTTTTGTTGGGAGCCAACAAACCTACCAGTATATCTTTGGATTGTGGGAGGAAACAGGAGTACCCGGAGGAAACCCAAGCAAGCATGGGGAGAATATACAAACTCCACACAGTTAGAGCCATGCTGGGAATCAAAACCATGACTGCAGCGCTGTGAGGCAGTAATGCTAACCATTACTCTGTCTGTGCTATTGCATAAAGGTCCGTGCAGATAGCAAATGTTCTTAATGGGCTGTATGCTATGGTCACCCAGCACTGTTGCATACCCTCCAACATGAACCACCCCACTAGGTACAAAATGCTCTGTTTCTGGACTTCCCTCTTAATTTATTATTGCCATCACCTGTGAAGAAACAGCTTTCTTATCATTTAACTAGTTCAACACAGGTGATGGAAATCATAAATTAAGAGGGAAATCCAGGAACAGAGCATTTTGTACCTAGTGGGGCGGGTCATGTTGGAGGGTCTGCTGTTGGACAGGGGTCAGTAGGATGTAAAAGTGAGGAAACACAAAATATGTAAGGTTATGTGTGGACTGTACAGAGTGTATGTGTCAAGGTTATGTGGGTGGGTCCGAAACGTATAAGACCTTGCATGCACACTTTCACCTGAAGGATTGGGAAGTGGTAGTTGGGAGGGGGGGGGGCTGAAGTTTTGCCTAGGGTGCCAAGAAACCTTTCACCGGCCCTGCTTATCCTTGAAGTAGGAAGCAAGTTCTTGTGCACGGATAGTAGCTAGTGGGGGAGGTGAGGGAGGGTAAAGAAGTGATTTAAATGTATTAAAAAGTCGCTTGGGGTTGTTGGCATGATAAGAGATGAGAGATTGGAAATATGTTTGTTTGGCAGTGTCCAGGGCCTGACGATAGGAGTGGTAGGTAGTCTTATATGTGAGAAAGTCACTTGGATTCTGAGATTTCCGCCACTGACGTTCTACTTTACGTGACAGTTTTTGTAGGTGTCTTGTTGATTTAGAGTGACATGGTTGGCATCTAAGCCTACGTGGAGTGTGATGGGTAGCTGGAGCCACTTCATCAAGGGCACTCTCTAGGGTCTGGTGCAGGTGTGATACAGCAGTGTCAGGTGTAGTAAATGTAGAGATTGGTGAGAGCAGTTGTTGCAGAGAAGTGGAAAGTTGTTGAAAATGTATATTGTTAGTATTTCTGCGGGTTAGAGGAGGCTTGCTTGGTTTTAGTGTCCTAGAATTTAAAGTAATAAAAGAGATTGTGAAGGTGATCAGGTTGTGATCAGAGAGAGGGAAAGGAGTGTTAGTGAATTCGGAAACTGAGCAGAGCCTGGTGAACACAAGATCAAGGCAGTGGCCCTCATGGTGAGTAGTATATTATTTCTCCGGAAGGGTTTTTTATGGAACCTAAAAAACTCCAGGCAGTCTTGACTTGGGCTCAACCCACTAACTTGAAGGCTATTCAGAGGTTTTTGGGTTTTGCTAATTATTATAGACGTTGTATTCATGCTGTCTCCGAGTTGGTTGCCCCTATTGTGGCTTTGACTAAAAAGGGTGCTGATCCTTCTAAGTGGTCACCTCAAGCCAAGCATGCCTTCCAGGCTTTGAAACAGGCCTTTGTCTCTGCTCCTGTCCTTAGACACCCCATCCCTGATCTTCCTTTTATCATTGAGGTAGACGCCTCTGAAGTTGGGGTGGGAGCTGTCCTGTCTCAAGAAGACCCCGAGTCTTTCGTGTTACATCCTTGTGCTTTCATGTCCATAAAATTCTCCTCCGCAGAGACCAACTATGATGTAGGTAACAGAGAATTGTTAGCAGTCAAGTGGGCTTTTGAGGAATGGAGGCACTGGCTTGAGGGAGCAAAGCATACCGTCACTGTGTTTATGGACCACAAAAATTTACAGTACATTGAGTCAGCTAAAAAGCTTATTTCCCGGCAGGCTCGCTGGGCGCTGTTCTTTACTCAGTTCAATTTCATCATCACATACAGGCCCGGTTCTAAGAACACCAAGGCCGATGCCCTGTCACGCTGTTTTCTTCCTGTTCATGTTACCCATTCTCCTGCCACTCCTATTATTCCAGCATCCTCTATCTGGACCGGCCTCACACAAGATTTACACACACAATTAGTTCAGTTTCAGCAGCAGGCTCCCAGAAACACTCCCGTTGACTGTCTCTTTGTTCCAGAGTTCTTGAGAGGCAGTGTCCTTGCCGAGTTTCATGATAAAGTTGCTGGCCAGCCTGGTGTTGCTAAAACATTGGAGTTACTCTCTTGCTCGGTGTGGTGGCCTAATATTTCCAAAGATGTTAGTGAGTTTGTTCTCTCTTGTCAAGATTGTGCTAGGCACAAGGTGTCCCAGTCTCTGACCGTGGGACAACTCCTGCCTTTAGCCATTCCAGTCAGGCTATGGTCACACATTTCCATGGATTTCGTGGTGGATCTTACACTCTTTTCTGGTTTTCAGGTGATCTGGGTGGTGGTGGATCGATTTAGCAAGATGGCCCATTTCATTACTTTATCCCGATTGCTATCTGCTAAGGTTTTGGCAGTCTTGTTCTTTCGACATATTTTCAGGCTTCATGAATTACCTGTTGATATTGTCTCGGACCGGGGACCGCAGTTTATTGCCCATTTCTGGAAGCTCTTTTGCACGTCGTTAAACATGAGACTCAGTTTAACCTCTGGATATCATCCACAGTACAATGGGGAGATGGAGCATGTGAACCAATCGCTGAAGCAGTATCTGTGTCTTTATACTGCCAAGCTTCAGAATGATTGGTTGGATTATCTTCCCCTGGCCGAGTTTGCTTAAAACAACGCCTGTCATTCATCCACCAAGGTGTCTCCATTCTTTTTGGTCCTCGGCTTTTATCCTAGAGCCAACTCCTTTACTCCTAATTGTCCATCTTCTTCCTTGACCTTAACTTCCTGCCTCAGAGCTATTTGGAAGAAGGTACACCTTGCTCTTAGGAAAGCTGCCTTCCGGGAGAATTTTTTTTCGGATAGGTTCCAACGTCCATGCATCTATAAGGTGGGAGAAAAGGTGTGGTTGTCAACCCGTAACATCAAACTCCGACAACCATCGGCCAAGTTGGGAACCAGATTCATCAGACCATTTCTTATTATCAAAAAGGTCAATGCGGTTGCTTTTCGGCTGCAATTGCCGAAATCACTTAAAATTTCCAACACCTTTTATTGTTCTCTGCTCAAGCCATGTGTCCTTTCTAGGAAATTTCCGCTGAAAATTTTCCAGGGTAGACCTCCTGTGAATGTACAGGACCAACAGGAATTCCTGGTAGAGAAGGTTTTGGGTTCTAAATTTTCCTGTGCAGGGGCAAACGCAGGATTTAGTGAGGGGGGTTTCCGTGGGTGGGTGTGTATATATATATGCGCATGTATGTGTAATAAATATATGTGTGTATATATATATATGTGTGTATATATATATTTGTGTGTATATATATATGTATATATACATACATACATACACACACACACACACACACACACACACACATATACATACAGTACATATATATGTACGTACGGAGGCAGGACGGCACTCAGAGACTGGAAAACCATAGAAAATCAGCAGAGGATGCTGAAGCTGTTTGTCAACGTTCCAGAGTTAGACTCCTTTAAAAGAGTCTAACTCTGAAACGTTGACAAACAGCTACAGCGTCCTGTGCTGATTTTCTATTGTTTACCAGTCTCTGAGTGCCGTCGTGCATCCGTACATATTATCTAACTCTGACGGGCACCGGAGCATGTTGTGCGGTACTAGTAAGGAATGCCATTCACCATTTGCAGATATATATATATATATATATATATATACACACACACACACACACAACATCGAGGGTGCGGCACTCTTGGCGACTTGGAGAAAAAACTTGTTGAACAGCGTGTAGAAGCAACGTTTCAATGACTTTTACTCCGTCATTTTCATCAGGTTTAACAATTTTTTTCTCCAAGTCGCCAGGAATGCCACACCCTCGATGTTGCATGGACTTACCTGTGAGGGCACCCGGTGCATTTAATTCAGTATTGGGATAGTCGGGCATGTTGGTATATATATATATATATATATATATATATGTGTGTGTGTGTGTGTGTGTGTGTGTGTGTGTGTGTGTGTGTGTGTGTGTATATATATATATATATATATATATCTCAGTACAGCAGCAGCCAGCACTCACAAAATCACACAGCCTGCTCAGGTGCCCGAATCCAACAGTCTGTGTAATATGACAGTCAACGTTTCGGGGCTTAAAGCCCCGTCGTCAGGACCAAAAAATACAATAGGTACACAATGTGACAAGGAACTTCCCCACATAAATGTGGAAGTGCGGTGACGGAAGCGGACCTGGCGGACCTGACAGTCAGTGCCGTAACTAGCCATTTTAGCGCTGTGTGCAAGAAACGACAGTGGCGCCCCCCATGTAAGACAGGGGCAGTGCGCGCCGCAGGCGCGCAAATTTTTTTTATAGGGGCGTGGCTTCACAGGGAAGGGTCGTGGCCACAAAATAACAGCAATTCATACTACGGTGCACAGTAGTCTACATTATTCAAATTACGCTGCACAGTAGCGCCACTATACCAGGTAGAGCCCCTTTTATACATTACAGCAGACAGCGTCCCCCTTTTTACACATTACAGCAGCCAGTCCCCCTCTTTACACATTGCGGCAGCCAGTCCCCATTTTTACACATTGCGGCATCCAGTCCCCCTTTTTACACATTGCGGCAGCCAGTCCCCATTTTTACACATTGCGGCAGCCAGGCCTCCTTTTTACACATTGTGGCAGCCAGGACCCCATTTTACACATTGCGGCAGCCAGGACCCCATTTTACACATTGCGGCAGCCAGGACCCCATTTTACACATTGCGGCAGCCAGGCCCCCTTTTTACACATTGCGGCAGCCAGTCCCCCTTTTTACACATTGCGGCAGCCAGTCCCCCTTTTTACACATTGCGGCATCCAGTCCCCCTTTTTACACATTGCGGCATCCAGTCCCCCTTTTTACACATTGCGGCAGCCAGTCCCCCTTTTTACACATTGCGGCATCCAGTCCCCCTTTTTACACATTGCGGCAGCCAGTCCCCATTTTTACACATTGCGGCATCCAGTCCCCCTTTTTACACATTGCGGCAGCCAGTCCCCATTTTTACACATTGCGGCAGCCAGGCCTCCTTTTTACACATTGCGGCAGCCGGGACCCCATTTTACACATTGCGGCAGCCGGGACCCCATTTTACACATTGCGGCAGACGAGACCCCATTTTACACATTGCGGCAGACGAGACCCCATTGTACACATTGCGGCAGACGAGACCCCATTTTACACATTGCGGCAGACGAGACCCCATTTTACACATTGCGGCAGACGAGACCCCATTTTACACATTGCGGCAGACGAGACCCCATTTTACACATTGCGGCAGACGGTGAGAGAGAGAGAGAGAGAGAGAGAGAGAGAGGGGGGGGGGATATACTTACCTTCTCCCCGCTGACAGGCTCCTCGTGCAGCTTCCTCTCGGTGCAGGCTGTGTGAGGTGAGAAGGAGGAGGAGGGAGGGGGAGCAGGGAGCAGCAGCAGCGCTATTTGATTGGTAGTAAGCGCCGCTGCAGCATCCCCCTCTCCTCCTGTATTGGTTGCCTGGCGCTGCTGTGGATGCTGGGGAACCACATCCCAGCATCCTTAGCAGGGCCGGGCAGCCAATACAGGAGGAGAGGGGGATGCTGCAGCGGCGCTTACTACCAATCAAATAGCGCTGCTGCGGCTCTCTGCTCCCCCTCCCTCCTCCTCCTTCTCTCCGCTGCCCGGCGCTGGTCCTCTTCTCCCTACACAGCGGGGCGCACGGCGCAGACTTCGGCGGCATGTAATGAGTCAATTTGACTCATTACATGCCGCTGGCCGTTGCGCCCTCAGGGCAACTGCGCTGTGTGCCAAGCCCCCTTGGCACACACGTAGTTACGGCCCTGCTGACAGTGAGATGCTCGTGGAGATTCGCAGGTGATGGCGCCAATCTCCACGAGCATCTCACTGCCAGGGTCGGCTTCCGTCACCGCACTTCCGGTATCGGCGCTGTCCGTCACCATAATATATACATAAATAACACGCATTTATATATACATACACAAACACACACATGTAAACACACACACATACATACATACATACATACTGCACATACACAAGCACACACACAAACCCACATACATACATACATACATACATACATACATTCCATACAAATACACACATAAACAAAGATTAAAAACTTACATATAGTATACAGCGTTGCACTACACCACGGCTGGGAGCAGAGAGGCAGCCGCGGAAGCATGAGGGAGAGTGAGGACGGAGGGAGCTGCTGTGGCTGCGCATGTGCAGCCAGCAGCTCCCCCGGCACCCTTGACATTCTGTAAACAGAGAGCTGCATAGCTCTCTGCTCTTGCTGAAGTTCCGCATCCGCGATCGCGATCGCGGCTTTTGCTGAGACGGAGACAGCTGTGTCTCCGTCTCAAACAATGTTTTGCGGTCATCAGGGGGGGTTTCCAGGTACTCGGAACCCCCCCTGCGTGCGCCACTGCCATGGTCTGCTGTATTTTCTGGTCCATTGGAAGGGGTACGGTCCGGAGGAGAGATCTTGGGTTTGGTACAAGGATTTGCATGCCACTAAACTAAAAAATATTTTTTGGGGGAATTTCCTCATAAACCTGAGTTTAGGGGTTCCTTAACCCCTCCTCAAGGGGGGGTACTGTCAGCGGCGGTGGGTCGCACTGGCTCCCAGCCACTGCTAGGCAACAGGGCCAGCGCATCACTTCTGCCACTGACTCCCTGTCCCCGGCCAGTTGCCTATCAACTGGAGATGCCGGACGGCCGCCCTGCGCTGCAATCCCGGCTGTTACTAAGCAGCCGGGACGCCGCGCGCTGCTCGCAAGCTGAGAGCTACTTTAATTAGGATCCGGGGGCTGGGCTGCCTAATGATTGGTCTGCAGGGCCTTTTTATGGAAGCCAGAATAGGGCAGCCCCACCGGTGATAGCTTCCTGTGAAGTCTGTCTTCCTGCTCCTGGTGTGTCATTGCTTCCAGCTTGTGTCTCCTGTATCCGGTGTCCAGATCCCCGAGTTTGGTCTGAGGGATTGTTTCCTGCAGTTTTCCTGGTTTGCCGTCCAGTGGAGTGGTCCGGTAACTGAAGCCTCAAGGTTCTGGTCATTTCCTGCGTGCACCTCTTGTGGTGTCGTGAGTAGCGGCTCTGCCGCACCATTTGGCAGAAGCCATATTTTCTTTATCTGTTTTTGATTGTGTTTTTCTTGCGGAGGCTTCATCAATGCTGTCTCCGCCTTATTACGACAGGTTCGTTTTTGGCAGTTAGGCTGCATAATTTTGGTTTGCTGTTTGTTCCTGGTGGCCGCACCGCACGTGAATAGTTATTTATTTTCTGTATCCTTCTTTTTATAGTCGTGTCTATCTTAGTTAGTTTTCCCCTTGTTCTCTCTCTCTCGGTTAATGCCTTGTTACCTATTAAAACCGGGGGGGGGCATCGGAGTCTGAGCGGGCCTAATTCACCTATTAAAATGTGGCTGCAGTGGGCACAAGAAACTATAGCCTGGCAGGCGTTAATCGACCACTGTGAAGGACAATGGAGTCGGGGGTTATTTGTTAGGGGAAGCTGCATATCTCAGTTCTGCCGCAGCTCCACGCATCTTTACTTGGAACTCTTCTGTTGTTACCAACTCTCCAGGGTTCCAAGTACGTAGAACATAACACAAACAACATGGGATGTGCTGGAATTTGCCCAGATGTAATACACACACAATATTGGTGGCACAGGAGAGCGTACCCCTAAACGAGACACACACACAGCAAAGCCTGTAAAATTCATTTGGATAATAATAATCCTTTTATTTGGAGCTGCATAATAATATGCAGCACAGACGAGTGTACCCCTACACAACACAGGACAAACCCTGCAAAAATTATTTGGATAATAATATAAGTAATGTATATATCCCTTTTATTTGGAGTAAATAATATACTGCACAGGACATCACCACTGGACTTATGACAGCACAAGACACCACCACTGGACTGATGCAGCACAAGACAGCACCACTGGACTGGACTTAGATGTCAGACAGGATGGCACTTTAAAAAACTAGTCCCCAAACAGCGCATGATGCAAAGAAGAAAAAGAGTGCAAAATGGTATTGTCCTTGGGCCCTCCCATCCACCCTTATGTTGTATAAACAGGACATGCACACTTTAACAAACCAATCATTTCTGCGACAGGGTCTGCCACATGACTGTGGCTGAAATTACTGGTTTATTTAGGCCCCCACCAAAAAAAGAAGCAATCAATCTCTCCTTGCACAAACTGGCTCTACAGAGGCAATATGTCGACCTCATCCTCTGATTCCTCACCCTTTTCAGTGTGTACATTATCCTCCTCACAGAGTATTAATTTGTCCCTACTGGAACCCACCATCACAGGTCCCTGTGTACTTTCTGGAGGCAATTGCTGGTAAAGGTCTTCCCGGAGGAATTTATATTTCATTTTGATGAACATCATCTTCTCCACATTTTGTGGAAGTAACCTTCTTTGTCGATCGCTGACAAGGTTACCGGCTGCACTAAACACTCTTTCGGAGTACACACTGGAGGGGGGGCAACTTAGGTAAAATAAAGCCAGTTTGTGCAAGGGCATACAAATTGCCTCTTTTTCCTGCCAGTATACATACGGACTGTCTGACATGCTTACTTGGATGCTGTCACTCATATAATACTCCACCATTCTTTCAGTGGTGACAGAATCATATGGAGTGACAGTAGACATGTCAGTAATTGTTGGCAGATCCTTCAGTCCAAACCAGATGTCAGCACTCGCTCCTGACGGCCCTTCATCACCGCCAGCGGGTGGGCTAGGAAATCTTATCCTTTTCCTCGCAGCCCCAGTTGCAGGAGAAAATGAAGGAGGAGCTGTTGACGGGTCACGTTCCGCTTGAGTTGACAATTTTCTCACCAGCAGGTCTTTGAACCTCTGCAGACTTGTGTCTGCTGGAAAGAGAGATACAACGTTCAAACCTAGGATCGAGCACGGTGTCCAAAATGTAGTGCGCTGATTTCAACAGACTGACCACCCTTGAATCCTGGCAAAGCGAATGAAGGGCTCCATCCACAAGTCCCACATACTTTGCGGAATTGCTCCGTCTTATCTACTTCTTCAATTTCTCCAGCTGCTTCTGCAAAAGCCTGATGAGGGGAAAAACTCAAGCTGGCAGTGTCTGAACTGACTTCACGTGTAGCAAGTTCAAAGGGTTGCAGAACCTTGCACAAGAGTCAGGTGCATTCCCCCTCCTTTGCCTATATCATAGGTGGATGTATAGGCTTGAACGACCTTTTGCTGCTTCTCCATCCTCTGAAGCATATAGAGTGCTGAATTCCACCTCGTTACCACCTCTTGCTTCAGGTGATGGCAGGGCAGGTTCAGGAGTGTTTGCTGATGCTCCAGTCTTTGGCACATGGTTGCTGAATGTCGAAAGTGGCCCGCAATTTTTCGGGCCACCGACGGCATCTCCTGCACGCCCCTGTCATTTTTATAAAAAATTCTGCACCACCAAATTAATTGTATGTGCAAAACATGGGACATGCTGGAATTTGCCCAGATGTAATGCACACACAATATTGGTGGCGTTGTCCGATATCACAAATATCCAGGAGAGTCTAATTGGGGTAAGCCATTGTGCAATGATGTTCCTCAGTCTCCGTAAGAGGTTGTCAGTGGTGTGCCTCGATACATAGCTTAGCCTGCCAGGGAACTAATTGGCGAGATGCTGCTACTGGTGCCGCTGCTGTTGTTGCTGCGGGAGGCCATACATCTACCTAGTGTGCTGTCACAGTCAAATAGTCCTTAATCTGCCCTGTTCCATTTGTCCACATGTCTGTGGTTAAGTGGACAGTGGGTACAACTGCCTTTTTTAGGACACTGAGGACACTTTTTCTGACGTCTCTGTACATTCTCGGTATTGCCTGCCTAGTGATGTGGAACCTAGATGGGATTTGGGGACATACTACCTCAAACAATTCTCTAAGTCCCACTGAACTAATGGCAGATACCGGACGCATGTCTAACACCAACATAGCTGTCAATGCCTCAGTTATCCGCTTTGCAACAGGATGACTGCTGTCATATTTCATCTTCCTCACAAAGGACTGTTGGACAGTCAATTGCTTAGTTGAAGTAGTACAAGTGGTCTTCCAACTTCCTCTCTGGGATGACGATCGACTCCCAGCAGCAACACAACAGCAGCGGCAGCAACAGCAGCAGTAGGCGTACCACTCAAGGAATCCCGGTTAGGAGAGGACTCCTCAGTCTTGCCAGTGACATGGCCTGCTCAACTACTGACATTCCTGACTGAGAAGAAAGTTGACTTTGAGGGAGTTGGTGGTGTGGCTTGCAGGAGCTTGGGTACAAGAGGAAGAAGGGATTTAGGTGTCAGTGGACTGCTTACACTCTTACCCAAAGTTTTACAACTTGACACTGACTTCTGATGAATGCGCAGCAGGTGACGTATAAGGGAGGATGTTCCTAGGTGGTTAACATCCTTACCCCTACTTATTACAGATTGACAAAGGCAACACACGGCTTGACACCTGTTGTCCGGATTTGTGGAGAAATAATTCCACACCGAAGAGGTGGCTTTTTTGGTATTTTGTCCAGGCATCACAATGAGCTTATTCATCCCACAGACAACAGGTATCTCCCCCAATGCCTGATTTAAACAAACCACATCACCATCAGAATCCTCCTCGTCATCTTCCTCCTCAGCGCCAGCAACACCCATATCCTCATCCTGGTGTACTTCAACAGTGAAATCTTCAATTTGAATATCAGAAACTAGACTGTGGGTGCTCCTTCCAGCACTTGCAGAGAGTGTGCAAATGGTGGAAGGAGCCACCTCTTCCCGTCCAGTGTTGGGAAGGTTGGGCATCACAACCGCCGACACACTTGGACTCTCCTTGAGAATTTGTGATACACCTTACAACGCACAGTTCTTTGCTGTGCTTTTGCCGGCTTAACTCTTTTCATTTTTCTAGCGGGAGTAAACCGAGAATATGCGGCATAGGAGAGCATACCCCTACACCGCACAGGGCAAACCCTGTAAATATTATATTTGGATTAAATGTTAATAACCCATTTATTTTGAGTAAATAATATACAGCACAGGACACCACCACTGGTCTGATGCAGGACAACACAGTGACACTGTAAGGGATTTATTATACAGCAGCACTGGACATATGACAGCAGAGGACACCACCACTGTGACTGGTCACTGGACTGACTGATGCACAGGACACTACCACTGGTCTGATGCAGGACAACACAGCAACACTGTAAGGGACTTATAATACAGCAGCACTGGACATATGGCAGCAGAGGACACCACCACTGTGACTGGTCACTGGACTGACTGATGCACAGGACACTACCACTGGTCTGATGCAGGACAACACAGTGACACTGTAAGAGACTTATTATACAGCAGCACTTGACATATGGCAGCAGAGGACACCACCACTGTGACTGATCACTGGACTGACTGATGCACAGGACACTACCACTGGTCTGATGCAGGACAACACAGCAACACTGTAAGGGACTTATTATACAGTAGCACTGGACATATGGCAGCAGAGGACACCACCACTGTGACTGGTCACTGGACTGACTGATGCACAGGACACTACCACTGGTCTGATGCAGGACAACACAGTGACACTGTAAGAGACTTATTATACAGCAGCACTTGACATATGGCAGCAGAGGATACCACCACTGTGACTGGTCACTGGACTGACTGATGCACAGGACACTACCACTGGTCTGATGCAGGACAAAACAGCGACACTGTAAGGGACTTATACAGCAGCACTGGACATATGGCAGCAGAGGACACCACCACTGTGACTGATCACTGGACTGACTGAAGCACAGGACACTACCATTGGTCTGATGCAGGACAACACAGCGACACTGTGAGGGACTTATTATAAATCAGCACTTGACATATGGCAGCAGAGGACACCACCACTGTGACTGGTCACTGGACTGACTGATGCAGCTAAGACACTACACTGGACTGAGCAGCACAAGACAGCAGTATAATCGCCACCTTACTTTCCCGCCCGCACAGACACTGAGGATGGAGACACGTCCTCTCACTATACTCTCCAGGACTGGAGTGGAAATGGCGGCGATGCACGGCTTCTTATATGGTATCCAAACCCCAAAAGAATCCGACAGCGGGATGATGACGTTTTGCCCCATTGTGGTTTCCGAGTCAGACGGGAATACCCGAGCTGGACTCGGATCCGGGCTCGAGACGTGGCGTTCGGTAGGGTTCGGTTCTCTGAGAACCGAACCCGCTCATTTCTAATAAAAATGGGGGTTTGTGTTAGGGTGCAGGGATGGTGAGGGTATGATTAGGTACTGGGGAGTGGGGGTTAGGAATAGACACTAATAAGGGGAGGTTAGGATCAGGCACCAAGCTGGGAGGGTTAGGTTTAGGCAGCAAGGAAGAGAGGGCACCACTAGTTCCGCCTCTGACCTTGCACCTCTTTCCCAGCACCATCACCCCTCACCCATAGCAGTCCTTATTTTGGTGTTTTTACCCACTATATTTTAAATAGGAATAGTTCGCGCATTTGACGCACAGCCCAAAAAGGGGTGTGTTTTTGCTGGCAAGGGGCATGGCCACACAATAGTAACCCCAATTCCAATTATGCCACACAGTACTGCAACTTCATTCACATTTGATCATGTGATAGTGTCCATAATTCATATTACACCCCACAGTAGTATCACTTTACCTTATAAACGTTACTCCTCAGAGTAGTGTCCCTTATTCACATTACATCACACTGAATTGCTCCTTATTCACATTACACCACACCCTATTGCTCTTTATTCACATTAGACGACACAGTAGTGCCCTTTCTATATGCAACGCCACATAGTAGAGCACCTTATACACATAATGCCACACATTAGTAATGCATTTATACACATAATTCCACACAGTAATGCCCCTTACACATATGAGACACATTATTAATGTCCTTATAAATATAATGCACCTTACACATTATGAAAACCTATATTAATGCCCTTTTACACATAGAGCCCCCTACACATTTGCTGCACATTATTAGTGCCCCTATACACATAATGACACACATAATGTCCCTTACACATATGCCGTACATTATTAATGCCCTTATACACATAATGACACACATAGTGCCCCTACACATTTGCTGCACATTATTAGTGCACCTATACACATAATGACACACATACAGTAGTACCCTTTTACACATATGCCGCACATTCTAAATGCCCTTACACACATAATGACATGCATAGTGCCCCTTACACATATGTTGCACATTATTAATGCATTTTTACATGACACACATAATGCTCCTTACACATATTGCGAACACTACTGCACAACCAACCCACTCACATGCACACAGCGATCACACTGCCACTAACACTGTGACCTCTGCCTCTGCTTGGATACAGATGTGTCCTCATGAATCTTGCCTCAATGCTAACGTTTGGCACCTTTTTCTAATGAAAATGCATCTTATTTGCATTGCTATGTGACTAGGATGCACAAGCAGCTTCTACTGATTAAAATTATATGTGGCATGCCTATATACTGTGTGAGACTGTGGCTGTATCTGCATATTAAATGCTTCACACAGAATATAGGCATGCTGCCTATCATTTTAATCAGCAGAAGCTGCTGATGCCCCTAGGCATATCAAATGCCCTAGGCAATTGCCTAGTTTGCCTATGCCTATGGCCGACTCTGCGGTTAGGCACCCACAAGGGTGAGCTAGTGTTAGAGTAGGGGGCAGGAGAGGGTTAGGGTACCTTCTGGGGGGCTGTCGGGATTCTGATGGTCAGGATGCTGCTGTCGGTATTCTGACCGCCAGCATCCCGTCCATCGGGATATCATACTGAATCCAAATCAAAAACATTGCAGTGGACATCATGAATATTCATCTGTGGCAGGGCTACTCCCATAGCAGAAATTAGGTTTCTGATGACCCAGAAATCCCCCCATCTCCCCACCCCCGGATTCATACTCAGTACTTTAATTTACATTTTACACAGGAGTCAATCCCCAAAAAGTGTACTTTTTAAGATTTGATGTGAGGCCCAGAAACAAAGTTACACATTTTAGATAAAGAAGTTTTTTCTTTTGCAACTGCACATGAGTACAGTACTTACATTCTCATTTTGTAAAGCCAATTATTGTAATAAGAGAAAAGAGTGGATATAGAGCATTTTAATTTCTCCATAAAATGACTAATATTGTGTACCAGAATTAGTGGACTTAATTACATATTTTTAATGAGATAAAACAGTTATCAGCTTAGTAAAAATAAATAATAATAAAAAAATTTCACCCAAGGTAATAATTAACCCAAGCAGCCCAGCAAATGTTTGATCCACCTACAGGGGAAACCAATCACAGGTTGGGTGGACACAAAAATGGTGCTGGCTGTTTGGACCCTTAGAGACCCATAGAGAGTCAACTTTGTCTCCACAGTGGTCCCTTTACAATGGACAGTGGTACTAAAACTTCTATTACATCTCAGAGTAGAAAAAAATTAAGCCACCTGCAATTTTAAAATTAATTTAATAAGTTTAACTGAATACACAGAACTTACCTAAACCATTCTTCAGCACCATTAAAAGTTTAGGATGAGACCTGATCCCTACCACCCCTTGGCAGAGATGTGCACTACAGTACTATAGTAGGTGCATTCCAAACAATATAATAAACTTCATACAGAAAAGTAAAACATAGTAAAACAGGTCTGAAGTCCTTGCACTTTCAAGACTTATTTAAGCCTTAATATGAATTAAGCAATATTTTAGGAACATTTTAGGAGCATAACAGACAGTTGATTTAATTGAAAAGGATAATACCAAGGGGTCAGGACATTGGTCTTATGGGGTCAGATGTATTGCCACCCAAGTTTGGCAGCTGTACGGGATCCTTGTCAAACTCTGACTTTTTTTAAAGGGGCAATCACTTACAGGGCATGGTTTTGCCTAACAAGTGATTGTCCCTTTGAAAAAATGTCAGAGTTCGGCCAGCATTGGGCGACATTAAATCTGGCCCCTGGTATTTACACTTTTGCATAATGTACCTCTACACATGCATTTGCAAACATGTGTGAATAATTCTCCGAATTTCTATTACCAGATAGGTTCAGGTATGGTTACAGGTAATTTTTAGTGTGCTGGAGGGAAATTTAAGGGTGGGGATTTGCACCCCCCCCCCCTTGTCTGTTGTTTGTCTGTGACCCCTCCCCCTTTCTAGCACCTGATATATAATTATCTCCAGGAATGACCGAGCAACTGCCATTGTTTGTCTGCATGTGTGTGAGAGGCATTGAATGGGAGCAGTATTTGAAAGGCATGCTGTTCCTTGTAGTGCCAATGGGAGATCCTGGGGGTGGCTACCAGGTAAGTTAGCTCTCTGTCTGGATGTGTTTTAGTAATAGCCTTTATCATGAGGCCTACTGTGACAAGTTACATGGCCCTATGTGGGCACTGCTATTATGTAGTGTTAGGACTGCTGATATCAGAGAAGCCGTGAAGTAGCTCAGCAGCTAAACATGCATTTGCAAACATGTGTGACTAATTCTCTGAATTTCTATTACCAGATAGGTTCAGGTATGGTTACAGGTAATTTTTAGTTTGCTGGGGGATAATTTAGGGGTGGGTATTTACACCCATCCCCAGGGGTGTATCTAGGGGTCCGAGCACCCCTGGCACAGTGAGGGACTGGCGCCCCCCCATAGTTAAAATATGGAAGTCGCGTGTGCCAAAAAAAGGGGCATGGCCACACAATTGTACCCTTATTTCATATTACACCACACAGTAGTGTCCCTTACTCACATTACACTGCACAATAATGTCCATTATTCACATTATGCTACGCAGTAGTACCCCTTATATACATAACACCACACACTAGAGTCCCTTATTTACATTACGCTACATAGTAGTACACATTATATACATTATGCAACACAGTAGTGCCATCATCAGAATGGGACTGGCTGGACACCCGCTACCCCACTCTCCCTGTTTGCCTCCCCGCATGCAGCCACCAAGTGGGAGGGGGGAGGGGGAGGAGAGAGTGCAAGCCACAGCCACCAGGTGGGAGTTGGGGTGGTAAAGTGTAAGCCACTGCAGCTGGGTGAAAGGGGGACACGGTAGCGCCCTATCTGCCCCTGCACACAGCAAAACTGCAAGAGATAGGAGAGACCTTAGAGTCACTGCTAGAGATGAGGGAGAGCTGAAGAGTCACTGCAAGAGATTGGGGAGAGAGGTTGTAGTGTGGCCGTGAGGAGAGGATCTCACATGCTGCTGCTGCTAGCTGCTACTAAATGCCCATCTCTGCTAACTGCAGATAAACAGCTCCTTAAACTGAACTTTTTACACCCCACACACTCTGACTGTGTGACCTGCCCAAGGCTGGAAGCTGGCTGATTCAGGAATAACTTTCCTGATACTGCAGCTCTCCTAGGCATCCAACCCCCGACCTCCCATCACAGCACAGCCCCATCTTGACCGTGCAGCTGAAAAATCCAGATAAGGGGAAGGGAACTTGGAAGGGTGCATTGCAGTCAGACACAATCTCAGAGATGATCAAAGAGTCACCAGCACCACTAACCTGCACATGCTTCTGTCTGAGGACAAGGTCTCGATTCCAGTTGCTGCAGGCTGCTGGGTCCTAGGGACCAAGGGTTGTATGGCTCCAGAGCACCCTGTGCTATTACACTGTTTGCCTGGCCCCTCTGTGCGCTCGCTGTCCCTAGTCACTTGCCTCAGTACACACTAGCTTCACTGCCGCGGCTCCAATTTGAATGAGCTTCTGTTCTGCGCATGCGCTCATATCGCTGTAGCCACGGATATAGGAATCGGCCAAAGGGGGGGGACACGGCCATTGAAGTTAGCAGGAAGGGAGGGAGGGGGCCAACCAGTGGTCTGTCATCTGCTGTTGCAGCATGTGTTGGCATCATTTCCCCTGCCAGGGCAGATCCTCACCCGCAGGGATGCCAGACAAAAATCACAGAAGGCAGCAGCGGCAGCCACTGTTCTTGTCTCCGGGGTTCAGCACCGCTCCGCAGTCCGCACTACAATCAAGTAACTCTGCAACACTACAGCTCCCAGCAGCCATTGCTGCTGGGAGCTCACAGCAGCAATGGCTGCTGGTAGCTCACAGCAGCAATGGCTGCTGGGAGCTGTAGTTTTGCAGAGTTACTTGATTGTAGTGCAGACTGCAGAGGGGTGCCAAACCCCAGAGACAAAAACAGTGGCTGCCGCTGCTGCCTTCTGTGGTCTTTGCCGGGTATCCCTGCAGGTGGGGGACACAGGGGCATAGTGAATCTGCCCCTTGGCCACGGGTGGCACAGCCAGGCGGCGCCCCTCCTCAGCTGGCGCCCCTGGCAAGTGCCATCCTGGCCAATGGCTAGATACGCCCCTGCTAATCCCCCCTTCCCTGTCTGTTACCTCTAAACTGATAAAGCTGAATATTTATCATATATAATACCCTTTATGAGGTCTAAGAACACTGTATGCTATCTACGTATGAAGTACCGTAAGGGTACGCACGTTGCGTAACAATCGCTTAGCCGTAGTCGAGACGCTCAAGCGTCACGTTCGCTCACGGCCAAGAGATCACAGGCAGGCACGCTATTGGCTGCTGACTAACTTAATGATTCGCTATAGCGTAGCGGACGCTCGGGACCACGAGGAGATCACCAGCGGCGCTGACGCTCACAATGTTAAACCTTTGTATCTAAACCATAAACAGTGTATTGTGCAGTAAAACCTTAGTGTAATGATAGAGTGTAAATGCAACACAGTATAACCTTATTACCTTTAAAGCTGTTCTAGCGTCACCGACGCTATGAGAATACTTAACACTATAAGAAATACACAGATACCGTGCTCAGGGTCCAACGCCTAATATATATATTATGAATGATATACTTGCAAAAGAATTAATACAAATACAAATCATACACTACAATATAACATAGACTACCTAACCAGATAACTACACAGGAAATATAATACAATTACTATTTAAGAGAAAATAAGAGAGAAAGAGGAGAAGAGAGAGAGAGAGAGAGAGATTGGCTCACAATAACAAGAAGATCAATATGGTTGCAGCGAAGCTTACACATGTGAGGAACAATCGCTGCGCAGTTATTCAATGCTGAGAATCTTTGTGGAGAAAATACTTGACCTTACCCATACTGGCAGTCCCTATATACACAACCCTACAATACCGCATGGGACAGAAGCTAGACTCCATTTTATTAAAGCTCCCATGATTCCAAAGACTGCACCACATGGTTGAAAGGGGGAGGGGAAAATACCCGGCAGCAGCCATTTTAGATTTGCAGGTCCAAACACATGGCACTCTCTGCTACACCACAATCACATAGCAGAAGACACAAGACTCCATTTTATTCCAAAATGTCCAAGCCTCAGAACAATGCATATGTTCTGATTTTACAATTCCAAACCATCTAAATCACCTTTCACAATTTCAATCCAACTTCCTAGAACCATCTTATTCACTTTCACATTCCAAACAACTTCAGTATCTCAATAACCAGAGCATATTCATCACAAGACCAGATCACAATGTAACCACACATCTCAGCCCGCCACTGCCACAAGCACATGCCCAAACGCAACTGCATGGTGGTATTTATGATTAACAAGATATATATTATAACTAACCAGTACAATCTATTTTAAATCACCATAGGCAAACAAATACCACAAATGCTATGCTACAGGTTGTCTAATGTCCCAGCTACCATCACAGATTCCCAGATCTATCACACAAACACCCAACAATCACACAACCAAGTTACAATATCCTATTTAAACCAGAAAGCAATCTGTCTATATTTCCTTATCTAGCCATGTGAATTCAATACTTAGCCTTTGGTGCCTGGTGATGATCCAGCCATGCTTCTGGGAGCTTTGTTCTGAGTGTAGCTTCATTACATCTGTTCTCTGAGGCCACCAGCAAAAACTGACCCCCAACCCCCCCAGACAGGAACTATCCTCCTGTGTGTCTGTTCCTAGGGGAGGGGTCTCTCTCTCTCCTTTGTATATGTTAATCAGGTTCAGCCCTGAAAATCTTAGTAAAAGGTTGGCTTGATCATCCATTGTTCTCAACAAAGTGATCTTAGCTTTTATACATATAATCATATCTATCCGCTGCAATGTCCCACAACTTCACAACCAGCATCAAACTAACCCACACATCATTCTGCTTGCTTCAATACCAAACATGATGGGCGCATCTGGTTCTGTTCAGATAATACATATTCATGACATCAATTCATCAGCCAATTCTAAATCTCCATGATGTCTGGTGCTTGACATTATTATAACCATGTACTGTATGAAACAAGCGCCGAATCCATCTCCGTGCCATGTCCGAGCAAATGCGTGTGTTTCCATATATTGCTGTGCTCGCTGCGCATATTTGCAAGTATAGCGACTTAAATGTGTGTGTGGTTTGTATGTTCTCTCTATGTAATATTTTTGACTTTGACAGTCCACCCTTTGGCAGTCACCAATAACTGCCACTTCCTAAAACATTTCAAAAAGAGAAAAATATATGTCAGGGGTTAATACATTTACATGGTTGGGTAGGGGAGTAGAGGAGAAGGTAGAAAAAGGGTATGACCTAGTGAGATAGCAGAAGCATGTGTGTATGAATCCGTGCTTGGGGGTCATGTATCATCGTGCCGTACGTGTTTTAAATCAAGCTTCGAGGTATTGCGAAGTATACATTTGAATTCCTATTTATCCCGTGGTACGGGTCTGTGGATGGGCTGTCAAACTTTACCGAGCTCTTTTCGGCTTTGGTTGTAACAAAATGGGGGAGCACATTTTAGTTGATGATACATGAATGGGGGTGATATGTGATTGCTGATATCTGTGCCTGTATTCCCTATCGACTATGTGTGTCATTACCTGAGGGTTGTAGAAATGAAGAAAAGACATAATTACGGTAAATGCGGTGGTATTCTATGTCAGGTAAATGAACATTCGTCGATTGAGGTCTTGTTTGGTGTCTGTTGAATGCAGTCTTCTTTGTGCTTTTGCCCATAAGGTGCGAGCAAAAGCTGTCAATGTCCATAGATTTACAAAAGTGTTGGGCTAGCGTAATTTTAAAATTTCTAGGGAAACTGGGGATCCATGGCATAGTTCATCAAAAATCTGTGTATCAGGTTGTCAAAACTTCTTCTTTAATCCCTCTGTTGTCTGTATATCGGCTCATCAAATTCCTCGTCCAAGTGGGTCTTTTTACCTTGGAGGAAACGGAAAAACAGGTGAAAGAAACGGACCGTAGAAATCGCATTTTCATCACATCATTGTTTCTACATTTGGGTCATAAATCAAGTCCATTGGAATTACAGTTTCCTCACTCCTCAAACTCATTACCCTAGTACGACGATTGCACCTCATTAAAGCCTGCCCGCATCTAAATATCAAGCCAATCGTTATGATAACACCTAAGATACATAGGAGAAACTTCCCAACATCCATTATGACTCCTTGAGCCCAGTCTCCTAAACCAGAGAACCAATTTCGCGGGTTCAACCATGACACCCAACCAGTCAGCTCATTACCTACAGCAGCAAGAGTGAGATTGTGTCTCCTGCGAAATTCCCACTTCAGTTGGAGAATATCGTCCATCTTTTGGTCTATGACCTCGACCGGGTCCTCGGTGCTATTCGTAATATAGGTGCAACATTTCACGCCGTATTGTGTTGCCAGTGTGACACAATATCCGCCTGTCACTGCTGTGAGGTAATTAAGAACCATTCTATGCTGTACCAGTTCTGTTTTATAAGCCTGAAGTTCTCTTCCAGTATACCTAAACGTGTCATCATACATTTCAGTGATATTATCTAACAAATTGGCGAGCGCAGATATGTATTTATAATTCAACACTCCTCTGGCGGTGCGAGTGATGTCTAACGCGATTAGAAACTGAATCCCGGTGGATTCATGGATCATGTCAGAGGCCGGATGCTCTGTTCTTTCTATCAGGTGCCGTTTAACTACGCTCGTAATGGGTGTGAGTATAAGGAGTTTGGACAACACGGTGTATGTCTTTCATTTTGTCATGTGATACAGTCATTACTTCAGGCAGTACTTTTCCAATATAACACAATCCTTCAGAGTTTGGGGCAAGCCACTTATACGCCTTTCTCCCGCATATGAAATATGCATCATCGGGGAGAACATATGGGACGGAGTAGGACATAACCATATTACACACCTTCCATGTGAAATCTCCTAACCCTAATTCTTCCATCTGCTTAGTACACGTATCAGGTTGTACGATATGTGCACAGTATCCTGGTGATACCTCTCCAACTCTCGCAATCCTATTTCCTAAGGTATACCTATACCGGAAAGATTTTCCTCTACTGGCTATGTGGCGTATAAGCTCTGTATCTGTAGGCATTCTATCTGCTCTATGCGAAAAGGTCATGGTTTGATTACTCCATGACACTTCCCAATTTCCCGGCTTTCGGGGATTGGAGATGTTAAAACATAATAGGGACCTATCCACATGGTATTGGTGGAGCTTCAAACTAGGAGGGCTGGAGATATTAAACCTCCTGTCCACCGGTCTCCCACCACTTAACTCAAGTACCTCCCCTAACGTTAAAGGAAATGGTACTAGCCCTGATTTGCTATGACCTTGAGGTACTTGAGAGCATACCCAACAATCTGTCTTATTTAACACACTACCCACTAAGGAGTGATAGTCACTCAATGGATGCCGGTCCATGTGGATATTAAAACTGGATTGGCATTTCTTAATGCACCCATCCTCAACTACATTGTTACAGAGCCTACAGATACAGTTTTCTTTTCAGCTAACAATGTTTACAAATAACATGGCTGTTAGATCGTTTCCAGTACTCGCCTTTGCTCGGTGCTTGTGTTGCTATTGGAAATTTACACCTCCGTCTTAGTCATTGGAACCTTTCTGGATCCTTTCTCGACCTCACTGGTACTCTCACCGAAACAGACTGCTCGGGTCAACGTCATGGTCAACAGGAAAATCCATATCACAGTCTCTCGGGGCAAGTCCATCTTACAGGAGGAGAAAAGAAGAAATTTGTAATGGGGTACAGAAAATCAGTTTGAGGGGGAGAGAAACTTGTTACGATAATTAGTTCTCTCGTCTTGTTGTTCTTCTTGTTCTGCTGTCTTCTCAAAGGTGCTGTCTCTCAGTCTTCCAAACGAACATTCTGGTGATGCAATATTCCCTCCAAACCAGCGATCTTTCTGTAAGGAGCAAAAATCTTGCATTACCATTTGTCTAACTGATGGGTGACATACCATCTTTAAAACATGAAAGCATGAGTGAGAAGAGAGAGAAAACAACAACAGCAAAAAAAAAAAAAACAAAGAGAGAGAACAATTTATATGCATGTGTATATTACTTAAATCAACAATAGCCATCAATAGGAAAAGAGAAAAAAAACATTTTTCAAACATTTTAAAACATTGTCAGATCATCAGGCTGTCATATCTACATGTCTAATGGTTTCCTTGCGCAGTCCCTCCCCCCCAGCACTTCCATATTCCATTGTCTGTATCTGGCCAGAATACATTGATGCGGATTGGTCATGCTGGGGTTTGGTAGACTTCTGCAAAGACCAAGTATATATGCAATGTTTGAATCCTACCAATATTCGTCAGAGATGGGGAGAGAGAAAAAGAAACATTTCACAGATACATTTACACTGTTTCACCCGGTCATTCCTGTGTCTTCAGGGAATGACCTCCCAATTCATTAACTATTACCTCAGGCTTACCATCAGTCCTAATGATCACCTTTCCTGATTGCACATTATGGGTGTGGCTCAAAATTCTTCCTATATGGTCCCTGTTTATAATTGTGTGTGTTTTAATTTTGCTCATTTCTGGGTCTAGGGGGTATGACTTTATGTGGGTTATTACAGCTGCTGGCATAATGCCCTTCTCTTTTACAAAGAAAACAAACCCGGGGCTTCTTCCAAGTGTCAGTGACCTGAGGTTTTGGTAGATTTGATGCCTCCTCAAACGCTCGGATGCTCATCACCATCAACCGCTTTCCCTGTGCTTCCCTGCTTCCTTGGATATCATGGTTATGTTGTTGTCTAGGGGATTGATATGACTTTTGTATTCCTCTTGATCTACAATCTCTCGCAAAGTGTCCTTTTTTATGACAATTGTAACAGACTTCCACATTTAAATTTCTCGCAGGGGTTTGGGGCTTATGCTGGAGTGGTCTTGTGGTTAGGGCCTGTATACTTGCGGCCATTAATTTATCACTTTGTGACTCTCTGTATCTGGTGATATTTTGATCAATATCAATAGCGGCCTCTCTTAATGCGGCCACCGAGATATTTCTCCAGTTTGGGTTGGTGGTCTGTACCCTTGTACTCAATACCTCCTTTAAACCATTCATTAATACCTTAACCGCTATTTCTCTATGCTGTGCGCATGTTTTGATGTCTGTGATCCCAGTGTTCCTAGCCATTACTTGCAGTGCTCGATTGAAATAACTGGAGATACTTTCCCTTTCGTTTTGTCTTATGGAGAAGATTTCATTCCACTTGACAACGGCAGGGAAATATACTTCCAACTGTTGGTTTATCTGCTTAATACATTCCTGATTGTGTTCCTCCGTTTGAGGTACTTCTGTGTCTAATTGACAATCAGTAATAAATGTCGCAGAGTCAACACCGGAGGGCAAACATGCCCTCAGCACTGTCCGCCAATCTTTGTTGGTGGGTTCTGTTGAGTTTCCTAGTTCTTTAATGAACCTTTGACATGCGACTAGATTTTTCCGTGGATCGGGAAATTCGGACATAATTGATCTCAATTCGGTCCGGGACCAGGGACAGCGCATTGCACTGTCCTGGACGGGAATGGTTCCCTGATCGTCAGTCTTCCCATTGGGGACTGTGATCACCCTGACAGGACTAAACTCAATTACATCACCTTGTTTTGGTCTTACAATATGGGGTACATTTGTTTGTGCGTGATATAAAACATTGTACGTACCTGTGGACACGACCTCACCTGACCCTCCGTTAGGGGGTTTGATTATTGCCTTTACCGATTTGGTCGCGTCCACCTGGATGTCTTGTGTGATGGCTGCTGGAAGTGGTGCCGACATCGTGTTGAGTTCACTTTCTTGCTCGTATTCCTGAGGGAAGTTTGACATGGGGTGCAACTTGCACGGGTTAATAGTTGTACATTTAACAGCATTACAATTATCATTGTTATGTTTATTACACTTATTCTTATCATCTATACTACAGTTGCTAAGTGCGTTTTTATTGTTCAACATTGTGCCTTTCTCTGCAACCATAATCCTCTCCATTGCCACATCTCTCCTCCCAAGATGAGAGTCAGGTATGTCAGTTAGCTCTTTTTGCATTTCACTTTCCTGTTGCCATAACTTTAAACAATCATAATGTTTGATCCGTCTCTTTGCTGGTTCAATAAGACCTATCCTTCTCCTTAGATTTAGTAACACTTCTGGGCTAAAGCTACCTATTCTTGGGAATTTCTCCCCGTCCAGTACAGTCATTCTTTCCCATTCATCACATAAAACCTCTATGTGTGAACCGTATTTTTCACACATTACATACCTGGCCGACCCGATTGGTCGGTTTACTAAATCAACCCGAACCGAGGTTGATCGCCCCCTACCTGAACAACTGGCCCCCATAACTTGCAGGTGTTGCTTTTCTTCAGCGAACCCTTACAAAAACCAAGATGCCCGGGGCAGGCTGGCGGTGAAGTTTACCGAGTACTCCACTCACTTCTCGCCCACGTTGGCCAGTAACACAATCACTGTATCCAGAGCTGTTGTACCCAACCTAGGGCCCCTGTGAACCTTTATTTACTGGGGCACGTTCCCCAGCAAGTATCGGTTGTTGGATAGTTCCTGAGTGACCAGCGAACTTCCCTTAAAATAAAAAAAATTACACAAATCACGTTAGAATGTACAAATAGCGTTTATGACCTTCGTACACAAATAGTACCGGTCAGGTTTACTAATGCACACAATTACGTGCGGTACAATCGTTCAGCACATAAGCAACTAATCTTATGTACTGAGCGGCCAACGGAATCGAAAATTACGGCTGCGAATTCCTTCAGCCAGAGCTTGTATGGCCTATATGGGTGTTGCACCAACCCTTTTAGGTGTTGTGCCTGTGGACTGTATAGCGGACTTCCTTGTCTGCTGTACCTGAACCTGCTGGTCTGCTATGACCTCCTGGTCTGTTACAGTATGACCTCCTGGTCTGCTACACTCTAATGCTCAAATTGTATGTTTTAACCAGGGATGCCTCCGTAGCCACCATGTACGTCACTTACACGTATGTACCTCACGAGAACTCGACTTTTCTTGTGGTTCAACCTCAAAAATTGTAAAAACAAACACTCACTCACCACATATACACTTTTGTTTCTATTTCTATTTCTGCGCAGAAATTTCTCTTAAGACCAGATGTGTTACCAATTAGGAGAAGGATCTGTTAATTTAAATTTCGAATGTTAGAATAGATTTGCGCGATTTATCGCCTTGCGTTATTTACCACGTTGCGCTATTTATCGCGTTGAAAAAAATTAACACTTGTGATTTGAGTTACGTGGGCGTACCCGTACGCTCCGTTGCGTAATATACGCTGCGTGCGTCGGCCCTTGGGTTGCGTACGCAAGTCTCAGTCCTTTGTTAGAGACACGTGTACGCAAAGCAAAGATCCACCGTAACACAATTTATACGTTTATCAATGTAGATGATCCTTTATCATCTACCGCGCACCACACTGACTTCGCCTTGTCTCTCAGGCACAGCTGTGTTTGTCTATACTTTAACTATATTACCTTTTTACTCTTAAACTATGAAATAGCGGCAAATCTCTCTTAGCACGTTTATCAACTATAAAACTGGCAAACAGGAGAGTGATATATGAAAATACACGAATGAAAATAAATGCAGATATGCGTGCGTGTGTACGCAAGACAGAAATAAACAGTTTTAAAAGAGACTAGCGTGTTGTTCTTACCTCCGGTTCCCGGATTCCTTCAGCACCCTTTACTAAGAGAAGCAGACGCTTATCCAAACAGCACTACGAGGAATATGATCTCCCGCCCTTTGCTGCTGGATAATGTCTGCTGAAATTACCTAGTGCAGATATGTGAAGGACAGGACGAGCCCGCAATTGATAAAGCTGAATATTTATCGTATATAATACCCTTTATGAGGTCTAAGAACACTGTATGCTATCTACGTATGAAGTACCGTAAGGGTACGCACGTTGCGTAACAATCGCTTAGCCGTAGTCGAGACGCTCAAGCGTCACGTTCGCTCACGGCCAAGAGATCACAGGCAGGCACGCTATTGGCTGCTGACTAACTTAATGATTCGCTATAGCGTAGCGGACGCTCGGGACCACGAGGAGATCACAAGCGGCGCTGACGCTCACAATGTTAAACCTTTGTATCTAAACCATAAACAGTGTATTGTGCAGTAAAACCTTAGTGTAATGATAGAGTGTAAATGCAACACAGTATAACCTTATTACCTTTAAAGCTGTTCTAGCGTCACCGACGCTATGAGAATACTTAACACTATAAGAAATACACAGATACCGTGCTCAGGGTCCAACGCCTAATATATATATTATGAATGATATACTTGCAAAAGAATTAATACAAATACAAATCATACACTACAATATAACATAGACTACCTAACCAGATAACTACACAGGAAATATAATACAATTACTATTTAAGAGAAAATAAGAGAGAAAGAGGAGAAGAGAGAGAGAGAGAGAGATTGGCTCACAATAACAAGAAGATCAATATGGTTGCAGCGAAGCTTACACATGTGAGGAACAATCGCTGCGCAGTTATTCAATGCTGAGAATCTTTGTGGAGAAAATACTTGACCTTACCCATACTGGCAGTCCCTATATACACAACCCTACAATACCGCATGGGACAGAAGCTAGACTCCATTTTATTAAAGCTCCCATGATTCCAAAGACTGCACCACATGGTTGAAAGGGGGAGGGGAAAATACCCGGCAGCAGCCATTTTAGATTTGCAGGTCCAAACACATGGCACTCTCTGCTACACCACAATCACATAGCAGAAGACACAAGACTCCATTTTATTCCAAAATGTCCAAGCCTCAGAACAATGCATATGTTCTGATTTTACAATTCCAAACCATCTAAATCACCTTTCACAATTTCAATCCAACTTCCTAGAACCATCTTATTCACTTTCACATTCCAAACAACTTCAGTATCTCAATAACCAGAGCATATTCATCACAAGACCAGATCACAATGTAACCACACATCTCAGCCCGCCACTGCCACAAGCACATGCCCAAACGCAACTGCATGGTGGTATTTATGATTAACAAGATATATATTATAACTAACCAGTACAATCTATTTTAAATCACCATAGGCAAACAAATACCACAAATGCTATGCTACAGGTTGTCTAATGTCCCAGCTACCATCACAGATTCCCAGATCAATCACACAAACACCCAACAATCACACAACCAAGTTACAATATCCTATTTAAACCAGAAAGCAATCTGTCTATATTTCCTTATCTAGCCATGTGAATTCAATACTTAGCCTTTGGTGCCTGGTGATGATCCAGCCATGCTTCTGGGAGCTTTGTTCTGAGTGTAGCTTCATTACATCTGTTCTCTGAGGCCACCAGCAAAAACAGACCCCCAACCCCCCCAGACAGGAACTATCCTCCTGTGTGTCTGTTCCTAGGGGAGGGGTCTCTCTCTCTCCTTTGTATATGTTAATCAGGTTCAGCCCTGAAAATCTTAGTAAAAGGTTGGCTTGATCATCCATTGTTCTCAACAAAGTGATCTTAGCTTTTATACATATAATCATATCTATCCGCTGCAATGTCCCACAACTTCACAACCAGCATCAAACTAACCCACACATCATTCTGCTTGCTTCAATACCAAACATGATGGGCGCATCTGGTTCTGTTCAGATAATACATATTCATGACATCAATTCATCAGCCAATTCTAAATCTCCATGATGTCTGGTGCTTGACATTATTATAACCATGTACTGTATGAAACAAGCGCCGAATCCATCTCCGTGCCATGTCCGAGCAAATGCGTGTGTTTCCATATATTGCTGTGCTCGCTGCGCATATTTGCAAGTATAGCGACTTAAATGTGTGTGTGGTTTGTATGTTCTCTCTATGTAATATTTTTGACTTTGACAAAACATTTGTCTGTCTCTTTGGTTGTCGAGGAGAGTAGACACCGCTTCTGTTAGTAGGAGATAACTTTACTAAGAATCGTGTTTGGTCTTAGTTTAAATACACTGTTCATTGCTTGGATATGTAAGAGTATCTCAAGATCAAACACTCAAATTTACTAAGAATCGTGTTTGACATAATCGTGTTTCCCGACGTTCTGTGCAGTCATGTTTAGTCGTGTGCGAGTCATGTTGTGCTCAGATTCTCAAGTCCTGCCTGTGAGCAGCGTGTTTGGAGAAGGCTGCACATAAATTGACCCCTGGGTGTGCATCGTGATATATGATGCGAAGAACAGTGGCGGATTTAAGGGACAGGCCGCCTCTGCTTTCAGAACAGTGACGTGATATTATGAGCCTAATTCAAGGTTGATTACAAAATAAAATCTTTCTCTAATGGGCAAAACCATGTGCACTGCAGGGGGGGAGATATAATATATGCAGAGAGAGTTAGATTTGGGTTGGTTATATTGTTTCTGTGCAGGGTATATACTGGTTCCTTTATATTTACACTGCACTTTAGATTTTAGTTTGGACACACCCCACCCAAATTTAACTCTCTCTGCAACTGTTAAATCTGCCCCACCTGCAGTGCACATGGGGGGTAATTCTGAGTTGATCGCAGCAGGATCTTTGCGGGTGATTCCGAGTTGTTCGCTCGCTACCTGCTTTTAGCAGCATTGCACACGCTAAGCCGCCGCCCTCTGGGAGTGTATCTTAGCTAAGCAGAATTGCGAACGAAAGATTAGCAGAATTGTGAATAAAAATTTCTTAGCAGTTTCTGAGTAGCTCCAGACTTACTCACAAATAGCGATCCGTTCAGTCAGTTTAGTTCCTGGTTTGACGTCTCACACACACGCCCAGCGTTCGCCCAGTCACTCCCCCGTTTCTCCAGACACTCCCGCGTTTTTCCCTGAAATGCCTGCGTTTTTCCGCACACACTCTCAGAAAACGGTCAGTTTCCGCCCAGAAACACCCACTTCCTGTCAATCACACTACGATCAGCAGAACGATGAAAAAACATTGTTACGCCGTGAGTAAAATACCAAACTTTTGAGCTAATTTACTTGGCGCAGGCGCGCTGCGTACATTGCGCATGCACAGTTTGCGACTAATCGCTCCGTAGCGGAAAAAAATAACGAGCGAACAACTCGGAATGACCCCCTTTGTAAGCAGTTGGGCAAAACCATGGGGGTAATTCCAAGTTGATCGCAGCAGGATTTTTGATAGCAATTGGGCAAAACCATGTGCACTGCAGGGGAGGCAGATATAACATGTGCAGAGAGAGATAGATTTGGGTGTGGTGTGTTCAATCTGCAATCAAAATTGCAGTGTAAAATAAAGCAGCCAGTGTTTACCCTGCACAGAAACAAAATAACCCACCCAAATCTAACTCTCTCTGCACGTTATATCTGCCTCCACTGCAGTGCACATGGGCCCTCATTCCGAGTTGTTCGCTCGTTGCCGAGTTTCGCTATATTGCGATTAGTCGCTTACTGCGCATGCGCAAGGTTCGCAGAGCGCATATGCTTAGTTATTTTACACAAAAGTTAGGTATTTTACTCACGGCATAACGAGGATTTTTCATTGTTCTGGTAATCGGAGTGTGATTGACAGGAAGTGGGTGTTTCTGGGCGGAAACTGGCCGTTTTATGGGTGTGTGCGGAAAAACGCTGCCATTTCCGGGAAAAACGCAAGAGTGGCTGGAGAAACGGGGGAGTGTCTGGGCGAACGCTGGGTGTGTTTGTGACGTCAAACCAGGAACGAAACTGACTGAACTGATCGCAGTGGCAGAGTAAGTCCCGAGCTACTCAGAAACTGCAAAGAAATTTGTATTCGCAATTATGGGAATCTTTCGTTCGCAATTCTGCAAAGCTAAGATTCACTCCCAGTAGGCGGCGGCTTAGCGTGTGCAATGCTGCTAAAAGCAGCTAGCGAGCGAACAACTTGGAATGAGGGCCATGGTTTTGCCCAACTGCTAACAAAAATCCTGCTGCGATCAACTCAGAATTACCCCCATGGTTTTGCCCATTAGGGGAAAATGTTATTTTGCAATTAACCTTGAATTAGGCCCTATGTGCATTGGACCAAAGTACACAAAAAACTTTTTTGCACTGCAATAATTTTTTTTATTCTTTATTGAGGCACAGCACTCATGACATTACGACGTCGTGCTGAGATGCAGCTTTACACTGAAGGCAGAGGAACCATCATTGAAGACAAAGCAACAGCTGCTGCCGACTCCCTGGACAGTGTACATGTCTGTGCCCTGCGGATCACTGGTGATGACCAATGCAAAACCAATATATTTTGTGGTATATGTCAGTCACATGAATGAATTACTGTAACTCTTCTAGTTACCTAAACTCTTCTATGAAACAGAACTGCAGAAAATGGGCCAAATTCCCTAGGTGTGCTATAGTTACCACTTAAGCTTGTTTCCAATAGAAGTGTCTGCAACCGGAGTCCTACCTCCGGTTCTGGTCCCTGTGGCCTTCCTGTTAGCTGGCTGGTGTGCCTGCGGCGGATAGGAGCTGCGACAGTGAGGTTCTCCGGTGCGGCTACACCAGCCAGCTAACAGGAAGGCCGCAGAGACCAGAACCGGAGGTAAGACTCCGGATGCTGACAGTAAGTACTGGTCCCATAAATCCGATGAGTGATCAGGCTTCTGGGGGTGACGCAGCCTCAGAAATCCGATCCTGTACATTTAAATAAACAGGAAGCTACGCAAACTCAAATCGTGCAGTTTATGAAAAGTATGTCAGCCCGACTCGACTCTCTCTCTCCATGCAGTCATATACGTACCTCAAGTGCCAGCTACCTTTCCTGCCACTCCAGTTCTAACAGCTCCTGTGCCAGTTCCACTTCCACGGTTGCAACTACCTTCACCTAGTAAGTTTGACGGTACTCCAAAGCAATGCCGCGGATTGCTCAACCAATGTGAGATTCAGTTTGAGTTACATTCGGTGAATTTCCCAATTGCCCAGACCAGGATAGCTTATATTATTTCTCTGCTGACCGATCAGGCATTGGAATGGGCATCTCCTCTGTGGGAGAGAGTGGATCCCATTCTTTCTAATTACTCTGACTTTGTATCAACTTTCCGAAAGATTTTCAATGAACTGGGCAGGACTTCTTCAGCTTCTTTGGAGATTCTGCGTATGTGACAGGGAACTCGAACCGTCAGTCAATACGTTATCCAGTTTTATACCTTCTCTTCTGAACTTGGTTTTAACAAAGAGGCTTTCATAGCAGCTTTCTGGAATGGTCTTTCAGGCAAGATTAAGGACGATCTAGCAACCCTAGACATCCAGACAAGTTGGACAAACTAATCTCTCTATACAAAAAGTTGGATCTGAAGTATAGAGAGCGTTGCTTGGAGAGATCAAAGTCAGACCATCTGAGACTCCGGGTTGCTCCTCTTCCTAGACCATCTTCTCCATCCACAGAGGAACCCATGCAGGTTAACCGGTCCTGTCTCACTGATGAAGAACGACAGAGGCGGAGATGAGGAAACCTCTGTATGTATTGCGGAGCAGGTAATCACTTTGTTAAGTCCTGCAGTCATTGGCCGGGAAACTCCCACTCCTAACTTACGCAGGAGAGGTTAAGTTAGGAGTGTCCTCGGAATTATCTTTTAGGAAAGAATCTGTGCTTCCCATTTGTCTGGAGCTCTCGTCCTCTTCTCTTTTTGTTTCTGCACTACTTGACTCTGGAGCAGCTGAGAGATTTATCACCTTGGCACTAGTTAAGCGAACCGGAATTCAGAAGGTGAAGTTGGATCATCCTATTTTAATCACTGCAGTTGATGTAAGTTACATCCCCAAAGGAACCATTACTCCATACTCCTACTCTCAAATTAAAGATTGGAGCTCTTCATTCAGAAAACATATCTTTCCTAGTAATTCCTAAAGGCTCTCAAGAATTTATTCTTGGATTCCCTTGGCTACAAAGACAATCCCTGCATCGATTGGCAGACTATGGATGTGCTCGCTTGGGGTGGATCTTGCTTCCATGAGTGCTTGGCGTCTGTGAAACCTCTTTGTAATTTGAATCCTTCTGAACTCCCGGTAGTCTATCAGGACTTTCAAGATGTCTTTAACAAACAGGGAGCTGACACTTTGCCTTCTCATCGTAGTTGGGACTGTCCCATTGATTTGATACCTGGCAAAACTCCTCCAAGAGGTTGAATATACCCTTTATCCCTTCCAGAAACCCAGGCCATGTCAGACTACATTTTGGAAAATCTCAGTGAGGGTTTTATTTGTTCCTCTTCCTCCCCGGCCAGGGCAGATTTTTATTTTTCGTAAAAAAGAAGGATGGGGGTTTGCGGCCATGCATAGACTACTGGGCTTTGAATGAGATCACTGTGAAGAACAGATATACTCTGCCCCTAATAACTGAGTTATTCGGTTGAATGAAAGGGGGCCACCGTTTTCACTAAGTTGGACCTTCGAGGGGCTTATAACGTGATACGTATTTGTTTCGGAGATGAATGGAAGATTGCTTTTAACACCCGGGACGGGCATTATGAGTATCTAGTGATGTCCTTCGGTCTCTGCAATGCTCCAGCGGACTTCCATAACTTTGTGAACAAGATATTCAGAGATCTTCTTTACAGTGGTCTAGTGGTATCTTGGACGATATTCTCATTTTTTTTAAAGATTTGAAGGTCCATCATCAGCAAGTCAAAGAGGTCTTAAACCGTCTTAGGAAGAATCAACTTTTTTGCAAGTTAGAAAAGTGCACCTTTGAGGTACCCTCCATCTTCTTTCTCGGTTGTTATCTCCGGACAGGAGCTACAGATGGATTCAACCAAGATCCAAGCGATTAGTGTTTGGACTCTTGCTACCACTCTAAAAGGGATCCAACGATTTCTTGGCTTTGCCAACTTTTACAGAAAATTTATCAAGGACTACTCCACTATCATCGCCCCAATTACCATGTTAGCCAGGAAAGGAGCCAATCCTTTGATTTTGCCACCCGAAGCTCTGAAAGCCTTCATGTTCTTAAAAGAGGCCTTCATGTCCACTTCAATTCTTCGCCAACCTGATCTCAGTCACCCCTTTCAGGTGGAAATAGATTCCTCTTTGGGGGGAGGGGGGAGGGGCAGTTCTTTCTCAGCTCATTGAAGATAAGAAAACTCAACCTTGTGCATATTTTACTCGAAGATTCTCCCAAGCAGAGCAAAATTATTCTATTGGTGAATAAGAACTCTTGGCCATAAAATTAGCTTTTGAAGAGTGGCGATATTTATTAGAGGGAGCTCAACACCCTATTTCTGTTATCATGGATCACAAGAATCTTCTAACCCTCCAGACAACTCATTGTTTAAATACATGGCAAGCCAGGTGGGCTCTCTTCTTCTCTCGGTTCTCCTTCAAACTCTCTTACCACTCAGGAACATGAATTGAAGTGCAGATGCACTTTCTCATTCTTTTCAAATGGATGATTCACTCGACTCATCTGAGAAACAGTTTATTCTGAATCCAGCCTCATTGGCTTCAACTCATACTTTTCCTCTTCCTCCTCCAGGGAAAACTTCTGTGGCACCAAAACTTTGCAGGAAATTGCTTACGTGGGCTCATTCTTCATCTTTCATGGGTCATGCTGGTGGTCTTAAGAGTCTACTGATGGTCTCATCTTAAAACGGATGTATGTGAATTTGTAGCAGCCTGTTTCAAGTATGCTCAACATAAAAGTCCACAAAATTCTCCTTCGGGTCTTCTTCATCCACTTCCAACCCCACCAAAGCATTGGACTCACATCTCTATGGATTTCATAACCAATTTGCCAGTCTCCAGAGGGCACAACACCATTTGGGTCATTGTGGACCGATTTTCGAAGATGGTTCACTTCATACCCCTCACTGGTCTTCCCTCTGCTCCTCAGCTATCCAAATTGTTTTTCTCAGAGATTTTCTGTTTGCATTGTCTCCCACCTGAAATAGTTTCTGATCGGGGTCCTCAATTCATGGCCAAGTTCTGGAAAGCTCTCAGCTCTGTCCTAGGAATCAAGTTGAACTTCTCTTCAGCCTACCATCCCCAGACTGATGGACAGACTGAAAGAGTCAACCAAGATCTGGAAACTTTCTTACGGATGTTCATGTTCCCTGCTCAGGATGACTGGATGGATTACCTCCCATTTGCTGAGTTCACACACAATAACCTATATCATTCTTCTACCAATTCCACTCCTTTCTTCGTTAACAATGGTTTTCATCCACGAGTTCCTTCCTTCGAATCTCTCCCAGCTTTCGAGGTTCCTGCTGCTGAATCCGCTTTTTGGCAGTTCACTAAGATTGCGGACAAATTCATAAAGCGCTACTTAAAACTTCCCAGAAAAATAAGACCTACACCGATCGGAAATGGAGGGCTGTTCCTAGTCTCAAAGTGGGGGATCATGTTTGGATATCCACCTGAAACCTCAGACTCAAAGTCCCTACCAAAAATTTGCTCCAAGATTCATCGGTCCATATACTATTGAAAGAGTGTTGAATCCTGTTTAATTACAAGGTGAAACGGCCTCCCTAATTGAAAATTCCCAATGCCTTTCACATTTCTCTGCAAAAGCCTCTTGTATTAAATCATTTTTGGGCAGCTTTCCATAAACCTCCCAAGGTACAAGCCACTCAAAATGAGGAATTCGATGTTCATAAGATTCTTGACTCCCGCAAGAGGTATTGTCGTCTCCAGTATCTCATAGATTGGAGAGGATATGGTCCAGAGGAAAGATCTTGGGTGGCTTCAGAGGATGTTCATGCTCCAAGACTGATTCATGCCTTTCATGCCAGGAATCCCACTAATCAGCGTGGGTGTTCGGAGACCACTGTAAAAAGGGGGGTACTGTCAGCATCTGGAGTCTTACCTCCGGTCCTGGTCCATGTGGCCTTCCTGTTAGCTGGCTGGTGTTGCTGTGGCAGATAGGAGCTGCGGCAGTGAAGTCCTCTGGTGCAGCTGCTGGGTGTCTGGAGGCTGGGATCCGGGTCCTGGGGAGTGGAGCATGGCAGCCGGTGGTGTCTGTTTCCAAGTGTTCTGTTGCTGGAGTCTGAGGCCTGAGTAAGTGGCTGTGTGCTGGTTCCCCATGTGTCCTCTGTGCAGGGAGCCGCCATGTTGGAGACCAAGCCAATAGGTATCACAGTTTGCATCCAGCCAATGCGGTGCAGTCTTCCCTTATAAAAAGGGGTTGATGCTTAGTCATGGTGCCAGTGCTTCAACTTACTTGCTGCTGTAAGGTGCTCAAGCTCTGTGCTCCCAGGTTAACCCCTGGTATTCTGGTTCTGTTGTGGCCACCCAGTGGTCAGTTCTGTTATTGCAGTACATTGCTCCCAATCCACCTGCTCTTGCGGTTTAACCGCTGGGTCCTCTATATGGTAGAGGGTCTCTGTTTGCTGACGGTGCTCACAGTGATCCTCTCTTCAACATCATTCTTCAAGTCATCACTTCATTCAGTGTTCTTCAGCATCGTTTACAAATCACAAGACATCTCTTCATTCAGTTTTCTTCAACATTGTTTACAAATCACAAGTCATCTCTCTCATTCAGTGTCCTTCAGCATTGTTTACAAATCACAAGTCATCTCCTCATTCAGTGTCCTTCAGCATTGTTCACAAATCACAAGTCATCTCTTCATTCATTGTCTTTCAGCATTGTTTACAAATCACAAGTCAACTCTTCATTCAGTGTATCTCAGCATCGTTTACAAATCACAAGTCACTTCTTCATTTAGTATTCTTCAGCATCATTTACAAATCACAAGTCATCTCTTCATTCAGAGTTCTTCAGCATCATTTACAAATCACAAGTCACTTCTTCATTCAGTATTCTTCAGCATCGTTTACAAGTCACGAACATTTCGTCTTTCAGAATTCACTCAGACTTATCTCCTAGTCGTTATGTATGATTGAGGTCTCAGTAAAGCTGAACTAATCTTTTTTCAGTGTATCGCTCTCATTCATTGTCCTCATTGCCTACCCCTCTACATCTTCGAGCCTAAGTCTTCAATCCATGAGTAAGAACTACATTCAGCCACCTCGATTCCTTCCTTTTCCAATAGCTGCTCCCTCAGTCAATTATCAGTCGTCAGCTCCCCAACTCAAGCAAAGCGTTACAAGAAGTATCTAAAATATGCATTTAGAATGTTTGGGGTAATTTTAGAAAAAAACAATATTTGTAATTTTTTTTTTATTAATTTGATATTATTTTCCTTTTATATGAATTCAATATTCACAAATAGGTACTCATATTAGAAATCATCTGCATATAATATACTTGCTATTTTCACATTATTATGTGTGGGATCCTTTACAGTGGATGTCCACACATTAGAATACAACACTGTATATTGCTGCATTGGTTATGCTTACTGATCAGCAGCTACACCTCATGAAAGTTCTATACACAATGCACACTGACCTTTTGCTTCAATTTATATATTTATGCATGAGCTTTTTCTAGAGAAGCTTTGTAAGCACAACCTATAGATCTAGCTAATGATAATGTGCTTAAATTCACAAACGGAAGCTTCTGCCAGCTACGTATAGTATTCTGAAGGACTCTACACACCCATCTATGATGAGCTACAATGATCTTTTGAATGATCTTATCTTCACAACTGCTTTCAAAAGGAAGTGGGTCTCTTTGCCAAGCATTGTTACCTGCAGAATGTGAAATGTCATTGTATGCATATTTGTTTATTGGAAATTCAGTTTTACACTACTCTGTTTACATGTTTGTACAGGCAGAGAATACCTGCCTAATCAATCTTCCAATCTAATTTTTGCTATTAGGCAAGGAAGAATACAAGTTGTTCAAAGTTGTACTGCCATTAAAACTGGGATAAGCAGTAAGTTACCCGGTGACCTTTATACAGTCAGTAACTTTAACCTTTGAGATACTTCTAGTGGAGGACTGATGAAATAAATTATGTCTTGATACACACATATCAAATGGGGATCAGTACTAAATGCCGCTGGTCGGAATCCCAATGTACCCTTCTATTATTCACTATGAAGCACATTTATAAAATTGGCCTTGATTGTGATGTTATGTAGGATTTATTAATTGCAGCTTGTCATAGCAATTGCAACCTTAATATACTGTATCAATATAAGACAAAGGCAGCTTATGATACTCAAAAATGGTCCCACAAAATTAAAATGTATTCATTGGCTCCAATCTCTGCAAACTCCTATGTACTGCCTGAGCTGGGTTCACTACGATATGCCGGCGGTCGGGCTCCCGGCGACCAGCATACCGGCGCCGGGAGCCCGACCGCTGGCTAACCGACAGTGTGGTGAGCGCAAATGAGCCCCTTGCGGGCTCGCTGCGCTCGCCACGCTACGCGCACCACACTATTTTATTCTCCCTCCAGGGGGGTCGTGGACCCCCATGAGGGAGAATAAGTGTCGGTATGCCGGGTGTCGGGATCCCGGCGCCGGTATACTGTGCGCCGGGATCCCGTCAGTCGGCATACAGAAGACCACCCCCTGAGCTATATGGTTGCAGACTAAAGGGCCCTGCACACTGGCAGATCAAATGCACGATATGAACGAGAACTCATTCATATCGTGCAGTGTGTAGGCACCAACGATTAACGATGCGCGGCCCAGCGCTCATTAATCGTTAGAGCCCCGTCGCTTATGCATGCAAGCCAATATGGACGAGATTGTCCATATTAGCATGCATTGCTATGGAGCTGGGTGATGGGGGGAGTGAAGAAACTTTACTCCCCCCGTCACTCCCCCGCCCCCCCCCCCCTTCCTGCCGAGGAAGTGACAAAGAATCCAGAGCAGGATTCGAAACGCGTTGGAGAGTGAAGGAGCAGACACAGAAGAAGATAGCACCGCCGCCGCCAGCGTCTGATGTCACCAGAAGTGAACATCCGAACTTCCGGTCACAGCAATTCAGCGCCGAGAGCAGCAATCGTACAGTATGTGGAGATAGGGTAAGCTAGGGATAGTCTCTACCAACAAGAACTTGATAAAGCTAAATATTTATCGTGTATATAACTCTATATGAGGTCTTAGAACACTGTACGCTATCTACGTAAGAAGTACCGTAAGGGTACGCAAGTTGCGTATCGATCGCTTAGCCGTGATCGAGACGCTCAGGCGTCACGTTCACTCACGGCCAAGTGATCACAGGCAGGCAGACTATTGGCTGTTGACTATCGTAATGATTCGCTATAGCGTAGCAGCGCTCGGGACCACGAGGAGATCACCAGCGATGCAGACGCTCACAACGTTAAACCTTTATATCTATACCTTTAGCAATGAAATACACAGCAAACCTTAGTGTAGAGACAAAGTGTAAGTGCAACCTTGTGTAACCTGATTAACTACAAAGCTGCTTGAGCGTCACCGACGCTCAGGGAATATTTAACACTAAAAAGAATACACAGATACCTGGGCTTAGGGTCCGAAACCTATTATGTGTATTATGACTATTATACTTGCAAAAAGAATCACAGTACAAAGCATACACTACAATATAACATAAACCA
Source organism: Pseudophryne corroboree (assembly GCF_028390025.1). Lineage (NCBI taxonomy): Eukaryota > Metazoa > Chordata > Amphibia > Anura > Myobatrachidae > Pseudophryne > Pseudophryne corroboree. The sequence goes on from NC_086448.1 coordinate 456,386,410, forward strand.
ACTAACCAGATAACTACACAGGAAATACAATATAATACAATTAAGTCTAATCAAGGGAAAATACGAGAGAAAGAGAAGAGAGGAAGAGAGAGAAATGGCTCACAGTAAGACAATATGATTACGGAGAGAACTTACGCACAAGGGGAACGATCGCATGCGCCTCGATATCCAGCTCCCGATTATCAGCAATGAGAACCGTTGAAGAGAGTGAAGTTGGATATGGTCGGCCTGCTATTTATGCCCCACACACAATACAATTCAATGGTCCCTACAATCTCATTGTTCATTGGACACAGGAATTCGGCTTCGTATTGTAACAAAAGGTCATAGGTTGATTCATACAGGTGGGCTGTGACTATTTCCAACTGCTCAGGTGGGAGGGAAACTGGGTTTCCCGCCGCATGGGTAATAAAGTGCAAATAAAGTAAATGTTCATAAACTTCTTATGTCCATAACTATTCGCACGAGCGATTGATCTGCTTCAAACCAACACCGGAATATTTCTAATTAAATATTCTTCCGATGGATACTAAACACCACTGTATTACTCCTATCTGACCCTTCGTATCAAACAAAGAGGGATTCCTCTGTTCATAAACATTCTATATTAACCAAACTTTCAGAATCTATCAAAGGGACCATGATCTACAAAATACATTATTTGTGAAAATATGTAACGATTGAGTCGCACGCTACGACTACACAAACCTTACCGTAAATACACATACCGTGCACCAGCGGGTGCACGCAACAGCGGGTATGCGCCTTCACGGGAGAGCGCACGCATGCGCAGTGCGGACCAGTGTGAGGTGCAAATATGGCAGTGTGTATAGAGATATTTTTCTGACTTTGACAGTCCACCCTTTGGCAGTCAATAATAACTGCCACCTTCTAAAACATTTCAAAAGGAGAAAAATATATGTCAGGGGTTAATTCATTTCCATGGTTGGGTGAGGGAGAAGAGAGGAGTAGGTGTGAAGAAGGTATGACCTAGTGTGATAGCAGAAGCATGTGTGTATGAGTCCATGTTTGGGGGGGTCATGTATCATCGTGCCGTACGTGTTGTAAATCAAGCTTCGAGGTATTGCGAAGTATACATTTGAATTCCTTCTTATCCCGTGGTACGGGTCTGTGGATGGGCTGTCAAACTTTACCGAGCTCTTTTCGGATTTTGAACAAAATGGGGAGCACATTTTAGTTGATGATACCTGAATGGGGGAATATGTGATTGCTGATATCTGTGCCTGTATTCCCTATACTATGTGTGTCATTACCTGAGGGTTGTAGAAATGAAGAAAAGACATAATTACGGTAAATGCGGTGGTATTCTATGTCAGGTTAATGTACATCTGTCGGTTGAAGTTTTGTTCGGTATCAGTTGAAAGTCGTCTTCTTTGCGCTGTTTTGCTCATTAGGCGTGAGCAATAAGCTTTGTCAATGCCATTAGATTTACAAAAAATGTTGGGCTAGCGTAATTTTAAGAATTCTAGGGAAACTGGGGATCCATGGCAAAGTTCATCAAATGTCCATATCTCAAGTGGTCAAAACTCCTTCTTTGGTCCATCCGTTGTCTGTATAGCGTCTCATCAACTTCCTCGTCCAAGGGGGTCTTGTTATCTTGGAGAAAAAACAGAAAAACAGGTGAAAGAAACGGACCGTAGAAATCGCATTTTCATCACATCATTGTTTCTATCATTGGGTCATAAATCAAATCCAGGTTAATTACAGTTTCCTCACTCCTCAAACTCATCACTCTGGTACTTTGTTTGCACTTTATTAAAGCCTGCCCGCATCTAAATATCAATCCAATCGATATAACGACACCTAAGATACATAGTAGAAACTTCCCAACATCCATTATGACTCCTTGAGCCCAGTCTCCCAAACCGGAGAACCAATTTCGCGGGTTCAACCATGACACCCAACCAGTCAGCTCATTACCTACAGCAGCAAGAGTGAGATTGTGTTTTCGACGAAATTCCCACTTTAATTGGAGAATATCGTCCATCTTTTGGTCTATGACCTCTACCGGATCCTCGGTGCTATTCGTGATATACGTGCAACACTTCACGCCGTACTGTGTTGCCAATGTAACACAATATCCGCCTGTCACTGCTGTGAGGTAATTAAGAACCATTCTATGCTGTACCAGTTCTGTTTTATAAGCCTGAAGTTCTCTTCCAGTATATCTAAACGTGTCATCATACATTTCAGTGATATTATCTAACAAATTGGCGAGTGCGGAAATGTATCTATAATTCATCACTCCTCGAGCGGTGCGAGTGAAATCTAACGCCACCAGAACCTGAATCCCGGTGGATTCATGGATCAGATCAGAGGCCGGATGCTCTAACCTTTCTGACAGTTGTCTTTTAACGAGGTGCTCGTAATGAGTGTGAGTATAAGGAGCTTGGGCACCACGGTGTATGTCTTTCATTTTATCATGTGTTACAGTCATTACTTCAGGCAATACTCTTCCAATATAACACAATCCTTCAGAGTTTGGGGCAAGCCACTTGTACGCCTTTCTCCCGCATATGAAATATGCATCATCGGGGAGAACATATGGGACGGAGAAAGACATTACCATATTACACACCTTCCAGGTGAAATCTCCTAGCCCTATATCTTCCATCTGCTTAATGCACGTATCAGGTTGTACGATATGTGCACAGTATCCTGGTGATACTTCTCCAACTCTAGTAATCCTATTTCCTAAGGTGTATCTATACCGGAAAGATTTTCCTCTGCTGGCTATGTGGCGTACAAGCTCTGTATCTGTAGGCATTCTATCTGCTCTATGTGAAAAGGTCATGGTGTGGTTACTCCATGATACTTCCCAATTTCCCGGCTTTCTGGGATTGGAGATGTTAAAACATAATAGGGACCTATCCACGTGGTATTGGTGGAGCTTCAAACTAGGAGGGCTGGAGATATTAAACCTCCTGTCCACCGGTCTCCCACCATTTAACTCAAGTACCTCCCCTATCGTTAAAGGAAATGGCACTAGCCCTGATTTGCTATGACCTTGAGGTACTTGAGAGCATACCCAACAATCTGTTTTGTTTAATACATTACCCACTAAGGAGTGATAATCACTCAATGGATGCCGGTCCATATGGATATTAAAACTGGATTGGCATTTCTTAATGCACCCATCTTCAATGACATTGTTACAGAGCCTACAGATACAATTTTCTTCAGCTAACAATCCGTCACAATTTCTTCTATGGTCAATGCTATCGGATCGTTTTCTGATACTCGCCTTTGCTTGTTGGTTAGGTTGATCTTGGAAAACTACGCCTCCATCTTTATCATCAGAACTCATTCAATAACCTCTATCGACCTCCATGGTACTCTCGCCGGAACAGACTGCTCTGGTCAACATCATGGTCAACAGGAAAATCCGGATCACAGTCTCTTGGGGCAAGTCCATCTTATAGGAGGAAACGGAGAAAAATGAGAAAGGGGAAAAAAGAATTTTCAAGGGAGAGGGGATGGGAAGTGGAGAAAAACAATAAAAGGGAGTGGGGAGTCGACAACTGCTTTCGGTCTTCAAGGCTCAGGTGCCGCCTCAGTCCTCCTGGAACAGACACTCCAGTGATACAACCTCTACCGTCTGTTCCTTATCACGGGGCTTCTCTGGATCAGCAACCTTCTTGCAGTGGGATGAATGGACCCAAGTCTCTCTCTCAGCAACTTTCAATGCTGTAGTGCTAGTCAGTAAGACCTGGTATGGTCCTTCCCATCTGTCAATAAGGCAACCTGAGCGTAGAAAATTTCGTATCATTACATGATCCCCAGGTTCAATGCCATGACAATTACTATCAGGTAGATCAGGAATCACCAACTTTAGATTATCATTTTGATTCCTTAACTGTTTACTCATGTTAATCAAGTACTTTACAGTTACTTCATTGTTACATTTCAAATCATCCTGAGGGTTAATCATGACATGCGGTTGTCGACCAAATAAGATTTCAAAGGGGGACAGATTAAGAGGGGACCTGGGAGTGGTTCTGATACTGTACAATACAATGGGTAAAGCTTCTGGCCATGTCAATCCTGTCTCTGCCATCACTTTACTCAATTTATTTTTAATAGTGCTGTTCACTCTTTCGACCTTCGCACTCGCCTGTGGACGGTACGGAGTGTGCAGCTTGCTATCAATTCCCATCAACTTACACATTCCTTGAAAGACATCACCTGTAAAATGGGTACCCCTATCACTTTCGATTATTCTAGGGATACCATATCTACATACAAATTCCTGCACAATTTTCTTAGCTGTAAACATAGCGGTATTTGTAGCTGCAGGAAATGCTTCGACCCAATTCGAGAAAACATCTATACAAACAAGTACATATTTCAAATTCCGACAAGGGGGTAATTGAATGAAGTCAATTTGTATTACCTGGAAAGGGCCGCCGGCAGGTGGGATATGGGATGGTTCTGTAGGTATTGCCTTTCCAATATTCTTTCTCAGACAGGTAAGGCATGACATTGCTCTTTTACTCGCATGAGAGGAGAATCCTGGGGCGCACCAATATGCTCTTACCAATTTGCACATTCCCTCCTTGCCTAGATGAGTCAGCCCGTGAGCTGCTTCAGCCAGACATGGAAGATATGCTCTGGGGGCCACTGGTTTACCATGTCCATCCGTCCAGAGTCCTGAGGACTCTTGGCAACATCCCTTTGCCTTCCAGACTGCCTTTTCCTGTGTGGAACACAAATTTTGCATTTTACACAGCTTCTGTGTGTTGATGGTATTGAATACCATCAGTTGTGTGGTGTCTGTCTGTATGGGGGTAGCAGCTGCTAACTTAGCAGCTTCGTCTGCTCGGCTGTTACCAAGTGATACCGGGTCTTGGCTATATGTGTGTGCTTTACATTTGATAACAGCCACTCTGTCGGGTTCCTGTATCGCTGTTAGAAGCCTTTTTATGTGGGCTGCATGCGCTACCGGTGTACCAGCTGCCGTCATGAAATTTCTGAGGCGCCATAGGGCTCCGAAATCATGGACTACCCCGAATGCGTATCTAGAATCGGTGTAGATATTGGCTGACTTACCCTTAGCCAATTCACATGCTCTGGTTAGGGCGACCAGTTCAGCAACCTGGGCTGAGTGAGGTGGGCCTAGCGGTTCCGCTTCTATGGTGTCTTGGTCATCTACGACTGCGTATCCAGTACACAAGTCTCCCGAGTCTGACTGTCTGTGACAACTACCGTCCGTGTAGAACGTGAGTTCTGCATCTTTCAGTGGGTTGTCACTGATGTCAGGCCTTGCGGTAAAATTTTGGGTCAAATATTCCATACAATCATGTGTATCTTCCTTTGTATTAAATCCTCCTTCCCCATCACTCTCACCTTCCACCCTTTGTGCCTGACCAGGCACACCTGGGAGATATGTTGCAGGATTTAATGCACTGCATCTCCTTATGGTGATGTTTACGGGGGCCATTAGTGCTAATTCCCATCTTGTAAACCTCGCTGATGAGACGTGTCTGGTTTGGGCAGAATTCAATAAGGCTGACACTGCATGTGGTGTATGGATTGTGAGGTTGTGGCCTAGCACGACATCTTCGCTTTTTGTCACTAGCAATGCTATTGCAGCCACGCTTCGCAAGCAAGTGGGGAGGGATCGCGCTACCGTATCTAGCTGAGCGCTGTAGTATGCAACTGGCCTGCTGGCATCACCGTGTTTTTGGGTTAGTACGCCTGCCGCGCAACCAGCACTTTCTGTTCCGTATAGTTCAAAGGGTTTCCCATAGTCTGGCATACCTAGTGCTGGTGCCTGCGTTAGGCACTGTTTGAGTCTCTCAAATGCTGTTTCGGACTCGTCTGTATGCGAGATCCTATCAGGTTTGTTTGAGGAGACCATTTCCTGCAAAGGTAACGCTAAAATGGAAAACCCTGGGATCCAATTGCGGCAATACCCACACATTCCTAAAAACGTTCTGATCTGTTGCTGGGTTTGTGGCAGGGTCATGTCTCTAATTGCTTGGATTCTATCAGCGGTCAGGTGTCTCAGTCCTTGTGTTAGACAGTGTCCCAAATATTTTACCTTAGTTTGGCATAATTGCAACTTGTCTTTGGACACCTTGTGTCCGGTGTCTGAAAGATGAAACAGGAGCTGTTTCGTATCCTTCAGAGATGCTTCCAGTGAATCTGAACACAGTAATAAATCGTCCACATACTGTATCAATACTGATCCACTGTCTGGTTGGAAAGACTGTAAACAATCATGCAAAGCCTGGGAAAATATACTTGGACTATCTATGAAACCTTGGGGTAGTCGAGTCCACGTATATTGGACTCCTCTGTATGTGAATGCAAACAAATATTGGCTGTCAGGGTGCAGAGGTACCGAAAAGAAAGCGGAGCAGAGGTCAATAACAGTGAAAAATTTGGCAGTGGGAGGGATTTGCATTAGGATGACAGCTGGATTTGGCACTACGGGGAACTGACTCTCAACTATTTTGTTAATCCCCCTTAGATCCTGCACTAGCCTGTAACCCCTCCCCCCACTCTTTTTAACAGGGAAGATGGGACTATTGGCAGTGCTGGACGTTCTTACCAGAATGCCCTGTTGTAGCAAGCGCTCTATTACTGGGTAAACTCCTAACTCCACCTCTGGCTTCAGAGGATACTGTGGGATTTTTGGAGCTATCCTACCATCTTTTACTTGCACAACTACTGGAGCTACGTTTGCCATTAATCCAGTGTCCTGTCCGTCTTTTGTCCAAAGTGACTCTGGTATCTGAGATGTCATTTCTTCTACTTGGGATGGATTCCTATTTGTCATAATGGTATGTGACATTAATTTTGATGGGGAGTCTAACATGTCTCGCACTTCCTGAGCGTGATTCTCAGGTATGTCCAAGAATACACCTTCAGGAGTACAATAAATGACGCACCCCATTTTACACAGTAAGTCTCTTCCCAGGAGATTGGTTGGTGCCGATGCAGCCAGCAAAAAGGAATGCTTGGTATGCAAAGGCCCTATTGTAATCTCGGCTGGTTTGCTAACAGGGTAGTGCTGGACTACTCCTGTTACTCCCATGGCTGGAATTGTCCTACCAGTGGTTCTCATGCCCACTGTCGAATTTATCACTGACTTGGCCGCCCCTGTGTCTACAAGAAAGTTTAAAGTTTTACCAGCTACATTAATTGCGACCTCGGGTTCACTTTCAAGGTTGGCAATCAATTTCACTGGCTGCAGATTACAGGTGTGGCCACACCCCTATTGGGTATGGTGACCTCCCTGAATCCCGCTGGCAGCAACTATTTGTGAGGGAGATAGTTGGGAACTACCAGAGGCATGCCAGTCTCTGTTTGGGGGATATCTTTTTGTTTCCCCTGTATGTGGCTCATAACTCCGTTTCTGCGGACCTTGCTCCCAATGTCGTGTGTCGTGTCGTTGTCTAGGGGGTTGGTATGATCTTTGCGAATTTTTCGCTCTACAGTCTCGTGCATAGTGTCCCTGTCTTTGACAAGAATAACATGTTATCATAGTTGACTTACCCACAGGGTTGGATGGTACATACGCAGGCTGCTTTGTGGTCAGGGCCTGTATACTTACCGACATTAGCTTATCACTCTGCGACTCCCTGTGTCTGGTGATGTTTCGGTCGTGATCAATAGCAGCCTCTCTCAAAGTGGACACTGACAGACCTCGCCAACATGGTTGCGTGGTCTGTACCCTTGCCTTTAATGTTTCCTTCAAACCATCCATTAGTACGGATACTGCTACTTCTCGATGGTTTGGATTTGTCCTAATGTCCTCTATACCAGTGTACTTTGCCATTTCTAATAGTGCCCGGTGAAAATATTCTGCAGCTGTTTCTGACTCTTTTTGTTTAATGGAAAATATTTTGTTCCATTTAACAACTGCTGGGAAATGCTCCTTTAACTGTAAGTTTATCCTTCTTACGTTATCTTTGTTGTACACATCTGTAAGAGGTACGTCCAGATCTAGTCCACAATCAGCTAAAAATTGGGCTGAGTCGACATTGGAGGGTAAACAAGCTTTTAGCAATATCTGCCAATCTTTATTATTGGGCTCTAAAGTGTTTCCTAAGTCTGTGATGTATTTTTGGCTGGCAACTAAATCTTTTCTAGGGTCAGGGAATTCAGACACTATGGTCCTTAATTCCATTCGGGAAAATGGGCTGTACATGGCAATGTTCCTTATGGGAGTGGCTCCTGATACATCTGTTTTCCCATTGGGAACTGCTATTACCCTAACAGGAGTAATTCTAACAACCTCATTCTGTGTAGATTCTACAGCTTGTGGTGAAATAGTCTCAGCATAATGCATGGTGCCGTACTTACCAGTTGATACGACCTCACCTATCCCTCCGCTAGGGGCCTTTACTAGTCTCGTGGGTGTTGCTGTGCCTACTGTGGTCTCTGCTATGGTGGCTGCTAGAGAGAGCGCTGAAATCGTTGTCGCTTCATCCTCTTGATCACACTCCTGAGGAAAGTTCAAAACAGGGTACAACTTGCACGGGTTAATACTTGCATGGGTTAATGGGTTAACATTATCATTAACATTTACACAGTTACTAAGTGATTTTGTGTTACACCTTAGTGCGTCTTTCTCCGTAATCAACTTCTCTCCTGATATATATGGTGGCGGCGGGGCCGTGGCAATCAGTTTTCTGTTAGAGCCAGATCCTGCCGCCTGAGCCAAACCTCTCTGTATCTCACCTTCCTGTTGCCACAACTGTAAATAATCATAATGCTGAACTCGTCTCTTTGTTGATTTTATGAGACATATCCTCCTCCTTAAATTTTGTAACACCTCTGGGCTGAAGCTACCTATTCTTGGGAATTTCTCCCGGTCTTGTACCGTCATTCTCTCCCATTCATCACATAAAACCTCTGTGTGACTTCCATATTTCTCACACATGATATACCTGGCCGACCCAATTGGTCGGACCACTGAATCAACCCGAACCGAGGTTGATCGCCCCCTACCTGAACAACTGGCCCCCATAACTCTGCAGGCGTTGCTTGCTCTACCTCTGATCTCTATATCAAGGTCTTCAGCGAACCCTTACAGAAAACCAGATTGTTCACAATAGGCTGACGGTGGCGGTTTACCGAGTACCCCACTCACTCGCCCACGCCGACCAATGCGACCTGATCACACCGATATGGTGCTGGCGCACTCGACCCAGGGCACCTATAAAAACCGTTGTTTACTGGAACATGCGAGGGTTATCCGCAGAACACTTACTCTTTCCAGTAAAGGTGAGGTTTGTCAGATAGTTCCTGAGTGACCAGCGAACTTCCCTTCTTGAAAAAATAAAAAATTACACAAATCACGTCAGAATGTACAAATAGCGTTTGTGACCCCTTTACTCTAATGGTACTAGGTCAGATTACTAACTACTGTACACAATTACGTGCGGTCCAGTCGTTCAGTACACAAACAACTAAGCTTGTGTACGGAAAGACCAATGGAATCGAAACTTACGACTGCGAATTCCTTCAGCCAGAGCTTGTACGGCCTATATGGGTCTTGCACCAACCCTTCTTTTGGTGTTGTGCCTCTGAACTGTATAGCGGACTTCCCTGTTTACTGTACCTGGACCTGCTGGTCTACTATGACCTCCTGGTCTTGTTCTGTACGACCTCCTGGTCTGACCTCCTGGTCTTGTTCTATACTGGTCCGCTATACTCTAATGCTCAAATATTATGTTTAACCAAGGATGCCTCCCTAGCCACCGTGCACGTCACTTACACGCGTGTACCTCACGAGTACTCAACTTTTCTTGTGGTTCAACCTTTAAGTTATATAAACTTATGTAATACAAAAACACTCACTCATCACATGTACACTTTTGCTTCTATTTCTATTTCTGCGCAGAAATTTTTCTTTAGCCCAGCTGTGTTACCAATTAGGAGCAGGATCTGTTAATTTAAATATTGGATTTCCAAAAATAGACTTGCGTTATTTATCGCCTGTGGCGCTATTTACCGCTTTGCGTTACTTATCGCGTTGCGTTAAAAATCAACTTATCGTGACTTGAGCTACGTGGGCGTAACCGGACGCTCCGTTGCGTAATGTACGCTGCGTGCGTCTGCCTTTGGATTGCGTACACAAGTCTTTTGTTAGGGACACGTGTACGCAAAGCAAAGATCCACCGTAACACAATTTATACTTTTATCAATGTAGATGATCCTTGATCATCTACCACACAACACACTGACTTCGCCTTATCTCCCAGGCAAAACTGTGTGTTTGTCTATCTTTTAACTATATTACCTTTACTCTTTAAACTATGAAATAACGGCAAATCTTTTTTTAGCACTTTTTTTTTTCAACTATAAAACTGGCAGACAGGAGAGTGATATACGAAAATGAAAAAGAAAAAGAAATGCAGATATATATGTGTGTGCGTGCGTGTGTACGCAGGACAGAAAAATACAGTTTTAAAAGACACTAGCGTTTTGTTCTTACCTCCGGTTCCCGGATTCCTTCAGCACTCTTTTATCTAAGCGAAGCAGACGCTTATCCCGTCAGCACTACGAGACAACCTCCCGCCCTTTGCTGAGGGATAATGTCTGCTGATCTACCTAGTGCAGATATGTGAAGGACAGGACGAGCCGCCAATTGATAAAGCTAAATATTTATCGTGTATATAACTCTATATGAGGTCTTAGAACACTGTACGCTATCTACGTAAGAAGTACCGTAAGGGTACGCAAGTTGCGTATCGATCGCTTAGCCGTGATCGAGACGCTCAGGCGTCACGTTCACTCACGGCCAAGTGATCACAGGCAGGCAGACTATTGGCTGTTGACTATCGTAATGATTCGCTATAGCGTAGCAGCGCTCGGGACCACGAGGAGATCACAAGCGATGCAGACGCTCACAACGTTAAACCTTTATATCTATACCTTTAGCAATGAAATACACAGCAAACCTTAGTGTAGAGACAAAGTGTAAGTGCAACCTTGTGTAACCTGATTAACTACAAAGCTGCTTGAGCGTCACCGACGCTCAGGGAATATTTAACACTAAAAAGAATACACAGATACCTGGGCTTAGGGTCCGAAACCTATTATGTGTATTATGACTATTATACTTGCAAAAAGAATCACAGTACAAAGCATACACTACAATATAACATAAACCAACTAACCAGACAACTACACAGGAAATACAATATAATACAATTAAGTCTAATCAAGGGAAAATACGAGAGAAAGAGAAGAGAGGGAGAGAGAGAAATGGCTCACAGTAAGACAATATGATTACGGAGAGAACTTACGCACAAGGGGAACGATCGCATGCGCCTCGATATCCAGCTCCCGATTATCAGCAATGAGAACCGTTGAAGAGAGTGAAGTTGGATATGGTCGGCCTGCTATTTATGCCCCACACACAATACAATTCAATGGTCCCTACAATCTCATTGTTCATTGGACACAGGAATTCGGCTTCGTATTGTAACAAAAGGTCATAGGTTGATTCATACAGGTGGGCTGTGACTATTTCCAACTGCTCAGGTGGGAGGGAAATTGGGTTTCCCGCCGCATGGGTAATAAAGTGCAAATAAAGTAAATGTTCATAAACTTCTTATGTCCATAACTATTCGCACGAGCGATTGATCTGCTTCAAACCAACACCGGAATATTTCTAATTAAATATTCTTCCGATGGATACTAAACACCACTGTATTACTCCTATCTGACCCTTCGTATCAAACAAAGAGGGATTCCTCTGTTCATAAACATTCTATATTAACCAAACTTTCAGAATCTATCAAAGGGACCATGATCTACAAAATACATTATTTGTGAAAATATGTAACGATTGAGTCGCACGCTACGACTACACAAACCTTACCGTAAATACGCATACCGTGCACCAGCGGGTGCACGCAACAGCGGGTATGCGCCTTCACGGGAGAGCGCACGCATGCGCAGTGCGGACCAGTGTGAGGTGCAAATATGGCAGTGTGTATAGAGATATTTTTCTGACTTTGACAAACTGTATCTATCCAGCTAATACCAAGTGTCTGAAAGCTCAAAAAATCACCAGTGATAAAGCTAAATATTTATCGTATATAATACCCTTTATGAGGTCTAAGAACACTGTACGCTAACTACGTATGAAGTACCGTAAGGGTACGCACGTTGCGTAACAATCGCTTAGCCGTGGTCGAGATGCTCAAGCGTTACGTTCGCTCACGGCCAAGAGATCACTGGCAGGCACGCTATTGGCTGCCGAATACCGTAATGATTCGCTACAGCGATGCGACCGCTCGAGACCACGAGGAGATCACCAGCGGCGCATACGCTCACAATGTAAAACCTTTATATCTAAACCATAAACAGTGTATTATGCAGTAAACCCTTTGTGTAGTGATATGGTGTAAATGCAACACAGTATAACCTTACTAGCTTAAAAGCAGTTTGAGCGTCACCGACGCTCTGAGAATACTTAACTCTATAAGAAATACACAGATACCTGGGCTTAGGGTCCAACGCCTAATATATATATATTTTGAATGATATACTTGCAAAAGAATTAATACAAATACAAATCATACACTACAATATAACATAGACTAACTAACCAGGTAACTACACAGTAAATACAATACAATTAAGTTTAAGAGAAAAATGAGAGAAAGAGAAGAGAGAGAGAGATATGGCCCATAATAACAAGAGAGAAACAGTATGATTACGGAGAAAAACTTACGCACAAAGGAAACGATCGCATGCGCCTCTGGACATCCAGCTCCCGATTTTCAGCAATGATAACCGTTGAAGAGTGAGAGCTGGATGTGATCGGCCTTTCTATTTATGCCCCACACACAATGCAATTCAATGGTCCCTACAATCTCATTGTTCATTGGACACAGGAATTCGGCTTCGCATTATAACAAAAGGTCATAGGTTGATTCATACAGGTGGGCTGTGACTATTTCCAACAGCTCAGGTGGGAGGGAAACTGGGTTTCCCGCCGCATGGGTAATAAAGTGCAAATAAAGTAAATGTTCATAAACTTCTTATGTCCATAACTATTCGCACGAGCGATTGATCTGCTTCAAACCAACACCGGAATATTTCTAATTAAATATTCTTCCGATGGATACTAAACACCACTGTATTACTCCTGTCTGACCCTTCGTATCAAACAAAGAGGGATTTCTCTGTTCATGAACATTCTATATTAACCAAACTTTCAGAATCTATCAAAGGGACCATGATCTAAAAAATACATTATATAGTGAAAATATGTAATGATTGAGTCGCACGCTACGATCACATAAACTCTACCGTAAATACGCATACCGTGCGCCTGCGGGTGCCCGCGACTGTGAGTATGCGCACGTACGGGAGAGCGTACGCATGCGCAGCACGGACCTGTGTGAGGTGCAAATATGGTAGTGTGCATAGAGATATTTTTCTGACTTTGACAGTCCACCCTTTGGCAGTCAACAATAACTGCCACTTCCTGAAAACATTTCAAAAAGAGAAAAATATATGTTAGGGGTTAATACATTTACATGGTTGGGTAAGGGAGGAGAGGAGATGGTAGGAAAAGGGTATGACCTAGTGAGATAGCAGAAGCATGTGTGTATGAATCCGTGCTTGGGGGTCATGTATCATCGTGCCGTACGTGTTTTAAATCAAGCTTCGAGGTATTGCGAAGTATACATTTGAATTCCTTCTTATCCCGTGGTACGGGTCTGTGGATGGGCTGTCAAACTTTACCGAGCTCTTTTCGGCTTTGGTTGTAACAAAATGGGGGAGCACATTTTAGTTGATGATACATGAATGGGGGAGATATGTGATTGCTGATATCTGTGCCTGTATTCCCTATCGACTATGTGTGTCATTACCTGAGGGTTGTAGAAATGAAGAAAATACATAATTACGGTAAATGCGGTGGTATTCTATGTCAGGTAAATGTACATTCGTCGATTGAGGTCTTGTTTGGTGTCTGTTGAATGCAGTCTTCTTTGTGCTTTTGCTCATAAGGTGCGAGCAAAGCTGTCAATGTCCATAGATTTACAAAAGTGTTGGGCTAGCGTAATTTTAAAATTTCTAGGGAAACTGGGGATCCATGGCATAGTTCATCAAAATCTGTGTTTCAGGTTGTCAAAACTTCTTCTTTAATCCACCTGTTGTCTGTATATCGGCTCATCAAATTCCTCGTCCAAGTGGGTCTTTTTACCTTGGAGGAAACGGAAAAACAGGTGAAAGAAACGGACCGTAGAAATCGCATTTTCATCACATCATTGTTTCTACATTTGGGTCATAAATCAAGTCCATTGGAATTACAGTTTCCTCACTCCTTAAACTCATTACCCTTGTACGATGTTTGCACTTCATTAAAGCCTGACCGCATCTAAATATCAATCCAATCGATATGACAACACCTAAGATACATAGGAGAAACTTCCCAACATCCATTACGACTCCTTGAGCCCATTCTCCTAAACCAGAAAACCAATTTCGCGGGTTCAACCATGACACCCAACCAGTCAGCTCATTACCTACAGCAGCAAGAGTGAGATTGTGTCTCCTGCGAAATTCCCACTTCAGTTGGAGAATATCGTCCATCTTTTGGTCTATGACCTCGACCGGATCCTCGGTGCTATTCGTAATATATGTGCAACATTTCACGCCGTATTGTGTTGCCAGTGTGACACAATATCCGCCTGTCACTGCTGTGAGGTAATTGAGAACCATTCTATGCTGGACTAGTTCTGTTTTGTAAGCCTGAAGTTCCCTTCCAGTATACCTAAACGTGTCATCATACATTTCAGTGATATTATCTAACAAATTGGCAGCGCAGAAATGTATTTATAATTCAACACTCCTCTAGCGGTGCGGGTGAAATCTAACGCGATTAAGAATTGAATCCCGGTGGATTCACTTAGCAGATCAGAGGCCGGATGCTCTGTCTTCTCTATCAGGTGCCTTTTAACAACGTGCTCGTAATGGGTGTGAGTATAAGGAGCTTGGGCACCACGGTGTATGTCTTTCATTTTGTCGTGTGATACAGTCATTACTTCGGGCAGTACTTTTCCAATATAACACAATCCTTCAGAGTTTGGGGCAAGCCACTTGTACGCCTTTCTCCCGCATCATCGGGGAGAACATATGGGACGGAGTAGGACATAACCATATTACACACCTTCCATGTGAAATCTCCTAACCCTAATTCTTCCATCTGCTTAGTACACGTATCAGGTTGTACGATATGTGCACAGTATCCTGGTGATACCTCTCCAACTCTAGTAATCCTATTTCCTAAGGTATACCTATACCGGAAAGATTTTCCTCTACTGGCTATGTGGCGTACAAGCTCTGTATCTGTAGGCATTCTATATTGTTACAAAGCCGACAGATACAGTTTTCTTCAGCTAACAATCCTTCACAATTCCTTCTATGGTCAATGCTATCGGATCGTTTTCTGATACTCGCCTTTGCTTGTTGATTATGTTGTTCTCGGAAAACTACGCCTCCATTTCTGTCATCAGAACCCATTCCAGAACCTCTCTCGAACTCCATGGTACTCTCGCCGGAACAGACTGCTCTGGTCAACATCATGGTCAACAGGAAAATCCGGATCACAGTCTCTTGAGGCAAGTCCAAAGGGAGACAGATTAAGAGGGGACCTGGGAGTGGTTCTGATGCTGTACAGTACAATGGGTAAAGCTTCTGGCCATGTCAATCCTGTCTCTGCCATCACTTTACTCAGTTTATTTTTAATAGTCACTCTTTCCACTTTCGCACTCGCCTGTGGACGGTATGGAGTGTGCAGCTTGCTATCAATTCCCATCAATTTACACATTCCTTGAAAGACATCACCTGTAAAATGGGTACCCCTATCACTTTCGATAATTCTAGGGATACCATATCTACATACAAATTCCTGCACAATTTTCTTAGCAGTAAACATAGCGGTATTTGTGGCCGCCGGAAATGCTTCGACCCAATTTGAGAAAACATCTATACAAACAAGTACATATTTCAAATTTCGACAAGGGGGTAATTGAATGAAGTCAATCTGTATTACCTGGAAAGGGCCGCCGGCAGGTGGGATATGGGATGGTTCTGTAGGTATTGCCTTTCCAATATTCTTTCTCAAACAGGTAAGGCATGACATGGCTCTTTTACTCGCATGAGAGGAGAATCCTGGGGCGCACCAATATGCTCTTACCAACTTGCACATCCCTTCCTTGCCTAGATGAGTCAGCCCGTGAGCTGCTTCAGCCAAACATGGAAGGTATGCTCTGGGGGCCACCGGTTTACCTTGTCCATCCGTCCAGAGTCCTGAGGACTCCTGGCCATATCCCTTTGCCCTCCAGACTGCCTTTTCCTGTGTGGAACACAAATTTTGCATCTCACACAACTTCTGTGTGTTGATGGTATTAAATACCATCAGTTGTGTGGTGTCTGTCTGTCTGGGGGTAGCAGCTGCTAACTTAGCTGCTTCGTCTGCTCGGCTGTTACCAAGCGATACTGGGTCTTGGCTATATGTATGTGCTTTACATTTGATAACAGCCACTCTGTCGGGTTCCTGTATCGCTGTTAGAAGCCTTTTTATGTGAGCTGCATGCGCTACCGGTGTACCAGCTGCCGTCATGAAATTTCTGAGGCGCCATAGGGCTCCGAAATCATGGACTACCCCGAATGCGTATCTAGAATCGGTGTAGATATTGGCTGATTTGCCCTTAGCCAATTCACATGCTCTGGTTAGAGCGACCAGTTCAGCAACCTGGGCTGAGTGAGGTGGGCCTAGCGGTTCCGCTTCTATGGTGCCTTGGTCATCTACGACTGCGTACCCAGTACACAAGTCTCCCGAGTCTGACTGTCTATGACAACTACCGTCCGTGTAGAACGTAAGTTCTGCATCTTCCAGTGGGTTGTCACTGATGTCAGGCCTTGCGGTAAAATTTTGGGTCAAATATTCCATACAATCATGAGTGTCTTCCTTTGTATTAAATCCTCCTTCCCCACCACTCTCATCCTCCACCCTTTGTGCCTGTCCAGGCACACCTGGGAGATATGTTGCAGGATTTAATGCACTGCATCTCCTTATGGTGATGTTTACGGGGGCCATTAGTGCCAATTCCCATCTTGTAAACCGCGCTGATGAGACGTGCCTGGTTTGGGCAGAATTTAACAAGGCTGACACTGCATGTGGTGTATGAATTGTGAGGTTGTGACCTAGCACGACGTCTTCGCTTTTCGTTACTAGCAATGCTATCGCAGCAACGCTTCGCAAGCATGTGGGGAGGGATCGCGCTACCGTGTCTAGCTGAGCGCTGTAATATGCTACTGGCCTGCTGGCATCACCGTGCTTTTGGGTTAGTACGCCTGCCGCGCAACCAGCACTTTCTGTTCCGTATAGTTCAAAGGGTTTCCCATAGTCCGGCATACCTAATGCTGGTGCCTGCGTTAGGCACTGTTTAAGTCTCTCAAATGCTGCCTCAGACTCGTCTGTATGCGAAATCCGATCAGGTTTGTTTGAGGAGACCATCTCCTGCAAAGGTAACGCTAAAATGGAAAACACTGGGATCCAATTACGGCAATACCCACACATTTCTAAAAATGTTCTGATCTGTTGCTGGGTTTGTGGCAGAGTCATGTCTCTAATTGCTTGAATTCTATCAGCGGTCAGGTGTCTCAGTCCTTGTGTTAAACAGTGTCCCAAATATTTTACCTTAGTTTGGCATAATTGCAACTTGTCTTTGGAAACCTTGTGTCCTGTGTCTGAAAGATGAAACAGGAGCTGTTTCGTATCCTTCAGGGATGCTTCCAATGAATCAGAACACAGTAGTAGATCATCCACGTACTGTATTAATACTGATCCACTCACTGGTTGGAAAGACTGTAAACAATCATGCAAAGCCTGAGAAAATATACTTGGACTATCTATGAATCCTTGTGGTAATCGAGTCCATGTGTATTGGACTCCTCTGTATGTAAATGCAAACAAATATTGACTGTCAGGGTGCAGAGGTACCGAAAAGAAAGCGGAGCAGAGGTCAATAAAAGTGAAAAATTTCGCAGTGGGAGGGATTTGCATTAGGATGACAGCTGGATTTGGCACTACGGGGAACTGGCTCTCAACTATTTTGTTAATCCCCCTTAGATCCTGCACTAGCCTGTAACCCCTCCCCCCACTCTTTTTCACAGGGAAGATGGGACTATTAGCAGTGCTGGACGTTCTTACCAGAATGCCCTGTTGTAGCAAGCGCTCTATTACGGGATAAACTCCTAACTCCACCTCTGGCTTCAGAGGGTACTGTGGGATTTTTGGAGCTATCCTACCATCTTTTACTTGTACAACTACCGGAGCTACGTTTGCCATTAATCCAGTGTCCTGTCCATCTTTTGTCCAAAGTGACTCTGGTATCTGAGATGTCATTTCTTCTACTTGGGAGGGAGTCCTATTTGTCATAATGGTATGTGACATTAATTTTGACGGGGAGTCTAACATGTCTCGTACTTCCTGAGCGTGATTCTCAGGTATGTCCAAGAATACACCTTCAGGAGTACAATAAATGACGCACCCCATTTTACACAATAAGTCTCTACCCAGGAGATTGGTCGGTGCCGATGCAGCCAGCAAAAAGGAATGCTTGGTATGTAACGGCCCTACTGTAATCTCGGCTGGTTTGCTAACAGGGTAGTGCTGGACTACTCCCGTTACCCCTATGGCTGGAATTGTCTTACCAGTGGTTCTCATGCCCACTGTCGAATTTATCACTGATTTGGCCGCCCCTGTGTCTACAAGAAAGTTTAATGATTTACCATCTACATTGATTGCAATTTCTGGTTCACTTCCAAGGCTTGCAATCAATTTTACTGGCTGCAGATTACAGGTATGGCCACACCCCTATTGGGTATGGTGACCTCCCTGAATCCCGCTGGCAGCAACTACTTGTGAGGGAGTTAGCTGGGAACTACCAGAGGTTTGCCAATCTCTGTTTGGGGGGTATCTTTTTGTTTCCCCTGCATGTGGCTCATAACTCCGTTTCTGCGGACCCTGCTCCCAATGTCGTGTGTCGTGTCGTTGTCTAGGGGGTTGATAAGATTTTTGTACATTTCTCGATCTACAGTCTCGTGCAAAGTGTCCCTGTTTGTGACAAAAATAACATGTTACCACATTTGACTTACCCACAGGGTTTGGTGATGTTAACACAGGCTGTTTTGTGGTCAGGGCCTGTATACTTACTGCCATTAACTTATCACTTTGTTGTTCCCTGTGTCTGGTGATGTTCCTATCGTGATCAATAGCAGCCTCTCTCAAACCTCGCCAACATGGTTGTGTGGTCGGTACCCTAGTCTTTAATGATTCTTTTAAACCATCCATCAGTACCGATACTGCTACTTCTCGATGGTTTATGTTTGTTTTAATGTCCTCTATGCCTGTGTATTTTGCCATTTCTGATAATGCTCTGTGAAAATACTCTGCAGCTGTCTCTGACTCCTTCTGTTTAATGGAGAATATCTTGTTCCATCTGACTACCGCTGGGAAATACTCTTTTAACTGTAAGCTTATTCTTTTTACATTATCTTTGTTGTACACATCTGTAAGAGGTACATCCTGATCTAATCCGCAATCAGCTAAAAATTGAGTTGCGTCAACATTGGAGGGTAAACATGCTCTCAGCAATATCTGCCAGTCTTTATTGTTGGGCTCTACAGTGTTACCTAAGTCTCTGATGTATTTTTGACTGGCAACTAAGTCTTTTCTAGGGTCAGGGAATTCAGACACTATGGTCCTTAATTCCATTCAGGAAAATGGGCTATACATGGCAATGTTCCTCACAGGGGTGACTCCTGATGTGTCAGTTTTCCCATTTGGAACAGCTATTACCCTAACAGGATTAACTCTAACAACATCACTCTGTGTGGGTTCTACAGCCTGTGGTGAAATGGCTTCAGCATAGTGTATGGTGCCGTACTTACCTGTAGATACGACCTCACCTATCCCTCCGCTAGGGGCCCTTGTTACTAATCTCGTGGGTGGAGCTGTGCCTACTGTGGTCTCTGCTATGGTGGCTGCTAGAGAGAGCGCTGAAATTGTTGCCGATTCGTCTTCTTGATCACACTCCTGAGGAAAGTTCAAAACAGGGTACAACTTGCACGGGTTAATACTTGCATTGGTTAATTGGTTAACATTATCTTTAACATTTACACAGTTGCTAAGTGTTTGTGTGTTACACCTTAGTGCGTCATTCTCCGCAACCAATTTCTCTCCTGATATGTATGGTGGCGGTGGGGCCGTGGCTATCAGTTTTCTGATTGAGCCAGATCCTGCCGCCTGAGCCAATCCTCTCTGTATGTCACCCTCCTGTTGCCACAACTGCAAATAATCATAATGCTTGATTCGTCTCTTTGCTGATTTAATGAGACATATCCTTCTCCTTAAATTCGTTAACACTTCTGTGCTGAAGCTACCTACTCTTGGGAATTTCTCCCCGTCATGTACTGTCATTCTCTCCCATTCATCACATAAAGCTTCTGTGTGACTTCCGTATTTCTCACACATTACATACCTTGCCGACCCAATTGGTCGGTTCACTGAATCAACCCGAACCGAGGTTGATCGCCCCCTACCTGAACAAGTGGCCCCCATAGTTCGAAAGTGTTGCTTTATCCAGCCAACCCTTATGCAAACCAAATGTCCAAAATAGGCTGACGGTGGCGGTTTACCGAGTACCCCACTCACTCGCCCACGCCGACCAATACGACCTGATCACACCGATATGGTGCTGGCGTACTCGACCTAGGGCCCCTGCGACCTGAACCTCTATTTACTGGAACCTGTGAGGGTGATCCGAAGAACACTTACTCTTTCCAGTAACTATTGGTTGCTGGATAGTTCCTGAGTGAGCAGCGAACTTCCCTTAAAATAAAAAAAAATTACACAAATCACGTTAGAATGTACAAATAGCGTTTATGACCTTCGTACACAAATAGTACCGGTCAGGTTTACTAATGTACACAATTACGTGCGGTACAATCGTTCAGCACATAAGCAACTAATCTTATGTACGGAGCGACCAGTGGAATCGAAAATTGCGGCTGCGAATTCCTTCAGCCAGAGCTTGTATGGCCTATATGGGTGTTGCACCAACCCTTTCTTGGTGTTGTGCCTGTGGACTGTATAGCGGACTTCCTTGTCTGCTGTACCTGAACCTGTTGGTCTGCTATGACCTCCTGGTCTGTTACAGTATGACCTCCTGGTCTGCTACACTCTAATGCTCAAATTGTATGTTTTAACCAGGGATGCCTCCCTAGCCACCATGTACGTCACTTACACGCATGTACCTCACGAGAACTCGACTTTTCTTGTGGTTCAACCTGTAAAATTGTATACACCACACTCACTCACCACATGTACACTTTTGTTTCTATTTCTATTTCTGCGCAGAAATTTCTCTTTAGACCAGATGTGTTACAAATTAGGAGAAGGATCTATTAATTTAAATTTGGAATGTAAAAAAAAATAGATTTGCGCGATTTATCGCCTGGCGTTATTTACCGCGTGGCGCTACTTATCGCGTTGAGAGAAAAAAAAAAACTTGTGATTTGAGTTACGTGGGCGTACCCGTACGCTCCGTTGCGTAATATACGCTGCGTGCGTCGGCCTTTGGATTGCGTACGCAAGTCTCAGTCTTTTGTTAGAGACACATGTACGCAAAGCAAAGATCCACCGTAACACAATTTATACGTTTATCAATGTAGATGATCCTTTATCATCTACCACGCACCACACTGACTTCGCCTTGTCTCTCAGGCACAGCTGTGTGTTTGTCTATACTTTAACTATATTACCTTTACTCTTAAACTATGAAATAGTGACAAATCTCTCTAAGCACGTTTATCAACTATAGAACTGGCAAACAGGAGAGTGACATACGAAAATACACCAATGAAAAGGAAATGCAGATATATATGTGTGCGTGCGTGTGTACGCAAGACAGAAAAATAAACAGTTTTAAAAAGACACTATTGTTTTGTTCTTACCTCCGGTTCCCGGATTCCTTCAGCACCCTTTACTAAGAGAAGCAGACGCTTATCCAAACAGCACTACGAGGAATATGATCTCCCGCCCTTTGCTGCTGGATAATGTCTGCTGAAATTACCTAGTGTAGATATGTGAAGGACAGGACGAGCCCGCAATTGATAAAGCTAAATATTTATCGTATATAATACCCTTTATGAGGTCTAAGAACACTGTACGCTAACTACGTATGAAGTACCGTAAGGGTACGCACGTTGCGTAACAATCGCTTAGCCGTGGTCGAGACGCTCAAGCGTTACGTTCGCTCACAGCCAAGAGATCACTGGCAGGCACGCTATTGGCTGCCGAATACCGTAATGATTCGCTACAGCGATGCGACCGCTCGAGACCACGAGGAGATCACCAGCGGCGCATACGCTCACAATGTTAAACCTTTATATCTAAACCATAAACAGTGTATTATGCAGTAAACCCTTTGTGTAGTGATATGGTGTAAATGCAACACAGTATAACCTTACTAGCTTAAAAGCAGTTTGAGCGTCACCGACGCTCTGAGAATACTTAACTCTATAAGAAATACACAGATACCTGGGCTTAGGGTCCAACGCCTAATATATATATATATTTTGAATGATATACTTGCAAAGGAATTAATACAAATACAAATCATACACTACAATATAACATAGACTAACTAACCAGGTAACTACACAGTAAATACAATACAATTAAGTTTAAGAGAAAAATGAGAGAAAGAGAAGAGAGAGAGAGATATGGCCCATAATAACAAGAGAGAAACAGTATGATTACGGAGAAAAACTTACGCACAAAGGAAACGATCGCATGCGCCTCTGGACATCCAGCTCCCGATTTTCAGCAATGATAACCATTGAAGAGTGAGAGCTGGATGTGATCGGCCTTTCTATTTATGCCCCACACACAATGCAATTCAATGGTCCCTACAATCTCATTGTTCATTGGACACAGGAATTCGGCTTCGCATTATAACAAAAGGTCATAGGTTGATTCATACAGGTGGGCTGTGACTATTTCCAACAGCTCAGGTGGGAGGGAAACTGGGTTTCCCGCCGCATGGGTAATAAAGTGCAAATAAAGTAAATGTTCATAAACTTCTTATGTCCATAACTATTCGCACGAGCGATTGATCTGCTTCAAACCAACACCGGAATATTTCTAATTAAATATTCTTCCGATGGATACTAAACACCACTGTATTACTCCTGTCTGACCCTTCGTATCAAACAAAGAGGGATTTCTCTGTTCATGAACATTCTATATTAACCAAACTTTCAGAATCTATCAAAGGGACCATGATCTAAAAAATACATTATATAGTGAAAATATGTAATGATTGAGTCGCACGCTACGATCACATAAACTCTACCGTAAATACGCATACCGTGCGCCTGCGGGTGCCCGCGACTGTGAGTATGCACACGTACGGGAGAGCGTACGCATGCGCAGCACGGACCTGTGTGAGGTGCAAATATGGTAGTGTGCATAGAGATATTTTTCTGACTTTGACACCAGTAAGGAGCTGTAAACAATATTTAATGTCAGTCTTCTGTTGCACTTATTTCTTTCTTTTTCTTATTTCTTTCTCTTTCATTATTTATTATTTATTCAATTTTATTTTCAATTAATTTTATTTTTATTTATATATTTCTTTTTATTTTCATACCTTGCTTTTGTTTATTTACCATTGTTTTCCACACAGTATATTTTAGTACATATTGTGCTTGGCCATAATTACCAATTCATTGATCATCTGATCCGAAACCCGAGCAGCTTACTAAAGCGCAGCAAGCTATACAATTATTCCCCTAGTACTCTCCATGGAGATTGCTGTTAAATGACCTTCCGGTTTACGTATCAATCTGTCCTACCTCTCTGAACCACTCACATCGAACAAGGTATGGGGAAAAACATCTTAAGGGAAGGGTCCATCACCAAGCCAATGAACACCTGTGAAGCCCATCTCTAACCAGTTACACACCCGCCAACCCCGGGGTGTTCCAGATACATGTAAAAGCAGTCAATAATTTCCATATATGAAAAAAAACACAAAAACTGGCATTGCACCACCTGCAGTGCAATATGGTTTCTCCATGTGCAAATTTGCACCTTTTAGTTGGATATTCTCAGAGTTTGCAGATTTTGGACATCAGGACTTGTGCTGGAGAGAAGAGTTAGTACAGAAGGGAATGATTGCTTCTCTAAAAAGTTAATAGCTATTTTAGCTAATCATGAGCCAAATCTATTCCACACCACCTGTCCTGGTTAATTAAATTTCAAGGATACCACCATTCTTTTTGATCTAATTACTGCATTTTTTTTTACTTTCTCTGAAATGTCATAGACCAGCTATTGGCATTATTGTCCTGCCAATGTTACTGGGTTTATTATGGTACAGGTGTGGGATAATTTCTCTGTCGCCTAGCTTCAGTACCGTCACTGTAAGGAACATTACTAAACAAGGATTCTAACACATGGGGGTGAGAAAAGAAAGGGATTTTGTGTAGCTTGCAATGTAGTATATTTTAGGTATAGTGGGGCAGATGTATTAACCTGGAGAAGGCATAAGGAAGTGATAAACCAGTGATATGTGCAAGGTGATAAAGGCACCAGCCAATCAGCTTCAATATGTAAATTAACAGTTAGGATCTGATTGGTTGGTGCCTTTATCACCTTGCACATATCACTGGTTTATCACTTCCTTATGCCTTCTCCAGGTTAATACATCTGCCCCAGTGTTCCTTATGATAAAAAAATATCTTATCTGGGAAACAAAAGTACCACAAATTCCAGATAACAGATCTCATACCTGTAACCTTTTATATTGTTTAAATCTAACTTATCATCATCCTATATGACATGGTTTCTTTTGTTATTATTCCTCAATAAACAAAGTCTAGTAATGTGTTAATAGCAGCACACACCTCTATGTGAGCATGCTAAAAAGAGAAATATGAGTCCATGTACTGTTGATTGTACAGTATGTGTATATTGTTATTATGTTTGCTTTATCCAGAGCAATTTAGGTATAGCTAGTATGACACTAATGAATATTCTTGCCAGTTTCTGCGTTCCCATGGTAACAGAGGTCAGACAATCTACCATGCTGACATTAACAGTTAAATAGAGGCAATTAAATGGATCCACAAGACAGGGTTATTGTAGTCATGCAAAAGAGAAAAGGAAATAGGACCATGAGTAGAAAAAAAATAAGATTAAACAAAAAAAAGAACAAAAAACAAACCCAGACACCATAAAGAAAATTAAAATCAAGTTGTCAGCCACAATCTAACAAGAAAAGAAGAATATAAAGAGCTAACCTAATCTTAAATGTAGCTGAAGGACAATATATAATTAAGAATTATTAGTTTACTTTTATTCTATCGACCAATTACTTCAAGTATATTAGAAAACAATAACTAGATCTGTGATAAATGTTGTGTTTTATTCTGCTAGTAGGACACTTTCAGGAAGAATGGAGTGTCATATTACATGGACTTTACCAATTAAGACTTTTATATACAGTATGTGAATTGGAGGACATCTGTGATATGTGTGGCCCTTTGAAGTGTTGTTGTTATTATTATTATTATTACCAGTTATTTATATAGCGCACACATACTCTGCAGCGCTTTACAGAGAGTATTTGGCCATTCACATCAGTCCCTGCCCCAGTGGAGTTTACACTCTATATTCCCTACCACATGTACACCACACACATTCATGCTAGGGTTAATTTGTAGGGAGCCAATTAACCTACCAGTATATTTTTGGATTGTGGGAGGAAACCGGAGTACCCGGAGGAAACCCACGCAAGCACAGGGAGAATATACAAACTACACACAGTTAGGGCCATGGTGGGAATAAAACCCTTGACCTCAGTGCTGTGAGGCAGTAATGCTAACCATTACACCATTTGTGCTGCCTAAGTGTTAAATCTATATACAAACTCTTGTGTATTTTGAGGCCTGTCAAAATATTGAAAGTAAAGTTCCAGTTCAAGACTTATATTGTAGCTGCTTCAGTGGCTGCTGAATAGAAAGGTGTTATTTTCTCGCAGCGTCGAGTTAATAATATGTTTAGTGAACTTGGAAGAAATTGTAGTTTATAACATTTGTATTAATTTAGGAAAATCTACAAAATAAATTGATTTTCAAACAAAAATATATATTCCTGACTAGTTTGAGGGGAAACCACTGACTACCACACAATACGAAATAGTTTGCTTCCATTTGGAAACATGAACTTCCTAAGTGTATTAGAATGGACTTACTAAAGTATGTTGTTTGGTGTTAAAGTTTTTTCTGAGGGGAGGAAAAAATAAAATATTATGGTCATGGCCTTTCTGAATAGACTACTATAACACAAGAAGTTATTGAATGAAGGTATGGATCATAAAAATGGAGATATGTTAATAATTTGATTTAAATAAAAAAATAGTTGTTGTAATAATAATAATAAAAGTAGTAATAATAATAATAATAATAATAATAATAGTAATAATAAAAATAATATAATGATGTAGCAAATTGAGCTACCGTAGTTGCACAATTAGTAAATAGAAGAAGAGAATTGACACAATGACACATTTCAGCCAGATACTCAGTTTAAGACTTGGCAGCCACCTTTTTCTGTCAAGTGTAAAGCAGGGACATGTGGTGAGATAAATGGCTCAGGAGGCACTGCTTAGTACCAGAGACAAATTTACACACAATAAATGAGCCAAAGAATTCATGTAGGCATTATACACAGGTGCAACAGTATACTGTATACTGCTGGAAATATGGTGAAATTTGATCAGAGATATGCAGAAAAGATAGGCGGGGAGGCACTGCCTCACCTGCTGTTGACTTTTTAGTCCAGAGTTTTGACTATTAAAATGATCAGAATAATACAAAGAAGTTATTTCTCATATATTTTTTTATATTTTTCATATACTTTACATAGTCAAAACCTGGTTTACACGTTAGTATGACAGAAAAGTCTCTACCTCACCTCACCGCAAGTCACTGGTGTAAAGTCTCTGGAAAAAGCTAAAAAAAAAAAAAAAAAAAGGTGAAAGTAATAGAATACATATAAAGTTGTTATGGTGAGAACAACATAGAAGATGGAAACAGACAGGACAAGCAAACACAGATGGGACAGGGAGGAACATTCAGGATAGTCAGACGTCAGACACATGGACAGATAGCAGGGAAATACACACAGGACAGTCAGACACATGGAGATAGCAGGGAAATACACACAGGACATTCAGACACATGGACAGATAACATGGAAATACACACAAGACAGCCAGACACACGGAGATAGCAGGGAAATACACACATGATATTCAGGCACATGGACAGATAGCAGGAAAATACACACAGGACAGTTAGACACATGGACAGATAGCAGGGAAATGCACACAGGACAGTTAGACACATGGACAGATAGCAGGGAAATGCACACAGGACAGTTAGACACGTGGACAGACAGCAGGGAAATACACACAGGACAGTTAGACACATGGACAGACAGCAGGGAAATACACACAAGACAGCCAGACACATGAACAGACAGCAGGGAAATACACACAGGACAGTTAGACACATGGAGATAGCAGGGAAATACACACATGACAGTCAGACACATGGACAGATAGCAGGGAAATACACACAGGACAGTAAGATACATGGAAATAGCACGGAAATACACACAGGTCCATCAGCAGCATGGACAGACAGCAGGGAAATTCACACAGGACAGTTAGACACATGGAGATAGCAGGGAAATACACACATGACAGTCAGACACGTGGACAGACAGCAGGGAAATACACACAGGACAGTAAGATACATGGAAATAGCACGGAAATACACACAGGTCCATCAGCAGCATGGACAGACAGCAGGGAAATTCACACAGGACAGTTAGACACATGGTAATAGGGAAATACACACAGGACCATTGGCAACATAAACAGATATCAGGGAAATACACACAGGACAGTCAGACACATGGACAGATAACATGGAAATACACACAAGACAGCCAGACACATGGAGATAGCAGAGAAATACACACATGACAGTCAGACACATGGACAGATAGCAGGGAAATACACACATGACAGCCAGACACATGGAGATAGCAGGGAAATACACACAAGACAGCCAGACACATGGAGATAGCAGAGAAATACACACATGACAGTCAGACACATGGACAGATAGCAGGGAAATACACACAGGACAGTTAGACACATGGACAGACAGCAGGGAAATACACACAGGACAGTCAGACACATGGAAAGATAGCAGGGAAATACACACAGGACAGTTAGACACATGGACAGACAGCAGGGAAATACACACAGGACAGTCAGACACATGGAGATAGCAGGGAAATACACACATGACAGTCAGACACATGGACAGATAGCAGGGAAATACACACATGACAGCCAGACACATGGAAAGATAGCAGGGAAATGCAAACAGGACAGTTAGACACATGGACAGACAGCAGGGAAATACACACAGGACAGCCAGACACATTAACAGATAGCAGGGAAATACACACAGGACAGTCAGACACATGGAGATAGCAGGGAAATACACACATGACAGTCAGACACATGGACAGATAGCAGGGAAATACACACATGACAGTCAGACACAAGGACAGATAGCAGGGAAATGCACACAGGACAGTCAGACACATGAACAGATAGCAGGGAAATACACACAGGACAGTCAGACACATGGAGATAGCAGGGAAATACACACATGACAGTCAGACACATGGAAAGATAGAAGGGAAATACACACATGACAGTCAGACACATGGACAGATAGCAGGGAAATGCACACAGTACAGTCAGACACGTGGACAGACAGCAGGGAAATACACACAGGACAGTCAGACACATGGAAATAGCACGGAAATACACACAGGTCCATCAGCAACATGGACAGACAGCAGGGAAATTCACACAGGACAGTTAGACACATGGAAATAGGGAAATACACACAGGACCATTGGCAACATAGACAGATAGCAGGGAAATACACACAGCACAGTCAGACACATGGAGATAGCACGGAAATACAAACAGGACAGACAGACACATGGACAGACAGCAGGTAAGTACACAGAGGACAGTCAGAAAAATAGACAGATAACATAAAAATACACACATGACAGTCAGACACATGGAAATAGCATGGAAATACACACAGGACAGTCATCAACATGAACAGACAACAGGGAATTACACACCGGACAGTCAGACACATGGAGACAGCAGGGAAATACACACCGGACCGTCAGACACATGGAAATAGCAGGGAAATACACACAGGACCATCAGCAACATGGACAGATAGCAGGGAAATTCACACAGGACAGTCAGACACATGGAGATAGCAGGGAAATACACACAGAACAGCCAGACACATGGAGATAGCAGGGAAATACACACAGGATAGTCAGACACATGGACAGATAACATGGAAATACACACAAGACAGCCAGACACATGAAGATAGCAGGGAAATACACAAAGGATAACCAGACACATGGACAGACAACAGGGAAATACACACAGGACAGCCAGACACATTGATATAGCAGGGAAATACACACAGGACAGTCAGACACATGGACAGATAGCACGGAAATAAACACAGGACAGTCAGACACATGGAGATAGCAGGTAAATACAAACAGGACCGTCAGCAACATGGACAGATAGGGAAATATGTAATGGAAAGGCAGGCAGGAAAGGCAGACAGCCTGATTCTAAGTCACACATATTGCCGGTGTTCACAGAGTTGTGCAATTTTTAACTAATGTGCACACATAAAAACCCTTTACATTTTGCCCTGCATACTGTACAGTGTCTTGATGGTGTACTTACAGAGCTGCAATAGTGATTCAGGTGTATGGAAGAAGAACTGTTGAGGCAATGTATAATGTGTTACTGGGTGGTGACTGGGAGGTAACAGTGGGTGGCAAAAAATGGTGCCTGCCCAGATAGCATATTATGAATGTGTTATGGGAGTGTCATGAGCGTGTCACTAAAAGTGGTTTACTTACAGAGATGCTTAACCATTCACAGAGAAGCCAATACACAGACGGAGGAACAGTACCCGCCATAGGTTACAAATTACATGAGGTGGTTGATAGACAATTAAAAGGTCAACAGTCAATAAGTCAACACCATAGGGTCGGCAGTCAAAAAGTTGATTGGGTCAAAAGGGCTACATGTTAAAGGTTGACACACATAAGGTCGACACCTGTTTTTTAGAGTTCTTTTCATATTTTTACAACTTTTGCTGCATTTACTATCCATGTCACAAACTATTACCTTTAGTAACATTGCCCTAAGCGTGGCGAGTGATGAGAGCACGCAAGGGGAGGCATTTCACAAATTTTTCGTGAAATATGTTTTAAAACACAAAATGACATTAAAAAATTGACTTCTTGTGTTGCCCTTTTGACCCTGTTGACCTATTGACCCTGTTGACCTTATGGCTGTCGACTTTATGACTGTCGACCTTTTGACCCTGTTGACCTTTTGACAGTTGACCTAATGATGTCGACCTTTATACTGTCTATCTTATGTTTCAAACCAAATGCAGACAAGGGTGGGATTAGTACTGGCAATAGCATAAAGCCACAGATACAACTGCGGCAAAAGACTAGAAAGAATCTGGCCCTTAAACAGGTCATGGAAATACCACCAGCATTTTGTATCCTGACACCAATAGATTCTACTTTCTCACCTTAGTTTCCAAGTGCTATGTGCAAGGCTCAGACAGGTATGCACCACTGTGTTCTGCCTAGGCAGCAGTGCCATTGTCTTCCCCTCCATCAGTAATGGCTGGCCTGCTCATTACAGTTGCAGCCAGCATTCAGTGGGAAATGCAAAGAAATTATATATAAAGATATATAATATTCAGGCGCTGCTAGGATTGTTTCCCCAGGCATCTGTTAATACAGGAGATAGACAGTCTCCATAAGCAGTACTACAGAATACAGAATAAATAGTGCACGTAAGACTATCCAAACAAATACAATAAGTAGCAATGTAACATTTTTTTATTTAATTTACCCCTGTAGTCAATAAAATTAAATCCCAACTAGACGCTTGGATGCACCTAAAACTCTCTTTGTTTGGAAGGATTGCGGTAGTGAAATTGGTGCTTTTTCCTAAACTGGCATATTTACTTCAGATGCTACCAAATATGAGTACTAAAAATTATACTCTCTTCTGCTCGCAAATATGTTCCAGTTTTATTTGGTTCAGTGGAAAACCCTGTATGCCCCGAACCTAAATAAATAAAAAAACAAGGTGGATTAAGTATGCTGAATATCATATCTTTTGCTAGATCAGCTTTATTCAGATACAGTATGCATCAGTTTGGCTCCTCCATCTATGCACTTTTACTAATACTACCCTGGAGAATGCACTGTTCTTTCCTTACTCTCCAGCAGCTTTGCTTCTTAACCCATTGGCTAAGATCCCAAAAGAACATTGCAGTATTATATTATTTTGGAGCACATACAGGTCCTGGATTGCCATACATAAATGTCTTCAAAGCAGCCCATCTACTACCCCATATATTCTACTGTGGGGCATCACAACAAATGTTCCCACCTCATTAGATAATTCAACCTTCTTCTCTTGGCACTGGAAAGGCATCAGAGCTATTAAGGTTGTCTTTGACCCTGATGGGCAGTTGCTTTCCTTTTCACTGTTGCAGGTACAATTCTCCTTACCTCATACACATTTCTTTATTCTACAGGCCTGACATTATATTCTATCTTTGACAGACCCTTTTGGCCTCGAACAACCTGCCCACATAATTAAGAATGTACTTGCCCTCAGCTACATATGCTCTTTTAAAATCTGTTTTCTCTACACAGAATTGGTAGAAGCCACTGCCCATTCCTGATCTACTATTCCCAGACATGGAGAAATTAAATCCCAAATTTCCCTGAAATATCTGTTGCCCTCCCTAACTCCAAGACTACCCTATCTACCTTAAAATCTGCATGCTTGCAGGAAATCCATATCTGTGTGCTCATCATAATGTATATCTCTCCCTCCCAACGGAAAGTCTTTGTAACCATGGAAACAGGTTTATGTCCTATGGGTAAATCCCCTGCAGCCATCATTACGCATAATGTTTGGTGTTGCAGGAAATTTTGGTGTAAGTTTCTTGATTATTTGCATCAATCTATCCATGTCTGTCTGCCTAGATCATCTAGGCCTTTACTTTTCGCAGATTTCTTAATTTGGGTTGAATAGTAGAGATGTGTGGCGGGCACTTTTCGTGCTTTGTGTTTTGGTTTTGGATCTGGATCCTCTCTCGTGTTTTTGATCTGGATTGGTTTTGCCAAAACCACCCTTTCGCGTTTTGGTTTTGGATCTGGATGATTAAAAAAAAAACATAAAAATAGCTAAAATCACAGAATTTGGGAGTAATTTTGATCCTACGTTATTATTAACCTCAATAACATTCATTTCCACTCATTTTCAGTCTATTCTGAACACCTCACACATCACAATATTGTTTTTAGGCCTAAAAGTTGCACAGAGCTAGCTGTATGACAATGCTAAGTGACACAAGTGTACGGCACAAACATCTGGCCCATCTAGGAGTGGCACTGCAGTGGCAGACAGGATGGTAAATTTAAAAAATAGGCCCCAAACTGCACATCATGCACAGAAGGGGCAATGAGGTAGCTGTATGACTAAAATAAGTGACACAAGTGTGCGCCACAAACACCTGGCCCATCTAGGAGTGGCACTGCCGTGGCAGACAGGATGGCACTTAAAAAAAAACTAGGCCCCAAACAGCACATCATGCAAAGAAGTAAAAGAGGTGCAATGAGGTCGCTGTATGACTAAGCTAAGCGACACAAGTGTGCAGCACAAACACCTGGTCCATCTAGGAGTGGCAGTGCAGTGTCAGAAAGGATGGCACTTAAAAAAAACTAGTCTCCATACAGCACATCATGTAAAGAAGTAAAAGAGGTGCAATGAGGTAGTTGCATGACTAAGCTAAGTGACACAAGTGTGCGGCACAAACACCTGGCCCATTTAGGAGTGGCACTGTAGTGGCAGACAAGATGGCACTTTAAAAAAAATAGGCCCCAAACAGCATATCATGCAAAGAAGTAAAAGAGGTGCAGTGAGGTAGCTGTATGACTAAGCTAAGCGGCACAACACTTGGCCCATCTAGGAGTGGCACTGCAGTGGCAGACAGGATGGCACTTTAAAAAAACTAGGCCCCAAACAGCACATCATGCAAAGAAGTAAAAGAGGGGCAATGAGGTAGCTGTATGACAAAGCTTAGTAACACAAGTGTGCAGCACAAACACTTGGCCCATCTATGGTTGGAACTGCAGTCCCACTGCACTATGGCGGATACCGGACATACGTCTAACACCAACATAGCTGTCAAGGCCTCAGTTATCCGCTTTGCAACAGGATAACTGCTGTAATATTTCATCTTCCTCGCAAAGGACTGTTGGACAGTCATTTGCTTAGTTGAAGTAGTACAAGTGGTCTTCCAACTTTCCCTCTATGATGACGATCGACTCCCAGCAGCAGCAACAGCAGCAGTAGGAGGAGGTAGTGCTTCTTTATCTTTCCCTAATTTATCCTCCAAATTTTTGTTCTCCATTTCTTTTTCTGGAGTTATATAACAAAATGCAGCACAGGAGAGCATACCTCTACAGACACAGTGCAACCCCTGTAAAAAATATTTTTATTGAATATTAATAACCCTTTTATTTGGAGTAAATAATATACTGCACAGGATAACACTACTGAATTTTATGGCAGCACCACTGGACTGGACTTATACAGCAGTAGCACTGGACTGGACTTATGCAGCAGTATCGCTGGACTTAGACGGCAGTACCACTGGACATATACGGCAGTATCACTGGATTTATACAGCAGTACCACCGGACTTATATGGCAGTACCACTGTACTGGATTTATACAGCAGTACCACTGGACATATACGGCAGTATCACTAGATTTATATGGCAGTATAACTGGACATATACGGCAGTATCATTGGACTTATACGGCAGTATCACTGGGCTTATACAGCAGTATCACTGGACTAGAATTATACGGCAATATCACTGGACAAATATTGCAGATTTACTGGATTTACATGGCAGTACCACTGGACATAAACGGCAGTATCACTGGAATTATATTGCAGTACCACTGGACATATACGGCAGTATCAATGGATTTATACGGCAGTACCCCCGGACATATATGGCAGTATCACTGGATTTATACGGCAGTACCACTGGACATATATGGCAGTATCACTGGATTTATACGGCAGTACCACTGGACATATATGGCAGTATCACAGGAATAATGTGGAAGTACCACTGGATTTATACAGCAGTATCACTGGACATATACAGCAGTATTATTGGAATTATATGGCAGTACCACTGGACATTTACAGCAGTATCACTAGATTTATACGGCATTACCACTGGACATATACGGGAGTATCACTGGAATTATATGGCAGTACCACTGGACATATACGTCAGTATCACTGTAATTGTATGGCAGTACCACTGGACTTATACGGAAGTACCACTGGACTGGATTTATATGACAGTACCTCTGGATTTATATGGCAGTGCCACTGGACATATATACAGCAGTATCAATGGACTGGATTTATACGGCAGTTCCACTGGACATATACAGCAGTATATCTGGATTTATACAGCAGTACCTCTGGACATATATGGCAGTATCACTGGATTTATATGGAAGAACCACTGGACATATACGGCAGTATGACTGGACTGGATTTATATGGCAGTACCACTGGACATATATGGCAGTATCACTGGATTTATACAGCAGTACCACTGGACATATACGGCAGTACCACTGGAATTATATGACAGTACCACTGGACTTACATGGCAGTACCACTGCACTGGATTTATACGGCAGTACCACTGGATTTATACGGCAGTACCACTGGACATATACGGCAGTATCACTGGAATTATACAGCAGTATCACTGGACATATATGGCAGTATCACTGGATTTATATGGCAGTACCACTGGACATATATATTGCAGTATCACTGGACATATATACGGCAGTACCACTGGACATATACAGCAGTACCACTGGATTTATACGGCAGTACCATTGGACATATACAGCAGCATCACAGGAATTATATGGCAGTACCAGTGGATTTATACAGCAGTACCACTGGACATATATGGCAGTATTACTGGAATTATATGGCAGTACCACTGGACATTTACGGCAGTATCACTAGATTTATACAGCAGTACCACTGGACATATACTGGAGTATCACTGGAATTATATGGCAGTACCACTGGACATATACAACAGTATCACTGGATTTTTATGGCAGTACCACTGGACATATACGTCAGTATCACCATAATTATATGGCAGTACCACTGGACTTATACGGAAGTACTACTGGACTGGATTTATGTGACAGTACCACTGGATTTATATGGCAGTACCACTGGACATATATACAGCAGTATCACTGGACTGGATTTATATGGCCGTATCACTGGACATATACGGCAGTATATCTGGATTTATACAGCAGTACCTCTGGACATATACGGCAGTACCACTGGAATTATATGGCAATACTACTGGACTTATACGACAGTACCACTGGACTGGATTTTTACGGCAGTACCACTGGATTTATACGGCAGTACTACTAAACATACACGGCAGTATCACTGGAATTTTATGGCAGTATCACTGGATTTATACGGCAGTACCACTGGACATATACAGCAGTATCACTGGATTTTTATGGCAGTACCACTGGACATATACGTCAGTGTCACCATAATTATATGGCAGTACCACTGGACTTATACGGAAGTACCAATGGACATATATACAGCAGTATCAATGGACTGGATTTATACTGCAGTATTACTGGATTTATACGGCAGTATATCTGGATTTATACAGCAGTACCTCTGGACATATACGGCAGTACCACTGGAATTATATGGCAATACTACTTGACTTATACCGCAGTACCACTGGACCGGATTTTTACAGCAGTACCACTGGATTTATACGGCAGTACTACTAAACATATACGGTAGTATCACTGGAATTTTATGGCAGTACCACTGGACATATATTGTAGTATCACTGGATTTATACTGCAGTACCAGTGGACATATACTGCAATATCACTGGAATTATACGGCAGCTCCACTGGACATATATGGCAGTATCACTGGATTTTTACGGCAGTACCTCTGGACTTATACAGCAGTACCACTGGACTGGATATATATACGGCAGTACCACTGGATTTATGACAGCAGTACCACTGGACATATATACGGCAGTATCACTGGATTTATACGGCAGTACCACTGGACATATACAGCAGTATCAATGGACTTATATGGCAGTATCACTGGACTGGATTTATACGACAGTACCACTGGACATATACAGCAGTATCACTGGATTTATACGGCAGTACCACTGGACATATACAGCAGTATCACTGGAATTATATGGCAGTACCACTGGACATATATAGCAGTATCACTCGATTTACACAACAGTACCACTGGACATATACGGCAGTATCACTGGAATTATATGGCATTACCACTGGATTTATATGGCAGTACCACTGGACTGGATTTATACGGCAGTACCATTGGATTTATATGACAGTACCACTGGATAAACAGTATACAGCAGTATCACTGGACTGGATTTATATTGCAGTACCACTAAACATATACAGCAGTATCACTGGATTTATACGGCAGTATCACTGGAATTATATGGCAGTACCACTGGACATATACGGCAGTATCACTGGATTTATACGACAGTACCACTGGACTTATACAGCAGCACAGGGACACCACCACTGTGACAGGATTTTTGCAGTACAAGACACCACCAGTGGCCTTATGCAGCACAACATAGCACCACTGGACTGGACTTATACAGCAGCACTGGACATATGGCAGCAGAGGACACCACCACTGTGACTGGACTGATGCAGCTCAAGCCACTACCACTATACTGATGCAGGACAACACAGCACCACTGCACTGGACTTATACAGTTACACTGGACATATGGCAGCAGAGGACACCGCCACTGTGAGTGGACTGATGCAGCAGAAGACACTACACTGGAATGAGCAGCACAAGACAGCAGTAGGATTGCCACTCCACTTTCCCGCACAGACACTGAGTGAGGACGGAGACACATCCTCTCGCTACACTCTCCAAAGCCGGAGTAAAAATGGCTGCGATGTGTGGCTCCTTATATGGAATCCAAAACCCGCAAGAATCCAACAGTGGGATGATTAAGTTTTGCCATGTTCTGGTTTCCGAGTCTGGCGGGAAGTCCCGAGCCAGACTCAGATCCGGGCTTGGGACGTGATGTTCGGTAGGGTTCTCAGGGATCCGAACCCGCTCATCTCTATAGAATAGTAAATGATGACCCGTTTAATCCCTATCCTTTCTGTTATGGTAACTGTAGCTAAGCAAATGATCTTAAGACATTGGATAGCCCCCACAGCCCCAACTTTGGGGGAATGGAAAGTGGTCCTGGTGGAAGTGCTATACCTTGAGCATCACATGGCTACTTTTCATATTGAAACAGGGGTCACATTTTTTCATAAGAAATGGGGTATGTACATTGACAGCTTACCTCCATCCACTCAGGAACAGATCTGGAAAGTTTTTGAAAATACAACATGGTTCCTACTGGGACAAATCACATGATATATTAAGGGTATGCTATACGGTGCTCTATTGATCTCCTCGGATCATAATCTCTCTTTGCAGATGATCTCTTTTTGTATCCTAATTTTTCTCTTTTTTTTTTCTCCCTATTCTATCTTCTCATTTTGTTTTCTTTTTTTCTCTTTCTGTTTTTCCACATCTCAGAGTCACGGTTAAGTATAACCTGTTTGTTGAGGGTTTTGCTTTCTGAGCACTAGATCAGGGGTGGGGAACCTTTTTTCTACCAAGGGCCATTTGGATATGTATAAAATCCTTCGGGGGCCATACAAAAATTATCAACTTAAAAATTAGCCTGCCCCCAGTAGATATGCCCCCATTAGATATGACCCCTAGAAGTGCCGCTTACACACACACACACACATACACACACACACACACACACACACACACACACACATTAAAAGAAAGAAAAAACACAATACTCACCAGCCCCGATCCTGCTTCCGGACCCTTGCCCTCTGCCTGGCTGCTCGCTCCTCAGAGCTATGGGAGAGACGTCATGACATCTCTCCCATAGCACCGCACAGGCACACACGCACACTGCCAGAGCAAGAGGCTGGAGCTCAGGAGTGAGCTTCTGCCTCTGGCTGCTGCTGATGGGAAGAAGCCGGGCGCCCGCAGGTAACAAAATATCAGCGGGTGCCCGGTTAGGTGAGCCTGGGAGGGCCGGATCAAGTTGCTTTGCGGGCCTTATACGGCCCGTGGACCTGAGTTTCCCCACCCCTGCGCTAGATGTTAGCCATAGCCGCCTTCACCCACTTTTGTAGGTCACAAATAACTTTGAAAACTTTAGTTATCTTCTGCTGTTCTTTATTCTAGAATTATGCCTGCATTATGCTCCTTCTGTATGCTTATATTGAATGTTACAATTTCTTATATATCATCTCTGTACTATTTTGCAGTTTATTAAAAATACTTTATTAAAATTCAACTGAATGAAAAAGTCATACAATAATCACTGAATATTGTGCAGCAAGATACTGGCAATATAATAAAAGAACAATAGTCAGTGGACTAAAAAAGTGAGTGTCTGGGCATAAACCACATAATCCCAATTATGGGGCAATGGACAGTTCAAGTAGGGGCACATGGCCCTGTGGGCACAGACAGTCCAGCTGTTAAGGTATGTAGAGATTACTGGTACTGTGATAGTCCTGTGTGATCCACTTAGCGATGGTCCATACAGCGGTGAAGTCCAAAGTAAGATGAATGGAAATCCAGGATTTCATTTGTGTCCAGAGCCAAGGTGGAGGAGCTCCTCAGAGGAATGCTCGTTAACTGTATTGATCACTGACGCAATTCACTGCTATGCTTGATACTCTATCAAAGGTGGGATCTGCAGCAACACCCTTGAGGAGCTGACTCTTGACCTCCTGAGCCTGTGAAGCCCAAGTCTGTTAAGGTTCATAAACTAGAAAGCACAGTAATCTACATTGCTGAGTCCACATCTTCCTCTTTCTGCATCTTCCTTTTTCTGGATCCGTATGGAATTATTCCAAAATATGGAAAAATCCAAAATCTGAAATTCTTCTGGTCCCAAGCATTTTGGACTTGGGAGACTAAACCTGTATATACATTGTCTGGCAATTATTTAATATACAATGTGATCTCTGCATTACAATGCAAACAACATTCTAGTGACCACAGTTTAATACAAAGAGCATTTAAGGTAACGCCATACAAAACAAATCATCCTAGTGTGCCTTATTCAACATAAAGAGCATCACAATGAAAAATATATAATACAGAGCAGGAAATTATTGTTCGATTACACCGTAAAGCAATTAAAAGAATAAAAATAACAACAACAACAATACTAATTATGTCCTATCTGGTTTGACTTGTCGGCGTTTGTGATGCTGGTGGTAGAATACCAACCGTAGCGCCAAGATGATCGGTATCCCAACTTTCCTTCCACCCCCTGACCCCCTAACCCCCTCCCCGCACCCTAAACCTAACCCTCCCCCCCTGCAGCCGAACCTTAATCCTCGGCGATGGTGCTTAAACCTATCCCTCATCTGTGGCTTGTCGTTCAGCATATTGACTGTCAGGATTCTGTTGGCATCGGGATTCCAATTAGTGTTGGGATTCCGGTGTTGGAATTCTGACTGCCGGTATCCCGACAGCTGGGATCCTGACCAGATCCCATTTGGCAGGCTTGATAATTTACTGCAGCTCATCTTCTAAGTTCTGTTGCTGCTAGTCTAAACCCTGGAAAGTTGAGG
The DNA here is from genome assembly GCF_028390025.1 of Pseudophryne corroboree. NCBI lineage: Eukaryota > Metazoa > Chordata > Amphibia > Anura > Myobatrachidae > Pseudophryne > Pseudophryne corroboree. The sequence goes on from NC_086448.1 coordinate 456,426,561, forward strand.
GCCTGTTTAGCAAAGAATAACTAATAAACACATCTTAAAGAAATAAAACAATGAGTATACATTCTGGCAACCCATCCCACTAATAAACCCCACCTCACTGAAGATAAAATAGAAAAGATATTCAGAAAAACCATACAACAAGAAAATAGTAAACAAGTTTATATATATTGTTAAGAGTCACCACTGTTGCTCATCATTGTAGCGGGTTCCGGGTGTTGCCCGGTGACCAGGAAGCCGTGTCACAGTTCTTGACTGCCATGTTACAGGCTGTGTTTGAAAAATGACAGTTAGGAGCTGATTGGTTGGTAATTTATCTCATTCCAAGGCTTAGTAAACAGTACCCTGTGTTCCTAAACTACTGTTTCCAGTGCCTGATTCCTGTGCCCAACATCTAGTCTGGAAGCCTTGTCAGCTGGTCTCAGAACACTACTCAGGCCTGTCTTGTCTTATCATGTACCTTAAAGACTCTCAGCTAAGTGACTTTGGGTCTAATTCAGAGTCTCCAGAAAAAAATATAACCCACTTAAATGTAACTGTACATTCTTTATCAGCCCACCTGCAGTGCAACCTGGTTTGGCTCAGTTGTGTGCTTTTTGGCTTTGCTTGCAACCCTGAATAAGTCCCTCTGTGATTTACTTGGTCTTTGCTACTTTAGAATTAGCTCTGTGCTTGTGCATGCATATACCTTAATTGTGTATCTCACCTGTGTCTGCTTGCATTCCTAGTTAATTACTAACTGCAAACCTCTTGTTGGACTGCTGTGTTAACTGCATTCATATTGCTTTGGATTTCAACTGTGAGTTCCTGTGTTGTACTTTACCTTACTGCTTCCTGATTAAAGCACTAAGTACAAACAATTTCTCATTTATTGAGCTACATTCTTGTACTGCATCCAAGTTATGGTTCTGATCTGAGTATTCATTCATCAGCTGCTTCCCACCTGTGCTAAAGTACTGTGTTGCACACCTGATCTTACTTTACTCTCTTATGGTTAAGTCACATCCATAGTTTGCATATCACTACACTTAGAGATTCCTCTTATATCTAGCCCAAGATTTCTAAACACATCAGGTATTCCACAGTCAAGTCTCCAGTTAACTGTCTACCTTCCAATCTGTGTCTGCCTGCAATTACTAATCGTGCAAATAATCATGCGATCTCCAGCCAATTGTGTAAGCCCCTGCTGCTAGAGGTATAGGTCCTGGCAGCCACCTAAGTACCAGTGTGTGTACCAAACACAAAGGGAACAGAGGATGGTTGTTATTGGCAGAAGACCCTCTCGTGGGCTCTAGGGTTCTTACACAATTGAGCTGGAGTTCACTAACCTATATATATTATAATACCTGGCACGGTCACATTGCTCAACTCCATAAACTTTGGCATTGCGTGTGAATCAAAATCATGCCCATAAATACTAATAAACCAATAGAAATAACACTAGGACCAACCACAGGCAAATAAATCCCAACCCATTCATCTGACAGTAGTACTGAAAAAGTAAAAATGTATAAAAATGTGTACCCCCATGAATTCCCAACTGCTATATTGTTCTAAAACACTTAGTACAATATAAGTTTAAGAAAAGTACAATGTAAGCTTAGTGTTATCAGAACATATGAAACTATTAATTCTAATATAACATTAATAAGGGTAATGCTCACTGCTATCTCAGTGGTAAACCAATAGAGCTTGTTTGTACAAGAGATGTGCGGCATGCACTTTTCGTGTTTTGGTTTTGGATCTGGATCCTAACTCATGTTTTGTATCTTGATTGGTTTTGCCAAAACCACCCTTTTGGGTTTTGGATCTGAATGATTTTTGGAAAAAAAACCCCCACAAAACAGCTAAAATCACAGAATGTGGGGGAAATTTTGATCCTACGGTATTATTAACCTCAATAACATTAATTTCCACTCATTTCCAGTCTATTCTGAACACCTCACAATATTGTTTTTAGGCCAAAGGGTTGCACCAAGGTAGCTGGATGACTTTGTTAAACGACACAAGTGTGCGGCACAAACACCTGGCCCATCTAGGAGTGGCACTGCAGTGGCAGACAGGATGGCAGTTTTAAAACTAGGCCCTAAATAGCACATAATGCAAAGAAGTAAAAGAGGTGCAAGATAGAATTGTCCTTGGGCCCTCCCACACAGTCTTATGTTGTATAAACAGGACATGCACACGTTAACAAACCAATAATTTCAACAACAGGGTCTGCCACACGACTGTGCCTGAAATAACTGGTTTCTTTGGGCCCCCACAAAAAAAGAAGCAATTAATCCCCCCACCAAAAAAGAAGCAATTCATCTCTCCTTGCACAAACTGGCTCACAGAGGTAAGATGTCATCCTCATCCTCCCATTCCTCACCCCTTTCAACGCATACATCCTCCTCCTCACAGAGTATTAATTCATCCCCACTTGAATCCACCATCACAGGTCCCTGTGTACTTTCTGGAGGCAATTGCTTGTAAAGGTCTTCCTGGAGGAAATTATAATTCATTTTGATGAACATCATCTTAACCACATTTTGTGTAAGTAACCTCCTATGCCGATTGCTGACAAGGATACCGGCTGCACTATACACTCTTTCAGAGTACACGCTGGAGGGGGGGGGGGGCAACTTAAGTAAAACAAAGCCAGTTTGTGCAAAGGCCTTCAAATTGCCTCTTTTTCGTGTCAGTATACATACGGACTGTCTGACATGCCTACTTGGATGCTGTCACCGATATAATCCTCCACCATTCTTTCAATGGTGACAGAATCATATGCAGTGACAGTAGACTTGTCAGTAATCGTTGGCAAGTTCTTTAGTCCAAACCAGATGTCAGCACTTGCTCCTTAAGTTGACAATTGTCTCACCAGCAGGTCTTTGAACCTCTGCAGACTTGTGTCTGCCGGAAAGAGAAATACAATGTAGGCTTTAAACCTAAGATCGAGCACAGTGGCCAAAATGTAGTGCTCTGATTTCAACAGATTGACCACCCTTGAATTCTGGCAAAGTGAATGAAGGGCTCCATCTACAAGTCCCACATACTTAGCGGAATCGTTCCGTCTTATCTCCTCCTTCATGTTCTTCAGCTGTTTCTGCAAAAGCCTGATGAGGGGAATGACCTGACTCAAGGTGGCAGTGTCTGAAATGACTTCATGTGTGGCAAGTTTGGAGGGTTGGAGAATCTTGCACAAGATGGAAATCATTCTCCACTGTTCTTGAGTCAGGTGCATTACCCCTCTGCCTATATCGTAGGCGGATGTATAGGCTTGAATGGCCTTTTGCTGCTCCTAAATCCTCTGAAGCATATAGTGTTTTGAATTCCACCTTGTTACCACCTCTTGTTTCAGGTGATGGCAGGGCAGGTTCAGGAGTGTTTGCTGGTGCTACAGTATTCGGCACGCGGTGGCTGAATGCCAAAATTGGCCCGCAATTATTTGGGCCACCGACAGCATCTACTGCACGCCTCTGTCATTTTTCAAAAAATTCTGCACCACCAAATTAATTGTACAGTATGGGCAAACATGGGACGTGCTGGAATTTGCCCAGATGTAATGCACACACAATATTAGTGGCATTGTCCGATATCACTAATCCCCAGGAGAGTCTAAGTGGGGTAAGCCATTATGCGATGATGTCCTTCAGTTTCCGTAAGAGGTTGTCAGTGGTGTGCCTCTTACAGAAACCGGTGATACACAGCGTAGCCTGCCTAGGAACAAGTTGGCGGTTGTGAGATGCTGCTACTGGTGCCGCTGCTGTTGTTGCTGCAGGAGGCAATACATCTACCCAGTGGGCTGTCACAGTCATGTAGTCCTGCATTTGCCCTGATCTACTTGTCCACATGTCCGTGGTTAAGCAGACACTGGGTACAGACGCATTTTTCAGGACACTGAGGACACTTTTCTTGATGTCCCTGTACAGTCCGGGAATCTCTTTCCTAGTGAAGTGGAATCTAGATGGGATTTGGTATCGGGGACACACTACCTCCATCAATTGTCTAAATCCCACTGCACCAATGGCGGATACCGGATGCATGTCTAACACCAACATAGGTGTCAAGGCCTCAGTTATCCACTTTGCAACAGGATGACTGCTGTCATATTTCATCTTCCTCGCAAAGGACTATTGGACAGTCAATTGCTTAGTTCAGGGGTCAGGGAACTTTTTTACCTTTTACCCCAAAATATATTTAGATATGCCAACTTTGCCCCCTTGATTTTAAAGGTAGGAAATCATATATTATTGTGCATATATACTGGTTATCACTGTTTATATGGCATTTCTGAGATACTGTGTTTATATATATATACAATGCTCAAAAAAAAAAAGGGAACACTTAAACAACACAATGTAACTCCAAGTCAATCACACTTCTGTGAAATCAAACTGTCCACTTAGGAAGCAACACTGATTGACAATCAATTTCACATGCTGTTGTGCAAATGGAATAGACAACATGTGGAAATTATAGGCAATTAGCAAGACACCCCCAATAAAGGAGTTGTTCTGCAGGTGGTGACCACAGACCACTTCTCAGCTCCTATGCTTTCTGGCTGATGTTTTGGTCCCTTTTGAAAGCTGGCGGTGCTTTCACTCTAGTGGTAGCATGAGACAGAGTCTACAACCCACACAAGTGGCTCAGGTAGTGCAGCTCATCCAGGATGGCACATCAGTGCGAGCTGTGGCAAGAAGGTTTGCTGTGTCTGGCAGCATAGTGTCCAGAGCATGGAGGCGCTACCAGGAGACAGGCCAGTACATCAGGAGACGTGGAGGAGGCTGTATGAGGGCAACAACCCAGCAGCAGGACCTCTACCTCCGCGTTTGTGCAAGGAGGAACAGGAAGAGCACTGCCAGAGCCCTGCAAAATGACCTCCAGCAAGCCACAAATGTGCATGTGTCAACTCAAACGATCAGAAACAGACTCCATGAGGGTGGTATGAGGGCCTGACGTCCACAGGTGGGAGTTGTGCTTACAGCCCAACACCGTGCAGGACATTTGGCATTTCCAGAGAACACCAAGATTGGCAAATTCGCCACTGGCACCCTGTGCTCTTCACAGATGAAAGCAGGTTCTCACTGTGCACATGTGACAGAGGTGACAGAGTCTGTAGACGCCAAGGAGAACGTTCTGCTGCCTGCAACATCCTCTAGCATGACCGGTTTGGCAGTGGGTCAGTAATGGTGTGGGGTGGCATTTCTTTGGGGGGCCGCACAGCCCTCCATGTGCTCGCCAGAGGTAGCCTGACTGCCATTAGGTACCTAGATGAGATCCTCAGACCCCTTGTGAGACCATATGCTGGTGCGGTTGGCCCTGGGTTCCTCCTCATGCAAGACAATGTTAGACCTCATGTGGCTGGAGTGTGTCAGCAGTTCCTGTAAGATGAAGGCATTGATGCTATGGACTGGCCCGCCCATTCCCCAGACCTGAATCCAATTGAGCAGATCTGGGACATCATGTCTCGCTCCATCCACCACAGCCTGTCCAGGAGTTGGCGGATACTTTAGTCCAGGTCTGGGAGGAGATCCTTCAGGAGACCATCCGCCACCTCATCAGGAGCATGCCCAGGCATTGTAGGGAGGTCATACAGGCACGTGGAGGCCACACACACTACTGAGCCTCATTTTGACTTGTTTTAAGGACATTACATCAAAGTTGGATCAGCCTGTAGTGTGTTTTTCCACTTTAATTTTGAGTGTGACTCCAAATCCAGACCTCCATGGGTTAATAAATTTGATTTCCATTGATAATTTTTGTGTGATTCTGTTGTCAGCACATTCAACTATGTAAAGAACAATGTATTTAATAAGAATATTTCATTCATTCAGATCTAAGATGTGTTATTTTAGTGTTCCCTTTATTTTTTTGAGCAGTGTGTGTATATATATATATATATATATATATATATATATATATATATATAATTATTATTATTATTTTGTATTTATTATTTTCACCAATTATTGTTTGGCAATGAATGGGTTAATTAACACTTTCGCTTCAAAACATCAGAATAAATGTAAGAAAGATGGATGAGGGGGGAAAGGAGGATGGGACACGACTTTTAGGAGACAGATGGTCACATCCTCACCTCAGTAATGTCAGTGGGAATTTTCCACTGTTATGTGGGCCACTGTCTGATCCTGCGGTCAGCCACAGAACACTTCTAGTTCTGTGTGTGGGTTGGCGTGCCACGGCGGGAGGACAGGACAGCGCAGCGCGGGCATGAGGGAGCACGGTGTGACATCAGCACGTCACACCATGGCCAGGAACACAGCACAGGGTGGCCAGGAGCACAGCGCAGGGTAGGCAGGAGGGAGCGCGGTGTGACATCAGCACGTCACATCGCGAGCCGGCCAGTGCTAGACGGGGCCGTGTCTCAGCAGCGCGACCTTCTATTACCCCCAGGAATTTCATTTTTACCCCATTTGGGGTAATTTATCCCTGTTCCCTGACCACTGACCTAGTTGAAGTAGTACAAGTGGCCTTCCGACTTTCCCTCTGGGATGACGATTGACTCCCAGCAGCAACAACAGCAGCAGAAGCAGCAGTAGGCATACCACTCAAGGATCCTCCAGAGAAATCCCGGTTAGGAGAGTACTCGACAGTAATGCCAGTAACATGGCCTGCAGGACTACTTAAATCCTAACTGGAGGAAATTGACATTGAGGCAGTTGGTGGTATGGCTTGCAGGAGTTTGGGTACAAGAGGAAGAAGGGATTTAGGTGTCAGTGGACTGCTTACACTCTTGCCCAAAGTTTCTGAACTTGACAATGACTTCTGATGAATTTGCTGCAGGTGACATATAAGGTAGGATGTTCCTAGGTGGTTAACGTCTTTGCCCCTGCTTATTACGGATTGACAAATGCAACACATGGCTTGACACCTGTTGTCCGGATTTGTGGAAAAATAATTCCACACTGAAGAAGTGGCTTTTTTGGAATTTCGTACGGGCATGACAATGGGCTTATTGATCCCACGAACAACAACTGTCTCCCCCGGTGCCTGATTTAAACAAACAAAATCACCATCAGAATCCTCCTTGTCAACTTCTTCCTCAGTGCCAGCAACACCCATATCCTCATCCTGGTGTATTTCAACAGTGACATCTTCAATTTGAATATCAGAAACTGGACTGTGGGTGCTCTTTCCAGCACTTGCAGAGGGCGTGCAAATGGTGGAAGAGCCACCTCTTCCCGTCCAGTGTTGGGAAGGTCAGGCATTGCAACCACCAACACACTTGGACTCTCCTTGGAGATTTGTTATACCATCTTAGAACGCACAGTTCCTTTCTGTGCTTTTGCCAGCTTAACTTTTTTCATTTTTCTAGCAGGAGTATGAGGGCTTCCATCGGCATGTGAAACTGAACCACTAGTCATGAACATAGGCCAGGGCCTTAGCCGTTCCTTGCCACTCCGTGTCGTAAATGGCGTATTGGCAAGTTTACGTTTCTCCTCAGACCATTTAAATTAATTTTTTGGGGTAATTTTACTGAACTCTGGCATTTTTGATTCTAAATGCCCTCTACTATGACATTGGGCATTGGCCTTGGCAGACAACGTTGATGGGATTTCATGACTAGTGGCAGCAGATTCAGCACTAGAAGGAAGTGGTTCTTGATCTTTCCCTATTTTATCATCCAAATTTTAGTTCTCTATTATTTTTCTGGCGTTATATAACAATATGCGGCACAGGAGAGCGTACCCCTACACCACACAGGGCAAACCCTGTAAAAATTATTTGGATTAAATGTTAATAACCCCTTTATTTGGAGTACAGCACAGGACAGCACCACTGCATTTATACGGCAGTACCACTGGACTTATACAGCAGTATCACTGGACTTATACGGCAGTACCACTGGACTTATACAGCAGTATCACTGGACTTATACGGCAGTATCACTGGACTTATACCGCAGTACCACTGGACTTATACCGCAGTACCACTGGACTTATACAGCAATACCACTGGACTTATACAGCAGTACCACTGGACTGGACTTATACGCCAATACCACTGGACTTATGTGGCAGTACAACTGGACTGGACTTATACGGCAGTACCACTGGACTTATACGGCAGTATCTCTGGACTTATACAGCAGTACCACTGGACTTATACACAGTACCAATGGACTTATACGCCAGTACCACTGGACTGTACCTATATGGCAGTACAACTGGACTTATTTGGCAGTATCACTGGACTTATACAGCAGTATCACTGGACTTATATGGCAGTACCACAGGACTTATATGGCAGTACCACTGGACTAGACTTATACGTCAGTACCACTGGATTTATACGGCAGTACCACTGGACTGCATTTATATAGCAGTACCCCTAAACTTATATGGCAGCAGCCCTGGACTTATGGCAGAACAGGACACCCCCACTGGACTTATGGCAGCAGAGGACACCACCACTGCACTGGACTTATACAGCAGCAGCACTGGACTTATGGCAGCACAGAACACCCCCACTGGACTTTTGGCAGCACAGGACACCACCACTGGACTGGTGCAGCACAAAACAGCACCACTGCACTGGCCTTATATAGCAGCAGCACTGGACTTATGGTAGCACAGGACACCACCACTGGACTTATGGCGGCACAGGACACCACCACTGGACTGATGCAGCAGAACATAGCACCACTGCACTGGACTTATACAGCAGCAGCACTGGACTTATGGCAGCACAGACACACAACTGTGACTGGACTGATGCAGCACAAAACACCACCACTGTACTGATGCAGCACAAGACAGCACTGGAATGACACATAAGAGCAGGTCACCACACCACTTTCCCGCACAGACAGACACTGAGGAGAAACGTTCTCTTTCTGCACTCTCCAGGACTGGAGTGAAAATTGCGGTGACGCGCGGCTTCTTATATGGAATCCAAAACCTGAGAGATTCCGACAGTGGGATGATGATGTTTTGCCTCATTCTGGTTTCTGAGTCTGCTGGGAAGTCCCGAGCCGGGCTTGGATCCGGTCTCGGGACGTGAAGTTCAGGGGGGTTTGCTTCTCAGAGAACCGAATCCGCTCATCTCTAGTTTGTACAGTACAATGAAAATATGGAATGATTGAAGGATATTATCATTGTCTTAATATTATAGGCCTGGATCGAGAAAAAAAATTCAGAGGTCATTGCCTTATAGGAGAATTCTATGCTCTTTGCAAACTTAATTGTAAATGCAGCAAGTGATGAGTGGCAGTGCTGCTTTTTATTTACAGGAACACATTATGTAATTAAATGCTGATTCTTATCTCCCTTGTTGTCCTTCAAACACCCCCTGTTACCTCCCACCAAATCCACTTTAATTTCATCCATGACACATTTAGCCGGTGGAGATGAGACCTTTAAGGGTATGCAAATTGCATTCCTCCATATTTATTAGATGGCATACTAAGTGAAAAAAAAATTTAGGTACTAAATATTTATGTTGACTCTTCTGATATTGTTTTTTTTCTTTAGAACTACTGTATCTATTTTTGCTTTATATAATATTCACTTATGTCATTTTAATGTCTACACAAATCACTTTCATTTATACATATACATTGTTGCTCATTTGTTTCAAACAAAATTAAAATGTTTATGGAGAAAATTATGTTTCTATTCATTGTGTATATCTGCAGATGAGCATCTGGAAAATAAACCTTTATAGGATTAGCACATAACATATATAAAGGTGGGGGATGAAGTAACCATCAGTCACCCTTCCTAAATATCACATGCTAAAGTGGATATCATATCAGCTTCAGATGTACTACACCATTGTTGCTTTTTTCCCCGTTTTTGGGATTGTGTTATACCACAAGTTCATACATTAAGGAAACTGTAGATAAGGAACTCTAGAATGGGACTGACACTCAGTTATCCATTTATATGTACATTGGCCCTCATTCCGAGTTGATCGCTCGCTGTCATTTTTCGCAGCGCAGCGATCAAGTGAAAAACGGCGATTCTGCGCATGTGCATGGTACGCAGCACGCATGCGCTAAGTACTTTCACACAAAACTTTGTAGTTTTACCCAAGCTCGAGCGACGTTTTTCAGTCGCTCGAGTGATCGTAATATGATTGACAGGAGGTGGGTGTTTCTGGGCGGCAACTCTGCGTTTTCAGGGAGTGTGCTAAAAAAACGCAGTCGTGCCAGGCAAAAACGCAGGAGTGGCTGGAGAAACGGGGGAGTGGCTGGCCGAACGCAGGGCGTGTTTGTGACGTCAAACCAGGAACTAAACAGACTGTATTCATCGCAAGATAGAAATAGGTCTGGAGCTACTCAGAAACGACATGACATTTTTCACGCGCAGCTCTGCTAATCTTTCGTTCGCACTTCTGCTAAGCTAAGATACACTCCCAGAGGGCGGCGGCTTAGCGTGTGCACTGCTGCTAAAAGCAGCTAGTGAGCGATCAACTCGGAATGAGGGCCATTATGTGATGATTAGTGAGCGCATGCAGTGGCTGTTTAGTTCCTTTTTTTTTTCTCCATATTTGTCTTTTCTGTTTTAGGTGACACACACTTCACATAACCCTTATTGCGGCTTCTAGTGTGCGCAGTGTTTTTACATATTATATTGCAGTAATTGTTTTTTTAATAAAGAGGTTTTCTATTGTTTTCTATTCTTTCTATGGCCTAATACATACATTGATTGTGCTTTATATTTATTTCTATTCTTTTATTGTGTAAAGTGTGCTTTCTCTGCGGTTTTGCAGCAGTTTTGGTCTTAGTAAAATGGTAGGTTGCAAACACACTACAAAATTGCTACAAAACTGCCAGGATATAGGCCTTCATTCCGATCCGATCGCACGCTGCACACCCTCGCATCGGTGCAATCGGATCTGGAATGTGCATGCGCGTCGTTGCCCGGCGACAGCCGTCGCCAGGCAATGACACTGACTAGAAGATTGACTGCAGGAAGGCGTTCCGGGGTGTCACTTGTCCGTTTGAGGCCGTTTTCGGGGAGTAGTAAGGAAAATGCAGGCGTGTCCAGGTGAATGGAGGGCGGATGTCTGACATCAAAGCCGTGCCCATCATCGCTGGATCTGTCGCACAGGGTAAGTATGTCCAGGGCTGGTCTTGTTTTGCAGGAAACTTTTTTAGCATAGCAGGGCTGCGCAAGCGTTCGCAGCCCTGCTATGCTAAAATGCACTCCCCCATAGGCGGAGATTAGTCATCGCACCAGCAGCAAAAAGTTGCTTGGTGCGGTCAATTCGGAATCGGGAGTTTATTTTAGCTTAGCAGAGCTGCGATTGCTTGTGCAGCCCTGCTATGCTAATAAAGTTTCCTGCAAAACAAGACCAGCCCTGGACATACTTACCCTGTGCGACGGATCCAGCGATGATGGGCTCGGCTTTGATGTCAGACATCCACCCTCTGTTCGCCTGGACAGGCCTGCGTTTTTCTTACCACTCCCTGAAAATGGTCTCCAACGGTCAGTTGACACCCCGGAACGCCTTCCTGCAGTCAATCTTCTGGCGACCGCTTTTTCCATTGTCAGCGTCGTTGCCCAGTGACGGCTGTTGCTGGGCAACGACGCGTGTGTGCATTACGGCCCCCGCGTGTGTGCTGTAGTGACCCGAAAGTACGCTGCGATCGGGTCGGAATGACCCCCATAGAATCCACCACTTAGTAAATTTAGGCCCAGATTTATCAAGCCTTGGATAAATTACATTGTGATAAAGTACCAACCAATCAGCTCCTAACTATAATTTTTCAAACACAGCCTGTAACGTGACAGATAGGAGCTGGTTGGTTTGTACTTTATCACCGTGCAATTTATCACTCTCCAAGGCTTGATAAATCTGGGCCTATGAGCCTAATTCAGACCTGGTTGCTGCAGTGGCAGTGAACGGAGACTGAAGCCCTGTGCTGTGTGCGCACGCACAGCAGCCGCACTGCACGTGCGCACACAGGCCCTCATTCCGAGTTGTTCGCTCGCAAGGCGATTTTAGCAGTATTGCACACGCTAAACCGCCGCCTACTGGGAGTGAATCTTAGCTTCTTAAAATTGCGAACGAAAGATTCGCAATATTGCGATTACACATCTCGTAGCAGTTTCAGAGTAGCTTCAGACTCACTCGGCATCTGCGATCAGTTCAGTGCTTATCGTTCCTGGTTTGACGTCACAAACACACCCAGCGTTCGCCCAGACACTCCTCCGTTTCTACAGCCACTCCCGCGTTTTTTCCGGAAACGGTTGCGTTCTTTCCCACACGCCCATAAAACGGCCTGTTTCCGCCCAGTAACACCCATTTCCTGTCAATCACATTACGATCGCCTGAGCGAAGAAAAAGCCGTGAGTAAAAATCCTAACTTCATAGCAAATTTACTTGGCGCAGTCGCAGTGCGGACATTGCGCATGCGCACTAAGCGGAAAAACGCTGCGATGCGAAGAAATTTTCCGAGCGAACGACTCGGAATGACCTCCACAGTGAGATGCGAAGGCATCTCACTGGTACGATCGCCTCTTACTGATTGACAGGCAGAGGCAGTCACGGGGCGTGTTGGTGGCATTGCGGCTGCTTTTTTGTGGCGCAGTCTGGAAAACACAGGCGTGTTTGGATCATTTGTGGGGCGGGCCGTGGCGGTTGCTTGACGTCACACGCAGCCACTGCAACTCTAAACATGGCGAGTAGCCACCCGCCTACGCAGCCTAGCAGGTAGCCACTCGGCAGGTGCGAAAGCATCGCCGCTATGCGATGCTTTCGCATCTCTGCAGGGGCGGAAGGAAGCAGCATTCAGGGTGGACTTGCCCTGTGCTAGCCCCCCCCCCCATGATTGTAGATTTTGATTGTAGCTGTGAGTTTTTTTGCACATCTATGGGTCTGAATTAGGCCCTATGTACTATGTTTGAATTTATTGTTTGAAGTTTGTAATTTTGTATGTTTGTGTTTTCTACATCATGTACTCCACTTTGACCTTTAAAATGTGGACATTTTATATCACCATTGCTAGCATACTCTGGCCCAAATTTATGAGAGTGATAAATTGCACCGTGATTAAGTACCAGCCAATATTAGCTCCTAACCAGAGGCATCATCGGGTGTGGTGACACCCAGTGCGCACTACTGATCTCCCAGCGCACCTGGGGGGGGGGGGCGCGCTTGTGGCAAAAAGGGGCATGGTCATAAATAAAGGGGCGTAGTATCCCATGGATCATCACTCGAAAGGCTGCAAGCATCAAAAAGTGGGCGTGACTGTAAATAAAGGGGGCGTGGTCTTGTGGGAATTGTCACTCCGGGGGCGAGCCCAGTGCTGTTGGCCCTTCTTCTATGACAAGAGTCGGGTGCTGTAGCAGACTTTCACACTGCAGCACCAGGCTCCTGTCACTGTGGAGGAGCCCAGATTTTGGTGTCACCCCCTCCAGGTGTCACACACCTGGGTGCAGGCCGCACTCCCTGCACCCGCCTTGTGATGCCACTGCTCCTAACTGCCATGTTACAGGCTGTGTTTGGAAAATGACAGTTAGGAGCTGATTGGCTGGTACTTTACCTCTGTGCAACTTATCATTCTCCAAGGCATGATAAATCTGGGTCTCTGTTTTTTGTTTTTCATAACATTTTTGCTGTTTTTTATTAGTTCTTGCTTGCTAAAATTCATTAAAAAAAAAATCAAAAATGAAAAACATGGGCCTTGAAAACTAAAATAAATCAGAAATAGACTGTGCTTAGGTTAAGTTACTGTAATAAAGGCCTTTTATACACAAGAATCAAATATACTAAAAAAGAAACATAATTACAATATGAAAAGCATACCTCCCAACTGTCCCTATTTTCGTTGGACAGTCCCTTTTTTGGGGGCTGTCCCACTGTACCACCCGCTGGCCGAAGTGTCCTGCGGTGGGTGGGGGTGGGGGGGCAGTTGGGAGGCTCCTGCACTCGCTGCCCTGCTTTGCAGAGCAGCGGTGAATTGATGCTGTTCATGGAGACAAGAGGGACTGGGGGCATGGCCAGCAGCTCACAGAGCACTGGCCATGCCCCCACAGTGATGGAAATGGAGGTGTGGCTCACGATAGCGGCATTGTCATGAAGCCATGCCCGTTTCTATAGGCCATGCCCCCTTATCTCAGCCAGGCGCGACTACACCGCGCCGGAGTCCTGCATCCTCCCTGCTAAAAGTTGGGAGGTATGGAAAACTGACTGCCTTGGATAAATTCAGATTGATCATAAAACAGACAAATAGGATGTGTTTCTGCTGAGCTCCTGCGCAGCCTGAGGATGCAAGGCTTTGTTTTACCATCCCCCTTGTTCTCTCTGCCACCAACTGCATATCTGCCATCACTGGTCTGGATGGTCTACAGTGCAGTTTCAGTCCTGCCTGTCTGTGCTGTGCCTCAGTCACAGAATGCATGTAGCATATGCTGCAGGCCAGTGGCGTGCGGTGAGGTCAGTGGCTGGTGAGGCACTGCAGCCATAATGTCCGCCGAGTCCCACCAATGATTCCTACCACTGCCGAGCCAATGTCCGCTACTGCCGTTGCTCCCGCCAATGGCCTACAAAATCGCCGCCATCAACTGCTCAGACTCCATCTGTTAATCCACATCTCAGTCCGATTCCACTGCCAATGCCCGCAGCCTGTCTTGTTATCAAACTTGTAAAGAGCAGGCGGCTAATACAGATGGAGCCGCACTCATCCAGTGCGGCTCCATCACAGGCGTGCACTCCCGGCGTGACTAGGCAATCCGTCCGCCTAACCCTGCCGGGAGTGCACAGAGACGATCTCCCATTCTAGTGAATGGGGGGCATCTCCGTCACAGACACGGCGATAGGCATGCCCAGGCACAGACGGAGCCACGATTAGCGTTGCTCCATCTGTATATTGTTTATTTTTTTTACATGTATTGGAAAGAGAGAGGAGGAATATGGGGAGATGGGAGAAATAGCAGGGGGTAGGATGGGAGTAGTCATGGTGGAGAGCAGGAGCAAGCTGAGAGTTGTAGTAGTGAGGAAAGGGGGGACAGACTGGGAGTAGTAATGGTGGAGAGCAGAGAGCAGGCTGGGAATAGTAGTGGGGACAGGATGGGAGTAATAGTAGTTCAGAATAGGGGGACAGGCAGTGAGTAATAGTATTGCAGAGGGGTTTAGTATGATTCACCGATTGACAGGTTGCCGGCGGTCGGAATACCAACAGCAGCATCCCAACCATCAGAATGCCGGCAGTCCCCTGTAAAGTACCCTAACCGTCCCCTGCCCCCTACCCTAACCCTCCCTTGTGGGTGCCTAAACCTAACCCTTCCCGCTTGGTGCCTAACCCTAACCTCCCCTTCTACGTTGCTATACCTAACCCTCCCCCCCCGGTACCTTCCCGGCCCTGCACCCTAATCCTAACCCCCCTTCTCATGCCTAAACCTGACCCAGCACGTCCCGCTGGAAGGACGTTCGGGAATCCAACTGTTGGTATTCTGACACCGGTAACCCGAGCAGCGTCGGTATTTAGAAGCCGGGCTTTTTGTCATCCTTCGGGATTCTGTTGTCAGTATATCAAACGCCGGGATCCCATCCCTCAGGAACTTAACTGCATCCTGTGTATAGGGTAGGGGAGGAGGAGGAGGAGGAGCAGCAGGCAGGGAGTAATAAAAAGGTGGCAGGATGGGAGTAGTGGTGTGAAGTGGGCAGGATGGGAGTAGTGGTGTGAAGTGAGCAGGATGGGAGTAGTGGTGTGAAGTGGGCAGGATGGGAGTAGTGGTGTAAAGTGAGCAGGATGGGAGTAGTGGTGTGAAGTGAGCAGAATGGGAGTAGTGGTGTGAAGTGAGCAGGATGGGAGTAGTGGTGTGAAGTGGGCAGGATGGGAGTAGTGGTGTGAAGTGGGCAGGATGGGAGTGGAAGGGACCCGTTAAACATAAGTTAAAATAAGATGAATAAGAACTTCACCTCTTTACAGCAGGCTCACACAGGATGTACACTGGGACAGACTGAGTGGAAGTGATGGGTCCTGTTTCTCAGGCAGCTCCCACCCTTCTTTTCCCTGCACGGTCCAGCGGGTTGCGGGGAGGGGCGCACTTCAGCTCTTCAGTGCCTCCAACAGTGTCCGCCTCACTACTGGTGCCGGCCAATGCAGAAATTCCCCTGAGCGCGGTTGGCGGCCAGGACCTCCACTGCAGGCCTGCATATGAAGCTGCAAAAGGAGAGGTAATGCTGCGGCTGTATACTTCTGTGCGGGGGGGCACTGTCGACGCCATTGGTGTAAGCTCGCGGCAGAAGAGGAAATGCCGCAGCTACAAACTCCAGCAAAGGAGAGGGGAAGGGGGGGGCTCGCGGTAGCCGGCCCCAGGAAGGGAGGAGGTTTGAGGATGGGTAGCCAGTCGGACCCTGCCCACTGTCCAATCAGATCAACCTAGGTGACAGGGGCGTGCTCTCATATGGGCTGAAAGCACGCCGCTGTAATAGAGGCACTTCCAGTAGTTGCCGCTTACTAGGCTTTTTTTAATTGGTTTTTACTGCCCTTTGTTTGGCCCCATCCCCTGTTTCCAGCCCTTTCACACTGACAGCTGGAGGCACCGACAGCGGTGCCTCCTAAACATATTTAAAACTTTGTAGACTTCATAGAAATGATTAAAATAATATAAAGACTAAAGAAGATACTTATGGCACAGAACATGTCATAAGTATCTTCTTTGTATTATTTTAATCATTACTGACAGGGAAGGCACTGCCTCCCCTGACTGCACATCCCTGCTGCAGATCACTTTCCCTGCACTCCTGTCTGCCAGCTAGGCTTCCTCTGTCTGAACTTCACACATTGTTATTCTTTGGTATGCAGCCTTAAAAGTTGGCAAATACCCTGGTAAATTCACAGCTCACAGCTTCTAATGCCATGGCCTTCCTTGATGAGGAGACTTTGGAGCATGAGTCTGGGACTGCTTTACCTCCAGTGGCAGATTTTACCTATGGGCTGCAGCAGTGTCTGACTGGGGCGTGAATGGCCCACCGGGGAATGCCGTGGTAGGGGCCCAGTTTTAGTGTGGCCAGTCTCCAAAGAGGGTGTGGCCTACCACATTGGTTTGCCTAACCATTAAAAAGTGCATCTTCGGGGCCCCTTGATAAACGCATTTAGTAATTACTGCAAGTGCATGCATGATAATATACCAGATCAATAACAGTAATGCACTGTAGAGAATACACAAAAGTCCTGTGCAGTATAAGGTAACATATGTTTAATGTATAAGTCAAGTGCACAGTCTGGGATCTAATCCCTAGAGGAGAGGGGGCTTGCAGTGGGGCCCACCGGGGGTTTCCCCTGTGGGCCAGTCCAACCCTGGGCTGCAGGACTGCAGCCACCCCAGTAACATCTGCCGCTGCAGGCAGTGAGCCAGTTGCAGTCCGTGACTGCATTTGCTACACATTGACTGGCAGTGATGACCTCTATTGGTAGTCCTACCTGCCAGTCAACCCCAGTACAGGCAGTTCTATTGGGAGGTGTTTCCTCCCTCTGGGACTGCCAGACCGGGCTGCGATCTCATGGGAGCGATCGGTGCATGCACAGTCAAGGGGTGTCTTGACTGTACATGCGCATACCCTGGCTTCTATGGACTGCAGTCGATACAGTCCATAGAAGCTGAGGGTTTGCGCAAGTGTAGTCAAGCCACTGCTTGACTGCGCATGCAGCTTGACAATGCATGTGTGGTCCTGGGACCCGACTTAAGGCAACAGCAGCTTTCCTCATCTCCCAGGACCTGGCACATGGCAGCCCCCTCCACCACAAAGGCAGGAGCCGCTGCTGTTCACCTCTACACTTTCTTGCAAAGCTACAGTATTTTATTATTTTTGTGGAATTTACTGGCTCACAAGGTGTTTATGCATGTGACTATTTTGTTTGGTCCTTATTATAGCTTCCAGTGTTTCAATCTTAGGTTCTGGTTTAACTTTTAAACTCCTGTTTTCTGCATGTTTATGCTGCCTTTATGGTTATTGCTTAGTTATCATCTTATGGCTCCTTTGTTTTAATATATATTGCTTACAAATCGGTCTTTCAGACTGCCTGGGTCTCACGTCAACCCCCCCCCCCCCCCCCCCCCCACACACACACACACACACACTTGGTTGTTTGCTGAGTTGTGGAAGCTCCTGAAACCTTTTGTGGCCATGCCAATTGGTGATTCTCCCTGAATGTAAATTTATAGCCAAGGGCTGGCTTCCTGGTACTTTCTTCCATTTCGTTCTGTCAATGTTGATGTTTTTTGGTCTATTTATATTATTTATTCAGCTTTTTTTGATCATTATACTGATACTGATATAAATTTTTGTTTTGGTATTTTCTTTGTGACTTTCCCCTTTTCTTTTTCACAATAGGAGACAGTACTCCTCATCCCTACTCCATAGTTTTATGGCAATGGGTCAGATGTTGTGTGAAACTCCTATTTTTGGATGCATCTTATCCCCGTCATCCTCCTCTAAAGCTAGCTTTGCAGATGCAAAGCTCAATTTGATGTATAAGTGCAGCAGATTGGGGATAGTCAAGTTGTTCTCTAAGCCTATGCCTAGAATTATTTCCCAAGACCTAATGGGATTTGTTTGGGGACTCAATTCAGTTTCTAATCTGTGCAAGTTGTTGGTGGTTTGACAAAGTGTCCATGACTGATATCCTGTTTCTTTGAATGCAGAGAAAGTGTTTGACCTAGTGGTTTGGGACCAGCTGAAATTTTGCATAGGTATGGATTCCCCTCATTGCTGATTATTTTAATTGCCCGCTATATTCTAACTCTCCCACTTGTATAGTTGCTAATTCCCTGAGCCTTCTATATCCAACATGGAATGTGTAAGAAATGCCCACTTTTCTATTAACTGTAGTTTTAGAATCCCTTGCAATAGCCCTTTGAAACAATACTAATTATTATTTCATCAGGGTTGGCCAATAGAATATTAATTAATCTATGTTTTATGATGATGGGCCTGTTTCAGAGTTGTATGCTAATGCATTCACACCTGTATAAAAATATGCAAATGTTTCAGCCGGCAGGATTTGTATTGAGACACCCACCTGTGGCTTTATTAATGTCAGCAACTGTGCACAAAAATGCAGTGCGTTAAAACTTGTAAGGAATGATAAAACTTGTGTTTTATAAATAATTTTCCAGTCAATTAGCGCTCAACTGTCATGTGTTTAGCTCCTGTCATGTGTTTTATACCATTTATCATACTTGTTAATAAATGGTCCCCTTAATCTGTCTCCTGAGTAATACAATGGTAATGCAGAATAGCCACATGTACTGAGACACCGAAGCAATATTTAATGCTTAAGGGATTGCAGATGCAGGCAGCAACACACCCCATAAAAATGGTTGTGTCATTCCTGCGTTTTTGCTAGCATTCCCAACTAACTTCCTTAAATGGTCACTTTCTCTGTTATGATTTGTGGCAGTATCACTCTTTCTCCAGTGATGGTGCTATTCTAGTCCTGACCCAGCAGTATCACTTCTGCTGGTGCTCCTAGCACTCGATGGTTTGTTTCTCTTTAGCTGGAGGTAATTGCTAATGAGCTGCACCTGTGACTCCTGTTTATAACTTGGCTTCTGTGAGCGCTCAGTGCCAGATCATCAGTTCATGTATCAAATGTACTAACTCTTGGAGAGAGATAAAGTACAATACCAAACAATCAGCTCCTAACTGTCATTTTTCAAACACAGCCTGTAACATGGAGCTTAGGAGCTGTTCGGCTGGTACTTTATCTTTCTCCACTTTATTACTCTCAAAAAGCTTAGTACATCTCTCCCTATGTCCTGGTCATAGCAGCTCTTCATTTACACTTGATAACTGCATACCTATACCAACCCTGTCGTACACACAATAGTTTTGGGCTCCCCTGCCCATGGTGCCCCGGCCTATTGATGCCTATCTGGGGGACTTGCTGTTGGGCCTGTTGCCCACCTACCTAACCCGTACAGTAGCATGGGCCTTTTTCCCCTTGTGTCCCAGCCTACTGTTGCTGTTGGGGGGCCAATCCTAAGCCTATTGCCTACTTACATCAGTAGTAGGGAAAGTAATGGAAAAACTATTAAAAGAAAGAGCATGGATTTACTGGTGGGAGATCATGCCAAACAAATCTTATTGACTTTTATGACTCTGTGATGAAAATAATAGATCAAGGGTAAGCTGTAGATGTAGCATATCTAGACTTTAGTAAGGCATTTAACACTGTCCCACATCGCAGACTGCTAAATAAACTTGAAAGCATAGGGGTGGATTATAAAACAGTTAAATGGATTGCAACCTGGTTGCAGGATAGGAAACAGACAGTTGTAGTAAATGGAGTGCAATCTATGGAGGGAAATGTTGCCAGTGGCGTACCCCAGGGATCTGTACTTGGACCTGTTCTCTTTAAAATCTTTGTTGGTGACATTGCAGATGGTATCGAAGGGAAGGTATGCCATTTTGCAGATGATACAAAGATATGCAACAGGTTGGACACACCGGGTGGGATAAAACAAATGATTGATGACCTAAGTAGGCTTGAGAAATGGTCAAGAATGTGGCAACTACAGCTTAATGCTAAAAAATGCAAAATCATGCACTTGGGTCTCAAATACCCAAAGGCTAAATATAGTATCAAGGGTACTATAATGGAAACTACTGAGGAGGAAAGGGATTTGGGAGTAACTATTTCAAGTGACTTAAAGGTAGGAAAGCAATGCAACAAAGCAATGAGAAAGGCAAGTCAGATGCTTGGTTGCATAGGGAGAGGAATCAGTAGCAGGAAAAAAGAAGCAATAATGCCACTGTATAGGTCATTGGCACGGCCCCATCTGGAATACTGTGTCCCATTCTGGAGAGCATGGCCCTCATTCCGAGTTGATAGCTCGCTAGCTGTTTTTAGCAGCCATGCAAACGCATAGTCGCCACCCACGGGGGAGTAAATTTTCGCTTTGCAAGTGTGCGAACGCTTGTGCAGTCGAACCCTACAAAAACATTTTGTGCAGTTTCAGAGTAGGTCTGAACTTACTCAGCCCTTGCGATCACTTCAGTCTTTTTGGTGCCGGAATTGACGTCACACCCCCGCCCTACAAAAAACGCCCGGACACGCCTGCGATTTCCCTACCACTCCCAGAAAACGGTCAGTTGACACCCATAAATGCCCTCTTCCTGTTAATCTCTTTGCGATCGGCTATGCGTGTGGATTCTTTGTTAAATCCAATGCTCAGATATGATCCGCATTGTACCCGTACGACTCGCGTGCACATTGCGGTGCATATGCATGCACAGTACAGACCTGATCGCAGCGTAGCGAAAAATGGCAGCGTGCGATCAACTCGGAATGACCCCCCATATCTCCAGAAGGATATAAATACTGTACATTAGAGAGTGTACAAAGAAGGGCAACTAAAATGGTGCATGGCCTACATCACAAAACTGTCCCGGAATTGCTAAAAGATCTTAACATGTATAGTTTGGAGGAGAGAATGGAGAGGGGGGACATGATAGAAACTGTCAAAGTCAAAAATATTACACACACACGCACGCACACACGTATTAACCCCAAACAGAGTGGCCTCTGCTCGTGCGCGTTGCAGCCGTGCGTACGCATACACGCATGCTACGTACCCAAGTCTTGCTTATTAACGCATGGCAAGAGTATATACGGTAGCAAATGCATTCGCACAGAAAAGCCAAAAAGACATATTCAATACTTTTTTCATATAGTGCAAAAATTCACACATAGTCTCCATACACATTGTCAGCAACTTACATACACTTAAAAGGTAAAACAACAGAGCTATTCAGCTTTACATGGTGTAAGGAGATGGAGCAGTATTAGGTCTTAGTGTTTGGTATCCAGATGTACAGTATTTTGTGATCTACATTCCGGTGGCTATTTCCAGTTTATCGTATGTTTCTGCATATAGATATATGCAGAATTGTAATATTCGCAAACTGCTGTAATACGGTACTCATGATATTCGGCGGGAACCCAGTGCCGAACATCTGCAAGTACACCTGGACCAAGCATCGCCCATTCATTCAAACCAACCTATGACCCCTGATGTACTGTAAATGATTTGCCCTCTGACCTATGAAAGAAGAGCTTACAGTTCCCATTGGACTGTATTTGGACACATTGTATAAAAGAGAGGCCTCCTGACCAGGCTCAGTCTCTATTCTCTGAAGGTCATCTTGCTAAGACTGACTGAGTCCTGGATCCAGGAGCGCTCGCGATTAAAACGTATGTATTATTGGTGGTAATTCTTCTCTGTATATTGTTGTATCTTTTACCTGTATAATATATATAATATAAATATATTTTAAGTAAATACTTTTAATGCATTGGATCACAACATTACATTTAACTACTGGTGTCGTATTCCATTCTTGTTTGGGGTAAGGTGTATTCAGCCACACGTGTCACTGTATTGTGCGCATAATGTGTCAGCGTGTATATGCAATGTATATACACACTTTAGAGGTTATATGCATATGATTAGCGGCCGCAGCGGCTCGAACAACAGTGTGATTAGGTATTGCTTTTCCTTGTAATTTAAACGAACTTAACAGTTTTGGGCTCTGTCCGGTTCACCTCACACTCGCGGACTTGTAGGGCATTACAGACTTTGGTCTAACAACAAAGGGTGGAGGACGCATCTAAAGTAAAACAATTCTGTTTTGTGCTAAAACTACCTAATGTTGTTAAACCATGTCTGTCCTGTATTGTCTCAGAGGTGCTGATGTGAACCGAGGGACAACAAAGAAAAGCAATTTTTCTTTGGGTCTGTTGGTGTGCAAATACGCACAAGTGTACAGATATCTTGCATATATTCTCATACATTGTTGTCATAGGTTGTAATAGTCATTGTAGATCTGCATAGAATCGGATAAGTTATTTGTTATACATTTTGTTGTAATTGTTTAGCGGTTACTTGTAAAGCGCATAAAAGACTCAGTTCCTGCCTAAAAGTTTGGGCAGCACTCAACGGAAGTTATCCACGTGGGTGACTTTCAGTGTGTGTGGGGAATAAAGGACGTATTGTGTGTTAATCAAAAGCAATAGAAGCGCAAGTTTTGTTTTATTGCTTACTTTGATCGATAAGTGTGGTTGCTGCGTATACCCATACGCAGGAATACATAATTGCGAATGCACGGTACACACGTGGCACAGTACACACATGGCACAGTACAAAGGTACGTGAAGCGTGTATACGGGAATGTGCACGTGTGCACAATTACGCGCACGGTTTCGTAATTACGCAAAATTGTGTAAGTTAGCGAGCGCAAGTTTATCACACAATAGATTTTCATTTTAAGGTGGGATAAATGACTTATAGTTAAACATTAATAAGTAACTATCCAATTTTAGACAGATTACTGAAAATCTTATTATAAGTGAACTATGTCTGGGGCAAGTTATCAATCAAAGGGAGTGGGGTTTTTTTCTGTACAGAAAATCTAAAAGTGTGGGTTGTTGAAAAGTGTGAGTGGATTGAACCCCGGAAAGCGGGATCCCATCGGTATTGGTATTGAGGCACGTAGTGTGTGTGTTTTTCAAGGTAAAACGTGCCGAGGAGCGTGATCTTTGGTGTTACGCTCTGGCTTTGGAGCGCAGCTAGTGAATTGGACTCCCGTTATCGTAGGGCGTATAGATAACAAGTATCTATAAGCCATGTGATTGGACCGCACAAGTGTGTATGTGATACGCAGCGCAACGTGATACCATTTGCATAATTTTGCACAATTGCGGCATCATACGCACTGTATTAGAATATGCAGATGTGATTTGTGTAAATGTGATACCCGCGTTTGGGGTACCCCTTCTGCTAGTTAAACCAGCTGCAGATGCACTGTGAGGATTAAAATCCTTGTTACACTGGTTGCTAAGCAACTATGGCACCCAGGAGAGAAATATGTATAGCACTAGGACCCTGGGCTTTCCATCAGGATCCCTGCAGAGCGGGAAGCTGGGAGCGCTCTGATTGGCCGTGGTGTATGGGGAGAGAAGCAGGAAGGAGAGCTGCAGTGAGCAGAGAGCAGCATGGCAGGGAAACAGGATGCAGTGTGTGTGGGTGTGAAGAGCTGTACGCGGAGGTCTGGAGGCGCGCCGCGCTGGGAGAGACTAGGCATCGAGAGAAGGCTGTCATCCTGAAAAGCAGCAGTGAGAAGTGACCGGCAGGAGCTGGCAACAGCAGCAGATAATACAGGTACTCTACTTCACCCCAGACAGCCCCCACCTATGGGCACCCAGACCAACAGTGATCACCCTGACAGCTTGCAACATCACAGCCCCTTGGGACAGATCACAGCAGGACTCTATGTACCAGGAGAGGGACACGTGTGATTTATTTGGGGCTGCCTGCCACTGTACCAGAGAGCCTTAAGGGATAGGGATGTGTGAAACCCTCTGCTTCCCCTTACCACTTCAATTGCAAGGAAAACACGAAGTGACACTTATCCCTAGACTGTTTGAGCTGCAGCACCGTGTGTGTGCCAGGATTGGGTCATTTGCTCTGTGTCCCACTGTATGCTGATATCAGTTCTTACTCCACAGCGCCCTCTATTTGAAGCTCATTGTTATACTGTGCTATGACGTACTCCACAGCGCCCTCTATTTGAAACTCATTGTTATACTGTGCTATGACGTACTCCACAGCGCCCTCTATTTGAAGCTCATTGCTATACTGTGAAATGACTTACTCCACAGCGCCCTCTATTGGAAACTGGTGCTATACATTGCAAGTAGCTGCTCCACGGCACCACCCGTTGGATTACAAATACTGTGCACAGTGCAAACTCATTCTACAGCACCCCCTGTAGGACATTGATATAGCTGGAACATTTTGCCAGCAGCGTAAACTGAACACATCCAATCTAGCGCCATCTGGTGGACATTTTGCCAGCAGCGTAAACTGAACACATCCAATCTAGCGCCATCTGGTGGAAACTTTAGTAAATACAGAGTGGATAGAAATGCCAGCCCACGCTTATGTTGTACTTTTGTTTGGGTAAATGCCTAATTGTATTGCAGCATTATTCCGGACTGATGCAGTTGATTGTCAAAGTCCATCTTGTGTTCTAATTGCAACATTACACATTTATACTTGATGTTACAGGTTGCTTCAACAAACAGGTCGTGTTGATATGTAAATGTACTTGGCTGGTAATACCCAAATATCATTTGTAGTGGCGACTAGTGAAACCAACTATAATAAATTGTTGTCAATACGATTCTGTGTTCTATCTATATATGTGGGGCTCTCTTGGGGTGTCCATCCTTCTGCCACAGGCTCCTGAAGAAGAAGTCGGAAGAGGCCTTAAACCCGTAAGCGTCGATTGAAGAAAGCAGGTACAATTACACTCACACACGCAGCCACCTATCACATAAAGAGAAGGAATTTTCGCTGATGTTCTCAGGAAATATTCCTGGTGAAACTCCATAGGAAGGCTTGGTGATGTTTCCCAAGCGGAATTCCTGTGGAACAAACCAAAAAGATCAGGCTTTTAACCTCCACTGAAAAAGGCGGGGTATTAATTTATTGTTGTTAATACTTCATACTTCTAGTGCTGAGGGGTCTGGTAGGGTCCTCACTGGGTACGCGGGCAATCACTACTGGAGTGGACCGTGGTACTGTCCAGAGGAGACGGAGCGGGTGAAAAGCGCTCAGAGGACTTTTCACCGTCGTCTTGCGTTGACCACTTAGTGATTGTGTTTAAACAGTCCACAATGGGAGCTAAGTGTGTACGCGAGAGGTGTTCAGGAGCCATGGTTCAGGCTGAGGAGCAGAGGCCGAAAGGGTCCCCTTGTTATATTATGTGTAGGAAATATGGTCCGTACACAGAGACTTTTTTTATGAATGGGTACGTATGACTGTTGAAAATAGGGCATCATTTCCTAGGGTTGGTAGTTTTGACCCAGAGGTGCTGCAAAATGTTAGAAATAGAATATGTCTGATCAAATCCAAGAAACAGAGGATTAGACATAACGACTGTTTAAACATATGGCAACAAGAAGGAGAAAGGCAAAGAGAACTTGCTTGCACAGCGAGGTCAAAACCAGACAGGAATGTGAATGTGAGTGCACCACAAACGCCAGATGTCGATGGAGAGAAGGATGCTACAACCAATAACATACAAGGAATTGATAAAAATGCTTTTGTAACATGTACTAACCCTAACCCTTGCAAATTGTACCCTGTCCTAACTTCTTTCAAGGATCATAGTTCAGAGGAGGATGACGAGCCTAGCCTGATCTCAGCCTTCTCTCAAGCAGCCACCATGCGGGAAACCCAGGTGGGCACAGCCCAACCGGTAAGAGCGGTGACTGTATCTTCCACAGGAGGGACGGGTGAGATCATAGCCACAGATAAGTATGGGACTGTTCATTACGCAGAGACAGTAGCTCCACACAGTGAGTCAAATAGGAATGGAGTGGTTGGGTTACACCCTGTCCAGGTAATAGCAGTTCCCAATGGGAGAACTGATAACCAGGGAGTAACCACCATCAGGAATATTGGAATGTATTGCCCATGGACCAGATCAGAACTGCGGTCAATCATTTCAGAATTCCCCGATCCCAGGAGAGATTTAGCTGGGTGCAGAAGTTTATTAAGGACCTGGGCAATGCCCATGAACCCACAAATAAAGACTGGTGGACAGTGTTAAGAGCGTGCCTACCCCCTAATATTGACACACAAAAATTTATAACGGATTGTAAGATAGAGGCGGACAGTCCTTTGACTGATGAATACAATCAGGAGAACATGAAACAAATCAATACACAGCTAGGATTGTATCACCCCACAGTAGTAAAATGGAATAACATTTTCACTATCAAACAGAAAGAAAGTGAATATTTTCATAGAGCTTTACAAGAGATTGCTAAATACACTGGGATAAGGAACATAAAGAATGATGTGAATCACAAGGAGGTGGCTGTCTCTGTGCTAATGGACAGACGCAAAGAGGCATTGAAAGTCAGGGTACAGACTTCTTTGCCTAATTTGAGAGGTGTCACTGTAGATGCTCTGAGAGAGTCTGCTATTGAGCATGACAAGAATATCTTTAAACATAAATAATGGCAGGGGGAGAGGTTGATGACGGTGAGTATACAGGTTCAGTTAGGTCAAACTACACAACCTATTCAAGCATAAAAAAAACACGATTTTCCCCAGCGCAAATCATAGGGTAATAAAAACTATGAATCAAAATTTTCAAAACATATGTTTTTATTAAGAAAAATAATTAATGTTTGTTCTAAAACAGCATGAATAATATACTAGTGAAACAACCTATTACCGGTAAACACAGACAAAAGACAAACTACAGTACATGTAACATAAAAAAGGTGAATTATCACCAAATGTTGCTCAGTTCTTTCAAATGCATATACAGTCTCTATATATTTTACTGCAGAGAGGATGCGCTTCTCAACGACTTACTCCTTCCCCTAAAGTGATCAATGAGCCAGTAGTAATGAATATTCCACGTCTGGTGATCCTGAAGAGGGAGAGTGGATATTCCACAACTGATGATTTTTGGAGCACTGAAAGTGCTGTGTGCAATTAGTGCAGTCAAAGCTGTGCTGATACCATAATTTGTCTCTATATGCCCAGCCTCAAAGGGTATGCATGTAATTAGTGGCTGTACAATACCTCGTAATGGTTTCTCCACAGGGCTTTCAATGTGCCGTGTCCAAAATAAGAGCTGTCCCTGAGGTAGATGTGGTACAGAGTCCGCCGGCGGATTCCCGTACACGCTGCTCTTAGTGCTAAGCGGCGTTGTATGGGATCGATGCGTTCTGCGCTCTACGCGTTTCACTACCAAGAGGCTTCGTCAGGATGGCAGATAAGTCGATCCGTACCCATTCACCTCTTTTATAGGGACATTACATAAACCACGGACTGTAGCTTCCTCTCCCTTGTGTATTCCAGTGCTGTCATCATTTCCTGGGTGTGTTTTCCTGTGATATCATGCGTTCCACAGTTAGGAATACTTCCTATATATGCATTCCAAGGCAGTAACTCCTCTTTCTTTCACTTTATATCCCTATCATATAAATCGTCATCTGAATAAACAGGAGTTTGAATTTTTAGATGTAAAGAATCCTAACGTACCTGTTTTTTACCACCTCCCAAAGATCCATAAAGACAGCAATGACCCCCCACGACGACCGGTCATAGCGGGGGTGGGATCCCTTATGGCCAATTTGTCGGGTTATGTGGATACATTTTTACAACCAATAGTAGTCAAATAGAGAGGATATATAAAGGATACCACTCAGGTTTTGAATATGTTACAGGAGTTATATTGGGAAAAGGTGTCACTGGGTGTCAATATGTTAGAAATAGAATTATGGAGAAAGGTACCCTTAAGCAAGAGCAAATAGATTTTATTATGGAATCAATTATGTTCATTCTTAATCATAATTTTTTCTTTTTTAATGGCTCATTTTATACCCAACATACTGGAACAGCGACTTATCTGCCATCCTGACGAAGCCTCTTGGAGGTGAAACGCGTATAGAGCGCAGAACGCATTGATACCATACAATGCCGCTTAGCGCTAAAAGCAGCGTGTACGGGAATCCGCCGGCGGACTCTGTACCACATCTACCTCAGGGACAGCTCTTATTTTGGACATGGCACATTGAAAGCCCTGTGGAGAAACCATTACGAGGTATTGTACAGCCACTAATTACATGCATCCCCTTTGAGGCTGGGCATATAGAGACAAATTATGGTATCAGCACAGCTTTGACTGCACTAATTGCACACAGCACTTTCAGTGCTCCAAAAATCATCAGTTGTGGAATATCCACTCTCCCTCTTCAGGATCACCAGACATGGAATATTCATTACTACTGGCTCATTGATCACTTTAGGGGAAGGAGTAAGTCGTTGAGAAGCGCATCCTCTCTGCAGTAAAATATATAGAGACTGTGTATGCATTTGAAAGAACTGAGCAACATTTGGTGATAATTCACCTTTTTTATGTTACATGTAGTTTGTCTTTTGTCTGTGTTTACTGGTAATAGGTTGTTTCACTAGTATATTATTCATGCTGTTTTAGAACAAACATTAATTCTTTTTCTTAATAAAAACATATGTTTTGAAAATGTTGATTCATAGTTTTTATTACCCTATTATTTGTGCTGGGGAAATCGTGTTTTCTTTATGCTTAAATCTATATCTGTTAGGTTAGGTAGTGACTCCACCCCCTTCAGCAGCATTTCTAGTTTAACTTGCCTTTATTTTTAGCGCAGTGTCATTACTCTCTCTGTTTGTATACACAACCTATTCCCCAGGTATTTGAAGAACCGAGAAGGAGAGTACACTTGTGGAAGGGAGGGACATTTCTCCAGGAATTGTACACAGTAAAGACAACAAGCCCCTAGACACGGGCCACGTACACAAAACCACGCAAAACATAGACGGGACCAAGGGACATATAGGAGGGATTTTGAGCCACATAGAGGGGAGACACATAGATTTCCCCCAAGGAGGGATGGGCAGGCCTCCAACTCATCACAATTACTTCCCCCACACATAATAGCTGCCAATGCTCTGCGGGGAGGCCAATATCCACAATAGGGGTCAGGTCACACCTGTATTCTGCAGCCAGTGAGACTGACTACTAGCCTTAGAGATGAACCTGAGGTCATGGTCAATGTAGCTGGCACAAGACAACCCTTCCTTGTAGATACAAGGGCGGCCAGATCTGTATTAACCACTTCAAAAGGTATAATGACCACGGGCAAAACTATTTCGGCAATGGGAGTAATGGGAAAAGTGCAGCAGTGTATCCTTTGACTAGACCTGCATAGGTTACGATAGGGCCCTTGCATACCAAAGATTCATTCCTGTTGGCTGCAGCGGCCCCGACTAACCTACTTGGCAGAGACTTATTATGTAAGATGCGGTGTGTTATATATTGTACCCCTGAGGGTGTGTTTTTAGATATCCCTGAAAGCCATGTGCAGGAAGTACAAGATATATGTTAGACACCCCTCAAAGGTTAATGTTGCACTCTACCATTCTAGACACATGTCCATCGCATGTAGAGGAAATGATCTCACAAATACCAGGTTCCCTATGGACTAAAGATGGACAGGTCACTGGATTGATGGCAAATGTAGCCCCAGTAGTTGTACAAATAAAAGATGGCAGGATAGCTCCAAAAATCCTCCAGTACCCTCTGAAGCCAGAGGTGGAATTAGGAGTATACCCTGTCATAGAACGGCAGGATGTATAGCATAGCCAATAGTCCCATCTTCTCGGTGAAAAAGAGTGGGGGAAGGAGTTACAGGCTAGTGCAGGATTAAAGGGGGATAAACAAAATAGTCAACAGTCAATTCCCCGTAGTGCCCAATCCAGCTGTCATTCTCATGCAGATTCCCTCTACCTCTACTTAATTCACTGTAATTGACCTCTGCTCAGCTTTCTTTTCTGTTCCTCTTCACCCCGACAGCCAGTACCTCTTTGCTTTCTCTTACAGGGGAGTACAGTACACCTGAACCCGTCTCCCCCAAGGTTTCATTGACAGCCCAAGTATTTTCTCCCAGGCCCTACATGACTGTTAACAGGGGGTCATTACGAGTTGATCGCTAGCTGCCGTTGTTCGCAGCGCATCGATCAGGCTAAAAATCTGCATTTCAGCGCATGCATATGCCCCGCAATGCGCACGCGTGACGTACGGGTACAAAAGCCTGTTATAGTTGTGCTCAGGTTCTAGCAAAGTTTTCAGTCGCACTGACGGTCGCAAGAAGATTGACAGGAAGGGGGCGTTTCTGGGTGTCAACTGACCGTTTTCAGGGAGTGTTTGCAAAAACGCAGGCATGTCTGAAAAACGCAGGCGTGGCTGGGCGTTCGCTGGGCAGGTGTATGACATTAAAACCGGACACGAATAGGCTGAAGTGATCGCAAGTGCTGAGTAGGTTCAGAGTTACTCAGAAACTGCACAAACTATTTTTGCAGAGCTCAGCTGTACATGCGTTCACACTTCTGCTAAGCTAAAATACACTCCCAGTGGGCAGTGGCATAGCGTTTGCACGGCTGCTAAAACTAGCCAGCAAGCGATCAACTCAGAATGACCCCCCAATCCTTTCAGCCTGAGAATGGGTCGGTGCTGATACAATATGTTGATGACTTGTTGTTATGGTCTGATTCATTTGAGTTGTCCCTGGCAGACACTAAACAGCTTCTGTTTCACCTCTCCCAGACAGGGTTTCTAAGGATAAATTACAGTTGTGCCGGTCAAAGGTTAAATACTTGGGGCACTGCTTGACACAAGGACTAAGATACCTGACCATAGACAGGATACAGGCCATCCGTGACATGACTCGCACATTTCTAGGAATGTGTGGATATTGTCGGAATTGGATTCCGGGGTTCTCTATTTTGGCACTACCACTGCAAGAAATGGTCTCTTCAAGTAAACCAGAATGGGTTTCTCATACTGAGGAGTCCGAACTGGCATTTGAGAGACTGAAAGAGTGCTTGTCAAAAGCACCAGCATTGGGGATGGCAGATTATGAGAAACCTTTTGAATTATATGGTACCAAAAGTGCTGGGTGCGCGGCAGGGGTCTAACACAAAAACATGGTGATGCCAGCAGGCCGGTAGCCTACAGTTGGACACTGTAGCACGGTCTCTCCCCACTTGCCTATGAATAGGCAAGCTGCAATAGCTTTGTAGGTAAGTAAGAGTGAAGACGTAGTGATAGGGCATGACCTGACAATCCATACACCTCATGCAGTGTCAGCCTTGCTAAATTCCGCCCAAACCAGACATGTCTCATCCGCTCGGATTACAAAATGGGAACTGTCACTGATGGCCCCTGTAAACATCACCATAAAAAGGTGTAACACAATAAATCCTGCAACTTATTTGCCAAGTGTGCCTTGTCATGCACAAAGGGTGGAGGATGAGAATGATGGTGAAGGAGCATTTAGTAAAGACACTGATATGCATGACTTTATGGAATACTTGAACCAGACTTTCACTGCAAGACCTGATATCAGTGACAATCCACTAGAAGACGTAGACCTTACCTTTTACATGGACGGTAGTTGTCACAGACAGACGGACTCAGGAGACCTGTGCACAGGATACGCAGTTGTAGATGACGAAGGTATTATACTGTAGAAGCTGAACCCCTTGGACCACCTCACTCAGCACAAGTCGCTGAGATGGTAGCACTGACCAGAGCATGTGAGTTGGCAAAGGGTAAGTCAGCTAATAATTACACAGACTCTAGATATGCTTTTGGAGTAGTGCTTGATTTCGGGGCCCTGTGGCGCCTCAGAAATTTCATGACGGCAGCTGGCACACCTGTGGCGCATGCATCACACATCAAAAGACTTCTGACGGCCATACAGGAACCCAACAAAGTGGCTGTTATCA
Organism: Pseudophryne corroboree; assembly: GCF_028390025.1. Classification (NCBI taxonomy): domain Eukaryota; kingdom Metazoa; phylum Chordata; class Amphibia; order Anura; family Myobatrachidae; genus Pseudophryne; species Pseudophryne corroboree. The sequence continues at coordinate 456,458,882 of NC_086448.1, forward strand.
AGTGTAAAGCACACACTTACAACCAAGACCCAATTTCACTTGGTAACAGCTGGGCAGATGAAGCTGCTAAACAGGCAGCAAGCACCACTAAAAGTACCACCACACAACTGATGACATTCAACACAGTAAATACACAACAGTTAATTGAAATGCAAGATTTGTGTTCCCTACAGGAGAAGGCGGTCTGAAAGGCAAAGGGGTATGGTCAGGAGTCCTCAGGACTCTGGAGAGATGGACAAGGTAAGCCAGTAGCCCCCAGGGCTTATCTCCCAAGCCTAGCTGAAGCGGCACATGGTCTGACTTATCTGGGCAAGGAAGGTATGTGCAGATTGGTAAGAGCTTACTGGAGTGCACCAGGGTTCTCTTCTCAGGCAAGCAAGAAAGCAATGACATGTCTTACTTATTTGAGGAAGAATATTGTTAAGACAATACCAACAGAACCATCCCATATCCTTCCTACAGACAGACCTTTCCAGGTAATACATATCGATTTTATACAGCTACCACAGTGTAGGAATTTGAAGAATTTACTGGTGTGGGGATGCGGTCAAGATCCCGCCGGACAGAATCCCGGCGGTCGGAATACCGACACCGGAATCCCGACCGGCACAATCCCGACATATTCTCCCTCCGTGGGTGTCCACGACACCCATAGAAAGAGAATAAATTAGTGTGGCGAGCATAGTGAGGAACCGTGCTCGCAGCATGGTGAGCGCAGTGAGCCCACAAGGGGCTGCGCTCCGCTCACCACCCCTGTCGGGATTGTGCTGGTCAGGATTCTGATGTCGGTATTCCGAACACCGGGATCCTGTCCAGCAGGATTTCGTACTGATCCCATGGTGTGCACTGTGTTTTCTCAAACTGGGTAGAGGCATTTCCTGCTTCCACAAATACTGACGTGTTTACAGCAAAGAAAATCGTGCAGGAATTTGTGTGTAGATATGGTATCCCTAAGATTTTTGAGAGTAATAGGGTACCCATTTTACAGGTGAAGTCTTTCAGGTCATGTGCAAACTTATGGGTATTAATAGCAAACTACATACTCCCTACCGACCACAGGCCTGTGCGAAGGTGGAGAGAATGAACAGCAATATTAAAAACGAGCTGATCAAAGTGATGGCTGAAACTGGACTGTTGTGGCCAGAGGCGCTGCCACTAATGTTGTACAGCATCAGAACCACTCCCAGGTCACCGCTTAACCTATCACCCTTTGAAATTATTTTTGGACAACAGCCCCACATAATGATAGATCCCCAGGACGATCTGAAATGCAATAATGAGATAACTGTACAATATTTGGTTAGGATGAGCCAGCAATTGAGAAATCAGCAAAGGAATTTGAAATTGGCGATTCCTGAGCTACCAAACAGTAATTGTCATGATATTGAACCTGGGGACTATGTGATGATTTGAAATTTTCTACACTCAGGTTGCCTAATAGACAGGTGGGAAGGACGGTGTCAAGTTTTGTTGACCAGCACAACATCACTGAAGGTTGCCGAAAGAGAGACTTGGGTCCACTCATCCCACTGCAAGATGGTCGCTAACCCGGAGAAAGCTTGTGAGAAAGAGAAAGGTGAAGAAAACCTGATATCACTGGAGAATCTGTTCCGGGAAAGCTGAAAGACAGAACTGTCAAACTGTACCTGAGCATGGTGAGAAACAAGACCAAGGACTGTCATCTTATTTTTCTTTTCTCCAACACCCCCCTTTTTTTTTCCTGACGAAATGGATTTGCTTCGAGAGACTGTGTTATCCATATTCCGGATTTTTCTTGTGACTCTATTTTTGATCAAGACAATTTGTTTTTTCAAGGGCCCCCAAGAAGTTGAGCAAGGATCTGAAATGGGTTCTGATGAAGGAGATGAATTTGTAGGATCTTAGGATCAGTCCATCACTTTGGTCAAAGCTGGTATAAGTAAGAGATCTGGTAGTCACAGAGTTCGGAGACAATGTGAGGGGTTGTTATCTGATGAATACTGCATATGTAAGTACTGCGACCCCATAGTTGAAGATGAGTGCATCCAGAGATGTCAGTCAAACAATAATATAGATATTGACGGACATCCTTTGAGTGACTATCACTCACTAGTAGGTACGGTCTTAAACCAAACAGAATGCTGAGTGTGCTCACAAGTACCTCAAGGACAGAGTAAATTGGGGTTAGTGCCATACCCATTAACAGCAAATTAGGTATTTGAATTGCATGGGGGGAGACCGGTGGACAAAAAGTATAATATATCTAGACCCCCTAGCTTAAAGCTCCACCAGTACCACATAGACAGATCCCTACTTTGTTTCAACATAACCAATTTCCGGAAACCAGGAAATTGGGAAGTGACTTGGAACAATCAGACAATGACTTTCTCACATAGAGCTGACAAAGAACCCATCAACTCTGAACCTGTACGTGGGATAGCCGCAAGTGGGAGGTATTTCCAATACAAGTACACACATGGGACCAAAACCATGTGGGCTGGAAAAGTGTTGCAGGGATACTGTGCGCACATCATCCAGCCAGATACTTGTGTCAAGCAGATGGAAAAACTGGGGACAGGTTTCTTTGTAAGAATTATCTGTGACATGATATTAATGCACCTCATAGATAGTGGAGAGCCCGCAGCCTCTAATTTAATTCATGAGTCCACTGGAATTCAGATTCTTCTCGCATTAGACATCACCTATACTGCCAGAGGATTCATAAATTATAGGTATATCCATGCGCTGGCGAACCTGATAGACAGTATCACTGAGATGTATGACGACACCTTCAGGTATATGGGTAGGGAGCTACAGGCCTACAAGAAGGAACTGGTACAACACAGAATGTTCTTGGATTATGTCATGGCCGTGACGGGTGGGTATTGTGTTACTTTAGCAACTTAATATGGTGTGAAGTGCTGTACGTATATTATGAACAGTACTGAGGATCCAAAAGAGATAATTGATCAAAAGATGGACGAGATATTACAGTTAAAATGGGAGTTTAGAAGGAAACAATCTCACTTTAGCGGCTGTGGGTAATGAATTGACTGGATGGGCCTCATGGTTGAACCAACTCAAGCGGTTCTCTGGGTTAGAAGAGTGGGCACAAGGAATAATTGCAAACATGGGGAAGCTTCTTCTCTGTATCTTGGGTGTCGTCATAATTATCAATCTGGTATTTAAATGTGTTTAGAGTTAGACGCAGCGAAAAAGGACAAATCACAATACAAATTTGATGAGTCTAAAGAGCAGGTGTGCTGTAAATGTGGCAGTTTTGGTATATGATCCAACAATAGAAACAGTATTGTGATAAGGAATGTAAATGAATTTCATGATCTGTTTCTTTCACTATTTATTTGTGTTTTTCTCTCCCTCCACCCAGCAAAACCTCTATCGAATCCTAACATTAGTGTACAAAGACTTAGGTACATGTATGTATACAACGATTGTTCAGATCAGACATCATAGGCTAAAGCACTGTCCCAGCATACTCTATAGGTTTAATGTCATCCCACATCCAACCAGTGGTCCCACGACCGCCGAGCACATATAGAGGATGTCTCGTCCTTTTCCCTGTCTTCCCCAACTATAGTCAATGGGGTAAATTTACTAAGCTCCCGATTTTGACCGAGATGCCGTTTTTTCAGCAAAGTGTCATCTCGGTAATTTACTAAACACTAATCACGGCAGAGATGAGGGCATTCGTAATTTTTTGCAAGTCCAAGTAAAAAATTACGAATGAATACACCATCGGTCAAAACGCGGCTGTTTAAGTATGAATCTCGGTCATTTACTAAGAAGTGCAAAGCAAAAAACAAACACACACTGCCGTGAAAAATTACAACTCGTAAAAAAGTGCTAAAAAAAAACAGACCTTTTTTTTTTATTCGTGATTGGATAGGCATGCACGGATCCATGAGATCCGTGCATGTATATCAGTGGGAAGGGGTGGGAAAGTGCTTATTTTTTCAAAAAAAATTGCGTGGGGTCCCCCCTCCTAAGCATAACCAGCCTCGGGCTCTTTGAGCCGATCCTGGTTGCCGAAATATGGGAAAAAAATTGACAGGGGTTCCCCCATATTTAAGCAACCAGCATCGGGCTCTGCGCCTGGTCCTGGTTCCAAAAATACGGGGGACAAAAAGAGTAGGGGTCCCCCGTATTTTTAAAACCAGCACCGGGCTCCACTAGCTGGACAGATAATGCCACAGCCGGGGGTCACTTTTATATAGGTCCCTGCGGCCGTGGCATCAAAAATCCAACTAGTCACTCCTGGCCGGGGTACCCTGGGGGAGTGGGGACCCCTTCAATCAAGGGGTCCCCCCCCCCAGCCACCCAAGGGCCAGGGGTGAAGCCCGAGGCTGTCCCCCCCATCCAATGGGCTGCGGATGGGGAGGCTGATAGCCTTTGTTGTAAAAGAAAAGATATTGTTTTTAGTAGCAGTACTACAAGGCCCAGCAAGCCTCCCCCGAATGCTGGTACTTGGAGAACCACAAGTACCAGCATGCGACGGAAAAACGGGCCCGCTGGTACCTGTAGTACTACTACTAAAAAAATACCCAAAAAAAGACAAGACACGCACACCGTGAAAGTATAATTTTATTACATACATACACACATACATACATACTTACCTTAAGTTCCCACGCAGGTCGGTCCTCTTCTCCAGTAGAATCCAAGGGGTACCTGTTGAAGAAATTATATTCACGAGATCCAGGGGTCCAGGCTCCTCGGGAAATCCAGGGGTAATCCACGTACTTGAAAAAAATAACAAAACGGTGTCCCGACCACGAACTGAAAGGGGACCCATGTTTGCACATGGGTCACCTTTCCACGAATGCCAGAAACCCACTTTGACTTCTGTCTAAGTGGGTTTCTTCAGCCAATCAGGGAGCGCTACGTTGTAGCACTCTCCTGATCAGCTGTGTGCTCCTGTCCTCACTGACAGGCAGCACACGGCAGTGTTACAATGTAGCGCCTATGCGCTACATTGTAACCAATGATGGGAACTTTCTGCCCTGCGGTTGACCTAAAGTGATGTCACCGCTGAGCAAGAAAGTTCCCAGCATTGGTTACAATGGAGCACATAGGCGCTACATTGTAACACTGGCGTGTGCTGCCTGTCAGTTAGGACAGGAGCACACAGCCGATCAGGAGAGTGCTACAACGTGGCACTCCCTGATTGGCTGAAGAAACCCACTTAGACATCAGTCAGAGTGGGTTTCTGGCAGTCGGGAAAAGGGGATCCATGTGCAAACATGGGTCCCCTTTTAGTGCGTGGCTCGAGTGTCCGTTTTGTTATTTTTTTTCAAGTACGTGGATTACACCTGGATTCCCCGAGGACCCTGGACCCCTGGATCTCGTGAGTATAATTTCTTCAACAGGTACCCCTTGGATTCTACTGGAGAAGAGGACCGACCTGCGTGGGAACATAAGGTAAGTATGTATGTATGTGTGTATGTATGTAATAAAATTATACTTTCACGGTGTGTGTGTCTTGTGTTTTTTTGGGTATTTTTTTAGTAGTAGTACTACAGGTACCAGCGGGCTTGTTTTTCCGCCGCATGCTGGTACTTGTGGTTCTCCAAGTACCAGCATGCGGGGTAGGCTTGCTGGGACTTGTAGTACTGCTACTAAAAACAATATCTTTTCTTTTACAACAAAGGCTATCAGCCCCCCCATCCGCAGCCCATTGGATGGGGGGGACAGCCTCGGGCTTCACCCCTGGCCCTTGGGTGGCTGGGGGGGGGGGACCCCTTGATTGAAGGGGTCCCCACTCCCCCAGGGTACCCCGGCCGGGGGTGACTAGTTGGATTTTTGATGCCACGGCCGCAGGGCACTATATAAAAGTGACCCCCGGCTGTGGCATTATCTGTCCAGCTAGTGGAGCCCGGTGCTGGTTTTAAAAATACGGGGGACCCCTACTCTTTTTGTCCCCCGTATTTTTGGAACCAGGACCAGGCGCAGAGCCCGATGCTGGTTGCTTAAATATGGGGGAACCCCTGTCAATTTTTTTCCCATATTTCGGCAACCAGGATCGGCTCAAAGAGCCCGAGGCTGGTTATGCTTAGGAGGGGGGACCCCACGCAATTTTTTTTTTAAATTTTACAGTGTTTAATTAAAAAAAAAAAAAAATAGAACCCCAGCACGGATCACACAGATCCGGCCGAGATTAATTGTAAAAAAGTCGGCAGTGTTTTGCTAATCACTGCCGTAAAAAACACAAAAAAAACACGAATGACATCGACATCGGAAGAAAAGAAAAACCCGAATACGACAGCTTAGTAAATCCATCGTAACAAATTCAAAAAGTTGCAGTTTTACACTTTCGATGTCATTCGTGATTGAACTTTGACCTGAAACGGGAAAATACGAATCTTAGTAAATTTACCCCAATGTCTGATTTGCAAAATGAATACATACGTGTGTCTAGGTCACCAGTTATGTGTTCGAAATATTTTTTTTTATTATGTTTAGTGTGACAGCTATGATAGTTATTGTTTACTGTCAAAGGGTGGACTGTCAAAGTCAAAAATATTACACACCCACACCCACTTTTAAACTCCAAACAGAGTGGCCTCTGTTTGTGCGCATTGCAGCCATGCGTACGCATACACACATGCTACGTACCCAGGCCTTGCACATTAACGCATGGCAAGAGTATATACGGTAGCAAATGCATTCGCACAGAAAAGCCAAAAAGACATATTCAATACTTTTTTCATATAGTGCAAAAATTCACACATAGTCTCCATACACATTGTCAGCAACTTACATACACTTAAAAGGTAAAACAACAGAGCTATTCAGGTTTACATGGTGTAAGGAGATGGAGCAGTATTAGGTCTTAGTGTTTGGTATCCAGATGTACAGTATTTTGTGATCTACATTCCGGTGGCTATTTCCAGTTTATCGTATGTTTCTGCATATAGATATACGCAGAATTGTAATATTCGCAAACTGCTGTAATACTGTACTCATGATATTCGGCGGGAACCCAGTGCCGAACATCTGCAAGTACACCTCGACCAAGCATCGCCCATTCATTCAAACCAACCTATGACCCCTGATGTACTGTAAATGATTTGCCCTCTGACCTATGAAAGAAGAGCTTACAGTTCCCATTGGACTGTATTTGGACACATTGTATAAAAGAGAGGCCTCCAGACCAGGCTCAGTCTCTATTTTCTGAAGGTCATCTAGCTAAGACTGACTGAGCCCTGGATCCAGGAGCGCTCACGATTAAAACATATGTATTATTGGTGGTAGCTCTTCTCTGTATATTGTTGTATCTTTTACCTGTATAATATATATATATATATATATATATATATATATATATATATATATTAAGTAAATCCTGTTAATGCATTGGACCACAACATTACATTTAACTACTGGTGTCGCATTCCATTCTTGTTTGGGGTAAGGAGTATTCAGCCACACGTGTCGCTGTATTGTGCGCATAACGTATCGGCGTGTATATGCAACGTATATACACACTTTAGAGGTTGCATGCATATGATTAGTGGCCACAGTGGCTCGAACCACAGTGTGATAAGGTATTGCTTTTCCTTGTAATTTTAACAAACTTAACAAAACTTTCAAATATACCAAGGGTCTTAACAAAGTTCAGGAGAGAAACATTCTTCAAAGGAAGAGTAGTACTAGAACTCAAGGACATACACTGAAACTGTAGGAGGCAGGTGCAGGGGAAATTTAAGGAAAAATTACCACAGAAAGGGTAGTGGATAAGTGGAATAGCCTCCCATCAGAGGTGGTAGAGGCTAAGACTGTAGAGCAATTTAAAAAATATGCCTTGGGATAGGCATATGAATATCCTTACAAAGAATTAAGGTTCAAAAAGGGTTGAGATTACCTAAAGAATAAAAAAAAGGGGCAGACTAGTTGGGCCAAGTGGTTCTTATCTGCCGTCAAATTCTATGTTTCTATGTTTCATACCGCTGCAGCTGGACTTGGTCCAGGCTGTGGCTCACCTGGGCACTTCCTCTGCACTGGAGTACTAGGAGCTGGCTCAACAGGTCCCCCAGCATGTGGAACTCATAGCCATGCAGGCCATGACAGTGGTCCCTGCTGCAGCGGATGAGCGCACAACCGCCTAGCCGCAGCTGTCAGCAGTGATCTGATGCTGTAGCACATACAGTACAAAAATGTACTCTTGTACATGTCTCGTCACTTGAGGATTTCCCTCAGCACCGGGAATCTAACCATTACCATTCTGCAGCTGCTGAAAGGGGTCCAGGCTGTGGCACACACACATACTGTACGTTAAATAGATTGAGCATGACACAAGCATTACATAAAAAAAATGTCACTTAGCAATAGGTCTTTTTAAAAATGCAAAGCAGAATGAGGGTTAATCCCTTCAGTGCCGCAGCTGCCATCTTGGCCATGTGGCAGAGCTGGGGAGAACTGGCATTGTGAATGAAGCCTGGCCACAATTACTGTATCTTCTTGCTTTTTTAAAAAAATATTTATTCCTTCACTTAGCAGAGCATTTTCCCTTTCAAATGACAATGAATTTCTATGAGCTTTGGGCCTTATTCAGATGTGGGTGGAGGTACAGCACATGCTGCAAAGGGGATGTGTTTGGCACCCTGGCGGCATGTATGCCGGCGGTCATATGTCCGATGTCGGAATCCTGGCACCTCTCAGGACACCAGACTGGAACACCGACCTCCGGATTGCCAAGGTGAGTATCGGGGTGTTGGTTAGGGCCCAGGGGGGAACAAGGGTTAGGGTTAGGCACTATGGGGGGGTTAGGGTTAGGCTCTAGGAGGGTGATTAGCCATAGCTGCCACCCCCCAAGGGTTAGGGTAAGGGTAGTGGGCAGGAGAGAGGAAAATACTTAACTCTATCCGGTGTTGGGATGCCGCAGTAGGTCATGTGACCAACAGCATCCCGACACCCGGTATTTCATACCCAACTCCCCCTGCAAAGTACCAATAATTGGAAGATGGAGATTTCTGGCCTCTTTGTTGGATCTGTGGCTGCCAGCTTGTATGACCCCAAGGGTCACACAACTGGCCGCAGCAGTAACATATTAGTGCTATCTATGACCAGGGCAGTAGAGAGTTTGGGTGGGCACAGGTATTTTTCAGGGACCATGGCCTAATCACAGGAGTCATGGTCATGCACCCTTTTAAAAAATACCTAAAAAATTGTATTTTAATCTTGAATTTTAATCGCCACCATGGCCACACTGCAGCCCAGCAGTCAGCAGCGTATGCTTGGCTTAGGAGAAGAGCTGTAGCTGATGCTGCTAGTTAAGGAAGAGGAAGCCCGGGGCCCTCACTGGGCCCCTTTATCAGACCTGGGACCGGGTAATTTGTACCCTCTCCCCCCCCTCTCTCTGCACCACTGTCTATGACTCTTACATGGAAGTAGTAGCTGTTGCAACTCCAAGCACATGTGAATCATGCCCCTTCTTCGGCCATTGGAATGAATGTGAAATGCTTCTCAAATGATTATTAGTACGATTATTTTTAAAGATTTCCATGGCCATTTTTTTATTTGCCCCTTTCATTTTTCATTTTCCCCTTAATAGATCCTACCTGCTCTATGTTTCACAGTGAAGTAATCAATGATTTCCTATATTATGAGATGTATTGTATTATACTGTATTGTGTAGTACTTAATTTTTTGGATGTTGCAAAAATGGAAAAAGTGGACATTTATAAGGCAATTTTACTTTTGTAGTTTAGGTGAATTGAAAATCATCAAGAAAATCACAAAAAAATAATAGATTTAGTGAAATACCTAGCATAAAATGTTTTATCTCCATTCCTGCCTTAGAAGGTGAAATACATTTTTTGTCCTCATAATCAGAACTAAAGATGAGCGGGTTCGGTTTCTTTGAATCCGAACCCGCACGAACTTCACTTTTTTTTTCACGGGTCCGAGCGACTCGGATCTTCCCGCCTTGCTCGGTTAACCCGAGCGCGCCCGAACGTCATCATGACGCTGTCGGATTCTCGCGAGACTCGGATTCTATATAAGGAGCCGCGCGTCGCCGCCATTTTCACACGTGCATTGAGATTGATAGGGAGAGGACGTGGCTGGCGTCCTCTCCATTAGAATAGATTAGAAGAGAGAGAGAGAGAGAGAGAGAGAGAGAGAGATTGTGCAGACAGAGTTTACCACAGTGACCAGTGCAGTTGTTGTTAAGTTAACTTTTATTTAATATATCCGTTCTCTGCTATATCCGTTCTCTGCCTGAAAAAAACGATACACAGCAGTCACACAGTGTGACTCAGTCTGTGTGCACTCAGCTCAGCCCAGTGTGCTGCACATCAATGTATAAAAGCTTATAATAATTGTGGGGGAGACTGGGGAGCACTGCAGGTTGTTATAGCAGGAGCCAGGAGTACATAATATTATATTAATTTAAAATTAAACAGTGCACACTTTTGCTGCAGGAGTGCCACTGCCAGTGTGACTAGTGGTGACCAGTGCCTGACCACCAGTATAGTAGTATATTGTTGTATACTATCTCTTTATCAACCAGTCTATATTAGCAGCAGACACAGTACAGTGCGGTAGTTCACGGCTGTGGCTACCTCTGTGTCGGCAGTCGGCACTCGGCAGGCAGTCCGTCCATCCATAATTGTATAATTATATACCACCTAACCGTGGTATTTTTTTTCTTTCTTTATACCGTCGTCATAGTCATACTAGTTGTTACGAGTATACTACTATCTCTTTATCAACCAGTGTACAGTGCGGTAGTTCACGGCTGTGGCTACCTCTGTGTCGGCAGTCGGCAGGCAGTCCGTCCATCCATAATTGTATTATTATAATATATACCACCTAACCGTGGTTTTTTTTTCATTCTTTATACCGTCATAGTGTCATACTAGTTGTTACGAGTATACTACTATCTCTTTATCAACCAGTGTACAGTGCGGTAGTTCACGGCTGTGGCTACCTCTGTGTCGGCAGTCGGCAGGCAGTCCGTCCATCCATAATTGTATTATAATATATACCACCTAACCGTGGTTTTTTTTTCATTCTTTATACCGTCATAGTGTCATACTAGTTGTTACGAGTATACTACTATCTCTTTATCAACCAGTGTACAGTGCGGTAGTTCACGGCTGTGGCTACCTCTGTGTCGGCAGTCGGCAGGCAGTCCGTCCATCCATAATTGTATTATAATATATACCACCTAACCGTGGTTTTTTTTTCATTCTTTATACCGTCATAGTCAGTCATACTAGTTGTTACGAGTATACTACTATCTCTTTATCAACCAGTGTACAGTGCGGTAGTTCACGGCTGTGGCTACCTCTGTGTCGGCACTCGGCAGGCAGTCCGTCCATCCATAATTGTATTATAATATATACCACCTAACCGTGGTTTTTTTTTCATTCTTTATACCGTCATAGTGTCATACTAGTTGTTACGAGTATACTACTATCTCTTTATCAACCAGTGTACAGTGCGGTAGTTCACGGCTGTGGCTACCTCTGTGTCGGCAGTCGGCAGGCAGTCCGTCCATCCATAATTGTATTATAATATATACCACCTAACCGTGGTTTTTTTTTCATTCTTTATACCGTCATAGTCAGTCATACTAGTTGTTACGAGTATACTACTATCTCTTTATCAACCAGTGTACAGTGCGGTAGTTCACGGCTGTGGCTACCTCTGTGTCGGCAGTCGGCAGGCAGTCCGTCCATCCATAATTGTATTATAATATATACCACCTAACCGTGGTTTTTTTTTCATTCTTTATACCGTCATAGTCAGTCATACTAGTTGTTACGAGTATACTACTATCTCTTTATCAACCAGTGTACAGTGCGGTAGTTCACGGCTGTGGCTACCTCTGTGTCGGAACTCGGCAGGCAGTCCGTCCATCCATAATTGTATTACAATATATACCACCTAACCGTGGTTTTTTTTTCATTCTTTATACCGTCATAGTCAGTCATACTAGTTGTTACGAGTATACTACTATCTCTTTATCAACCAGTGTACAGTGCGGTAGTTCACGGCTGTGGCTACCTCTGTGTCGGCACTCGGCAGGCAGTCCGTCCATCCATAATTGTATTACAATATATACCACCTAACCGTGGTTTTTTTATACCACCTAACCGTGGCAGTCCGTCCATAATTGTATACTAGTATCCAATCCATCCATCTCCATTGTTTACCTGAGGTGCCTTTTAGTTCTGCCTATAAAATATGGAGAACAAAAAAGTTGAGGTTCCAAAATTAGGGAAAGATCAAGATCCACTTCCACCTCGTGCTGAAGCTGCTGCCACTAGTCATGGCCGAGACGATGAAATGCCAGCAACGTCGTCTGCCAAGGCCGATGCCCAATGTCATAGTACAGAGCATGTCAAATCCAAAACACCAAATATCAGAAAAAAAAGGACTCCAAAACCTAAAATAAAATTGTCGGAGGAGAAGCGTAAACTTGCCAATATGCCATTTACCACACGGAGTGGCAAGGAACGGCTGAGGCCCTGGCCTATGTTCATGGCTAGTGGTTCAGCTTCACATGAGGATGGAAGCACTCAGCCTCTCGCTAGAAAACTGAAAAGACTCAAGCTGGCAAAAGCACCGCAAAGAACTGTGCGTTCTTTGAAATCCCAAATCCACAAGGAGAGTCCAATTGTGTCGGTTGCGATGCCTGACCTTCCCAACACTGGACGTGAAGAGCATGCGCCTTCCACTATTTGCATGCCCCCTGCAAGTGCTGGAAGGAGCACCCGCAGTCCAGTTCCTGATAGTCAGATTGAAGATGTCAGTGTTGAAGTACACCAGGATGAGGAGGATATGGGTGTTGCTGGCGCTGGGGAGGAAATTGACCAGAAGGATTCTGATGGTGAGGTGGTTTGTTTAAGTCAGGCACCCGGGGAGACACCTGTTGTCCGTGGGAGGAATATGGCCGTTGACATGCCAGGTGAAAATACCAAAAAAATCAGCTCTTCGGTGTGGAGGTATTTCACCAGAAATGCGGACAACAGGTGTCAAGCCGTGTGTTCCCTTTGTCAAGCTGTAATAAGTAGGGGTAAGGACGTTAACCACCTCGGAACATCCTCCCTTATACGTCACCTGCAGCGCATTCATAATAAGTCAGTGACAAGTTCAAAAACTTTGGGTGACAGCGGAAGCAGTCCACTGACCAGTAAATCCCTTCCTCTTGTAACCAAGCTCACGCAAACCACCCCACCAACTCCCTCAGTGTCAATTTCCTCCTTCCCCAGGAATGCCAATAGTCCTGCAGGCCATGTCACTGGCAAGTCTGACGAGTCCTCTCCTGCCTGGGATTCCTCCGATGCATCCTTGCGTGTAACGCCTACTGCTGCTGGCGCTGCTGTTGTTGCCGCTGGGAGTCGATGGTCATCCCAGAGGGGAAGTCGTAAGCCCACTTGTACTACTTCCAGTAAGCAATTGACTGTTCAACAGTCCTTTGCGAGGAAGATGAAATATCACAGCAGTCATCCTACTGCAAAGCGGATAACTGAGTCCTTGACAACTATGTTGGTGTTAGACGTGCGTCCGGTATCCGCCGTTAGTTCACAGGGAACTAGACAATTTATTGAGGCAGTGTGCCCCCGTTACCAAATACCATCTAGGTTCCACTTCTCTAGGCAGGCGATACCGAGAATGTACACGGACGTCAGAAAAAGACTCACCAGTGTCCTAAAAAATGCAGTTGTACCCAATGTCCACTTAACCACGGACATGTGGACAAGTGGAGCAGGGCAGGGTCAGGACTATATGACTGTGACAGCCCACTGGGTAGATGTATGGACTCCCGCCGCAAGAACAGCAGCGGCGGCACCAGTAGCAGCATCTCGCAAACGCCAACTCTTTCCTAGGCAGGCTACGCTTTGTATCACCGCTTTCCAGAATACGCACACAGCTGAAAACCTCTTACGGCAACTGAGGAAGATCATCGCGGAATGGCTTACCCCAATTGGACTCTCCTGTGGATTTGTGGCATCGGACAACGCCAGCAATATTGTGTGTGCATTAAATATGGGCAAATTCCAGCACGTCCCATGTTTTGCACATACCTTGAATTTGGTGGTGCAGAATTTTTTAAAAAACGACAGGGGCGTGCAAGAGATGCTGTCGGTGGCCAGAAAAATTGCGGGACACTTTCGGCGTACAGGCACCACGTACAGAAGACTGGAGCACCACCAAAAACTACTGAACCTGCCCTGCCATCATCTGAAGCAAGAAGTGGTAACGAGGTGGAATTCAACCCTCTATATGCTTCAGAGGTTGGAGGAGCAGCAAAAGGCCATTCAAGCCTATACAATTGAGCACGATATAGGAGATGGAATGCACCTGTCTCAAGTGCAGTGGAGAATGATTTCAACGTTGTGCAAGGTTCTGATGCCCTTTGAACTTGCCACACGTGAAGTCAGTTCAGACACTGCCAGCCTGAGTCAGGTCATTCCCCTCATCAGGCTTTTGCAGAAGAAGCTGGAGGCATTGAAGAAGGAGCTAACACGGAGCGATTCCGCTAGGCATGTGGGACTTGTGGATGCAGCCCTTAATTCGCTTAACAAGGATTCACGGGTGGTCAATCTGTTGAAATCAGAGCACTACATTTTGGCCACCGTGCTCGATCCTAGATTTAAAGCCTACCTTGGATCTGTCTTTCCGGCAGACACAGGTCTGCTGGGGTTGAAAGACCTGCTGGTGACAAAATTGTCAAGTCAAGCGGAACGCGACCTGTCAACATCTCCTCCTTCACATTCTCCCGCAACTGGGGGTGCGAGGAAAAGGCTCAGAATTCCGAGCCCACCCGCTGGCGGTGATGCAGGGCAGTCTGGAGCGACTGCTGATGCTGACATCTGGTCCGGACTGAAGGACCTGACAACGATTACGGACATGTCGTCTACTGTCACTGCATATGATTCTCTCAACATTGATAGAATGGTGGAGGATTATATGAGTGACCGCATCCAAGTAGGCACGTCACACAGTCCGTACTTATACTGGCAGGAAAAAGAGGCAATTTGGAGGCCCTTGCACAAACTGGCTTTATTCTACCTAAGTTGCCCTCCCACAAGTGTGTACTCCGAAAGAGTGTTTAGTGCCGCCGCTCACCTTGTCAGCAATCGGCGTACGAGGTTACATCCAGAAAATGTGGAGAAGATGATGTTCATTAAAATGAATTATAATCAATTCCTCCGCGGAGACATTGACCAGCAGCAATTGCCTCCACAAAGTACACAGGGAGCTGAGATGGTGGATTCCAGTGGGGACGAATTGATAATCTGTGAGGAGGGGGATGTACACAGTGATATATCGGAGGGTGAAGATGAGGTGGACATCTTGCCTCTGTAGAGCCAGTTTGTGCAAGGAGAGATTAATTGCTTCTTTTTTGGGGGGGGTCCAAACCAACCCGTCATATCAGTCACAGTCGTGTGGCAGACCCTGTCACTGAAATGATGGGTTGGTTAAAGTGTGCATGTCCTGTTTTGTTTATACAACATAAGGGTGGGTGGGAGGGCCCAAGGATAATTCCATCTTGCACCTCTTTTTTCTTTTCTTTTTCTTTGCATCATGTGCTGATTGGGGAGGGTTTTTTGGAAGGGACATCCTGCGTGACACTGCAGTGCCACTCCTAGATGGGCCCGGTGTTTGTGTCGGCCACTAGGGTCGCTAATCTTACTCACACAGCTACCTCATTGCGCCTCTTTTTTTCTTTGCGTCATGTGCTGTTTGGGGAGGGTTTTTTGGAAGGGACATCCTGCGTGACACTGCAGTGCCACTCCTAGATGTGCCCGGTGTTTGTGTCGGCCACTAGGGTCGCTAATCTTACTCACACAGTCAGCTACCTCATTGCGCCTCTTTTTTTCTTTGCGTCATGTGCTGTTTGGGGAGGGTTTTTTGGAAGGGCCATCCTGCGTGACACTGCAGTGCCACTCCTAGATGGGCCCGGTGTTTGTGTCGGCCACTAGGGTCGCTAATCTTACTCTCACAGCTACCTCATTGCGCCTCTTTTTTTCTTTGCGTCATGTGCTGTTTGGGGAGGGTTTTTTGGAAGGGACATCCTGCGTGACACTGCAGTGCCACTCCTAGATGGGCCCGGTGTTTGTGTCGGCCACTAGGGTCGCTTATCTTACTCACACAGCGACCTCGGTGCAAATTTTAGGACTAAAAATAATATTGTGAGGTGTGAGGTATTCAGAATAGACTGAAAATGAGTGTAAATTATGGTTTTTGAGGTTAATAATACTTTGGGATCAAAATGACCCCCAAATTCTATGATTTAAGCTGTTTTTTAGTGTTTTTGGAAAAAAACACCCAAATCCAAAACACACCCGAATCCGACAAAAATAATTCGGTGAGGTTTTGCCAAAACGCGTTCGAACCCAAAACACGGCCGCGGAACCGAACCCAAAACCAAAACACAAAACCCGAAAAATTTCAGGCGCTCATCTCTAATCAGAACCAGAATCAGTTTATTGCCAAGTATATCAGTACATAATACGCAAGGAATTTGTTTCCGATAGCTGCCGCTCCCAGACAGTATTTAACATATGACGAAAAAAAACATACAGGAAAGAAGAGCACATGACGGATAGCTTGAGTACTGTACATGTGTTGAGTACTGAACGAATATGAGAATCTTCACTGAAAGATTGCTGAGTTGGCCAGTTTGGTTGCCTGAGGAAAAAAACTGTTCCTGGGTCTAGCTTTTTTTTTTACGAGCTGCGAGCTGTACAGTCTACCAGACGGCAGCAAATGGAATAGGTCATGGGCAGGGTGAGGATGGTCGTCAATAATCCTCCCCGCCCGCTTCATAACCCTTGCCCGATAGATATCCTCGATTGCTGGAAGATTTGACCCTATAATTTTTTCTGCTACCCATATAATTTGCTGCAGCCTATTTCTGTCATGGAACGAGGACGAGCCAAACCACACTGTTATCGAGGAGCAGAGAAAAGGTTGGATGATTGCCGAGTAGAAAAGGTTCAGAACTTCCTGTGGCAGTTTGAACTTCCTAAGTTGCCATAAAAAATACAGTCTCTGATGGGCTTTCCCCACAGTGCCCTCAATATGAAACTTCCACCTCAGATCCTTGGAGATCGTGGAGCCCAGGAATCTGAAGGATTCTACCACAGTTACTACATTGTCTGTAAATGTGAATGGGGGGAGTGGAGGGGGGTGCTTCCTAAAATCGACAATCATCTCAACCATTTTTAGTGTATTTAGTTCTAGATTGTTAGCTCTGCACCTGGTGGTCAGCTGCACTACTACCCTCCTGTAGGCCGACTCGTCACCACTTCTAATGAGACCAATGAGCGTGGTGTCATCTGCAAATTTAAGGAGTTTCACAGATTTGTCATCAGAAGTGCAGTCGTTGGTGTACAGTGAGAAGAGGAAAGGGGAAAGGAGACATCCCTGCACTGCGCCCATGCTTGTCATCTGAACACCAGAGGTGAATTTCCCCTTCCTAACCTGTTGCTCTCTATCCATTAAAAAAATTATCATCGAAGAACACAGCATTTCTGGAACCCCTGAGCTGCGCAGTTCAGATTGTAGAATACCAGGAATAATAGTATTGAATGCAGAGCTGAAGTTCACAAACAGAACACTTATGTAGACAACTGGCAAATCCAAATGCTGCTGTCAAAGTCAGAAAAAATATCTCTATGCACACTACCATATTTGCACCTCACACAGGTCCGTGCTGCGCATGCGTACGCTCTCCCGTACGTGCGCATACTCACAGTCGCGGGCACCCGCAGGCGCATGGTATGCGTATTTACGGTAGAGTTTATGTGGTTGTAGCGTGCGACTCAATCATTACATATTTTCACTAATAATGTATTTTGTAGATCATGGTCCCTTTGATAGATTCTGAAAGTTTGGTTAATATAGAATGTTTATGAACAGAGGAGTCCCTCTTTGTTTGATACGAAGGGTCAGATAGGAGTAATACAGTGGTGTTTAGTATCCATCGGAAGAATATTTATTTAGAAATATTCCGGTGTTGGTTTGAAGCAGATCAATCGCTCGTGCGAATAGTTATGGACATAAGAAGTTTATGAACATTTACTTTATTTGCACTTTATTACCCATGCGGCGGGAAACCCAGTTTCCCTCCCACCTGAGCAGTTGGAAATAGTCACAGCCCACCTGTATGAATCAACCTATGACCTTTTGTTATAATGCGAAGCCGAATTCCTGTGTCCAATGAACAATGAGATTGTAGGGACCATTGAATTGTATTGTGTGTGGGGCATAAATAGCAGGCCGACCATATCCAACTTCACTCTCTTCAACGGTTCTCATTGCTGATAATCGGGAGCTGGATATCGAGGCGCATGCGATCGTTCCCCTTGTGCGTAAGTTTTCTCCGTAATCATATTGTCTTACTGTGAGCCATCTCTCTCTCTCTCTATCTCTCCCTCTCTCTCTACTCTTTCTCTCGTATTTTCCTTAAATTGTATTGTATTGTATTTCCTGTGTAGTTTATCTGGTTAGTTGGTTTATGTTATATTGTAGTGTATCATTTGTACTGTGATTCCTTTTGCAAGAATAATAGTCATAATACACATAATAGGTTTCGGACCCTAAGCCCAGGTATCTGTGTATTCTTTATAGTGTTAAGTATTCTCTGAGCGTCGGTGACGCTCAAGCAGCTTTGTAGTTAATCAGGTTACACCAGGTTGCACTTACACTTTGTCTCTACATTAAGGTTTGCTGTGTATTTCATTACTAAAGGTATAGATATAAAGGTTTAACGTTGTGAGCGTCTGCATCGCTGGTGATCTCCTCGTGGTCCCGAGCGCCGCTACGCTATAGCGAATCATTACGATAAGTCAACAGCCAATAGTCTGCCTGCCTGCGATCACTTGGCCGTGAGTGAACGTGACGCCTGAGCGTCTCGATCACGGCTAAGCGATCGATACGCAACTTGCGTACCCTTACGGTACTTCTCACGTAGATAGCGTACAGTGTTCTTAGACCTCATAAAGGGTTATATACACGATAAATATTTAGCTTTATCAATTGGCGGCTCGTCCTGTCCTTCACATATCTGCACTAGGTAGATCAGCAGACATTATCCCTCAGCAAAGGGCGGGAGGTTGTCTCGTAGTGCTGACGGGATAAGCGTCTGCTTCGCTTAGATAAAGAGTGCTGAAGGAATCCGGGAACCGGAGGTAAGAACAAAACGCTTGTGTCTTTTAAAACTGTTTATTTGTCTTCTGTCTTGCGTACACACGCACGCATACATATATCTGCATTTCTTTTTCATTTTCGTATATCACTATCCTGTTTGCCAATTTTATAGTTGATAGAAAAGTGCTAAAAGAGACTTGCTGTTATTTCATAGTTTAAGAATAGAGGTAATAGTTAAAAGTGTAGAGAAACACACAGGTTTGCCTGGGAGATAAGGCAAAGCCAGTGGGGTACGCGGTAGATGATCAGGGATCGTCTACATTGATAAAAGTATATTGTGTTACGGTGGATCTTTGCATTGCGTACACGTGTCTCTAACAAAGACTAGCGTACGCAATCCAAAGGCCGACGCACGCAGCGTACATTACGCAACGGAGCGTCCGGTTACGCCCACGTAGCTCAAATCACGAAAAGTAGAATTTTAGCGCAAAGCGATAATTAACGCAAAGGCGATGGTTAGCGCTAAGCGGTAAATAGCGCCACAGGCGATAAATAACGCAAGTCTATTTTTGGAAATCCAAAATTTAAATTAACAGATCCTGCTCCTAATTGGTAACACAGCTGGGCTAAAGAAAAATTTCTGCGCAGAAATAGAAATAGAAACAAAAGTGTACATGTGATGAGTGAGTGTTTTTACAATTTTTAAAGGTTGAACCACAAGAAAAGTCGAGTACTCGTGAGGTACATGCGTGTAAGTGACGTGCACGGTGGCTAGGGAGGCATCTCTGGTTAAACATACAATTTTGAGCATTAGAGTATAGCAGACCAGGAGGTCATACTGTAACAAGACCAGGAGGTCATACTGTAACAAGACCAGGAGGTCATAACAGACCAGGAGGTCCAGGTACAGCCGACAAGGAAGTCCGCTATACAGTTCACAGGCACAACACCGAAAAGGGTTGGTGCAACACCCATATAGGCCATATAAGCTCTGGCTGAAGGAATTCGCAGTCGTAAGTTTCGATTCCATTGGTCTTTCCGTACATAAGCTTAGTTGTTTGTGTACTGAACGACTGGACCGCACGTAAGTGTGTGCAGTAGTTAGTAATCTGACCTAGTACCATTAGAGTAAAGGGGTCACAAACGCTATCTGTACACTCTAACGTGATTTGTGTAATTTTTTTATTTTAAGGGAAGTTCGCTGCTCACTCAGGAACTATCCAGCAACCAATAGTTACTGGAAAGAGTAAGTGTTCTTCGGATAACCCTCACAGGTTCCAGTAAATAGAGGTTCAGGTCGCAGGGGCCCTAGGTCGAGTACGCCAGCACCATATCGGTGTGATCAGGTCGTATAGGTCGGCGTGGGCGAGTGAGTGGGGTACTCGGTAAACCGCCACCGTCAGCCTATTGTTGGCATTTGGTTTTTCGTAAAGGGTTGGCTAAATAAAGCAACACTTTCGAACTATGGGGGCCACTTGTTCAGGTAGGGGGCGATCAACCTCGGTTCGGGTTGATTCAGTGGTCCGGCCAATTGGGTCGGCCAGGTATATCATGTGTGAGAAATATGGAAGTCACACAGAAACTTTATGTGATGAATGGGAGAGAATGACTGTGCATGACGGGGAGAAATTCCCAAGAATAGGGAGCTTCAGCTCAGAAGTGTTACAAAATTTAAGGAGGAGGATATGTCTCATAAAATCAACAAAGAGACGAATTCAGCATTATGATTATTTACAGTTGTGGCAACAGGAAGGTGAGATACAGAGAGGTTTGGCTCAGGCGGCGGGATCTGGCTCTAACAGAAAACTGATTGCCACGGCCCCGCCGCCACCATATATATCAGGAGAGAAGTTGATTACGGAGAAAGACGCACTAAGGTGTAACACAAAATCACTTAGTAACTGTGTAAATGTTAATGATAATGTTAACCCATTAACCCATGCAAGTATTAACCCGTGCAAGTTGTACCCTGTTTTGAACTTTCCTCAGGAGTGTGATCAAGAGGACGAAGCGACAACGATTTCAGCGCTCTCTCTAGCAGCCACCATAGCAGAGACCACAGTAGGCACAGCTCCACCCACGAGATTAGTAAAGGCCCCTAGCGGAGGGATAGGTGAGGTCGTATCAACTGGTAAGTACGGCACCATGCATTATGCTGAGACTATTTCACCACAGCCTGTAGAATCTACACAGAATGAGGTTGTTAGAATTACACCTGTTAGAGTAATAGCAGTGCCAAATGGGAAAACAGACGCATCAGGAGCCACTCCCATTAGGAACATTGCCATGTACACCCCATTTTCCCGAATGGAATTAAGGACCATAGTGTCTGAATTTCCTGACCCTAGAAAAGACTTAGTTGCCAGTCAAAAATACATCAGAGACTTAGGTAACACTGCAGAGCCCAACAATAAAGACTGGCAGATATTGCTGAGAGCATGTTTACCCTCAAATGTCGACGCAACTCAATTTTTAGCTGATTGCGGACTAGATCATGATGTACCTCTTACAGATGTGTACAACCAAGATAATGTGAAAAGAATAAACTTGCAGCTAAAAGAGTATTTCCCAGCAGTAGCTAAATGGAATAAGATATTCTCCATTAAACAGAAGGAGTCAGAGACAGCTGCAGAGTATTTTCACAGAGCATTATTAGAAATGGCAAAATACACAGGTATAGAGGACATTAAAACAGACACAAACCATCGGGAAGTAGCAGTATCGGTACTGATGGATGGTTTAAAAGAGTCATTGAAGACTAGGGTACAGACCACGCAACCATGTTGGCGAGGTCTGTCTGTGGCTACTTTGAGAGAGGCTGCTATTGATCACGACAGAAACATCACCAGACACAGGGAACAACAAGGTGACAAATTAATGTCAGTAAGTATACAGGCTCTGACCACAAGGCAGCCTTTGTTTGTATCACAAAATCCTGTGGGTAAGTCAAGTATGGTTACTTGTTATTCTTGTCACAAACAGGGACACATGGCACGAGATTGTAGAGTAAAGAACTCACGAAACACATACCAAACCCCTAGACAACGACACGACACACGACATTGGGAGCAAGGTCCGCAGAAACGGAGTTATGAGCCACATACAGGGGAAACAAAAAGATATCCCCCAAACAGAGACTGGCATGCCTCTGGTAGTTCCCAACTATCTCCCTCACAAATAGTTGCTGCCAGCGGGATTCAGGGAGGTCACCATACCCAATAGGGGTGTGGCCATACCTGTAATCTGCAGCCAGTGAAATTGATTGCCAACCTTGAAAGTGAACCCGAGGTCGCAATTAATGTAGCTGGTAAAACTTTAAACTTTCTTGTAGACACAGGGGCGGCCAAGTCAGTGATAAATTCGACAGTGGGCATGAGAACCACTGGTAGGACAATTCCAGCCATGGGAGTAACAGGAGTAGTCCAGCACTACCCTGTTAGCAAACCAGCCGAGATTACAATAGGGCCTTTGCATACCAAGCATTCCTTTTTGCTGGCTGCATCGGCACCAACCAATCTCCTGGGAAGAGACTTACTGTGTAAAATGGGGTGCGTCATTTATTGTACTCCTGAAGGTGTATTCTTGGACATACCTGAGAAACACGCTCAGGAAGTGCGAGACATGTTAGACTCCCCATCAAAATTAATGTCACATACCATTATGACAAATAGGAATCCATCCCAAATAGAAGAGATGACATCTCAGATACCAGAGTCACTTTGGACAAAAGACGGACAGGACACTGGATTAATGGCAAACGTAGCTCCAGTAGTTGTACAAGTAAAAGATGGTAGGATAGCTCCAAAAATCCCACAGTATCCTCTGAAGCCAGAGGTGGAGTTAGGAGTTTACCCAGTAATAGAGCGCTTGCTACAACAGGGCATTCTGGTAAGAACGTCCAGCACTGCCAATAGTCCCATCTTCCCTGTTAAGAAGAGTGGGGGGAGGGGTTACAGGCTAGTGCAGGATCTAAGGGGGATTAACAAAATAGTTGAGAGTCAGTTCCCCGTAGTGCCAAATCCAGCTGTCATCCTAATGCAAATCCCTCCCACTGCCAAATTTTTCACTGTTATTGACCTCTGCTCCGCTTTCTTTTCGGTACCTCTGCACCCTGACAGCCAATATTTGTTTGCATTCACATACAGAGGAGTCCAATACACGTGGACTCGATTGCCCCAAGGTTTCATAGATAGTCCAAGTATATTTTCTCAGGCTTTGCATGATTGTTTACAGTCTTTTCAACCAGACAGTGGATCAGTATTGATACAGTATGTGGACGATTTATTACTGTGTTCAGATTCACTGGAAGCATCTCTGAAGGATACGAAACAGCTCCTGTTTCATCTTTCAGACACCGGACACAAGGTGTCCAAAGACAAGTTGCAATTATGCCAAACTAAGGTAAAATATTTGGGACACTGTCTAACACAAGGACTGAGACACCTGACCGCTGATAGAATCCAAGCAATTAGAGACATGACTCTACCACAAACCCAGCAACAGATCAGAACGTTTTTAGGAATGTGTGGGTATTGCCGTAATTGGATCCCAGGGTTTTCCATATTGGCGTTACCTTTGCAGGAAATGGTCTCCTCAAACAAACCTGATAGGATTTTGCATACAGACGAATCCGAAACAGCATTTGAGAGACTCAAACAGTGCCTAACGCAGGCGCCAGCGCTAGGTATGCCAGACTATGGGAAACCCTTTGAACTATACGGAACAGAAAGTGCTGGTTGCGCGGCAGGCGTACTAACCCAAAAACACGGTGATGCCAGCAGGCCAGTTGCATACTACAGCGCTCAGCTAGATACGGTAGCGCGATCCCTCCCCACATGCTTGCGAAGCGTTGCTGCGATAGCATTGCTAGTGACAAAAAGCGAAGATGTCGTGCTAGGCCACAACCTCACAATCCATACGCCACATGCAGTATCAGCCTTATTGAATTCTGCCCAAACCAGACACGTCTCATCAGCGAGGTTTACAAGATGGGAATTGGCACTAATGGCCCCCGTAAACATCACCATAAGGAGATGCAGTGCATTAAATCCTGCAACATATCTCCCAGGTGTGCCTGGTCAGGCACAAAGGGTGGAAGGTGAGAGTGCTGGGGAAGGAGGATTTAATACAAAGGAAGATACACATGATTGTATGGAATATTTGACCCAAAATTTTACCGCAAGTCCTGACATCAGTGACAATCCACTGGAAGATGCAGAACTCACGTTCTACACGGACGGTAGTTGTCACAGACAGTCAGACTCGGGAGACTTGTGTACTGGATACGCAGTCGTAGATGACCAAGACACCATAGAAGCGGAACCGCTAGGCCCACCTCACTCAGCCCAGGTTGCTGAACTGGTCGCCCTAACCAGAGCATGTGAATTGGCTAAGGGTAAGTCAGCCAATATCTACACTGATTCTAGATACGCATTCGGGGTAGTCCATGATTTCGGAGCCCTATGGCGCCTCAGAAATTTCATGACGGCAGCTGGTACACCGGTAGCGCATGCAGCTCACATAAAAAGGCTTCTAACAGCGATACAGGAACCCGACAGAGTGGCTGTTATCAAATGTAAAGCACACACATATAGCCAAGACCCGGTATCACTTGGTAACAGCCGAGCAGACGAAGCTGCTAAGTTAGCAGCTGCTACCCCCATACAGACAGACACCACACAATTAATGGTATTTAATACCATTAACACACAGAAGTTGTGTGAAATGCAAAATTTGTGTTCCACACAGGAAAAGGCAGTCTGGAAGGCAAAGGGATGTGGCCAAGAGTCCTCAGGACTCTGGACGGATGGACATGGTAAACCAGTGGCCCCCAGAGCATATCTTCCATGTCTGGCTGAAGCAGCTCACGGGCTGACTCACCTAGGCAAGGAAGGGATGTGCAAATTGGTAAGAGCCTATTGGTGCGCCCCAGGATTCTCCTCTCATGCGAGTAAAAGAGCAATGTCATGCCTTACCTGTTTGAGAAAGAATATTGGAAAGGCAATACCTACAGAACCATCCCATATCCCACCTGCCGGCGGCCCTTTCCAGGTAATACAAATTGACTTCATTCAATTACCCCCTTGTCGGAATTTGAAATATGTACTTGTTTGTATAGATGTTTTCTCGAATTGGGTCGAAGCATTTCCTGCAGCTACAAATACCGCTATGTTTACTGCTAAGAAAATTGTGCAGGAATTTGTAAGTAGATATGGTATCCCTAGAATAATCGAAAGTGATAGGGGTACCCATTTTACAGGTGATGTCTTTCAAGGAATGTGTAAGTTGATGGGAATTGATAGCAAGCTGCACACTCCGTACCGTCCACAGGCGAGTGCAAAGGTCGAAAGAGTGAACAGCACCATTAAAAATAAATTGAGTAAAGTGATGGCAGAGACAGGATTGACATGGCCAGAAGCTTTACCCATTGTATTGTACAGTATCAGAACCACTCCCAGGTCCCCTCTTAATCTGTCCCCCTTTGAAATCTTATTTGGTCGACAACCGCATGTCATGATTAACCCTCAGGATGATTTGAAATGTAACAATGAAGTAACTGTAAAGTACTTGATTAACATGAGTAAACAGTTAAGGAATCAAAATGATAATCTAAAGTTGGTGATTCCTGATCTACCTGATAGTAATTGTCATGGCATTGAACCTGGGGATCATGTAATGATACGAAATTTTCTACGCTCAGGTTGCCTTATTGACAGATGGGAAGGACCATACCAGGTCTTATTGACTAGCACTACGGCATTAAAGGTTGCTGAGAGAGAGACTTGGGTCCATTCATCCCACTGCAAGAAGGTTGCTGATCCAGAGAAGTCCCGTGATAAGGAACAGACGGTAGAGGTTGTATCACTGGAGTGTCTGTTCCAGGAGGACTGAGGCGGCACCTGAGCCTTGAAGACCGAAAGCAGTCGTCGACTCCCCAATCCCTTTTATTGTTTTTCTCCACTTCCCATCCCCTCTCCCTTGAAATTTCTTTTTCCCCCTTCTCATTCTTCTCCATTTCCTCCTCAAAGATGGACTTGCCCCAAGAGACTGTGATCCGGATTTTCCTGTTGACCATGATGTTGACCAGAGCAGTCTGTTCCGGCGAGAGTACCATGGAGGTCGATAGAGGTTCTGGAATGAGTTCTGATGATAAAGATGGAGGCGTAGTTTTCCAAGATCAACCTAACCAACAAGCAAAGGCGAGTATCAGAAAACGATCCGATAGCATTGACCATAGAAGAAATTGTGACGGATTGTTAGCTGAAGAAAATTGTATCTGTAGGCTCTGTAACAATGTCATTGAAGATGGGTGCATT
The DNA here is from genome assembly GCF_028390025.1 of Pseudophryne corroboree. Taxonomy (NCBI): domain Eukaryota; kingdom Metazoa; phylum Chordata; class Amphibia; order Anura; family Myobatrachidae; genus Pseudophryne; species Pseudophryne corroboree. The sequence continues at coordinate 456,485,308 of NC_086448.1, forward strand.
AAGAAATGCCAATCCAGTTTTAATATCCATATGGACCGACATCCATTGAGTGATTATCACTCCTTAGTGGGTAATGTATTAAACAAAACAGATTGTTGGGTATGCTCTCAAGTACCTCAGGGTCATAGCAAATCAGGGCTAGTACCATTTCCTTTAACGATAGGGGAGGTACTTGAGTTAAATGGTGGGAGACCGGTGGACCGGAGGTTTAATATCTCCAGCCCTCCTAGTTTGAAGCTCCACCAATACCACGTGGATAGGTCCCTATTATGTTTTAACATCTCCAATCCCAGAAAGCCGGGAAATTGGGAAGTATCATGGAGCAACCTTACCATGACCTTCTCGCATAGAGCAGATAGAATGCCTACAGATACAGAGCTTGTACGCCACATAGCCAGTAGAGGAAAATCTTTCCGGTATAGATACACCCTAGGAAATAGGATTACTAGAGTTGGAGAAGTATCACCAGGATACTGTGCACATATCGTACAACCTGATACGTGCATTAAGCAGATGGAAGAATTAGGGCTAGGAGATTTCACCTGGAAGGTTTGTAATATGGTAATGTCTTTCTCCGTCCCATATGTTCTCCCCGATGATGCATATTTCATATGCGGGAGAAAGGCGTACAAGTGGCTTGCCCCAAACTCTGAAGGATTGTGTTATATTGGAAGAGTATTGCCTGAAGTAATGACTGTAACTCATGATAAAATGAAAGACATACACCGTGGTGCCCAAGCTCCTTATACTCACACTCATTACGAGCACCTCGTTAAAAGACAACTGTCAGAAAGGTTAGAGCATCCGGCCTCTGATCTGATCCATGAATCCACCGGGATTCAGGTTCTGGTGGCGTTAGATTTCACTCGCACCGCTCGAGGAGTGATGAATTATAGATACATTTCCGCACTCGCCAATTTGTTAGATAATATCACTGAAATGTATGATGACACGTTTAGATACACTGGAAGAGAACTCCAAGCTTATAAAACAGAACTGGTACAGCATAGAATGATTCTTAATTACCTCACAGCAGTGACAGGCGGATATTGTGTTACATTGGCAACACAGTACGGCATAAAGTGTTGCACGTATATCACAAATAGCACCGAGGATCCGGTAGAGGTCATAGACCAAAAGATGGACGATATTCTCCAATTAAAGTGGGAATTTCGCCGAAAACACAATCTCACTCTTGCTACTGTAGGTAATGAGCTGACTGGTTGGGTGTCATGGTTGAACCCGCGAAATTGGTTCTCTGGTTTAGGAGACTGGGCTCAAGGAGTCATAATGGATGTTGGGAAGTTTCTACTATGTATCTTAGGTGTCGTTATATCGATTGGATTGATATTTAGATGCGGGCAGGCTTTAATGAGGTGCAAACAAAGTACCAGAGTGATGAGTTTGAGGAGTGAGGAAACTGTAATTAACCTGGATTTGATTTACGACCCAACGATAGAAACAATGATGTGATGAAAATGCGATTTCTATGGTCCGTTTCTTTCACCTGTTTTTCTGGTTTTTCTCCAAGATAACAAGACCCCCTTGGACGAGGAAGTTGATGAGACGCTATACAGACAACGGATAGACCAAAGACGAAGTTTTGACCACTTGAGATATGGACACTTGATGAACTTTGCCATGGATCCCCAGTTTCCCTAGAATTCTTAAAATTACGCTAGCCCAACATTTTTTGTAAATCTAATGGCATTGACAAAGCTTATTGCTCACGCTTAATGAGCAAAACAGCGCAAAGAAGACGACTTTCAACTGATACCGAACAAAACTTCAACCGACAGATGTACATTAACCTGACATAGAATACCACCGCATTTACCGTAATTATGTCTTTTCTTCATTTCTACAACCCTCAGGTAATGACACACATAGTATAGGGAATACAGGCACAGATATCAGCAATCACATATTCCCCCATTCATGTATCATCAACTAAAATGTGCTCCCCATTTTGTTCAAAATCCGAAAAGAGCTCGGTAAAGTTTGACAGCCCATCCACAGACCTGTACCATGGGATAAGAAGGAATTCAAATGTATACTTCGCAATACCTCGAAGCTTGATTTACAACACGTACGGCACGATGATACATGACCCCCCAAACATGGACTCATACACACATGCTTCTGCTATCACACTAGGTCATACCCTCTTCACACCTACTCCTCTCTCCTCCCTCACCCAACCATGGAAATGAATTAACCCCTGACATATATTTTTCTCCTTTTGAAATGTTTTCAGGAAGTGGCAGTTATTATTGACTGCCAAAGGGTGGACAGTCAAAGTCAGAAAAAATATCTCTATGCACACTACCATATTTGCACCTCACACAGGTCCGTGCTGCGCATGCGTACGCTCTCCCGTACGTGCGCATACTCACAGTCGCGGGCACCCGCAGGCGCATGGTATGCGTATTTACGGTAGAGTTTATGTGGTTGTAGCGTGCGACTCAATCATTACATATTTTCACTAATAATGTATTTTGTAGATCATGGTCCCTTTGATAGATTCTGAAAGTTTGGTTAATATAGAATGTTTATGAACAGAGGAGTCCCTCTTTGTTTGATACGAAGGGTCAGATAGGAGTAATACAGTGGTGTTTAGTATCCATCGGAAGAATATTTAATTAGAAATATTCCGGTGTTGGTTTGAAGCAGATCAATCGCTCGTGCGAATAGTTATGGACATAAGAAGTTTATGAACATTTACTTTATTTGCACTTTATTACCCATGCGGCGGGAAACCCAGTTTCCCTCCCACCTGAGCAGTTGGAAATAGTCACAGCCCACCTGTATGAATCAACCTATGACCTTTTGTTATAATGCGAAGCCGAATTCCTGTGTCCAATGAACAATGAGATTGTAGGGACCATTGAATTGTATTGTGTGTGGGGCATAAATAGCAGGCCGACCATATCCAACTTCACTCTCTTCAACGGTTCTCATTGCTGATAATCGGGAGCTGGATATCGAGGCGCATGCGATCGTTCCCCTTGTGCGTAAGTTTTCTCCGTAATCATATTGTCTTACTGTGAGCCATCTCTCTCTCTCTCTCTATCTCTCCCTCTCTCTCTACTCTTTCTCTCGTATTTTCCTTAAATTGTATTGTATTGTATTTCCTGTGTAGTTTATCTGGTTAGTTGGTTTATGTTATATTGTAGTGTATCATTTGTACTGTGATTCCTTTTGCAAGAATAATAGTCATAATACACATAATAGGTTTCGGACCCTAAGCCCAGGTATCTGTGTATTCTTTATAGTGTTAAGTATTCTCTGAGCGTCGGTGACGCTCAAGCAGCTTTGTAGTTAATCAGGTTACACCAGGTTGCACTTACACTTTGTCTCTACATTAAGGTTTGCTGTGTATTTCATTACTAAAGGTATAGATATAAAGGTTTAACGTTGTGAGCGTCTGCATCGCTGGTGATCTCCTCGTGGTCCCGAGCGCCGCTACGCTATAGCGAATCATTACGATAAGTCAACAGCCAATAGTCTGCCTGCCTGCGATCACTTGGCCGTGAGTGAACGTGACGCCTGAGCGTCTCGATCACGGCTAAGCGATCGATACGCAACTTGCGTACCCTTACGGTACTTCTCACGTAGATAGCGTACAGTGTTCTTAGACCTCATAAAGGGTTATATACACGATAAATATTTAGCTTTATCACTGCATAATGATGTGCAGACCCAGATTCACTGCATCCTCTGCCGATCTGTTTGCCCTGTAGGTGAACTGCAGGGGGTCAAGGAGGGTACCTGCTGTGGACCTCAGATGAGTCAGAACTAGATGCTCTTCATCACCACCGAAGTCAGCGCAACTGGCCTGTAATTATTCAAGTTTTCAGAAGAGGAAGATTTCTTCGGCACTGGAATAATAAGCAAGCACTTGAAACAAGATGGGACCACACAATTTCCAAGCAACTTGTTGAAAATGGCTGTGAAGACTGGGGCCAGCTCATCAGCACTTGTTTTTAGGATGGATGGAGACACGCCGTCTGGTCCTGGCGCCTTCCTTGGCTTCAAACTTCTAAATAGCTTAGCTACCTCAGCTGCCTCCACCTGAAGAGTTGGCGAGGTGACACGGGTGCAAGGGGGGTGTCCGCCACAGCAACCAGCACTTCGTCAGGAATAGTCAAAGTGTCGCTTGCATTATATGACTTTTCAAATCTGCAGTAGAAACCATTCAGTTCCTCTGCCATCTGTTGGCTAAAGCTGAAGCAGGGAGTGGAGCCCTTGTAGTTGGTGGCAGCATTCAGGCCCTTCCACAGCGACCGAGGGTCATTGGTTGAGAATTTGGTCACTAGCTTGTCGGCATAGCGTTTTTTTTTTGCTGCCCTGATATCGCTAGATAGAGTATTCCTGGCCTGTCTATACCTGATTTTATCCCCACTTTTGTGCGCCTCCTCTTTGGTGAGACGTAGCTGCTATAGATTAGCGGTAAACCAAGGCTTGTTGTTAGCATAAATATGGACAGTTTTTGATGGCACACATAAGTCCTCACAAAAATTAACATACGAAGTAACAGTATCTGCAAAATCATTAAAGTCATTTGCAGCACACGCAAAAACATTCCAATAGGTGCAGTCGAAGCATGCCTGCAGTTTCAGTTCGGCCTCGCTGGTCCACCTCCTCACAGACTTGACCACTGTCTTAGCGGATCTCACTCTTTGTTTATAGGGGGGAGCAAGTGGACCAGGCAGTGGTCAGAAATCCCCAGAGCCGCCCAGGAGACAGGGCGATAGGCGTTCTTTATGGTTGATATAGCATCAATAAGTAATTGAAGAAAAATAAAGTCTCTTTGTTAGATTTATTTTGTGTAACATACACAGGAGATCACAATAAAATTAATTGTGAACTGAGGACATACATAATGATTTAATCTTATATACCTTAATGACAGTATTACATAAACCAATCAAGTCAACAGCCCAATCATATACATAGACCAATTACATTTCAAATATCAGAATATATTATAAGTTATATACTCCCCTTATGGGGGATTTCCAATTAGTTAACCCAGCATCTTGTGATTATGAATTTAATATTAAAAATATACTTTTACATTCAACATACTTTTGACTTCCCTTTTCTATAGGATATTAGCTAACCACAGTCTATGAAATACTGTACAGCTAGACTAACTTCCTTAATTGCTACTAAAATCAAAGTTTCTTTGCAAACATATAAATTCCATTTAAAGCAACAGTTTCTTTTAAGCAATAGACAAACTGACATCCAGCTTCCCTTTTGTTTATTCAATTATCCATATCATTCCTTTCTCTGCCAAAATATTTGGCACTCTAGTGCACAAATTAGTTTGAAAGGGTTCAAATAAAAAATTTCTAGTGAGGGTTAGGTAGACGCACAACACAGGTAAAGGGTATGTTCATGGGGTTGGGCTTGGCACCAATGCTCACCGCACCAGATGGGTAATCCCGAATTTTCATGTGAACCTTCCAGTGTTGGCTAGGAGGGTTTCGATACAGTTAATTGTAACTCATCTGTATTTCAAGGCGAAGATAATTATCCTTGTCAGTTTCACCTTGTTATCCATTTCATAAATGAAGTTGACATGCTGAGTACCTTTCCTACCTTCCTGATCACCTTATAATGTATGGTATATGGGGTCAACTTCCATGAGCTATAAACTTCATAAGACTTGTTCATGTCAGCATACACCACCTGTCTTCCCTGTTGCTCCTGGCTATTTTCCTGAGTTTCCTGTTCCAGTGGACCCTCCTTATCTATTACCACAATGGTCATCTCTTGGTGTAGCTTCAACTTTCTAAATTCTTTACAACATTGCACACAAACTACAGGTCCACACTTGATGGTTAGGTACATGATTCCTACAACAATGTCAGAATAAATAATATACTATATATTTCAGAGAAAAGCTTTGCAATACTACTTCCTAACCATCCAAGGGAATCCTAACCTTCACCAGCACCTACAGTAACTTCTTCATTTCCTTCTGCAATTCTCACACTTTCCTTAAGTGGGCACCAATCTCAGCCCTATGATCCTCAATGTAAACACAATATTCCTGTTACACCACTGCACATGTGTCACATTCTGCTGCCAACTATTGTCCCAATGCCATTTTATTCTGGAAAGCCACCTTTCTCACCTGAGCAAATTCCTCTAACGTCTGGTTAATTGAAACCACCAACTTCCCTACCATCTGATCTAGTACTGTCAATATCTGGAACACAGAATTTTTTACAAGATAAATAGTAGATAATGGGAATACAGTCCTAGTAGTTCATTCACCATTAGAGAATTTAAAAGACATGTCTCCTCTTTTCACTTCCCTCTTAATGTGATATTAAAAGTATGTCAAATTATCTGGCACCAAATCATGTTCTATGGTAATATTTCTTGGGTATTGATCCAATAATTAGTAACTTTTACAAAGGGACTACATAGGAGAGTTGATGCAATTCTATCATGGAGTTACCTGTAAATTCATTTTTATGGTCTTCCCCATTCAACATACTTTTGACTTCCCTTTTCTATAGGATATTAGCTAACCACAGTCTATGAAATACTGTACAGCTAGACTAACTTCATTAATTGCTACTAAAATCAAAGTTTCTTTGCAAACATATAAATTCCATTTAAAGCAACTGTTTCTTTTAATCAATAGACAAACTGACATCCAGCTTCCATTTTGTTTATTCAATTATCCATATCATGGTCGTGTAGCAATGGTCCAAGATATTTCCACCGTGCGTGGGGCATTGGGCAATTCCCTGCTCAGGTTGGTCTTATTGAAGTCTCCCAATATGATGTGCAGAGAGTCAGGGTGTTTACACTCCATATCATTTATACCCATTGAAAGCTGTTGCAGCGCTTCTCTAACACAAGCCTGCGGAGGAATATATACCCCGACTAGGATAAATGATGCAAACTCATGAGGGGAGTAGAAGCGCTTGCAATTAATAAACTAGGTCTCCAAGTGAGGGCTACATGATTGATGCAGGACCACAGTATCAGATCACCAGCCAGTGATCAGATGCCACCTCGTTTAGTTTTCAGATGCCACCCCCTTTAGTTTTCCCTGACAGTTTGTCTGACCAGTCTGCTCTATACAAACAGAAGCCCGGCAAGGACAGGGACTCATCAGGCACCTGTTCACTGAGCCAAGTTCCTATAAATCACAGGGCAGCTGACCCAGCAATACCGGCCCCGGCACTGCCTAGAAGCATCTGTAGGTCATCCATTTTGTTAGGAAAGGAGCAAACATTGGACAGAACCACCACTGGGAGGGCTGACCTAAACCTCCTCTCTCTCCACTTAACTAGGGCCGCCGCACACCTACCTCTATGGCACTTCCAAACAGGGCCTCCAGTAGCCACCGCATTCTCTACTCCATCCATATCTCCTGGCAGTCCCTTGGGAGCCAGCCGCCTCCTCTATCTCCAGGCCCCCCAAACAATTGTATCCCACCCAGAAGCTCCCGTCAGTGGCGTAAGTTCATCACAGTTGCCGGAGGCAAGATAAATATTGGTGCCCCTATATTTCCAATATTAAGATAAATATATGTATGTATGTATGTATGTATGTGTGCATGTGTGTGTGTGTGTGTGTGTGTGTGTGTGTGTGTGTGTGTGTGTGTGTGTGTGTGTGTGTGTGTGTGTGTGTGTGTGTGTGTGTATGGAGTGTTCTGAAAAAATGTATATACTGTATTTATACATTTCATTGTCTTTTATTTTAAATCACACATTTCTTAGCAGTCATACACAGGATTAGAACCCATGACCTGTTACACTGATAGCAGACACTTTACTGATGGAGTTATTTGCTCCTGTAGAGGAAGCATGAGAATTCTAACTATATGAAGTTATGTGTAATTGTCAGAGAAGTATCTTCATATAGTTAAAAAAAAAAGTACACCTTCTATTAATTGTTTAAACATTATGAATTTTGCATGTTATTATGTTTTATTACCTACTGTATTTATGCATTCATTTATCTTAAAAATATGTTTACAATTGTTGTCATTGTTTACCCTTAATGAACAAAAAAAACCTTTACAATACCAGGAAATTAAATTAATGAGAAGAAATAATTTTTAGTCATATATTAAATTAGATTTTACATATGATATATACCGTATATACTCGAGTATAAGCCGACTTTTTCAGCGCTTTTTTTTGTGCTGAAAAAGCCCCCTCGGCTTATACTCAAGTCATGTCAGTGGCAGTGCAGTGCAGTGGGAAGGAGGGACACGGAGGGCACAGCACGCACCTCTCCTGTGTCCCTACTGCGTCTCCGGCGGCAGCGGCGGGTCTATTAAAGGAAGTACCCGTTCATGAGCTCTGATTGGCTCACGAACCGGTTCTTCATTTAACAGACCTGCCGCGGCCGCCGGAGTCGCAGGAGGGATACAGGAGAGGCGTGCGCTGTGCCCTCTGTGTCCCTCCTTCACAAGACAGCGCGGGAGCGGTGGAAGGTAAGTAACTGGCACTGAGGGAGCATATTTGGCACTTGGGGGCGCATATCTGGCACTGAGGGGGCATATCTGGCAATATGAGGGCATATCTTGCACTGAGGAGGCATATCTGGCACTATGAGAGGGCATATCTGGCACTATGGGGTATATTTACTAAGCTCCCGATTTTGACCGAGATGGTGTTTTTTCTTCAAAGTGTCATCTCGGGAATTTACTAAACTCAAATCACGGCAGTGATGAGGGCATTCGTATTTTTTTGGAAGTCCAAGAAAAAAAATACGAATGAATACACCATCGGTCAAATACACCTGCAAATTGGTAGAACTCGGTAATTTACTAAAAAGTGTAATTCACAAACACTGCCGGCAATAGCCAAACACAGCCGTGAAAAAATACAAATCGTAAGAAAGTGCTAAAATAAAACAGACCTGCTTTTTTTTACCGTGTTCTGATATGCATGCACGGATCCATGAGATCCGTGCATGTTTATCAGTGGGAAGGGGTGGGAAAGTGTTAATTTTTTTGAAAAAAAATGCGTGGGGTCCCCTCTCCTAAGCAAAACCAGCCTCGGGCTCTTTGAGCCGGTCCTGGTTGAAATAATATGGGGAAAAAAGTGACAGGGGTTCCCCCATATTTAATCAACCAGCACCGGGCTCTGCGCCTGGTCCTGGTTCCAAAAATACGGGGGGAAAAAAGTGTAGGGGTCCCCCGTATTTTTAAAACCAGCACCGGGCTCCACTAGCCAGGTACATAATGCCACAGCCGGGGGACACTTTTATATAGGTCCCTGCGGCCCTGGCATTACATACCCAACTAGTCATCCTTGGCTGGGGTACCGTGGAGGAGTGGGGACCCCTTCAATCAAGGGGTCCCCCCCCTCCAGCCACCCAAGTGCCAGGGGTGAAGCCCGAGGCTGTCCCCCCCATCCAAGGGCGGCGGATGGGGGGCTGATAGCCTTTTTGACAAGTGTTGAATATTGTTTTTAGTAGCAGTACTACAAGTTCCAGCAAGCCTCCCCCGCAAGCTGGTACTTGGAGATGGGCTACATTGTATCACTGCCGTGTGCTGCCTGACAGACACTTCAGGAGCACACAGCCAATCAGGAGGGTGCCACGACGTGGCGCTTCCTGATTGGCTGAAGGAACCCTCTTAGACAGAAGTCAGGGGGGTTCCTGGCAGTCGGGGAAAGGGGTCCCATGTGAAAACATGGGGCCCCTTTCAGTGCGTGGTCGGGTGTTCGTTTTGTTATTTTGCCAAGTTCGTGGATTACAAATAGAACAGAAGAGGACCAAACAACACTGGATTATGTGAGTATCATTTTCCCAACAGGTACCTCATGGATTCTACATGGAGAAGAGGACCGACCCTCGTGTGAACATAGGTAAGTATGTATGTATGGAGGTGTGGATGTATGTAATAAACTTTTACTTGCAAGGTGTGTGTGTCCTGTTTTTATTGGGGTATTTTTTTAGTAGTAGTACTACAGGTACCAGCGGCCCCGGTTTTCCTCCGCATGCTGGTACTTGTGGTTCTCCAAGTACCAGCTTGCGGGGGAGGCTTGCTGGGACTTGTAGTACTGCTACTAAAAACAATATTCAACACTTGTCAAAAAGGCTATCAGCCCCCCATCCGCCGCCCTTGGATGGGGGGGACAGCCTTGGGCTTCACCCCAGGCCCTTGGGTGGCTGGAGGGGGGGACCCCTTGATTGAAGGGGTCCCCACTCCTCCAGGGTACCCCGGCCAAGGGTGACTAGTTGGGTATGTAATGCCAGGGCCGCAGGGACCTATATAAAAGTGTCCCCCGGCTGTGGCATTATGTACCTGGCTAGTGGAGCCCAGTGCTGGTTTTAAAAATACGGGGGACCCCTACGCTTTTTTTCCCCTGTATTTTTGGAACCAGGACCAGGCGCAGAGCCCGGTGCTGGTTGAATAAATATGGGGGAACCCCTTTCACTTTTTTCCCCATATTTTTTCAACCAGGACCGGCTCAAAGAGCCCGAGGCTGGTTTTGCTTAGGAGGGGGGACCCCACGCATTTTTTTTATTTAATTTTTACAATGTTTTACTTTTTACGAAAGGTGCACAATGAAGCCCAGCGCGGATCTCACAGATCCGGCCGAGATTCTTTGTGTTAAAGTCGGCAGTGTTTTACAATTCACTCCCGTAAAACACTGCCAAAAAATACGAATGACATCGAATTCGGATACTACAAAAATGCAGAATATGACAGCTTAGTAAATTAGTCGTAATAAATTCAAAAAGTTGCAAATTTACACTTTCGATGTCATTCGTGTTTGAACTTTAACCTCATTCGGGAAAATACGAATTTTAGTAAATATACCCCTATGAGGGCATATCTGGCACTATGAGGGGGCATATCTGGCACTATGAGGGCATATCTGGCCCTAAGGGGGCATATCTGGCACTATGAGGGCATATCTTGCACTAGGAGGGGGCATATCTGGCACTATGAGGGTATATTTGGCACTATGAGGGGGCATATCTGGCACTATGAGGGCATATCTGGCACTATGAGGGAGCATATCTGGCACTGAGGGGGCATATCTGGCACTATGAGGACATATCTGGCACTATGAGGGGGCATATCTGGCACTATGAGGTCATATCTGGCACTGAGGGGGCATATCTGGCACTATGAGGGCATATCTGGCACTGAGAGGGCATATCTGGCACTGTGGGGGCATATCTGGCACTGTGAGGTCTTATCTGGCACTGTGGGGGCATATCTGGCAGTGTGAGGGCATATCTGGCACTGTGGGGGGGCATATCTGGCAGTGTGAGGACATATCTGGCACTGTGGGGGCATATCTGGCAGTGTGAGGGCTGTGTACGGCTAGAGCTGCATTTCCCACCCTAGGCTTATACTCGAGTCAATACGTTTTTCCAGGTTTTTGTGGTAAAATTAGGTGCCTCGGCTTATATTCGGGTCGACTTATACTCGAGTATATACAATAACTGAAAAACATGCAAGCTTAAAAGCTTTTCTTTCTCTTTTTGAGGAAATACACAGTAGGAGACTGGATGACACAAAAATAAAAATGTTATACACAAAAAAAATGTACTGAAACAAACCAAGCTCTGTCTTCCAGAATGTAGTCAACACATTTATGTAATGCAGACTTTCTTTTTACTGAACTGTTTGCATTGTGGAAAAGCTCATACAGTAGATTTCATGATTACTTTGTAAATTTCCCATGTTACTTGGTTTAAGCCTACACTAATTGAATTGTTTCTAACAACAACTTAGCATTGTTTTTCATCTAGTATGCCTTCTTGAAGTCATGCAAATGCTACCACGTTCACTTATGCCTAAGGGAACTGATGTGAGAAATTAATTAAATAAAATACATTTTAAATGCTATAGCATCTATATATCATTCTCAGAGTAGGAAAGGACATTTTATTTTATGTTGTTGTTACAGTATTTTGCTTTTTTCTTATAATCACAACAATCTTAAAGGCTATTGCATGCCACCATTTTATTGTGGAGCAGTTCTAATTTGAAGTAGTAGTGCATGAACTATAGGAACAAGGACATAGCCTTCCAAGTGGGTGATGGACCGATCAGGGAGTAGTCAGACAGATGGGAGTAATGGAAGTATCAGTTCAAATCAGGCACACCAGAAAGTTGTGATGTATGTTATTATGAATCTTTAACTAAAACATGTTATGGACACTAACACTTTGAACTGACCGTTTTACTCTTAGAAAATCAGATGTAGTTTATTTTTATTTTTTGACATTTTCTAACTCAATAAGTGGAGTCCAGCATTTCACGGTGACCTTGAGAACCTGACACACATACAAAAAAGATCAGGTGTATTTTTCTAATAATACTCCATGCACTCAGAGAAAGGAGGAAAAATGTAAATATTTTTCTCAACACTTCTCTAATATATTATTTGTAGGTTCCTCAGCACTAGGGTGGCAAATCCCGGGCCATTTTTTCAATCCCAGAAATCGGGATTGAAAAATGATCAATCCCGGGACACCCAAGATTGACTGCTTTTCAATGTGTGTGTCCCCCACCCTGCCCTGACCAGCCCAGAAAACTCACCTTAATCTGGACAAGAGGGAGGGAGGCCACATGCTGTGAGGTCCGGCAGGCAGTGCAGGGCGGCGGTGAGGTGCAGCGTTGAGGTCCGGCGGCTGGGAGGGCGGGTGGCTGACTGCGCAGTGTGACCTCTGACTTCATGTCATGCTGTGCATTGCACCCAACTGGAGCGAGGGGGAGCTGAGCAGGGGGAGCTGGGCAGAGAAAAATTTAAGGTGGTGGCCAATCTCAAAATCCCCAGGATTGGAAGCTCCAATCCTGGGATTAAATCCCAGCCAATTTTAGGCCGGAATACCGCCGATCCCGATCACGGGATTGGCCACCTTACTCAGCACTAAGAGGTAGAAATTTCTCCAATCATGTAACTAGCACTGGGCTGGAGGTTAGCATTTAAAGTGAGTCTCCTAAAGCTTCTCAGGAAAACAAGTAGGGACCTAATTTAGCATTGAATGCTGCTAACATGCTGAAGACCTGTTAAGTGTGGGCATGTGCAGCAGCCGCACTGCGCGTGTACACACAGTGAGATGCGAAAGCATCTCACTTGTGCGAACGCCTCTGCCTGATTGACAGGCAGAGGCATTCGCGGGGCAGGAGGGGTGTTGTGGTGGCATTAAAGGCCCATCGACTCAGCGTTAGGAGGGGGCACGGTCTGGACAGTTAACGGGGTGCCAGTATAGGCGCATTCATGCTTGCACCAATCACAGAGCATGCTTTCAGCGGGAAGAATTCCCTTTGTTTGAATGTGAATAAAAGAGCGTCTCAGTCACTGCCCGCTTCCCACTTTGCAAAGCTGTTTCCTCGTAATCAGACTTGCTGTGTGGATCGTCTCCGACCTTTGAGAAATCTCCTGATAATTTGCTCTCTGTGTCTGCATTTGAAAACTTCTGCTAGCCTCACGTGTTCTAGCTCATTGACACAGTTTCTTCATACAGTATTTGATCGGTAATTCTTTCATTTACTGTTTACAATTATTTATATACGTACATGAATGTCCCTGTGCATTGCCCCTTGGCCTGTAAAACATATGCCATCTCTCACTCCATATCCGAGCGCTGCCACGTGCTGGGGGTTCACGGTCGGCGGCCATTTTGTCAGGTTGCTATGTGATCGAGCTCAGTGTACCGTAATGTGCATAGACCTCGCTTATCCCGGTGTATTTCAGCTAGGGGATTGTGACGCTCCTTCAGCATTGCCCCTTGGCCTGTAAAACTTATGCCATCTCTCACTCCATATCCGAGCACTGCCACGTGCTGGGGGTCCACGGTCGGCGGCCATTTTTAATGTGCATAGAACACGCTTATCCCCATGGGCCCCTGTGTTTTTTAACTATCATATTGAGATGCACATTTCTAGGCCTACAGTATTTAATATACAGTAAGCAGCATTGTTGTTAGGCAATAATTGAAGAATTTACATACAGTACTGACATGTACTTAATGTAATGCTTGTACATCATGTCAGTCGCCCTTATGCTGTACACTACTGGAAGTCTCACAGGGCCCATGCACTTCCAAGGAGGGTTATTTACTGTATCTGTTTTATACAGGAAACTAATTGCAGTCCATAACACTGATGTGGTATTTTCAGTACTGTACAGTATACAGTACTAAAATTTGAACATCAGGTACTGTATAGTAAACATGCACAGTATTAACTTTTATCATAAAACTCTTAAAAATTTTCAGATGTGGAAATTTTAGACTACAGTATTCACAAATGTTTTTTCTCCATACAGGAATTACAGTTGGACAACATGCCAGTAACTATCAACAAAACGATGAGCAAGATAATCGCCAACATGAAAAAAGAAAATAAAACCATCAAAGAGATCCATGCATGGCTCAAGGAAAGTGGCATTATAGTCACTTTAGAAACGGTGCGCTATCATGCTTTCGAGAGAACAACGCCCAGATTTGTATTTCCTACAAAATGCACATGGTAGGTACTGTACACTACTGTAATGTTTAAATGACTTGCTGTATACCATAGACAATTTTTTGGAAATAAAAAAAAACCCACTTCATCTAACTGATTGTGCTGTTCATTAATTTATATTTTTCATACTGTATTGTACTTTAGGAGAGTGCAACAAATTGTGGAGGAACTAACTCGTGAGGATGATGAGCGTACTGCTTTGCAAATAAAACAAATTCTCCATTCCAATTATGACCTGGGCATATCGGCCACCAGCGTCAGAAGGATGCGACGGAAAATGGGATGGACCTTTGGCGCAACAAGGTAAAATACTGAAAGCAGTATAAACTAGAGATGAGCGCCGGAAATTTTTCGGGTTTTGTGTTTTGGTTTTGGGTTCGGTTCCGCGGCCGTGTTTTGGGTTCGACCGCGTTTTGGCAAAACCTAACCGAATTTTTTTTTGTCGGATTCGGGTGTGCTTTGGATTCGGGTGTTTTTTTCCAAAAAACCTAAAAAACAGCTTAAATCATAGAATTTGGGGGTCATTTTGATCCCAAAGTATTATTAACCTCAAAAACCATCATTTCCACTCATTTTCAGTCTATTCTGAATACCTCACACCTCACAATATTATTTTTAGTCCTAAAATTTGCACCGAGGTCGCTGGATGACTAAGCTAAGCGACCCTAGTGGCCGACACAAACACCTGGCCCATCTAGGAGTGGCACTGCAGTGTCACGCAGGATGTCCCTTCCAAAAAACCCTCCCCAAACAGCACATGACGCAAAGAAAAAAAGAGGCGCAATGAGGTAGCTGTGTGAGTAAGATAAGCGACCCTAGTGGCCGACACAAACACCGGGCCCATCTAGGAGTGGCACTGCAGTGTCACGCAGGATGTCCCTTCCAAAAACCCTCCCCAAACAGCACATGACGCAAAGAAAAAAAGAGGCGCAATGAGGTAGCTGTGTGAGTAAGATAAGCGACCCTAGTGGCCGACACAAACACCGGGCCCATCTAGGAGTGTCACTGCAGTGTCACGCAGGATGTCCCTTCCAAAAAACCCTCCCCAAAGAGCACATGACGCAAAGAAAAAAAGAGGCGCAATGAGGTAGCTGTGTGAGTAAGATAAGCGACCCTAGTGGCCGACACAAACACCGGGCCCATCTAGGAGTGGCACTGCAGTGTCACGCAGGATGGCCCTTCCAAAAAACCCTCCCCAAACAGCACATGACGCAAAGAAAAATTAAAGAAAAAAGAGGTGCAAGATGGAATTGTCCTTGGGCCCTCCCACCCACCCTTATGTTGTATAAACAGGACATGCACACTTTAACCAACCCATCATTTCAGTGACAGGGTCTGCCACACGACTGTGACTGATATGACGGGTTGGTTTGGACCCCCACCAAAAAAGAAGCAATTAATCTCTCCTTGCACAAACTGGCTCTACAGAGGCAAGATGTCCACCTCATCATCATCCTCCGATATATCACCGTGTACATCCCCCTCCTCACAGATTATCAATTCGTCCCCACTGGAATCCACCATCTCAGCTCCCTGTGTACTTTGTGGAGGCAATTGCTGCTGGTCAATGTCTCCGCGGAGGAATTGATTATAATTCATTTTAATGAACATCATCTTCTCCACATTTTCTGGATGTAACCTCGTACGCCGATTGCTGACAAGGTGAACGGCGGCACTAAACACTCTTTCGGAGTACACACTTGTGGGAGGGCAACTTAGGTAGAATAAAGCCAGTTTGTGCAAGGGCCTCCAAATTGCCTCTTTTTCCTGCCAGTATAAGTACGGACTGTGTGACGTGCCTACTTGGATGCGGTCACTCATATAATCCTCCATCATTCTTTCAATGTTGAGAGAATCATATGCAGTGACAGTAGACGACATGTCCGTAATCGTTGTCAGGTCCTTCAGTCCGGACCAGATGTCAGCATCAGCAGTCGCTCCAGACTGCCCTGCATCACCGCCAGCGGGTGGGCTCGGAATTCTGAGCCTTTTCCTCGCACCCCCAGTTGCGGGAGAATGTGAAGGAGGAGATGTTGACAGGTCGCGTTCCGCTTGACTTGACAATTTTCTCACCAGCAGGTCTTTCAACCCCAGCAGACTTGTGTCTGCCGGAAAGAGAGATCCAAGGTAGGCTTTAAATCTAGGATCGAGCACGGTGGCCAAAATGTAGTGCTCTGATTTCAACAGATTGACCACCCGTGAATCCTTGTTAAGCGAATTAAGGGCTCCATCCACAAGTCCCACATGCCTAGCGGAATCGCTCCGTGTTAGCTCCTCCTTCAATGTCTCCAGCTTCTTCTGCAAAAGCCTGATGAGGGGAATGACCTGACTCAGGCAGGCAGTGTCTGAACTGACTTCACGTGTGGCAAGTTCAAAGGGCATCAGAACCTTGCACAACGTTGAAATCATTCTCCACTGCGCTTGAGACAGGTGCATTCCACCTCCTATATCGTGCTCAATTGTATAGGCTTGAATGGCCTTTTGCTGCTCCTCCAACCTCTGAAGCATATAGAGGGTTGAATTCCACCTCGTTACCACTTCTTGCTTCAGATGATGGCAGGGCAGGTTCAGTAGTTTTTGGTGGTGCTCCAGTCTTCTGTACGTGGTGCCTGTACGCCGAAAGTGTCCCGCAATTCTTCTGGCCACCGACAGCATCTCTTGCACGCCCCTGTCGTTTTTTAAAAAATTCTGCACCACCAAATTCAAGGTATGTGCAAAACATGGGACGTGCTGGAATTTGCCCATATTTAATGCACACACAATATTGCTGGCGTTGTCCGATGCCACAAATCCACAGGAGAGTCCAATTGGGGTAAGCCATTCCGCGATGATCTTCCTCAGTTGCCGTAAGAGGTTTTCAGCTGTGTGCGTATTCTGGAAACCGGTGATACAAAGCGTAGCCTGCCTAGGAAAGAGTTGGCGTTTGCGAGATGCTGCTACTGGTGCCGCCGCTGCTGTTCTTGCGGCGGGAGTCCATACATCTACCCAGTGGGCTGTCACAGTCATATAGTCCTGACCCTGCCCTGCTCCACTTGTCCACATGTCCGTGGTTAAGTGGACATTGGGTACAACTGCATTTTTTAGGACACTGGTGAGTCTTTTTCTGACGTCCGTGTACATTCTCGGTATCGCCTGCCTAGAGAAGTGGAACCTAGATGGTATTTGGTAACGGGAGCACACTGCCTCAATAAATTGTCTAGTTCCCTGTGAACTAACGGCGGATACCGGACGCACGTCTAACACCAACATAGTTGTCAAGGCCTCAGTTATCCGCTTTGCAGCAGGATGACTGCTGTGATATTTCATCTTCCTTGCAAAGGACTGTTGGACAGTCAATTGCTTACTGGAAGTAGTACAAGTGGGCTTACGACTTCCCCTCTGGGATGACGATCGACTCCCAGCAGCAACAACAGCAGCACCAGCAGCAGTAGGCATTACACTCAAGGATGCATCGGAGGAATCCCAGGCAGGAGAGGACTCGTCAGAATTGCCAGTGACATGGCCTGCAGGACTATTGGCATTCCTGGGTAAGGAGGAAATTGACACTGAGGGAGTTGGTGGGGTGGTTTGCGTGAGCTTGGTTACAAGAGGAAGGGATTTACTGGTCAGTGGACTGCTTCCGCTGTCACCCAAAGTTTTTGAACTTGTCACTGACTTATTATGAATGCGCTGCAGGTGACGTATAAGGGAGGATGTTCCGAGGTGGTTAACGTCCTTACCCCTACTTATTACAGCTTGACAAAGGCAACACACGGCTTGACAAATGTTGTCCGCATTTCTGGTGAAATACTTCCACACCGAAGAGCTGATTTTTTTTGTATTTTGACAAGGCATGTCAATGGCCCTATTCCTCCCACGGACAACAGGTGTCTCCCCGGGTGCCTGACTTAAACAAACCACCTCACCATCAGAATCCTCCTGGTCAATTTCCTCCCCAGCGCCAGCAACACCCATATCCTCCTCATCCTGGTGTACTTCAACACTGACATCTTCAATCTGACTATCAGGAACTGGACTGCGGGTGCTCCTTCCAGCACTTGCAGGGGGCGTGCAAATGGTGGAAGGCGCATGCTCTTCACGTCCAGTGTTGGGAAGGTCAGGCATCGCAACCGACACAATTGGACTCTCCTT